>NC_139843.1:6215522-6815522 GCF_963691815.1 Echiichthys vipera | reverse complement strand
CTGTGTCAGCTTTTCTCCAATAGTCATTAAAGCACTGCCAGAGTCTGACTAGCATATTTAAATCACTACACTGCAACATCGGAAAATAAAACAGGATTCATATTTGGTGGGATCGTGCAATGAGAAAATAGTTGATGTGAGCACCACAAGTTGACCTCTGCTGGAAGTATCAGCTAGCCTGACATCAGACAGAAATATCCACACTCCATTTCCATCTTCAGTCTGACATTGCCTGCACAATAACATATTTCCATGGGGGAGAGCTCTGGTCCAAACCAGCGAACTTCTGGTTTAGTTCTATGCTAACTTGAACTGGTATACAATAATGAAATCATGCGGCTCTCTTAGACTTCCCAAATGTTGTTTGACCGAATAAGTATCAAATTGATCAAATTCTGACAGTGATCCAGTCACCATGCAAAGGTTGTGTAAGCACAAGTTCAACTAAATTTGTTGTGGCTGTCCAGAGAGTGCTTGATACCACTTAGGGCCTTTACAAAGTCTGAACCAAGGTTAAGTTTTTTGTTATTGTATACATTTTATCTGGTTAGTTTTAAATTCACAATACACTTAGCACCCTAAAGTACTTTATGTGACAAACCCGCCCTTTTGTCATCACCTACATGAGCTGTATCTTTATATTTGTAATTGATTTGAATGTAGACAGGCTTCCCCAGCCCATTCTCATTCCCAAAGCATAATAACTGCTGTACTGTCAGTGCCCTTGGCATTTGATACAGACACACAAGGCACCCTTGAGCAGTCAAACAAACATAGGACTTACACAGTCCACGGTTTGTGTCCCACTTGCCGCTTTAGTTATGCTACAAACATACTTATTTTAACTCCACTGATGATCTTTCCCTAACCCTAACCAAGTGGTTTTGCTGCCTTAAGCTAACCATGTAGTTTTCTTTGAATTCTCAATATTAACCATGTTTAAAACAAGTAGTGTATTGCTACCGATTGACGCCAAGGGGTCCTGACAAAGCAACCTTATGTGACAAGCTGGAATAAGAAGCGATTGGCTTCCAAGTCATCTTGTATCCTCTCTTACGTCCAGGTTTATTTTGTTTTGTTGCGTTGTTTTTCATTTTTCATGTTTTGACGGTGTTGACTAGCCCTGCTTCAGCAGCTGAGGAGCAAGACACAGGAATTTGACTTAGGTCTTGAGGAGCTGTATTGTTTATTCATGGAAAAACTGAAAACTACTCGGTACATTTACGACCTCCTACTGTTAATTTGTCCTCTGATTTTACCAACAACATCTGTATGCTCTGAACGTTGCCAGAACTTTGTGTAATTGGTTCAAAAGTACGTACCATCCAAAAAATGTTTTCACACAAGAAAACAAACCGGATCAGGATTGTGTTTAATCTGGACTGAAAACACCTCTTTTTGTCTGCCCAAGATTTGGCTACCACGGCCCTCGAGAGGTTCCACATATTTATGGTTTGGCTCAGACTAAAAGCTCTGAGTGCCTGGACCAAACGAGGTACTGTAGGTGTGAAAGGGCCCTTAGAGAAAAAATATTTTTGTTTTTGTTTTGGTGAACAAATCCTATAAGATATTTTATGATGTTGCTTTATGTTTTATTTTGCAGCCTCTTGAATGTATGTGGGGAGTGAAATACGCATGTGTGAGGGAGATGCAGTCGCAATCATGAACATAACATTATCATATTTTTGCACAAAAGCTTCATGGAAACATTGTGGAGAGAGCTAGGCAAGTGGTGTATTTGGTGCTGGTTGGTAAAATGGACTTCTAGAAAAATCAGGAACAATAAGCAGACTAATGTGTTATTAGTGCAGTTCCGCTGTTTCTTGTGTTTGTATCTCAAACAACTTTACTCTCTAAAAATGTCTTTTTTCTTTCTCTTTTTTATAACTCCTACGCCTACCTTCTTTACCTTTCTCTCTACATTATAGGCCTTCCTTTGCCATGGTTTGCGCATTTATCCTGAACATATTTCTTTTCAATTTTGACCATCTGTCTCCCTCTCACAACAGTTCTGCTTGTCTTTCCTCTCAGTGCTTTTGACCGATCTCGATCTCTCTCCCTCTCCCTCTCTCTCTGATGAGTACAGTTGTATTTTGCCTTTACTCATCTCCATCTGTCAAAATGCCTACGATTAAAGATCCTTTTGTAATTAGACTGTCCATCCGTTTTTTTTTAATTCTGCTTTTTAATTTTTTCAAATCCAATGCAAGTAAGTCAATATGGAAGTGAAGTGACCTTGGAAGTGCTCTACCAAAGAAAATATTTGTCAAACTTACCCATTTTAGTTTTTGAGCATATTGAGCCCAGGATGTCATTATTCTATGTTCCTACTTTGTTATTGCATTTTTGCGGAAATCATGTATATCAATCAGAACCATATACAGACTATTACAACATCATCCTCCCGAAGGCCTTGAGGTAATTTCTCCAAATTTGAAACAAACGTCCACTTCGACTCAAGGATGCTGTCGCAATGAAATCATTTCACTTGCAGTATTTGAGTGTGGCTCAAAATCGTGGTATGCAGAAAAAAAGAGAAAAGGTGAATATTACAGTTTGGCGGTTACGTGCTATCCCCTGTTGTTGGCTTGTTAATAGCGCAGTATTGCAATATTGTGGTTTGAGATTACCCTAGTCAAAGGTAAAGGTCAATGTGACCTCACGTTTGTCACATTCTCATGAATTTGATGTCGCAGGAACGCCTTGAGGGGATTTCTTCAAATTTGGTACAAATGCCCACTTCAACTCAAGGATGAGCAGATTAGCATTTTGGGGCATCTGCAGGCAAAGGTAGTGGAAGAGAAAAGTCACACAAACAAGTGAGATCAAGTCAAGTGGCATGAGGGAGGACCTGATGTGGATACATTGTGCCGATGGAGCTGCTTCTTAATTTGGTCAGGACCTACTAAAAACTGAGTCTCTTGCTGTTTATGAGTGTCGGAGGATTTTGGTGCTTGTTTTTACTAACAGAAGTTTCCTAATATCGTTGTCTCTCCAGCTGTTGCCATCTATGTGTAAACCACCCTTCTTCTTTACCATTATTGACTTATTCTACCGTTGACTATCACTTGTTTTAAACAAATCAACATGCCCATTCATTCTCCTCGTATACACCTGTGAATGGGCCGCAGTATTCTTGTATGCTCAGCAATTAAACTGTCTTTGTACTAGGGAGATGTCAGGGTAAACTGAATTTACATTTGCGTTTGTGCATAATTCCAGTGTGAAAGGGGCTTAATTCTCTTATAGGCTCAATAAGTAACCTGACTTATACTTCTGAATAAACATTGCAGCATAAATATCCCAGATGAGGCTGGGTTCAGCTCAGTGTATTTGTGTGGACTGGGGTTAGTCAGATGGTCAGCGAAGCCCCATAGGAGACTATTACTCTTTCTCTATCAGACAGAGACTATGACAGATTTTTATTGTAATTGGCCTTGGAGGTAATAAGCAACGCTCATCACCCCATTGGCCTCCCACCGAGCTCCCATTCCCATTATCTCCTGCTTGTTCCGATTCATTAAACCTCCAGTGAGATTGGTCAGAGTGGTGGAAGAGAGGATGGAGCATTCATTTTGGTTAAGAAGATCCCTGTTCCTTTGATGCCTCGCCTTAAATGGGTGTTAATTAACAGAGAAATGGTAATGGTGTGGACAGTGTTTTGATAAATAATTGTGAGCCTTCCATCTAATGACAAAGCCTGTGTGTTCTCCTCCTTGCTTTTTCGGGCAGACGATGGCCACACTGTCCTGTGAAAAATATCACTGGAGGTAAATGCATCCACTGTTATCCTCAGGTTGTCATTGCAGTAAGTTTCGCATTAGGGTATCAGAGTGATGGGCATGTGTGTCTGTGGAGGAGGTCAACTTCGCAGATCTCTTGAAGCACTCAAGAGTCTTCCCTCAGGTCTTTATTCCTCTTGGTGTTCTGAACTTTCTATCAGCAGCCAACAGACCATTTCTCTGATGTTATTTTACTTTTGCAACCGACGGTCTATGTGTGTATTTGTGATCTTACCTTATCTCAGATACAAGCCTCACAACCTAACCCTGGTGTGGATCCAAGCTGTTGATCAGGGCTTTGGTATGAGTGTATCTGATCAAAGATTGATGCCTTTGTCGTTCAAAGATGCCTCTCCTCCCTTCCTCTCTTATGCTCTCCTCTAAGCGTCAGAAGATGTAGGGAGAGTTATACCCCTGAGTGCCTCTTTTACTTTGTTGAAATATAAAGCTGAATTTTCCTGTCAGTGGTGCACTTTGTGGTTACGGTCAGTAAAAAGAGTCAGAATTAAAATCATGGGTGGATTTGAATCGTGTTTTTGTTGGAAACAGTGAGAGTGGTGTTTGTAGCCAGTGCTGTTGAAATGGTAGTGAGCATGAATATCTCAAATGTTTTTGCAGGTTTTAGCCAACCATACTCAAAAGTGCATACCTTAAATCACAGTTAATTATTTTGCCACCAAATAAATCTGCATTTCTATCAGTTGATTTCCACTCTTTTCTCGTAAAAAAAAAATCTATTAACAGGCTCTTGAAACCTATATGTCTGAAGGGACTCGTTTTCATTTGATACAGATATAAATGGAAACCAATGACTCCCAGGAGCAATAGGAAAAATACGTTCAAAACCTAAACCTGTGTACCTGCATTCTAAGATCAATGGCAAAATATACTCAAACATGCAAAATGCTGGCATCGAAAGTACATATTTTCTCCAATTACTTCCAGATTTCCTTGCCCTCTTTTCTGTCTCCTCTGCTGTGCCAAAAATGGCACCCTTTGGTCTGGTTTAAGGTGTTAAATATGGATGCCCAGGGCAAATGTCAGAATAACTTAAAATAATTGCAGTCTGCTGCAGATACCTCTGAATCATCATTACCAGTGGTGTGGTTAATTCTAGGGCTAGATAAAAAGAGTGCCTCTGACTGAAATGAACACAGTAAGCTGCTTTAGCACCTGTGATTACAACTAGCCATTGCTCAGCAACATCAAGGGCTAACACCTGGTGGTGTTGGCATCTGCAGGGAAACAGGGCAGGAGGGAAAAAAGCCACAGAAACAAATGGCACTGTCACTTGTGTGCAAAAAGCTGTGGCTCAAAATACTCTGTTCAGGGATTTTCTAAATTACCCTCTTGCTGAGTTCAGTCACAGTAAGTACTTTGAAAAATCCTAATCGGGGCTCCGGGCAGTCCTGGGGGTTGGCCGAGGAAGCACTCTGTCTTGGTTTTCCTCATGCTAACTCTCTTATTATTAACTTTTGTGCAAGGTATCACATTTTTGGATGAGAGGGAGAAAGCCAACGGGAGCCTGAAAATCATGCTGAGAAACAACAGAAGCTATTACCATGGTGCATTATTTCCTTGCTGCCCTGTTGTGGCTTAGATGGCACTTTTGCCATTTGCAAACAACAACAACATAAAAAACAACAACAAAAAAAAAAACCATTATAAACAGCCCTGCTTTCTCCTTGCAAGGCACTGTCGTTTCCAAGACAGGAACATTTGCTCTGTCATGCTCTCTCATTCTCTCCCTGAGCCTCGACTCTACTGATACTGTCATTTTGGAAGCAACGTTTGCTCAGTCACTCTTTATCACCCCCAACCCCCTCTCTCTCTCTCTCTCTCTGTCGCTCTCAGCTCTTCCTCCTTCTGTCCTCCACTCCTTCATTTCTCATCCTCTCCTTGTCCTCCTTCCTCTCCAACATAGACAAGATAACATGCAGCAGTTTTAGTCCTGGCTGTGTAAAGATTTAGCACAGCCATTCTGTTCATGCCGTGCACCTCATGGGGAATTACATTCCACAGCCTCAACAAAAAAAGAAAGAGAAAAGAACAATGGCATGCTTAGCAGGGTGCTGCCCTAACACACACACACACCATCGCTGAAAGTATTAAAACGCAGCCAAAATATAAATCCTAATAATGCAATGAGGGATAAAAAATGCTAGAAGGTCAATAAACTCACACGTAAATCCCCAGAGAAATAATACAATGATGTCTCCTTGGGCACCCGAAGCGCCATCCGACTCCCAACCGTGGCAACACAAGCAGTGCACGTGTTCCTTAAATCATTTTTTTAAAGGACTGTATTATTTCCACCTTTCTGTGGCGTGTAAAGCAATAAAAAAGCCTCCCTTGGTAACTCTGTGCTTGGCTGTGTTGTAGGGGGGGAGTGTGTTTTTGCGCCTGGCCGCGTGGTGGCAACCTGCGCTGCGCTGCCAGCACATCAGATCCTAATGTTTCCTCATAAAGAACCCGGGACTCGTCCTCATCCGACGCACACCGGCAGCCGGGCTCTCCTCCATGGCAGGCTCCGACCGTGACAGCGTGACTGCGTGCAAGTTACTTTCCCCCGCAGCCCTCATTCACTGCTCCGCGATGCTGCTGAACTTCTTCTCACTGCTCTCGTCAAACTGAATTGCCGACCTTGACAGTGCGCAGTGGGCAGGATTCGAGGAAAAGTCTGTCCGCTGTTTTGGGAAAAACTGTAACCACTCGGGTTGGGGACAACAGGGGTGAAGTTTGGAGTAGGAGGCAGAGAAAGAGGAAAACAGCACCCCAGGATCCCAAGAAGTGTCGATGAAAAAGTATGAGGTGCAGCTTGCCTTATTACAGGTGCAGCGAGCAATGGACTGTATTTGGACTTAACCTGGATTCATCTGACTGAGTTACATCCAGTACTTCAAAGAAACCAACTAAGACTCATACCTGGGGTGTGTGGAGCTAGAGCACGCTTAAACTGTAAGTCAAATACAGACTCTGTTTGACCGAATTTCTCCGATCGCGACAGGCTGCAACAGCGGCTCGGTTTTGCGCTCCCAGATCGGTGCGCTTTTCCTGGCTCGAGTGGCGGCAGGTTGCCAGACACAGAGACCCGACAGCAGGCGGGCAACAGAAGAAGCCCACCGGGACTCGGACACAGTAACGCACTTCAAGCTCACCGGGCACTTGTTGTCCAGTCTGCCCGGTTTGGGACAATGTTTGAGGACTTCTGGAGCAGATCGATGTGGCGCGCCACATGGATTTTATTTTTTTCCTTACTCATCCACTCCACACAAGCTCAAGGTATGAGGGACACCGGGACACGGCGCACATTAGTCATCACACGGGGCCATTAGTGTCTGTAGCTGCCTTGCTATGTTGGATGTCGATGTGATGGCGTTTCCGCATTGGATCTGTGATGTGTTCATTATGTTTTGCATGTAGCCTGTAATTCCCTCATTAGGCTACACATCACTGTGCCACAGTCCCGCTTAATTGCGGGCTACTGACAGACTCGCACATTGGCCATCCCTCGCTGCTATTTCCTTCATTAAACATATAAGTAAGACTTTTTTTCCCACGTGTTCCCCATAACCCTGAACGTCACCTAAACTCTACTAACTTGAGCTCGTGCCTGACGAGTCTGTAGCAGATATAACGGGAGAACCGCGGGTCTGTTCGGTTTCTAACGTAGTTTATTATAAGGACCCTGTGTTTTCATTCCAGCTGTCGCGATGTTGAGAAACGCAACTGAATCTTCCAGTTCGTACACATGTAATGAATATGTCATTAGAAGCACAGCTGTTGGAAATGTTAATCTGTATTAATAAGTACTAATTAATTAATCAGCGCTCTCCCTCGGAAATTAAACTTCGCGCGACAAACAAGCGCCGTAAATAAACAGACACATTTTGGTATGCAGCGATTAAAGGCGAGCGCGTGCACGTAGAACATCCAATGTTGAAAATTAATTGGTTCTGTGAGAATTATGCTGCCTCTTTCCCCTGCGCACGGTGGAGAACCAGCCAAGTGTGGCAGTTTGCAGGGACTAGAATCGGCGGCTGTGTCTTTTTTTCTCTTTTTCATGAGTAGTTGCTTCAGTTGAAGTCAGATTCTCAGCGCAATAATCCCACAAGATGCCTGTAATGTAATTTTGGAGACGTGGAGTGTGTCTCTGGTGCACAGCAAAGAGTCTGCTGTAACCCTAGGCCCTCCTTTTATTTCACCCAACAATGTCCCTGCAGTGTGTTAGTTTTCATGAGATATTTGCACAGCGGACTTTTTCTTTCCAAAAGAGGTAATCAGTAATGACAGTTTGTTTTTTGTGAGAGAAAAGCTGGTGGCTTTCGGGGAAATGAATGTCTGCAGAAGACATATTCCCATAAAAGAGACTAAGCACATTTCTCAAATTCACTCTGAGCAAAATATTTTTACCATGTTTGTCGAGTTTGGTCTGTAGTTGGCACCATGGGTTCTTGAAGGTACTCCAGGGGGTCCTCAGCGAGGTGCATCACTCAATATTTAAGAAAGGCAGCGTACAATCATTGAAGAATGATGACATAGATCCAAGGTTGTTCCTTCCCCCGTGCAATCTTCAACACTTTATTGCAGGAGATGCAAAGCGAACTCTTCCATGGAGACTTAACGTATAAAAATAAAAAAAAAAGACCTTTCCTCTGCTGCACTCTCTCCACCAGGGTAATTGGGATTCAGGTATGGCTGCCACCTTAAGGAGGGAGTATTACCTCTCAAGATAGACTCTAAGCCCTAGGTGGCACTCACTCAATAATACAATGTAGAGAAGATGATGAAAAAAAACAAACAAGGCAGATATCCATCATTCATGAGGGCATTTCCTAGTGCCTGACATTTACAGGAGATTGATAACTTGTGTGTCCTAGGGATTAAGAGTCCTGACGCTGTTGCTGCCTCTCTTTCTATAACTGTATATCTTCCTGCTGTGTGTGTATATGGTTCGGGGTTGCTTGTCCCCAGTCCTTTCTCCTTCCCTCTTAATGCTTATTTGAACAAGCAAGTTAAATAATAATGTCTTATTTACAGTAGTGGCCTGGGGAGAAAGCCCTAGCTGTCAATCACTGCCACTCTCTCCATCCAGCAGCGGCCCTCAGATTTAATTACAAAGTTGCTCCTGGGTCAGTAAATGTAGGATTTAATTGGACTCTAATTGCAACCCCAACGGACACTCAGGCCGTTCGGAGTGCTGATCGTTGAATATGACCCCAGTGTGGGCTGCTCTTTTTCCATGCAATGATTAAAGAACATGCTGATGCGAGTAGCATGCCTTTGGATGGACATGTCAACCACTGCTTGCCACATTTTAATGACCAGTCTACTGGAACGGCTTTTTAACGACGGGAGAACGGCCTTCATCAGACCAAAGTGCTATGAAGTCTCGCTTAAAGGCTTGCTGAGCAGATAGAGATAATCTTCAGTTCTCGTGTATTGTCAGTCATCATCGTTTGAAAGCAGCAAGAAAAAGAAAAAAAAACCCATTTCAGTGCAAATAAATGTACTTCACTATACCTGACTGATGGCCTATTTACACTTGGTCTGTCAGTAAGTTTGATGTTCTTTTCTAAAATGTTGAAGCATTCTGCATTTCAAACGAAGGCCCCGTAACATGAACACGCCCTATTTTTGGTAGCTGACACATACAGCAAGCATATTCTTCTTTATATCATGTAAAAGAAAAAAACAGGCCATCCTCCCAGCTCACCCTGGCTATTTTGTTTAAAGTGACAGTTAAAGTAGCTGTCTGATCTGTCCCACTTTTCACTTCCATTCATTTACTGAGGTCATTCCGAGACAATGCTGGGCATGCTTGCTTTTTTTTGTCATTTCTAACACGTCTATTTTGGAGCTCGGAGCAGCGGGGGAGGACTGTATTGGAATGTCATGTTTGGCATACATACTTCTACATCACTCAACGTCTGCAGATTAGCCTGACCGGCTATAGCTTGAGTTTTGGAGCTTTAGAGGGAGTGGAGAACTTCATTCTGTCACAGGCGTGGCACTCAGATTAACATCCATAAGGATGGTTATGACAGAGTGTGGGGGTCTGCTGGGACACTGCTGGCATAGGAATCCACCATTACATGCTGTCACTGGCGAGGATGCATAAAATGTTTAGAGTGACAGTCTGTTTTTAGCTTACAGTATTGGACATGGACCTCAGTGCAGTAAAAGAAGTCAAGAATGTCATCTCCATTTTAAATCTGTTAGAAGATTGGATTGAAATTGTATGGCTGGAATAAAAGGCATGCCATTTGGGAGCACCTCTTGACTGCTTCAGGAGGAGGTAAAATTGGATGCTTTCTTATCAGAAGCAACAAAATAGGGCACATAATCGTAGAGGTGCAGTGGAAATTTTCAGTGAGCAAGTCAATGGCTTTCAGATGGAGAGGTGGAAGCTGCAGTTGCATGTGGCAATATTAGATAGATATTATCCAGTACTGTCATCTTTTGTTTCTGTGACATGACTCCTTTTCTACACTGAATTGTCAGACATTTGTGCCATCAAGACATTGTGTTCTGGTTAGAGCCCAAAATTCAGCTCCAACCCAACATTAACCAGCATAGTTTCTGTCCAAGCCTGAACCACGGCAGCAGTTTTGGGCCCGAGCCAGATTTAAAAGCCTAAATTGCTACTGTTAATATTACACATTTATATACTGAAAAAAATGTGGGCTCGGATTTCCTCCACATGGCTCCAAGATCTGACCCTCGGGGCTGTGGTTTAGGCTGGCTGCCTAGGCACAGCATGTGTAGACTCTGTGTTGTGGTGGTACAATAAAACCCCTTTCCCTTGGTTCTGATACAAAATCTTAGATGAAACACTGACATGTGAAATATACTGTCTTTAGCTAGCTAATGTTAGCCTACTTACTAAAGCGGATTAATTGCTAGCTAGCTGACGTAGCAAAACACTGTCTTGAGTCGATAATGTCAGCTAATTCATCCAGACTCCCGGGGCTGGGCTGGCCCGCTTGCACATGATCTTATCATCCAACATTATGAAACAATCAACGCCAGATCCATGCAGCGAAGAAAGTTACAGCTAGCTGACTAACCTTAGCTTGCTTGCTAATGTTAGCCCACCGAAACCTGAGTTGGCTGTGACTCGGCTGTATGGCGTAGATCTACGGTTGGATACTTTGTGGTGCTGGCTGGTGGAGTGATTTGCAATCAGCATGCTAGCATTATTATAAATATGATTGTAATTCATTTTACAGCATATACGAACACAATGCCGGTCAGTTATATTTAATTTGACTGTTTTGCTCAGTATTTACTCACGGCTATGGAGTGTGCAAGCAAGCAGGCATGAGCAACAGGATTCTGACTATAGTTCATTAATGGCAACCGATGTCACTAAAAACAAGGATTACAAAGAGAACCTTTAAGTCATCTAACGTCACTCCAGTGTGGTAACAGACATTTGTGACACAATCTAGGACATACACCTTCATGAATGTTCAGTACAGCCTAAAAACTGTCAAATGTCATATGAAGTAGAGCTTGTACAACAAGGCACGAGTTCGAAGTCTAGGGACTGTTCTAGGTAACTGCTGTCCGTGGCATGATTTTTAAACGGCGGTGAAAATTTATCAGACATTAGTCAAATGTCAATATTCAAATGATGCTTGACTGGAGATTATTGATTATAGACTGAAGCATTTGTCCAGACCCAATCGGGTTCAAGTAGAGGAGCTCAAAGCTCTAGTCTGTGTGGGCACATGTGTGTTGTCTTTGAGTATACTTGAGACCCTGAGAAGCCAATCTCCAATCCTATGCTGGTAGAACACAGACAGCAGATGCCTGCAGCACTGTATTGAGATGAAGGGAGACTTAAAATCACGACTATTGATCAAAGCAACCTTTTTTCTTTGATATGAATTCTACTTTTATTGAGTATTCTTTTTAGGATTATTTGAAACTGACATGATGGATTTGGCCAAAGCTGGAGTGAGGTAAGTCGTAGAAAAATAAACTGATTGTAGTGTGAGTGATACATGGAGACATCGGGTTGAGAAAAATGTCTCCAAACTACAAATGCCATTATTTGTCACTCATCTTAATTGACAGACTTGGGATCTATGCTTCCTTGTAGCAGCTGTGCCCTGTGAAATGATTTTTAAAATAAGGGAAAAGTTGAGGCTGTCCTAGATCCCGGCAGACACCACTTTGGCAAAAGGTCACAACATATCGCTTTTAGTATTCAGGGCTGGCGAGAAAACTCATGGTCAAAGTCTAGTGATAGATTTCTCAGAGGGATGTCTAGAATTTCACTGTGCTACGTCCAATAAAACAAAAAAAATGCCACCCAGGGTCTCTGGTAGTGGCGAGTCCAAGAGTGAGGCATAACAGAAGGACTTTTTGTTTTCCTCTTTAGACAGCGCTTCCAGAGCTCTTGCAAATGGAGCAGTTTTAATTGATCTGGAGTCTGGTCTCTGTGTTTTATCAATATCAGTCAATTAAAGAGGTTAAGAGTGTTTTCTAAGTAGGACTCTTTCAGTGTTCTTAAACTTCTACAAAGAAAAATACATTTAGAGTAAGTGCTCATGGCTTATATTTGAAACCACTAAACAAATACAAAGAAACCCACAATACACATCGTTCAGTATAAGAAAAAATGCTTGAGTCAGCGGTTAACCTTATTTGCAAATTATATAACAGAATGTTACTTTAACAAGAGTGAACGCATATTAAATCAATGTTATTCAGAAAGTATAAGAGCTATAACAAGGGCATCATTATAAGACCGAGAGTAGAAAGAGGCAGATCTTCAGTGACATTCTTATTTACATACACAAACACACACATTCCTTATGCTATTTAACCACAGTGCTGCTCTATATTCTCTATTTAATAAGGCGAAGCCTCTGGATGATTTTGAAAGAATCTGAAAGACCCCATATCTGAACTTCTCACCTATTGATGTCATAAACTTGACTATGCACTTTTCACGCTCCCTCCCCTGGATATACAGACCTACTGCTACAGTAGTTTATTCAGTTATCATTATTAATACTATTACTATTATTGTGATAGCTGTGTTGAAATGAACTCAAAACAAGCCCCAATGTGCATTGATAGCAGCATCATTAATCTTTGTAGGTCTGGGCAATATGACCAAACTCTCATATCAGGATGTAGATCATTTCATATCCCAATAACGATATATGTCACAATATAGCATGTTTTCTGTAAAAATAAATAAATAATATTTTTAGAATATTTATTTAAAAATTGTATTTTTTGCTTAATGTAGGCTATCAATTAAGGAGAGTTTATTTAGTTGACAATAGCTGTCGGTATATGCAGTTGTTACATATGCAAACTGTAGTTTTACTACACTCACACTTTTTACTGCGCTGTGTCAGACAGTCGGACCGATGGCACACCTGTAATTAGCCGATCATTTATCAATTTCACTGAAACACTGCGGCCTGTGTCGGCCTCATACACAGAGCGTATGTGTCGTGCATCTGGTGTGTGTAGACTGGACTGTGTGTGTTACAGTTGTTTTCTGGCAATTTTATGAAGTGTGAAACACAGTCTATGTCTGCGCATCAAAATGCACGTAGCGACTCCTGACTCACTTCATCTTCACACACCCCTTAGACTGCATGATTTACCGCGATATAAACAATAGTGCAAAACATGAATAGATAGATGTATTTCTAACTCCATACGATACATATCCCACATCCCTAGTTATTGGCATCAAATGATTTCATTGGTTTCATTTTTAGTATAAATATATGTGACAAGACAGTGTCCTCATCTTGAGCGCTTCAAGCGCATCTGTCGAGGCCTGCTGTGTGCTCATTTTCCACGTGTTTCTAGACCTACTAGTGTGCAGCCTTGTAAATGTGTGAGGGTGTAGAAATGTGAGAATGTGTTAAGCATCTGTCTGAAGCTTTGTCTAGGTTTAATCTACGCTGTAACATCCTGCCACAGTCAGTCTGATTTTCCTGCATTTAGTACACTGCTTGACATTATCCAATTCATCTGATTATACTGGATAATCCCCCATATTTAAGGCACCTTGCCTGTAGAAATTCTGCTGTAATCAAAGCTACTCAGTCTGCATTTTGGACGTATAAAATGAACTGGATACAGCATTGGACGCGTGGTCCTATTCTTTCCTTTGTAAGTAGTGCATGAAGCCTTCATTTAGCCCTCTGATAACTTGAACGAGGATAAAATTATTTAATCACACGCCTCCTTTAGACTTTCCAAATGTTATCGGACAGAATTGATCAATTGATGATAGTGAAAAGAGTTATTTGGGAGTTTTGACATTTGAAAAAATCCATCCACTCATTGGCAAACGTCTCTTTTCGGATGTAAGTTTATGGTAAAAAAGTATTTTTGGACCAAATGGCATCACTTGACGGACCTGGAAGTTGTAATTCCACTGTTTGCCTACTATGTTTGCTTCAAAACTTGGCGCTCTTCCTAGCTTGGTTTGTAGTCATTGGAAGTGTAAACATGTAAACACACAAACTTGATCACTTCCTAAATGAGTTGTGTAGGTAGAAGGTCTCATGGCTCGACTTCGGTGCCAGAACATGAGAGTAAGTTTGTGTTCCGACTAGCTTTAGCCCTGCCTGTAAAACACAGCTTTTTCATTTATTTTAATGAGGCCAATCTGGTGGCTTTGTCCAAAAAAAAATGCAGGGTCATCTGACAAAAAAGTTCAATCTGGCCAAACGTTGGTTGGCCAATCAAGTTGCAAGATGCAGGTGTACGTTCCTGCTATATTACTTTTTAACGTGAACAACTACAATTCTAAACAATTACCTTGTGGTAATTGCAATAAAAGTTGAAATTGTGGACAATGTGATAGCTTTATGTATTCCATGTGTCTTTTGGTAGCTGAGGCACCTATGAATAGAATACAGAAAATAACTCTATGCCATGGAATTCTTAATGTATTGACAAGACAGACAAGGAGGCTTAAAAACATCATCTCCAACTTGCCCAAAAGCTACTGTTTTAGGATATGCATGCATTTTGGAAGGACTTTGTGACTTTTTGTGACTCTGAAATTCAAAAATCCCTGAATGCAGCAGGCAAAAAATAAGGTCAGCCTAACTTGGGCGAGATGACATAAAAATGGTGCCACCAAGAACATCTCGCTCCTCACATGGTACTTCTAGGTGACAATGGCGTGGCATAATCAATGCCATTTCACATACTATCAGTTCATTGACATAATTTGCCTGCAAATTCCCTCATTGGCTTGCCAGCCACTTTTCATCTTCTCTCTCATACATTCTAAGAACTTTAATCCTATAATTTCAGCCAATCCTGCTCAGTAGTTATGTAACCCCAAAAATGGCTATTGGATTGAAAAGAAAAAGTTTTAGAATAGCACTCTCTCCTCTCTTCTAAGTACCATGCTGCCCAGACACTTTGACCAGAGAATTATTGGGCTGAGGCAAAGATGTAGCAGTCATTCACAAAGACTCCCTCTTTAAGACCCCCACCATCCGCTCACTGTCTGGAACATTGCACAAAGAAGTCTGATTAGTATTTGCCAGCACTGTTCTATTTGTGTTTGCATGGCTATTAATTTGGGTTCAGTTCTACTTGGTGGACTGGGAAAAGAGGCCACCCAGGCCAGCTGAAAATTCTCCCTATACACTCATGGATGGACAGGGGTCAGTGTTAAATGATCTGTTGGACTGAAAACAATTTGGACTTCTTGCCAATAAATACAGAGGGACCACTTGTCTCCCTTTTTGCTCTTGTAGTGACGGGCTGATTATCAAGTTTTCCAGGCATATATCCTAATTGGAGCTCTGACTGAAGTGGATTATACTGTTGATTGTCTTTTTTCTTGGGCATACGCATACGCAGCTCCTTTGATCATTTGCTATGCGCTAGGGCAAGCTGGATTACTTGCTGAGGAATTATTGCTCTATCTGTGCTTTGTGTGTGGGTGCATGTTTTCATGTACAGTAGATCTTACAATCATGGAGTTGGATTGAAGAATGTCTTAAAGGCTACGATTGTGTGCTTGTGCGCCTTTATGTAGAAGTGGTAGTATTTTACCTTATGATGAACAGTAAGGGAAACAATCATAACTAACGTCTGTATTGTACTTGGCTTTTCAGTTAGAGCACTGCAGCGTTGTTCTTTTGAAGCTGCTGCTGCTGCTGCTGCTGCTGCTGCTGCTGCTGCTGCTGCTGCTGCTTTCAATCGACTGTGTGTGAGTCACAACAGTAAAACTGTGGCTTGAACAAGGTTTTGCGCGAACGAGAATGCATTGAAGAACTTACAATAGGGCATTCCATCTTGTTTTAATATTGCTGTGGTGAAAGCGTATTCTGTGTTTCCATATCTGCTGAGCCAAGCCAAGCCACGGTTCTGCACTTCCAAATTACCACCTGGAGGCCTTCTGCACTTTTCCACCACACATCAGATTCGGCTGCACAATGCCAAGTAGCAAGCGTGATTTGCTCCTGCACATGTCCTTCAAAGTGAGCTCCAAAATGACCCTCTAAAAATAATAAGCCAGGGGTATGGATGTGATTATGGACTTGAACTTTTCTCTCACTCTTAAAGAGGGCCATTATGCATGCGGGGGACAGGCAGGGGAGAGCCAGAGTCAAGGCTTGTTTACCAGCATCATCCCACATCCAGCTAGATGGAAATGAGCGTGGACCTTTAGAGTGACACTAGCTTCAGAAGGCCCCCAAATCTGACTCACTCATGCGGATACTTGTGTGTTTATAATATAAATGCACTCAGATTTGCCGGAGGCTCAGGAAACCACCCCTGGACCCTGTAATTGCTGTTCCCTGGGGGAGGTGGTTTGTGTGAGTGTGTCTGCAGGTGGACTGTGAATTTGCATGCTTATATAAATCGGTGTGTGCTTGTGGGTGAGCATATGCGCACGAGTGACCTGCCCAAGCAGTCCTTGAGAAATCACCACACCCCTGCCACACACTGCCCTACAAGATGCAGGGACAATCCTGCAACTCTAGTTCATGGAAGGGGCATTCAATTGAAATTGCCAGGAGTCATATATTTTGTGAATTAAAATGGATTAAGCGTAAACTGCTCCTCTTTTCTGCATAGTTTGATGCCACTGGAATGATTCTCACTTGAAGAAGCCGGATGACAAGCAAATCAATTTAATGGCTTAGATAGAGATGGTAGAGGGCCTTATCGATTCTGACAATCACGTCATTTTTAACAGACATCTCATCAAAGGCCCATTCCCTTTTTTGCCATCCCATTACCCATCTATCCAGCACTTGGATCTACTGCCTATTTACCCATCCCATGCAGGAATAATGGGGCCTTCACCCCCAGTTGGATTAATCAGCCATAACCATATGCTACCGTGTGCAATTATGCTGCAATTTTGACCAAGGGAAACAGCTGTTGCCATTTGAAAGGATGGAATAAGATTGTAATTGCCTTAACTTTGATTTGTAGGGTACTTTGATTTGATGAGAGAACACATTTTAATGCCTTACATAATAATAACTCGAAATGAAGAGAACTATTAGAACATACTTTTTCTGATTCCAGCTGCATTCAGACGACAACCTCACTGTTATGATGTGTTACTCTCAAAAATATGTTTATTCATTTGGATTTGAATAGGATTTCTATTTTCGGAGGCTATGTTTTTGATTCAGTCGTCTAATGTAATTTGAATATATTTATGCAAGGCGGCACCTTACCATTTTGATACAGGAGGCTTTCTCTCTAATCCCCAGGTAAAGCAGTCACATCAAATGCGATTCTGCTGAAATCCTTTACACTACAGCCTCCTATACCTCTTATCCGCCATCCTTCTAGTTTACACACTCATCCGTTGGCCGTATTTGGTGAAAAACCTACCTACTGTCCAAAACATAGGGCCTGTGATGCATTCGTCATCATGCACAGGTATTCTAAAAATAAAATTAACTGTACTAATTATTATGGAAGAATTCTAGTTGGAGAGATCTGGGACTGTCGATATTCACTGAAGAATATGTTATATACTCCCAAGACAGCCATTGTGAGAGTCCATTGCCTTCCTCCTTCCCTGCCCCAGGTCTCCTGTTGCGCTCCTTTTGGATACTACTCATCACCAGGTGTTCCAACTTTAAATGCATCATGTCGTTTGGCTTCAGTAACTTCAAACAGCTCACAATAAGGTCAAGACGTTTTTCGTAACCACTTGAACAGAGAAAATCCATCGTAATATAGCACAGACTCAGTGCCGTCTGGAAGGTTTTTGTCTCAGATCTCAAAAAATTGTCTGGGACAGGCGAATTGTGTGAAAAAAAAACCTTGTCTATCTTGTACTAAGGTTTATACGCACCATTTTGTTAAGACACTGACAAATACATTTTCTTCAAATCCCAGAAGATAAAAGATAAACAGCAGGTAGATTGAAGATGGAGAGAAAGAAAGGGCAGGAGGATGATAGTTGAAGTGGAAGCGCACAGAACATTAAATGAAATGCAGTGTGACAGTTAAGTTGGAACTAGAGTGTTAGCCATAATGGAAGCGACTGGGAATCAGAGTCCGCTATGTAAAATACTGTGAAGAGAATTCTAGGTGGGTCACTCAGTTTTCAAGACCCATTTTTGCACTTGTCAGAAGACTAGACAGCACATGAGGCACTGTTTGAATTTTTTATGTGACTGGCAATTACTGACTTTCTTTTCTGGAGCTTTGCAAGAAAGATTGGAAAATGGTACATCCTTTTCTCTGCAGTTGGTAGATATTCTGAGTCTTTGTGTACGGTAATTAGCCAAAGAATGAACTTTACACTGATTGAGAGCTACAAACGGTGGAATGTTATAATGAGATGTCTTTTTAGTGCGTCAACTGTGTGAGGCCAATATTTCCTTCTCTTTTAACAATACAACAAATGACTGCTTCCTGGCATGACTTTGAAAACTGCACTCATTTGAATTTCTGAAACATGTTCTTATTTTCCCTTTTTTCATCCTTGTTTGACGCTCAAGGGCCAGTCTCAAGAGATTTAAGGCATGGTTCCCTCAATGGGAACACATCTCCGAAAAGAGAACGTTCTCTGTTGGTATTTGGACATTGATCATGGACGCCTATGATATTGCTTTTGAAAAGTTCCTTTTGACTCCTGCCAAACACCATGTAAACACCCAGCCCTGTTCAAATGAATTTTTGTTAGCAGATGTACTTCACAAACGTTTTCTTACGTGTTGAGAGCGACACAGAGAGGGAGTGATGCAGGGAGAAAAGAAAGAAGGTGATGGCAGTATCACCAATTAACTGGTGGCTAATCAAAGGCTTCATTTGTAAGTGTCTGACATCTTTATCACTTGAAGACTAAGAAGACGCTTCCTTCAGCAGCTGCTTTTCCATCACCACTTCCAGCATCCCTGTTGGTACCTGCCGACTTAGAATCACATATCAGCTGCCAATTGCGACGTCCTTCCTTATCTATGACTCTGAAGTGTAAGAACCTTGCATGCTTTGGTAGAAAGGCAAACATTCACAGCTCTTCTTTACACCTGAGCAGTTACCAAACTGTACATTTGTTAGATTAACATCTTGATTATCATTTGCTTAGATGCACTTCACACATGACCAAGTCACTTAACACTCTCAACAGTCTACTTAATGGAAATGACCCAATTGTAATGGAAGGTGACAGAGTGAGATGGATGTTGGGATGAAGGGCTTTGACCCGCAGCATTACTTGTGCTTGACCTCAACTGAAGCACACTAATAGGTAGCCTTGGACGAAACACTCACTAACACAAACATGTACACTTTACATTTCTGTCCCCTATGTGTATTAGTCCCACAAAGATAATCACTCTCTCAGAGCTGAGCAGAACAGGCAGGAAGTGCTCCATCCATCTTGATTTGTCAATAGTTACAATTTTAATTACACCTGAGTGCTGTCAGCCTGCCAAGCTGGGCGGGGAATATCGATTTGCTCCAGCTAATTGATTAATTGCTGTGTTCAAATGGACACTTTTCCCTAAGCCCCCCATTCTTATTTTGCTGTGTCCCTCATTTTCTCCTTCTGTATATTGTGTTTACTGAGTGTTAAAGTTTCACCTGCAGGCGGAGTATTGTTGTGTGGCGTAAGTGGAGGGCTTGTAAAGAGACCTGCCATGTTTTATAAAAGAGAGTGGCATATTGAGAAGGGGGCCTTTTGTTACTGTAAAGCAATAAGAAATGGTTGAGTACGGGGCAAGGGATGCAGTACATCACTGCAGCCATTATGTGACAGTTAAAAGGGGCAAGAGAATTGTAGCCACAGCTGCCAGAGAGGTTTTTACTCAAAACTGTAGCTTATATTTGTGTGGCTGTTTTTCAAACGGTTCAAATGTCTGTTGGAATGGGCTCCTACTGTTTTTAATGCCATTTTAGAAGACAATATACACCTGTGAACAAGACATATGGACAGCCCAGAGGATTGGCGAGCACCACAACTGTCTCTAAATCTTTCTTACTTCCTGGCAGAAGTCTTAAAACCTCAGACAGAACTCTGGAGCTGCCGTGTATCACAGCCGGCCAGACTGCTTACCTTTGCAGCTCCAGTCTACATGAAATGAGCTCACTTGAAAGATTAAAATTTACCATTGTCTGTCATTGAGTCCTCTGAGAATTGCTAGGGTTTTAAAAAAAAACCTGAAACTGCAAACCATAAATGGGTCAATTCAGTTTTGATGAAGTCATTGTATAGCATTTAAGATGCTTTATTGTTTTATTGGTGAAAACCTTTGTAAAGTATTTGATGTAATTGGTAAAATAAGCTTGAATAAAAGAGTTGGTAATGACAGCTGTAAAAAGCTAAACACTCCAGTGACTTCAGTGTCTGACTACTATGGTAAGCTTGGTCTTTTAAATATTTATACTCAGTGTGTGGGCTATGTTTAAATGAATGAGTTAATGAGTGTTATGACAGTGTTTGTTTCCTGTGGCTGGTGGTGATGGTGATCATAGGGTGGGGGCTATACCAGACATGATGACTAATGGAAAGGATCTGAGCAGAAACAAACACTCAACCAGGTATGCGTCACCCTGAGTTTATGATACTTCTCAAGGATTACAGGTTACAAGTCATAACTAAAATATTCTAATCAACCTAAGGCTATCTGTGTTTTCCTGCCCTAAATGTGAATACCTCTGTTAAAAAAATGTGACCCCTGACCAAAACACAATAGTTTAACATGATTAGTTTACCCATCTATTAGGCTACGTTCATATTACAGGGTTAATGGTCATTCCTATTTTTTATTTTTTTACCCCATATCTTATCTTTCTGCCTCGACTGTTCACTTTTATATTTTTATATTTTTGTAATGACTAATGTCTTCCATCAGTTTGTCTATGGTGTGAACAGATCTCTGCCCTGAAACGCCTCACACGCAAAAATAACGTCACAAATGGACAGTGGAACAAAAACCAAATAACGTTGCAGGCATGATGCCACAACCATAGCAGAACCTTCATCTCTGCTCTCCAGAGCTGCTGACCGTCCGCTCTCTTCCCAAGGAAGGAGGCGAAGGGACAGGCGCTCCTGCTGGCGAACAGCCCGCTGTTCGGCTCATTTTTTGTAATGAGTGCATTAAAGCACAGTAGAATTAGAAAGCTAGCTAACCAGCTAGCCTGACAGCCGATAATGAATAAAATTTAACAACATAATGAGTGACAATTTTGTGCGGTACATTTTCTGTACCAAAGTGTAGCATAAAAGTTTGAAGGAATGAGCTAAGCTATCTGCATAGCAGCCAATCATAAGGATACGTGGAGCCAACCCGGACTAGCTAATCACAGTTGCCGGGACTAGGAGGATAACCCTGATCTGCACCTGCTCACTTGATTGGTAATGTGAACGTAGTCCTACTTTCTGCCATGGATCATTCAAGCTGTTTTCCAGAGCTTAAGATTTATTTCCTGCCAGACATCCCATGGCATCATTCAGACAATTTTACGAGGAATCACCCGAATAATGTCAATTTTGCAAAGTCAGAAATGTGTAAAGTGTGCGGTGAAATATGCTCACTTTTCTCAGTTGTTGTCAAATGCAGTAAGACAAACCTTGAGTGGGTGCTTTTCAGTGAGACTGTCATACCGAGGAAAAGGTTTCCTTTGCTGGCCAATTACTTCCTCTTTCATTGTTTCTGGAAGCTGTACTGTAGAATACAACCCAACCTACGCTCATGCAGGTTCGCCATCCCTCAGTCCCTCATGGTTCTTACTCACACACACACACACACACACACACATATACACACACACATAAACTACTGCAAGAAAAATGACATTTTACGCCATGAGGCTTATTCTTATAAACACTATCTGAATAAACAAACAAATAGACGCACAAAAAGGCAGAGTCCTGCGTGCTTTAGACTGCCCTCACGCCTGTAGACACACACACACACACACACACACACACACACACACACACACACACACACACACACACACACACACACACACACACACACACACACACACACACACACACTCCTCCATGGAACTGAACACAGAAAACAGTAAAACCCCATCTGTTTCTTTCTTCTCCTGTGGGATCCAGGAAATGATTGTATGAGGATGTAGCCGTCTTTATACACTTACAGGGGTAGAGAAAACTGAGAAGCACAGGAAAAGCCGTTTCTTTGAGTTGCTGGCAAAACTGAGTGTGCAACCGGAGAAACTTTCTTCACTTGATTGTTTTTTTGTAAGCTTTAAATGAACACCCTGGGAAATCCATATTTTTGCAATTGCACAGACGGATGAGAAGATTGATATCTAGCACACAGCCGGGTTTGTTATATAAATGTCCTACATAGAAAAGGTGTCTTCTAAAATATCACTTTTGTGTATGTTTTATATATTTAATAGAACAGAATAATTTATAACGCTGTCGTACAAAAGAAGACGAATCACAAGGTGAAATGTTTCAGTTAAATGCAAAAAGTACAAGATTTTAAAAAGCCTAAAATAAAAATGTTGTACATTTCTAGGTCAGTGCACTAATTGTATGATTCGAAGCAAGACTATGTATCCTTTGAAAGAAGAAATCACACATTATTCCTACTAAAAATCAAATGTGGAATTCATACTGTGCACCAGAGGCCATGGTCAGGAGGTTTGGAGGCATTACTATAATGAGAGTGTGCCAGATAACTTAACCATAGGGTGGTCCCTTAGCAAAACTCGCTGCTCCACCTTAAAATGTAGCTGAATTTAAGATCATTAAAAAAAAGATTTAAACAATACTATGTGAATTCTTTCTTCAGCCAAAACACTGTAACTCTGGTTTGTGTCGTTCACTGTGTTTCTCGCTGTCTGTACTGTACATATCACTGCAGAGTGGCTGTTCTGCAAGACACGATGATAGACAATGATTGGACAAGACGCAGCAAGTTGACCGCTCACTTGCTGCTTGCATACACAAACAATAAAACTCAACTTCTCAAAGAGCGAGTCACAGCGTGGCATGACTTCACCGCATGAGCCTCACGCTGTTTCTCAGCTGGTGTTGGTTGAGAAATATCTCTAATGCCTAAGCTAATTACTCCTTCAAACCACGTTTAGAAGTGTTAATACAGAAGATGCAGCGTGTAAATATAAGCTCTGCCATTGGAATGCGCTGTGTTGTATTTTTGAAGGAGCTAGGCTTTTGCCCCTGCTTGCAGCCTTTGTTCTAAGCTACCCCAAACATGTCCCTGACCTGCCAAGATGAGACTGCATTTGACAAACTGTTCCTTCAAGATTACTTTGCAGGAGGTTTACCTGCTGTTCTGAAGAAACTGTCTGAGCACAAATATTCTTTATCTGCTCCTTTTCAAAAATGGCTGCTGGTAACCTTTGATCCTATAGTCAAAGCAGATCAAATACCATTTTGCTGTAGATTGCATTACACCTAAAAGTGAATATTTTCTGGTTAGGAAGGATTCAGTTTCGTCATTTTGCATTCAGCAGGCCATGTACACGTGTCAATGCACTGTCCTGGTCCTGAGAGTTCTTCACAACTGTCATTCCTTGGCCTCTGCACCTGAGGGGCCCAATAGCAGCTGCTGACACACACAGGTCTTGATCTTTTGACCCACCAAGCCTGCTCAGATCTTCAAAAATAGATCTGAATCCCCAAGATCCGTCATGACTAGAGGAGTCAGACATGCTTGCTGGGCCGGAAGACACTGTCATGTCAAAGGATATAGTGGTTTACAGTGATGATGTACCAATTGACAAACACAAACAAGCTGTTTGATGTTGTACCAACAGAGCCCTTATGGGAC
This sequence comes from Echiichthys vipera, assembly GCF_963691815.1. NCBI lineage: Eukaryota > Metazoa > Chordata > Actinopteri > Perciformes > Trachinidae > Echiichthys > Echiichthys vipera. The sequence goes on along the minus strand of NC_139843.1, from coordinate 6,791,467 downwards.
TCTTCGATTTCACACCATTCTCTACTTGACTGACGTTTTTTCCTCTGTTATTGCTGGGAGATGAGGCTTTGAAATTTGATTGGCAGCCGTGATCAGAATCTATCTCTTTTAGTCTGTAATAGAAGGGGCCAGTACGGGGGAGGCGCAGGGTTAATGCTGGCAGCTTAAGCAGCAGGACTGACAGGCCAGACAGACATGCTGCATTTGTCTCCTAGAGACAATCTGTCTGACAGTGGTACCGTCTCTGGCCAAATCCAGCCGTTTTGCTCAGCCAGTGCTTGAGGGGCAGCTGTGAGATCTGTGGGCTGTCAACTGTCCACTGCCTCCTTCGTAGGTACAGCCAGGCGAAAAGAACCGGTTTGATTTCTTAGCCCCAAGGCATCGCTCTCTTTTATTCCCTTTTTCTCTTGTTTTTTAATGGAGGTTGGCATTTTTTTCCTTTCACACTTATTCTTACTATCTTTCTTGTTCTCTTTCTGCTCTGCTCTGCTTGTTTCTTTGCTACAAGCTTTGAGGGATGTGGAGAGAAAGAGGGAAGATCAAAGGGAGCCCGCACACTCTGCCCTCCACTATCATTAGGCTATCTCTGATGGGATTATTAAAGCTTCTGTGTGTGTGTGTGTGTGTGTGTGTGTGTGATTTTATCTTTATTTATATGTTTATTTTATATCATTGCTCTAGTGATTGTGTATCTTTGTGCCTTAGTCTTTCTTGTGTGTTTGCACATGTGTGCATATATGTAGCCAGTACGTGCCTTGCCTTCCTCTGGCACGGGGCCCGGTGCTGCCGTTGGGCCGCCCTGCCATCAGCCCTTCCATATTGAGCAAGACGTCCATGCTCCCCTCCAGCACAGTGCATGAGGGAGCTGCCCTCTGTTTGATGTCACTTCTGTTTTGCTCTGATCTTCCTCCACCAAAGCCTCACAGTAGCACAGTCGTACGCAGTAGCTGAGATAATGGAGAAGCCTGTGAAGGAAAAACATCTAGAGCATGCAGGAGTAAAGGTGTCAAACCACATGCTGAATCAAAGCCCATCTCCGCTACCTTTCTTGCATCACTGTAGTTTATTTTCCTTAGCTCATCAAACTACAAATATAGTCTAAGAATTAAAATACAAGCTCAGATGTTTTAGATTGTTTCACGGTCCATGTTCATTGTAATAAAGGAATATGCACTGCAACAATTTCTGGCCAACAATGGAGCTCCAGGGCACAAAGGTATAAGCTACATCAGGCTTTGTCTATGCAGACTATACTGGTTAGTACAATCAATTTACTGGTGGTTCTGGTCTCTTCAGGTAATTTGTTGAAAATAATAAAAGCATAAAATAGAGCCAGTGTTATCTTTTGACAATGCATCAATTCAGGAGGTGCCTAGCTTACTGGAACCATCTGTTTGCATTCATATACTTTTTGCATGGCCAAATCTGGCAGCTGTCTTCCTTTTTTTTTTGTAGAATATTGTATATTTGGATGATTTATGTTGAGATCTGTCTCTTTGTTCCTTTTGCATTATGTACCATGGCATCCAATGCGATATTCCACAATTCTTTGATGTTATCAAATCTTATTCTTTCTTTTCTTCATGATCAAATGAATGCTTTGAATTGGCCTGGTGCTGGAAAGGCCATTGTGATATGACTGCAGGTGAAATGTGTGAATTAAAATGAAAGGCACTTTGGGCCTGCATTTTCAAGTGATTTGTCCAAGTGAACATCATGTGAGGTATGTGGAATATTTGCTTGTTATGCTCACAGAACCTTCAGCCGCTGATCCCTTCTTGCTGGATACTAGAGATGAGATTTTCGGCTTTTTGAAGGGATTCGGTTCTTGTAGATTTGTTCCTTTCAAAGAGCCATTCAAAAGACCGGCCCTTGTCTGAATGTGTTCCTGGTGCAGGAGATGGAGTAGTAGCCATAAGGCAAACACTGACAATCGATGTCACTGTTAGTTCAAACCTATATATTTGATATGCTACTGGACAACATAACAGAAGGTCCCTGCTGTGTGTTTCCTTGCCTCAATTCTTCATACATCGTCTGTTCTATTGCCCATCAGGCCTGCAGTGGGCCTCGGCTGGGAGGAGACTTGTGAGTCCTGTGCAGATTTTCCTGCGTATGTGTATGCTCACGTGTCTGCAATGCACAGTTGCTGCAACCCTGCAAGTACCACATAACTGGACTGTGTGAGAATGGGCGAGCAAGCATGCAAGATGGAGGGATTGAAAGATTGAGAGAGACAGGAGGAGGAGGGAGGGGGAAGAGAGATGGAGAAGGCACAGTTACTGAATCCATAAAGGATGAAAAGGGCCTTGGCAGGAGTCTCAAGGGGCTAATAAAATAAAGTTCTCTCAGATTAGTTAGCTAATAGAGCTGTAACATAGTGTTGCGTCTTAATGCTGAGGGGAACATGGCCCTTGTGTGCTGTGTGATGTGGGGGGAGTGATGAGGCAGGAGAGGGTGGGCGGGTGTGGTGGGTTAGGCACTAACAGATAACCTGCTGTGAAGAAGCCCTCTGAGTCTAGTTATTCAGTCAGGGGTGAGCAAGGAAACAAGGAGAGGGGAGGGGTCCTACCTGGTATGTAATTACTCTCCCAGCAGCTTCAGTACTTAGTGTATGAGATCAATGCACAGACCATAGTTGCTACATGTGTTTTATATGATTATATTAATGTTTTCCATAAAGTCGGGCTTGGTGATATGGAAAAATTATATATCTCTGTATTGCTCTTCTATAGCTCACCTGGTAGAGCGGAATCCTCACCGCTGCGTGCATGTAGTGCACCCCATCCCCCGTCCCCCACAATTTCCTGTCAATCTTCAGCTGAAGTCAAAAATAAAGACGTAAAAAGCCCCAAAAACTTTATAATCTAAGAGTACATGGAAACCTCACTTCTTACAATATGGAACCTTTTTAAAATGAACTTGTTCCCATGAGATAACAAAAGCCAACATGGCTGCTGAGTCATCAACAAGAAACCAACGGAACCGGGGTGCAGATAATGGAAAAAAATCTCAGTAAGTAGTCTCACAAAGTAAAACAATAGGGGTAAAATGTGCCTGCTGGGACAGTTGCAGGGCACTCACTCTGAAATGTCCTCTTACTCTGCATGTTTCCATTACAAAACAGTTTGTTTACAGACAAGTTTAACTCGTGTCGGTGCATAATGCACATTTTTTTTACTGTTACTTTCAGATTGTGTTTACATAGAAAACTTTTGAATCTAACTTGACTTGAATAACTCCATTTAAAGACTCAGAACTGTTTTTAGGATTGTTTATAGTATTAATGTCATATGTGATATCGGTATCAGTATCGTTAACGTTATCGGCTTTTAGGAGCTGAAAGTAATCTGTTATCGGTATCAGCTTTAAAAAAAGTTATCGTGCATCCCTAGTGAGGGATTTACCAGAGTCCGGAGGTGACATATAACTCGACTGCGGGTGATCAGCTGATCAGTGATACAACAAAGCTGCATTTCTCTGCCTCCAAGTCAGAGATATAGAATAGTGGCAGTTTGAAAAATCTAGTTGACATTTAGTTGTTGACATCCGGCCTTTATTAAAATGTTTGTCGTTCAAGAACTACGATGAAAGCAAAGCGTTATTCATCATTTTGACATTTAAGGTGGCCCGTACGATTCCCACTGTCAACTCATGTACAAGTAACATGAAAGAAAACACTCCATCTTAAAATTCAGGTTTCTGTGAAAGTGTGTGTTAGTGACAGACAGGCTTGCGGTGGTGAGCTGCAGGCTTCTCTCTGGGGAGAAAATAGCCCCTGCTCTCTGAGAGGGGCAAACAAACGGCTGATCAAACGGCATGTAAATTAGTAGCGCTTCGGCGAGAAAGACCCGCCTCATTCGAGTATTCAACCCTAATGGAAACGCACGCATAATCATATCTGAGCCAGCAGCAAAGTGAACACATAGGTTGATATTTAAAAGCAATCAGACACACAGAACAACCAGGAGCAGCTTTCTCTATGGCAAAATCAAAGTGAAAATTGACACTGATGATCATAGAAAAAAATAATCTCCTGACTTTCTCTGACTGAGTCCGTCCATCTTATGGTGTTGCATCCTGTTTTGCAGTTCCATTTATACCCACAAATGGTCAGCATTCCTCTTTTGAACTGTACTCTATAAAGATGTGATTCATTTCAATTCAGCTTTCACATGTGTGAATCTGCGTCCACTTTCTAAATGACAGGACGTCCACTGCCTCTCTTTAACGTCTCCTCTGCAAAGCAGGAGTGACCATGGCTCACCTATCTTCCTAAGCACAGATTGTATATAAAGTTGTATTTGGCAGTGCTGGAACATTGTGTCATGCAAGGCCAAGTAAAGATGAACCGTACATACAGTACAGTGTATGTGGGTCCTCAAAAAGGGACCAAACACCTTTTATGTGGCTAAAATTTAATAGTGTCTTCAAAATATTTGCTGAAGGTGTATTTGGGCTGAACAAAAATCTTACTGTAAGAGTCACTGTAGGAGTCACATTACCGGTTTGTGGCGGCCTTTGCTGTTGAGATGAGAGAAAAACAAAGAGGAAGGGGAGAGAGACAAAAAACAGAGGAATATGAAGTTCTCTCCAGAGACTAAGTAGGGAGAAAGAAAGTGGAGAGACGAGTGAAGAGGGAAGTACCTTGTCTCTAATAACAGAGTGCAAGTAGTTGCCTTAGTGCTGTCATTATCACGGAAATATTTAATGAGAGTCCTCTCAGAGTGGATACTGATTGAGTGCACCATCTACATTCTCTTCTCACTCCCTCACTTCCAGCTCCGTGCACCCTTAGTCTGATCCCGCTCTTTTATTCCTTCTCACATCTCATTCTCTTCACTCTGAGAAACCCTCATCATCGCTCTGTGATGTCTTGCTAATGATTGTGTTCTTTTTTCACTCTTTTTCAGCTTGTGTAAAGTGCATATATTTATTGTCTGAGCAAAAGGTCTATGTGTGTTAACCACTTATTTTGCACGTTAATGCACATAATCTGTGAGCATAGAGGTGCCGGTTCGCACATGCTGTACTGTACTTCTTTAGACTTCCATGGTTATAACCTCTAATTCAATATGGACGGAATCTTCTATCCCAATATAGGTCATTTCATATCTTGATAACAATATATCCCTCTATAGTATAGAGTGTTTTCTCATTTCATTAAAAATTTAAGTGCAAAATGAACTTAACGTGCAAAGATCAGAACAAAAAAAGTTGCATCCAAATGATGTAGTGGTAGTGCAGTTCAGCCGCTGTTTTTTCAATATCGTGATAGAAATCCATCCATCCATCTTCAACCGCTTGTCCCTATCGGGGTTGCGGGGGGGCTGGAGCCGATCCCAGCCGGCATCGGGCGTGAGGCGGGGTACACCCTGGACAGGACGCCAGTCTGTCACAGGGTACATAGAGACGAACAGAGACAGACAACCATTCACACTCACATTCACACCTACACCTGCATGTCTTTGGACTGTGGGAGGAAGCCGGAGAACCCGGAGAAAACCCACGCAGACATGGGGTGAACATCAACAACTCCACACAGAAGGGCCCCAGCCAAGATTCAAACAAGGAACCCTCTTGCTGTGAGGCGACAGTGCTAACCACCGCACTACCGTGCCGCCCTCTGTGATAGAAATGATACAGTAAATATATACTAATATTATATCTTTTTGAAGATATATACTGTTTAGTCGTATCGCCCATCCCTACCCCTAACCATAATCAGGCCTGAGATCTGTCCCCCTCATTAGTCCCTACTTCAGGGCCTAATGTAGACAATTGCAAATAGCTGTCCTTGAGTCATATTTGGCCCTTTACCAAAATTATTAAAACCCCAACTGAAATGTTAAATTTTCCCTCATTGTGATCCAAAGTTTTAGGCATACATCTCAATCAGAAAGGACATTGAAGCCCAGGTTTCTATGCACAGTTTAAAGAGAGAGAGAGTTGATGTCCTTTTTCATCAGCAAAGGTGCTGTATTTAACTGTGGTGTCCATGGGGAACAAATTAATCGATGAAATGGGTAATGTAATTAAGTTTAAGTATATAACAGGGGCTATAGGTCTGAGCTGGGCCACTGCAAAAGCCATTACTTGGACTGAAGGTATGTTGTGGAGAATTCAACATCATCCAAACCGTTTGATAAATCTAGCAGCTTTATTGCCCACATTGAAGGAAGAAAAAAGTGATATATGTATCTGTATTTTCACTGCAACTGTAAAACTGCGAGATCTCCCAAAGAACAGTGCCAACCCTTGGTCTTGTAAGAGGAACAGGCACCTGAGAGGCACCATTGGGAACTCTTAGCTGAAATAGTAACAGTTGTTTTATATGCTACACACACACAGACACACACACACGCACGCACGCACGCACGCACGCACGCACGCACGCACGCACGCACGCACACACACACGCACACACACATATGAGCAGAGTGAAACAGCAGCAATTTCAGCACCATGCTCAAATCATTCTGTAATCACTCTGCTCCAGGCCACTCCAGGTTTTCTATTTCCCGCTTCCCAATCGTTCTCTGCTCACAGTGAGAGGAAACCAGCCTCAGTTCACTTCATAGCAAATGTGATAAATGCTGCCCTTTAGTTGAATTATACAACAGAAAGTGAAATTTAGGAAGGGAGCTATGGCTCACAAAGCCGGTAGAAAGACGCGAACAGAGGTGATCTGATGCACACTCGCCCTTGGCGGCAAAGACGTGTCAGGTTCAGATTGAAAATTTTGCTGTCATCTTCACTTGCTTAATGTACAGAGACTGTCGCAAAACACAGAGGGCCTGGAGGAAAGTAAGAGAAACAAATGGAGTTTCTAGTATTAGGATGTGGTAAGTTACTTTTAATATTACAGTATACAGTTACCATTTAAGAAAACTAGATATGATTCTTTGAAACGCTACAATGGTACCTATAATGCATGCTACTGTATCATACTTAAAAGTTAAGTTCATTTAATTGCTTGGCTACAGATAAATATAACTTGCTACAGCGATATGTACTGTATGCAAGTGCGTTTTGGGCATTGTCCTTTTATTCTAGACTGTAAAGAGAGATGAGAGAGTGAGGGATCAATTCATAACCACCCAAATTGTAAAAACAGAGGGATGTAGTGTCTGCTTCCTGGAAACTCACACCCAGTCTGTGTTTATAATTTATTCGCTCACTGTACTGTTTCACTGTACTACAGCCCACAAGAACGCTAAATAACCCCCCACCCCCAACTTCTGAAATCTGTGTCAATGACATCTTTTCTGCATAATGAATTCAGTGCATTCCCAAGACATTCTCTTTTTGCACTATATTTAGTTAATTCTTTATCTGGGAGAAAGACGGAGATATAGAGTCTTACTGTAGCGGATTACTTGACGCCTGATTTGGAGTTAAGCTGTTTTTCAAAATGAAATTAATTGAGATCATTTGTGTTCAGTAATTGTTGCTGTATTAGTCACATGGCCTTAATTCACTCCTTCTGTTTTATTCTGGGGACTACTTCTTTGCTCTCTGGATTCTGTTCTTTGCCATTTTGGCAGCAGTGTAGCTTGACCAGAAACAGAGGGAGTTAAAGTAGGGTACCATTAATAAAGACTAAAGCTGTAGCCCTGTGTTGTAGATGATGCTGTAATGATTAATGAGGACCAGGCATTAGCCTCAGTGGTGGTATCTCCGTTGAATTAGGCTCTGATTATGCCTGGCTGGGTCAAATATGACTAATTGCTCTTGGTCTTAATCCATCCTTCGTTGAGCCAGACCATGTGGAATAACCACTGGTTGTAACTATCTGTGTGAGATCTGACGTATAGTGTTATGCATTATGCACTTATGGATGTCTGTTCACATGAATCTTCACAACACAAAGTTCCACCCTGTAATTTTATTGCCCTGATGGTGGCTCATTTGCCCCATGATTTCTCCATAATTAAGATTTATCCATTAAAATGTGGGATTACGGTGGCACCTACTTAACTACAATATATTTCCCCTACCCTTAGGGATGTTTTTTCCCTCTTTTGGACTTCATGAAATGGATTTTTGTTTACTCATGATTATTTGCTTTTCACAGCTGGATTGTAATGTATTAGCCTGAGTAGGAGGAAGGAAGCAGGAGCTGCTGATATGACACTGTGTACGAGATTATTGCCATGCCCTCTGCCCTCAAAGACAGGCTTAGCCTTGTGATATACTGTATGATAGGAAATTAACAGTATGTAATACAAATACATAAACATATATAAGACAATGTACAGGAAGGTAAATCTGCAGAGTGATTTAAGCTATGCTATGTCTTATGGATCTTAATAATGAACTATTTAGCCATTAACCAACAACACAAATTTTTACCAATTAGTAAAAAGTTCAACTGTTAGCAGTAAACAGTTAAATCCACAAAATATTGGAGTAGGTTATTAGAGAGCTTAAGCACTAACAAACCGTGTTTTTGCTGTGTGTTTGTGTAACCGCTGTGTGCCTGCACATTTTGAGTGCTATCTAGTCGGTCATGAGACCCACAAACTCAGAAAGACACACTGGGTGGTACAAATGTAAATAACTTGTACAGGTTGCACAAGTTATTCCATGAAGTGGCTGCATGTGTCCACCGCAATGCATGCAAAATCATGGCTATGCAGCAGGTGCAGGTCGACGGCTGTGGAAAGTATGCCCGAACCACCCAGACGGCTGAACTGGAACCCGGTTGCCTGTTAATGGTTAATGATTGGTAAATGAGGGCTGGCTATCAGTCAGGGGAAAAAAGTCCAAACTAGCATCCCTACGGTGTTTCTATCTATGAGTGATAATGGGACATTCACTGGGAAACTGATTCACCGGATTGTCTGATTATCTCACACTCTGGCAGCTGTTTGACTGACAAGTGTATTCCTGAATTCCTGAATGCATGGGGCCCAGTGGAGGCTGGCTTTCCAACTTGATCTCCAAGTGTGACATTTTTACCACACTTAATATTGGCACTGGTTCTAAATTGTGACTTGTGAAATCATACATTAGGGATGTATAAAATGAATTACAACTCTTTTACTCAGTAATTCCGTATTGCATGTTGTTAAGTAACTTTGAGTGCACTCATATTGTGACTAAATTATCAAAGTGTTCTCTAAAAGTTGATGATTCATTTCTCTGAATGATATTTTTTTGTGTGTGTGATTTGTCATGTCAAGAAATGAGATGTTGGTTATTGGGTCACTCATAGTTGTGCATAATCTTTGGCAGGCCTGGCTTTGTGACTTTGTTACCCTCAAAGGAGGGTTATGAGAAAAGCCAATGCAGGGTTAGATTTCTACTGAAATTTAAGCATGCATTATCTGCTCTTTGGACCACCTTCTTCTCTATTTCCTCTAACAATACATTTAAAAAAAACTCGACATCAATGTTGACTACAGAATTGGATGACTAAACGTGATTTCATTTGCATCTTAAAATTAGAGAACCTCTTCTATTTGGCATAAAGTAGTGCCACCACAACTTTTTTTCTCAAAACAGTAGCTTATAAAACTAATATCCTGGGGTCATATTTTGGGTTACAGTATGTTAAGTTACGGTTCCTGCTCAACAGAAAATATTGCAGTTTCATTACCCAGTACGCCCACTCTCAGGCCTGTTGATTTGCCGTCTTGGCTTCGCTAGTCACCATTCTGCTCCATTTCCTTAGCTTGAATCACACTGTCAGTATCAGAGACGGTGTTAAGCTGAGGCTCATTGCTCCATCGGTGTGCTTGCTGGGCACGAGCCATGTGGAAGCAGCGGGCAATGCTCCTTGGGCCGGAGGGAGTCAAGGAGCAGGGTGGAAGGAGGCGCCATGGAGAGCAGTGGCAGTGAAGGCATCCTTTGCTGCTACTAACTGTGTGTTTTTCCATTCCGGCGAGCTTGTTGTTTACTGCTCAGCAGAGGCAGCATGATTCTGTACTGGGCTAATTTGTCACCCCATAAAAACAGGACAGCACTGGTACACACAGAGTGGGAGTGGGTGAGCTTGTTATGTTCTAGCATGGATGGGGAAGATGAGAGGAAAGAGAAAGATTTTCAGATACGGAGAAAGATGTAGCATCTTTAGATGAACAGGTTTGTGCAACAAAAGAGAGAAAAGAGAAGAAGATGTGGGCCAAATACGGATGCAGAAAAAGTTTTTGTAAAAAAGTGAGTGGATGCCATCTTACCAGGCTTTGAGGAAGAAATGTAAAGAAAGGGACCATTTCTATGTTTGTGTGTATGTTTTTGGTGGCTCTTCTTTTTCATCTTCTCCTCTGTTGTAGTATTCAAGAGTATGCTTGCTTGTCTTCTATATTCTGAGGGTCTGCTCCTCATTAGATGACCCTGCAGACATCTCAAACGGGGCGTGCTCAGCTGACCGCGGGGCCGCCTGTGTGACAATGCACTTCAAAATATGCTGCTGTCCCACTGTGACAAGATCATCATAACGATGATATGCTATAAACATACCCAAATATGAAATCGTTATCCAACGTTATCTTTTCCTCTTTGTGCTGCTGTATTTTTTCTACAACTTTTGATTCCTCCATCTTCATTTTTCTAATTTGTGCTTGGGTCAGTAATGAGCTGGTTTGGTTTCTTCTTCCTGCCAAAGGCATATTTTTCTTCCCATCTCCGCAGCCTCCAATACCCCCCACCCCCCACCCACAAAAAAAAGTGGTATCTTGTTTTCTTCTCTCAATGCCTCTTCTCCCCCAAGGACTTTCCAGGTTGCCTGTTCTTTTCTTTTCTCTCATCCTCCTCAATCACATTGTTTTTTCTGAAATTACTTTAATTACATTCCCATGGTACTAGAGAATTCTACACAAAAGCACGGGCTTCCTGCAGAAGCTGTTCATTCGTTGGCCCATGTGGTTCTCATCTGTCTTACAGGTGTGAAAAATGTATGAGCACTTGTTTTATTGCCCTCAGGCTAGACATATACAGCATTGCCCACGACTCTGTAGTAGAATGTTTAAATAAGAGCAATTCCCACACGCTTGGTGTACAACAAGGAAGCATGCATGTAAGCCTACTGTGGTGCAGAAGATGACTGTTTAAGGACACAAAGATGTTTAGCATCGATGTTGTGTCTGAATAAATGCATCATGATAATATTTCATACAGTTTTCAGAACAAATATGCACTAAATACACACATGACTTTGATTGAAAGTTTAGTTTGACACAACTAACCCCTCTTGACTAAAAAAAAAGCAAGTGGGTTCATGGCCATGCATTGCCTGATTGCAAACTGAGACTGTACTTTTTTTCCTGTACTCTCATGTCTTGTTGGAATTTTTTTTTTTGTGGTTTATGGGTTTTAGAGATTATCTTATCTGGCATAGTGGTGTATGTCTACCATAAAAACTGCTTGTCCAGATGAATGTATGTGCATTGTATCTTCAACCAAGCTCTGCCTGTATTCCTTTGGCCTTAAGACAACTGTAACCTTGAACAAGCCTCCCTTCCACAGCTGAAGAAACAATGACAGCTGTCAAATAAAAAGATCTGATAAATTGAGAACATCCAGGGGAATAAGAGCAAATAACATGAGGGAGATTAATTTGGGGAGCTGAAATTACAAGGAACAGTTCCCATTGATCAGGTCAGGCATTGCTCTTTTAACAATTGGGCTGAAGTGGTGAGTAGTTGTGGATTTACAGAGATACTGTCGATTAGACCTTCTCCTGCTAATTGAAACAAGAGTTGTGTAAAACCTACAGGAGGAATAAGGGGCTGTTATTATAATTCATGCCTCTCCACCCCAATCAAACGTAAGCTCTTCCTCGCGCTGTCATGCCCCAAAGACAATTCTCACAAATCCTTTTTGTTTCCCAGCCAGATTCTAGCAGTGTCAGTTTGAAGTGACCCTGAGAAGTGTTCACTCGAAAGAGGGGTTTGTACAATATGCACAATGCAGGATTAAAATCCATGGTATTATGGATTCAGGTAAAATTCCATTTGCATGGAGGAAGTGCCTGCAGTCAGAGAATTAGGGATGGTATTGTGTCCAATTGATAGAGGGGTCAGGTGGGCCAGCTACACTGTGCTGAGGACCAAAGCCTTTACTGATTAACATTGGTATTCATTCATGAGAATGAGCCGAGCGAAGCAGAGCCATTTGTCTTAGATACATTTAACAAATGCAAAACCAGTGGGGGTGGAACACAAATCTCCTCATGAGAAACAATTGAATAATTATGCCCATTCCGTTCGAACAAGACAGAGTACGAAAACTTTCAGCACCTTTTGTTTAAATATAGAGTTTTTAATTTGTCTCGATACTGTCTACCTGTCAGCCACTCAACGGGACTAAAAGGCATCATTCAGTACATGCGAAATTAACATAAAATAATTAGTGCTTTGTTATGTTATTTGTTATTTGGCTTATTAGAAAAAGATTGAGACAAGATATAAAAAAAAGACAAGCAAAGACATCAGCAATGCGGATGTATTTGCACACTGCAAAAACCATCATCAATGACCACAATCATGCCAGTTAAGTGCCAGTTAACAGACACAAAAATATAATAATTTCAATTGACCATCCATAAGGAAAGCAATCGATAGAATCCGGCAGGCCTTCCTCCACGGCAACAGGGATAGTGAAATGCAAGGATTTATTAGGCTTTATAATCACAACATTATTTCATCACTGATACATCACAATATTTACTCATCTTTAAATGTCACTTATTTCTTTATTATGAGAACTGTACATTTTGAGAACTGTACGTCAAGATGGAATTTTGTTATAATACCACTATATAAAATGAAATGTTACATTGTGAGTTCTGCTTCCGACATAAATGCATTAAGAGAACTTGGTACAGCGTCCATGCGGAGCCCTGTTCATTTCTATGAAAGTTACTCAGTGGTGCATGAAGACAAAAAAGGGCCTTTTTTTGCAAACACCTGGATTGAGCTCCTAAGGTTTGTATGCATGTTTCCACCCAGCTATGGATTAAGCAGTCAAGCAGCAGTTGTAAAAGTGCCAGTTGGATTTTAGTCATCAGATCTTCTTTTTTTTTGTGTCCTCTTCTCAGTGTTTCAAATCCAAACAGTCTATTCCAAACAAATCTGTCCACGTCCTGTTTTGTCTGCTTCCCTGGAGTTAAATAAACACTTGATAATAGATGGTCACCAAGCCCGAGACCCGAGCTGTGTTTGTGGCAGGGGAATGTACACACTGACTCCTCAGGATGGGGAGAAGTGGGAAGTTCCACAAACAGTTTCTGTTCTGTTTTGTTTGGATGACTCCAGTAACTTCCATTTTTAGTTATTTCAACTGTCCTCATGGTTCATTTCACAGGAAAACACTGACTTCTTTGTCTAAAAACGTTTTTAAAGTTTGACCACACAATTGTGGTCATCTGTATTGTTTTTATGCTGAAGCAAGATATGTTAAATACAGAGTCCACCCAATCCTCTATTTCTTAGTTATTCAAAGTTTCAATATATTAAATATCTCTTCAAGAATCTAAAGTATGGATGATGAAACTATCAAGCCCAAAATTATAGCTACTGTATCCCAAGGCTTATTTGGAGTTGGATATTACCCTACTAGGTCAATGATATTCACTGCCATGTATGATATATTTGCAGGGCTTGGCACCTGTCCTGTCTGGGTGTGCTTTGTGATGCTGGTGCCCCAGCCAGCCCTCCTTAATGAGAGCAGAGGAACAACAGAAGCAGATGGAATTGCCTGTGGGATTGTGGGAAGATTCAGGAACTGGTAGAATGACGGCTGTGGGAGGAAGCTAGTGCCATGTGGTGGCGTGCCCACTCTGCCCTCTGGTCATCTCTGCTAGTTCCGCTTGGTGGTCATCCAGGCGCGCACTGGCCTGCCAATTAAAGATGGGCCCGCAGTACACCCTGAAGGTTCTTCCAAGCCCACAGGCCTCTCCCTTCCTTCCTTCATCTTTTTTTTCTCTCCTCTTGCTTTAAATCCATCTCTAGCCAACACCCCGTGACGCATTTTGCTTTATTCTTGCGTTCTAACTCAAAGGCACTCACTGCGCAGAATTCATTTAGCTGTTTTCTCGTTTTCCGTTCTCAGCCAGAGGTGGCAGGTGCCAGTGCCACGATTTGTTCACCCATGTGATATGAGAATTCCCGAATCTTTTTTTGGTTCTGCCATACTTGCAGTACTGCATTAACAGCAGAATTAAGATGCAGATGAGGATTACTTGAAGATATGATCCATTGCTGCTCAGCGTTGCAACCCTACATATGTGAGACCTGAGCTTTCAAAAGTATTCTATCCAGAGAAGGCTCAACATTTTTCCCCCTGGGGTTTAAGCAGTCAATGCCAGAGGTCGAAGGTTACCGGTCTGGTCGGCTTTGTGTAAGCTGATAACTTGTGAGAAAGATAAAGACAGAGCGAGAGAAATCAGGACAGTACAGTAGTTGGGCTGTCAGCGAAGCAGTGAAAACTGCTGACTGGGGGAGAATAGGTGGGATCACAGGGATTAGGGAGCTCTAGAAGCCCGATCTCACCATCTACCACCTGACATAGGTTGAGATATATATCACTAAACTTGCATTCATAAATGCGGAACCATGGTTGTTCACATTGTCCTGACACACTAAATGATGCAGACATTTGGCCGCTGCCAAAGAAAAACTCTTTCCCCGCTCTATCACCTCTTTCTGAAGAAGGGTCGTGTTCTACTTCTCATAATGTCTACAGAGACCTCTGATGGCAGGGAAACTATCTGACTTCCATATGGAGTGGACAGATGTGAGGAACACATCAAGCGCTCCCCTCTTTGATTTCAGGGGGTGTTTCTTCAGGTCCTTCAGGAGGCCTTGCAATTACTTGTGTGATGGAATGGACACACTACAGCTTTCTGATGGCGCTCTGCCTTTGCAATTTATTTGTTTTTTTCCTTGATAGAATTTTTGCCAAGAACCACAGCATTAAAGTATGTTTCCTACACTACAGGTACAGAAAGAAATTCCCAATGCTTCAATGAGCGAAAAGAACAGTGTTTTGTAAGAGGATGCTGAATTGTTACAGCCCATCCATAGAGCACCAAATAAAACTATGTACAATGTTTTAGCTCTATTTTAGGGTCAATCATATTGATGTTGCCCTCCCTGTCTCCCTTTTTGCATTTAGGATTTACAATATTGGTTCAAACTTACAGCCTTAGCAACTGTATGAGTAGATTTTTGAAGACATAGCAAAGATATTTAACTGTAAGACTGTAGCATTTGTTGTTTTCTTCACTGATCACATCCAGGAACGTTTACTTCCCCACAGGGCACAGGGATAATTCATGTCAGTCACAGCCATTTTCCTGCAAAACAAAAACCGGTGCTGAAATAACAGAGAGTCTTTTACATCTAACAACCGCAATGATCTAAAGTTTCCATTTGTCAATGCTCATTTGTCAATCTGCCCTAACTGCTTTATTGTCAGACCTTAGTTTGCACCTGCAGGAACAAGCAGTAATGGCATGGTTTGCCGAGCACATGCAGAGCCAGAACACAAAAAGCTGCCATCTTTACAGAGCCAGCTCCATGTTGTCCTCCATATTCTTTTCTGCTTCCGCTCCAGGAGGTTATCTCGGGCAGAATATATATACACAAGAACAACAATATATATATATTCTCCAAATTAATGGAGCATATTTTCTGCCTTTTGTAGAAGTTCAGACGGAGGAAGCAGCTTCTCTGTCTGTGGTTATGCCATTTATACAGATCTGTCACTACTACACAGACTGAGTTGGTAGTTTGCTAAAGTAAAAAAAGTTTTTACCACATAATATTTCACGATGTTGTCTTTCTTAGGGTCAGGTAAGTTATCATTTGGTGTGCTTAATTGACAAGGAGGCTGTTCTTTTTTCGCAACTTGGTTGAAAGGCCAGGGCCAGGGAAGAATGCATTCGATTTGAACCAGATCAGATTCATTAGGCACATGCACAAATAATGTTTCACTTTTGTGTACATTACCAGATGGTGCATGGCCTTGGTGGAGGTCTGTGCTCTCCAAGTGCTCTTCTAGTTGACATAATGCACTCCTTATTCCCAGTCTTGTCCCAATATTTGGACTAGGGAATGCATTATATCTTGTCTAATCTGTATAATATAACTCTTAACCCCTTAGACAGCCTAATAGAGAAGTGAGGACTGGCAAAACTGCCTGACATTTAAAAAATGTCCTCAATTTCATCAGCTACTGTAAAATTGATCCTCACGAAGACAAAGACCTTTTGAAGTTATTCACACTGACAATTATATCTCAGTGGAATTGCCTTGAATCAAACATTTCACCATGCGTGGAACAGAGGCAGTAGGATGGATCGTTGTCAATGATGAGCTTGAGTGTCCATGTTTGAAGTCAGAAAAATCAAAGGCAGGTCTAAAGCTGACGGACCAAACAAAATACTAGTTCAAACCTCTCTTTATAAACCTAATCAAAAAAGCTTGTTCAGCCAAACCAGTTTTAAGGTTTTTTTTAAAAAACCTTTTTAAAACAAACATTTTGGATAGCTTAATTCTGGGATACACATCTGTCATACAGGCTTACTTTTTGTGTATTGTTGCACCCTAATCGATTTTTAAAAGCACCCTAAGTGGTTTTGGCACATGATTAGAAATTATATCTCAAACATTAATTTAACATTTAGTTTTTGTTCAAAATTATTTTTAGTACCTACAATAATGCTATAATACAGTATAGAATTGTATGTACTTAAGGCACTTTCTCAACTTCACTTGAGGACAGCATGTGGGAGCAGCAAGTATTTTTGAAAGTCAGAAAAGAAAGAGATTGTTCTCTGGAGACTGTCTGAAGATGAGGCCTTTGATGCGATCTGCTCCCATTGTGCTTTGCACTCCAAGGCAAGGCAAAGATGCATCTTAAACTGGAGCACATATTTGTTTATGGATGGTGGGCCCAACATCATAGAGCAGTCTCTTAGCCAATCAGAAAGCTCCCTGGCTTTCCTCCTCTGTCAAGGCTTCCTGTCATCTTAACATGGTGCAGCTTTTTCTCCTGCAGCATTATTTATATGGTTAGAACTGGTGTTTTGGTGCTAGTGTCACAGAGTGACTTAAAATGTCTAAAACACAGTGACATATCAACAAAACAGCATATGTGTGAGTTCTCTCAAAAGCAACTGAGACTGTTTTACTACAACATAGATGATGAAACGTTTTTGCAGCTAATCCAAGGTTTTGGGAGGGTTAAATTAAGATAATTGAATAACAAGTTCACAGCACTATATAACTGGTCTCTAGATGTTTATTTCTACCATGTGGAGAATCTGTACATCTGCCTCGAACTCGAATTTGTTGAAGCCATCAATCAGCATAGTGAAACCTGCTGTGCTGTACGGAGACAAGACACGGTCCCATGAATATGACATGAATAGATTGAAAGGAACACATGTACTCTGTCTGTCACACCTCAGTTATGTGTCAAATGCAAGCAGAAATACCTGCATGTGTTTGTGCTAACATTTTAATGTGCACATTATGTACAGTACATGT
Source organism: Echiichthys vipera (assembly GCF_963691815.1). Lineage (NCBI taxonomy): Eukaryota > Metazoa > Chordata > Actinopteri > Perciformes > Trachinidae > Echiichthys > Echiichthys vipera. Next base: position 6,773,966 of record NC_139843.1, on the reverse strand, counting down.
GTATGCATGTGGTATCACACAGGAATGCTGAGATAGAGCATCATCCAGCAGTGACTGGATATTTGCTGCAGCTAAAGACACATAGAACGCAAGGGAAATCAATAAAGTGGAGCTGTTGGACCTCTGTGGTAGGTCATGCTCCTACAGATTAAACCAGACTCCTGCAGTGTTGTCCCAATAGCAGACAGGATTTGTACACACAGACTGAGATGCATTAAAGAAAGAGTAGTGGGAGCGGGGGGGAGTTCAGGGTTAGTAGATCTGATTGCCCCTGGTGGACTGTACAAGCAGCAGGGGAAGTGTTGAGGCTTAGGGGGTGGCTTCCTGATTGATATTGTTTAATTAAAATACAAACAAGATTGTTGCAGTAAAGATTGGGCAAGATTTGACTTAATCTTGAGGGGGAAAAAAAGGCAAAAATTGCATCATGTTATTAGGGCGATAGAAGAGCGAATGAAGCGCTGCTCGGGAGACAGAGGCTAAGGCAGTAGAAAGTATTAATAAGAGAACACTGCATTTGCAGATTTCAGGATTATTCACCCTCAGTTCTTAAATGATTCTCCCAAAGATTCTTAATCTCATTAGTGGGGACTGGGCCACTGGGACCGCTGTATAATATATGACTGTGCTAAATGATATCACAAGGGGAGACATCATTTGGCCTCTTGATTTCTCCAGTATAATTTTTTAAGGCTTTTATATGATGTGCAAATATTTGTTGAAGTGACTTCATGAGTCAAAGCCATCATGTTCATGAAAGTGATGATGTTAATACCCCGCTGTGCTTGATTGAAAACCTTTTATCTCTAAATTTTTACTAGCAACAATGAAAAAGCTTCATTCTAGCTTGTTCACACTGTATTTGTAGATGTATCTGTTAAGTTTTTAAAAGTAACTTGTGTGTTCACCTTGAAAGGTTTGTGTCAACTCACAAGAGGCCCATAATCCTTCAGCTGAAGCTTATAAATCACCCAAAGTTCTAGTAACACAGTAACTTGTTCTTCTTTTTTAAACCAAAGTGCCTGGCTTTGAATGTCATCAGCCGACTGAATGGCCAATGAACCAACAGTCAATATTTGTAGATTTTTGGCCAATGCATAGATATGTAAATACATATTTCTGTATTTTTGAGAAGAGGTTATGGACTCTGTCTGAGCTGTACATTTGTAGAGAATAACAGCAGATGTTTTTGAGGTCACAGAAAGTACCTTAACACCAAGAACCGCCAAAGAAGTGTTCGTTGCCAAAGTATTTGGTTGTGAAAAAAGGATGTTGCACAACACGCTACTTGCAGAGGGTGCCAGGTTATCCGTTGGTGTTAATTAGGCCGGATCAGGAAATGGTCTAACATGGACAATTAGTGGTTGGCTGGCACTCAAAGGGGTGGTAGGATTATGTCTCATTTGTAATTCCCTCCCAAAATGAATGATATTTGGTACATAAATGCTGACAAAATTGATTGTGCAGATCTATAAAACAAGAATGTAATCTACGAGCTTTTTTAAAGTTACGACACTACTTAAATAGACTTTTTTACATAATGTTTGTTATGTAACGTCCTAACTCTCACCACAAACATATGTTACTTAACAACCTTAACCCTTATTTTAATCCTAACCACAATCTTTACCTAAACCTAACCACATAGGGCTGTTGTCTGAGCGGGATCAATTATTGTTTCAAAAGTGACTTTGGGAAGTAATGGCGACTAATACAATGGGAACAGTTGACAACAGCCTTCTGAACCGACTAGTAGGTGTAGCAGGCTCTTTCTAAACTATATATATATATGAGGCCGATAACCACTCATAATGGCCATTAAAGAAGTGATAACATTCAAAATGTGCAACCAAAGTTGCTCTTTTTTCCCCACCAAGTGTACAGTTTCTGTATAGCATTAATAATACATGCCTGTGAATGTACCATTTTGAGTTTTAATGCATCTGAATTATTACAAAGACATCTGAAGCTTGAGGATGGTTTAATATGTACAGTGGCATCATATCTGTGCTACTGATCCGTTGCAGCAATTAATCGCGTGACCCCCTGCAGACTTGTTGTCTTGGCGTGAGATTCACTGCATGGAGGAGATATTTCCAGCCCTTGAGTGCCAAACCATGCGGCATGAAGCGATACCTTTCAATTAGTGACCCTGACTCAGACACAGTGATGATGGGACAGCTTTACACACCAACGGCCGTAGTGATGAGCAATTAAGCACCGAACTGGAATGAAAACTATTGGACCTTGAAACATGGAAACAGTGTTACTGCATCTTAGTGCAACAGTCTTTGACAGAGGTGTGAAATGTGTCAGATTGTATGTGCAAGTGTGTGGGCGGTAATGTGTTTGGGAAGAGATGGTCAGTGAAAGTAAAGAAAAGACTGTCGGAGATTAAGGGACAGAGGGAGGGAGACAAGGTGTACCTTACTCAATCACATGCTAAGTGGCTCTATTGATTTCAGGTCTTCATCAAGATGCTTTTATTGAATAAGAGAGGGGAAGGAAAGGGATTTTCTCTGGGTTCTTGCACATGTTTAAATAACATGTTTTAACCTTACTTCCAAGGAGAAAGAAAGGTTGGTATAAAAGCAGTGCTGTTGCTTTGTTAACTAGATGGAACCTCATCTCAGGAGTTTTTCAATGACTCGTGAAAGTTACAGGATGAAAAACCAAGGTCTACGTCTCATTGTCGGACCAGTTATCTATTGCTCTATTTTCAGATTTGCAATATACAAACTAACCCATTTGCCTTGACTAATAGCTATGCATTGCTAACTGTGTTACATATTTTCAATGAATTCTATCTTTCTCCTCGCTCTGAGAAAGATGGAATTTGAGGCTGAGATGACAAAGAGTAGCAGAAGTTACCTACAGGGGCACCATAGCATCACACAGGAAAAGGGGCAAACATTAGCACGTGAGCTCGGGTGTTTTCATTACTGTCAATTGGATCTGGAGCCCATAAATACCCATTACTACTGCAGAGTGATTTTTCCAAGAAAGGAATGCTGATTGTTACCATTTCCACTAAAGACGAAAGTGTGATGTTAATATATGTTAGTGTTTTTTTATTGTCCAGTGGGAAAGAAGCTTAAGTGAGCAGGTTAAATCTTTTGTTTCTATTTGCATGTCAAACCGAATGAGCCTCTTGGTTTGGTGCTGACAGCAGATAGTCCTCCATGTGGACTGTGCTACTATGCTATTCTGGAGCACTGTTACAGCCCATTACTCAAATTGGAGGCACAGACAAAGACCCACTGCCACTGGTCCAGATGTCAAAGGCTTTTATGAAAATCCCTAATGTGATTCAACCTGATCCAACCAACAAAGACCTCTTGTTTTTCACACAAACACAATCAGAGTCTCTGTGATTGCAGCTGCTGAGTCCCTCATTATTGATAGATAATAAGCTGAGAGAAACGGCTGACTGCAGCATGTTTATAACAAAATACCTTGTGATAAGCATCCGTAAACCTTGTTTTGTAACCTACAGAGGTACGGACATGGTTCAATCAAGTGTAGATGCGTCCTCGGCATGTGGATCCTCATCATCAGTATAAGGTCTCACAGAGCTCAGACAAGAGTGTGGTCGTATTCTGGCTTGTTAACTTTAAGCTTTTTCTTGGTGCAGACTGACACAATTGTGACTCACTACAGGGGGGGCTGTGGAGACTTAGACTTAGACATAGACTCCTCTTTATTGATCACTTTGGGATGACCCCCGCAAGGAAATTGAGTTTCCAGCAGCTTACAAAAACACAAGGGAGGTATAAAAAAATACAGTACAGGATAACCAATAAACTCTTAGTTAAATAAATACAGAAAGTATAAAAAAACAATAAACATTAAGCAATGCACTCTTGATGTAAGAATACAGGTCAAATAAAATTCACGAAATATTAAATCAGATAAGTTAAATGTAGAGGAAATGTATAAGATAAAATATCTATGACTGTATAAGACAGAAATGAGCAGTAAGATTAAATTATTGCACTTAAGTGGTGAATAAAGTTATTTCACAAAAAAGAAGAAGATAACTGTCCAGGTATGTAAGAGTGGATTATTGATTGCACAGTGAGTGGCTCCCTCTCCTTCCCTTCTGTCCTCTTTTCTGGCCTTGTCCATAATGTCCAGCGGTTTGTCCAGTGTCCTCCTCTCCGCCACCGTCACCACCGAGTCCAGTTCCATGCCAACCACAGAGCCTGATCAGTTTATCCAGTCTGGAGGTGTCCTTCTTGGATATGCTGCCCCCCAGCACACCCCAATGTAGAAGAGGACACTGGTGACAACAGACTGGTAAAACATCCACAGCAGTTTGCTGCAGATGTTGAATGATCACAGTCTCCTCAGGAAGTACAACCTGCTTTGTGTCTTCCTGTACAGGTGGCTGGTGTGTGTTGTCCAGTCCAGTTTATTGTCCAGCCACAGCCCAGGGTATTTGTATGAGTCCACGGCCTCCACCTCAGCTCCCTCTAGCAGGACTGGTGGAGTCAGTAAAGCTCTGTTCTCTGTTGCAACCTTTAGGCCACACATAATTCTTTTCCTCTGTCAGTAGTTGCCAAACCACCAATGGCCCATGAGTTATTTTCTAAGGGCTACAGGTGGGCTGCTGGCACGGCTTTTTTCAGAGTTACTTATCCTCTATGCAGCAGAAATTTTAAACAAAGACTCACCGACCATGTACTTACCCATGTGTAGGGGAACTTTTTTTTGCCTTTCCTTCATTTTCCATCTTGGCCAACATCACCCATTCACTGCATGGTAGAAAACAACTTTCCAACAGCCATGACAGAGATAAAGGCAAACGCAGGGACAGCACTCAGTCCAAGACCAGCTGTGGGGCTAAATGAGGGCCATTCATCAATGTAAACTGATTTAAGGAACTAAATGCATATGCTGATGCGGCTGATCTTCTGATTAGCTCAATACTACCCAATTACACTAGGGAAACCTCTTTTATAGTAGAGGTGTGATTTTGAAGGAATAATATGAATAATATTACGTTGGAAAAAGGTCTTCATACCTCTATTATAAAATATAAATCACAAAAAAACGTAACTGAGAAGATGAAAGCTGCAAATGTGCTTCTAAGTATAGCAGAAAACCCCCTTCTGAATTCCTGGTTTTTCATTCATTTTGCATTGTTGCATTGTTCTGGGGTATAATCATCTTGGCTCTGAGGAAGTGGCTTTTTACAAGCAGTTTTAAGGTTTCGGTTGTTTTTTTAGGCCGCAGCCCCAAAGGCCTTACAAGGGGGTGAAGGCACAACCCTACTATTTCATCTCCATATATAGTCAGGCAGCTGGACCACAAAGTCAGGGCAGACTGCCTGTCTGGCTCTGGACTGGGTGTGGCCCACCCTGCTTGCATACAGTGGGCAGAAAGGAGGATGGAGAGTGCTTTGCGCTGCTGCACTTTCTCTTGTGTAAACTCTCACCGTTGCTTATTTTACATGTCCTCAGAGCATGTGTTTAACATGGAAATAAATGAGCATTTTAAACCCACTCCACATATCTTCTTCTGCTGAGACACACAGATATCATGACCTTGATGTTGTAATATTAAATTTCACCCTGTTGAATATCAAACAGCATTGCATTAGAACTCTCTGCTGCTTATATTTTAAAACCCGCCTATATGGAAGCATTGCGGTGCCCATTAGGCATAGTTCCCTTTGCTATACGTCATTGGCTCTGTTTTTGTGACTGCCTGGTCAAAGGTATTTAAAGGAAGGATTCAAAGTACAACAGTATATCAAAGACAAGTGAGATCCTCGTTGCAGGAAGTAGATCAGGAATGACTGCTGAATTTGCAAGACTCTCTTTCGAAGAGAGCAGGAGAGGTGGGGGGGCACGTCCCTGGAGACATGAGGCTCTTTGGGGCATATGAGATGTTTCAGCATATTTACAGTATGCACATGCATGCCCACAAACATCCTTCTCATCTCTCAGCAATGATTTGCTTACACTGAATCTCCAAAAAGTCCAAAAATACACACAAACACACAGTTACATGTGGAACATCCACACTCACACACACAGGTGAAAGTGTAAGAAAGATGGATGGCACACATGAAAGTGACAGGAAAAAGAGAAAAAAAACCCATCATACATAAGGAAAAAAGAAGTCAGGGAGATTGATGATGCAAAAAGAGAATTAAGTAGGCTTTCTCCCAGCATGCATATCCTAGAAAATAGTTGACGTATGAACTTCAGGTTCCATCTTTTTTACCCCACCCCTCTCAGGCAGTCCTTGCCAGTATAGACAGGCATACACACAGGACCCGACAGCAGAGACAACTTTCATAAACTACTAAGAATTAGTGTGTCAACTTCCTCTATGCCAGCGCTGATAAAAGTCCCTTATAACTTGACTTGTAAACGCCATCCCGTTCCAAAAAGGGATTAAAGTGTATGCTGACTTTAGGTGTTTTGGAAAGGGCGATTTAAGAATTGGCAGAGTGGCGGTTCTGTCGTGTGTGTTTATGTGCGTGTGTGTGAAAGAAGGATAGGTAGAGATGGAGATTATGTCTGCAGGAGGGTAGTATTGGCTGAAATTGGCTATTTTCTCCTCACACTCTTGACATCTAGAGGTGCGCGTGAGAGGCATTATGAATTCATAGGCTCCGGGGAGCCAAATGAGCTCCCGTCACCTGGAATTTACACGAGACAGAAATCACTTATTCTCAATGTATTATTTTTCCGTGGCACTTCCACGATAGGTTACCAATTTTTTCTATGCCTTTTCTGTCTCTTCACTCCCAGCCCCTCCACCACCACCCCCCATATAATCTTCTCTGCTGGGGCACAATTTCCGTGGCAACTTGGTCACACATTTGATTCAGTATTCTATAGCCTCAATTTATTCCAAATCCAGTTTTCCTGTGCTGTCCTTTTCCTAAGTAGGTCGCCTATCTAACAGTACCACAAGCAAGCTGTAACCCTCTCCATTTTAATACTGGGGCCTGTGCTATAATAGAGGGCACTCAGAAGGGGATGTGTCCATAGCGTGGGTGAAGCAGACACATGTGAAGCTGTTTGAGCATTGGACCTCTGGGGACTTCACTGGCCCACTTCATGAGAGTCAGCATCGTGCCTCATGTGGCATCAAGTGCCAACTGGGTATCGAAACAGGATGGATGGACTGGGGGTGGGATTTCGCCCTGAGAGAGGCACCACTGAGACTTACTCTTATCCGTCTCTGGTGTGTTTTCACAGCCATCTTGGAGCCCAGAGCAGCCTGTTCTTGTCATCCACAGCCTATTCCTGTCGCAACAGCTGGGGCATTATTGTGGCGTCGGATCTGTCCCCCCTCCATGTGATCCGTTAATCGCAGTCACAAAGGCCGTCTCATTTTACTCATAGTTTGCGTGACTTCTCTCATAAGCTAAAAATTCCAGACCCATAGCCTTCATCTGATGCATATATGTCATTCCATTATACCCACAACTCATATTCTACACTGACCCAGTCATGCATTCTTCCATTCTGCGGTTCATTCCTCTATGGCTTCCTTCTATTCCCCTTGTGTCTTCCCTCCATCCCCTCATTCCCTCACACTTCAGTCACCTGATACCCTTGATGGAGGTTTTCCCTCAGGCCCAAGGCCAAGCGGTTCTCCCTGTGGGCCCAAGGCCTCGCTAGCACCACATGGCCCAAAGGTCTGGGCTTCACCGCCGGGGCCGTGGCTGCTCATGTTCTTGAGGTCACACTCTCTGACACAGATGTTTCCTTTTGGGACATTTGTGTTTTCTCTTCAAACATAGCTAATCCCTACAGCAGCCCCTCCTCTTCTTTACCAAATTTACTCAGGTGCTCCTTCAGTGTATTCATTATTCCACTGTGTGGAATGTAGCTGAAATCCCACCTTAACACAGCGGCGGTATTTCATGAGGAAACGGCAAAGTTTGGATTCCAGCTTGGATTGCTTTTTTAGGGGCTCAGGGTTAAACATGGTTTGAAGAGACATGCTTTTGAAATGTAAATCTTAGTGTTACTGCTGCCCGGGCAGTGAGTTCTACAAAGCAGTGAGAAAGCAGTAATCATGTAGTCCTCACTCCTCACTATATTGGGTGGAGATATAAATCAGCTGCCGCAGATTTTTTGCTGACTGTCATGATCGCTTTGTCAAACCCACAAATTGCATTGCCAATGGACAGTCAAAGTCTACCAGTTTCATTGATGGGAAGATACAATATAATTTAGATGATTAAATGACATTTCATTAGAAAGATTAGACCCTCAAATGTTATTGTTTAGGATAGTTTGAAATTAATAAAATCAAAACTGTCGATAGCAGTTACTGAAGCAGTTATGCAAACACGGGTCACTTATTAAAATATGAAAACACTAGAAAGCAACTGCTAATTACTCCAGAGTGCTAAAACATTATGTCCACAAATAAGCTTATTTATTTAAACCCAATTTGATTTCATTATTCAGTGTTTATAACCTATTGTTAATGTCTTTGTTTTGGTTTAGCTATATTTATAATAATTAGATATCTCATCAACATTTCAATGGTGCTGTTTTTTTTTGTTTTTTTTACTTTCCTCAGGTTACAGGCCTTTCATAATTGATGTGCTTAAGCCTGGATGATGAATCTATTAATATCCTCATGTAAATTACTCTTGTGTCGAGCAAGCCACATTTATTTATCACCCTGACACTTTTCTAATGAGGGAAGTTAAATTAAAACATTTTATCAGACAAAAATTGGGACAACATAGTTTTTATGTGAGCTGTCTCTCGCTGTCATCTCCCCGCTTAAGCTGTGTAAACATGCAAAGTTTTAAAAAAGCGAGACACAAAGAGAAAAACAGCGAAAGAAATATTGTTTAATCATTTAAAGATTAAGAACGGAATGAAATGAAATATCTAGGACAAACGAAAAACCTATCAAAAAAGCTGTCAGGGGGGCTGTTTGAGCATTTCCACGGCCGTTATAAGGCTTCGTTATTCACTTCAAAGAGAAGCCTCTGATCCACTGAGAGGGGTTGGAAACACATTTTGATTCATTTGGCTAATTTCTAGTTGAAGTAAAACATACGTTTTTAGGTTCCAAATGCAGCTACAAACCATCCTGCAGCACTGCTATGGGTGAGAACAAGGTTTTTATGTTTTTATACAGTAAACTTGTGTATGAAAGATGACAAACAAGTACTTGCACAAGCAGACAAGTTATTTGATGTGTCACAAGAATGGGTGACATTAGGAAGGCTCTTTAAAGGGGCAGTTCAGATCTTTTGTAGTCCGGTTGTATGAGGTACTAATTCATAGTCAGTGTATTAGCTAAAGCAGATATTAGTCTGCACGCCAGTCAGAAGAAGCACACTTCCAACACCGAAGCTTATCAATGTTCTGCTAAGGATGGGGGCAGAAGCTAAATGTATTTTAGCCACCTAAAAAAAGGACCACCTAAAACAATCAATGTCAGTTTAGGTATATGCTACATTGATATACTTTTATATATAATATTTTGACTGCTTTACCTTGCCATCAAACAGACCTTTACAACATGGAACTTAAGTTGTTATATTGCTTACTTCAAAGCCACCAGACATGTACAGTAATTTTACATTGCAGAACACAGGAGTTTCTGGTCTACTGCTTTCTCTATTGGTTTGCCTGTTTGTGAGTTTTATTAGTTCCTAACCCTTTTTTAAATGTCAAAATCTCACAATAACACAAACAAACTAACCGACCGAGGCAGCAACTCCTGTGTTCTGCGTGGTAAAATTACTGTTTTTGCCAAAGGAGTCCGTTGACTTTAAATAGAGCGTCCTTCCTCCATCCTGTCTTCTAGCAAAGTAAAGTTGTAAAAACATTTTAAATATAGCATACCCTTAAAGTGATATTTATTTTTTTTACGTGTCTAAATTACATTTAGCTGCTGCGCCAATCCACAGCAGTACATTGCCTAGCTTCCATGGCAAGACACATGTCTGCTTGATTATTTTTCAATGGCCAGTACGTACTCAATATATGTGTTTCATGTGGTCACCTCCCACTAGCTTGACCCAGACCTTTTATTAGTGATTTCCAACTTGCCTCCCCTTGCTTCAGCAGTGTGCGACTGCAGAGGAATGTTGCTACTCTGGCCTCAACTCAATTAATTACCAGCCGAGCCCCGCTGACCTGTGTTAATCCTTAACCTCCATTCAGAAGTCCCACAGTTCATGTTTTTTCAGTGAGCAATTGCATGCATATTTGATTTGATGTTTTTAGAAAGAAGAAGAAGCTTCAACAAGCATGCAGCCCAGTCAATACTTACATACTGGATCTAGGGTTGGGCGATGTCTACCAAATATAATTATTAGATATCGTTGGGGTGGGCTTTTAAATCACAATGTTAGGGTCAGTGACTGCTGACAATCAGCAAAGGCTATCTGCCTAATCCAATGGGAACATATTATGGGTGCTTGATTGATGATTCACTGTGCTGCAACTGCATGGCTGTTTTACCTCAAAGTCACCAAACATTTTTTAGTTTCCTTTAATTAAAGCTGCCTTTCAGCACATCCACTTGTGTAAAAAACAGAAAACTCCACGTTTGAACAAGGATAACCTTTTGATATCTCATCTAGACACAATAATTTCAACAAGCCTAATAATGCACTTAAGCCCAGCAATGGAGATGACCACATACACAGAGTGGTGCTTTGCATCGATTCATGTGAAAAATTACACCCTCACATGCATTTGTTCTTGACCTAATTAGCACTCCACCACTAAACAAACCTTTCACTTGTGTATTCATCAAGGACTACCTATCAAGCCTTTAACTGGGAAAAAAAATAAGCAAAAGAAAAGACACATACTGAAATATTGGTCACCTGGTCAGAGTCACTGTGAAAGAGAATGCAGGTTTAATCAATGCATTTGCAATTAGAGACATTACAGTAATTACTCACCCAGGATACACGAGCAAAACTCTGGCATTCTAATCAGTCTAGACAGTTTTGAACATGGGTGTCTCACTTTACTGTCTAGCATGGTACCAATCCTATGAATATTAATCATAGCACAATGTGATAACTACATTCTTTTTGCCAATAGCAGGATGGAGAATTGTCACAGAATGAGGGCTTTGGAGTCATGTAGGGTTGATTTTGCCCTATGAAAAGCAAAACTCTTGTTTGTGTCCTGTTTTATGGTCATTATTACATGTTTGTATGAGTGTAAACAGGAAGATCACTGTTAAAGATGGCACACAGAGAAATGTTTTTTTCTGGCATGTTATCTCATTGAGTCCGGGGTATATTTTTGGCATCCGTCAGTCTGTTTGGCATGACATTAAAGAACAAAGGGAAGAAAAAGAACAAGGAAAGCTTCAATCCAGTGCAGACCTCTGCGCCAAGGCCTAATAATCTCCCCAGGTACAGTAGCTGTTACTTTTACGGTCAACATTGCACTAGATGATAGGATAGTTATGTAAGGCAGGTTTGGTCTGATGGAGGACATGTGGGATGGACGGCAGAAATCAATAGGAGTCTTCTTGGAGGCATCAATGTGCACAGAAACGTTTATGCAAATCGAGCCATTAGTTATCCACATATATGTTGATCACAAACAGTCAAAGAAACAAACAGAAGCTGATGAGGGGGTGGTGGTAAATATATAAAAAATAACTCAGTGACTTAGAAAGAGAAACTGGTGAGAGGAAGACGGGGAGTCCTAGGGAAATAGATGCTGGTGAAAGATGAAAGACATAAACAATCAAACATATGAGAAGGGGACATTCAAAAGGAAACATAACCCACCTGAATCTCAGAGAAGGACAAGATAGGAGTAAAGGGTGTTCAAATGAGCAGGAAAAAGAAATGCCAAAGGCCTCTGAACAAGAGCAACAGATGTGCTTTAAATTAGCCTGGCCCCAGGAATGCAACCCATGAAAGAGGCCAGATACGGTGACCCTCGGCCTTGCAACCTGATCCCCTGTGGCACAAGCATCTCTTTTGTGCCCCCCCCCCCATACACACACACACAGACTCCCTCCCAACTTTGGTACAATGAGCTTGCTGGGTGCTTCAGACCACTCCAATCAGCCCAGAATAGCAGGCAGCAAGAACGCATAGGTCCTTACTTCCAGAAATGCTCAGTAAAGGCTTGCTCAGCTCCCAAGTGCTCTGCGCTGTGCTCCAGTTCACCCTTCATTAGCCAAGACCTGGCATTCAGCTAATGATCACTGTTCCCCTTTTCTTCCTTCAAGCCAAGTACAATGGTTCTGCCCCTTTGTCTTGTCTCTGCTAGCTGAAACTGGATGACCATGACATTCAAATTGTACAGCATGCATACATCATCTCTCTCTTTTCACTCCCTGCTCATAGAATTACAGTGTGCAACCTTTTGACCTTCTGTATAGACCAAGGATGTTTTTTCACCTTCTGTCTCACCTTATCTCCTTTTCTGCATGTGCCAATCATATTCCATCCCCTCTATCTCTCATTCGCTTTTAATTTCCCATTCTTTCTTCTTCACTGTCTTCTACAAACCTCATTTTTCATCCGTTGCTTTCGTCCAGCTGTCCTCTCCTTGTATTTTGCACCTGTTCTCTGGGGTCCCCTGTGTTCCCCTGTCATGATCTCACCTCCCTAAGCTTTGTGGTTAAAGCTGTGTTAGTTTTAATGTTTGGGTTTTGTCCATCTCTCCAGTTGCCACAGTTATAGTTAAAAACCAAAAGTCAAATCTACAATGGACAATGATGCATGTGTCACCTTCCAAAACCTGGCTATTGAATTAAATTCAGTTCAAGTCAGTTTTATTTATAGTTTCAAATCAAAACAATTAGTACCACATTCTGGATTTACAGCAACCCTCCATTTCCACCATGAGCAAACAGCAAGTTGTAATGGCAATATCAGAAACAGTGATGACGAAAAACCTCAGACAGACCGAGACGATATACTGTGGTTGACTTGTACAGCCAAATCCTAATACTCCTTGATCAAGTGTCAATGAATGTTCCAGTGTAAGAAATCAGACCAGATCTCCCAAACTCTCCTTCAGTCTCAAAGATCACTGGCTCTCAGATTTTCCACAACAGAAAGCACGATCCAGGTGCTTCCCTAAACAAGTTATCAAGGCATAGCTCAGTACATCAGCAGGCATTCAGAACCTAATCTACTAATTGTTAGACATGCCAAACACCACAACATGTCAAGGACATTTTTGACAGTAGCAACTTTCCCCAGGAACTCATTGTATTTCAACCGCAAGGAGACAAAAAAGTCTCTGAAAGTACATGAACTCTGTTGGTGAAGCGCTGAAGATTGTCGCATTGCAATGGAATTATAGAGGAAATCATACGACCGATGATGAAGTAATTTGGAAATGGAAACAGTTGCATGGATAATAATGCCTGTCCGATACTAAATATGGCATGGTCACTGTAAAGCAGCCATCTCTTTTTTCATACACCCGCTAACTCATTCTGGGAAGTCCCAGGAACTTGGATACCTGGTCTTAATTTCATATAGAATCCATGCATATCTTTCAAATGAATTTGATATAATCTCTGATTACTGGATTACTGGATTACTATGGGTAACTGACCTTACCCTGCCCTACAAATATCCCTCAATGTTCTCCACTAACACACATGCAGACATACACACGTGCAGACATACACACTAACACCGTCTCTCTCACCCTTACTTTTTGTTTGCCAATCACATTATCATCCTGTAGCAGTGCACTGATTGCTGATCCGTCATGCATGCAAGCCGTCACCGTAATGTTATCACCATAATAAGCCTCTATTCATCCATGAATGACAGCCGACTCAATTTGAATTGACAGACTCATTCGGATTTGCCAAGTTCACAAGCTTCCACCAAACAGAAGCAACTAGGCCTTTTACTAGCATTTATTTTTACTCCCTTTATTCCACTTACAGTCCATTGTTTTATTTCCAACTCTTTATTTTTCCCTCTCCGTATTTTCCATTGCCTTCTTCCTCTTCAACTTCCTCTTTATGAATAATTCATTGAGTCATACATAATTTAAGGGAAACAGCCAGAGATTTACACAGCTCTTTGTGTCTCTGTGTTTTGTTTGGTGACATATTCAATAATTGTTTAATATATCAAAATGACTGGGAGTTGGGAGCCCGGGCCATGCGTGTAGTAGTGCCTGATATGTCTGATTATGGCAGAGGTGAGACACAAATACTTTCCTACAGTAGGACACTCCACAAGACTGCCAGAGAAACTTCATACTAACATTCAAGGCACATAAGTCTTCATTTTATTATTGGCTGAAATGCTTCTTGTAATATTTTGCAGCGCACTAATGAATTACAGTCTGTTTATTCTCAGTCATTGTGTGAGGGATTATGCATTGACCTCATACTATGTCTGCTTCAGATTAGCTCTGCTGTGGTAGGTTTGCCTGCCATAAATGTGTCTGAGAATATACTATTTGGTCTAGTTCCTTACAATTACAACAGTGAAAGGAGAATTCAAAACTCCAAAAGATTGCTTACATTAATAATTACACATTTCACAGAGGACCCAGTATGACATTTGCTGGTCCATTCCTAAACAGTAAAATATGAGCTTTTATTCAGTTTTATTCATCGCGATAGAATTGCTCGAAACTGTGATTTTGCTTCCACTTCGATTGTGTGTTTCAAAAGGTTTATGCAGTCCATTAGATCTGCATAGTATGCTTTTTTGTCAAATATGTCTAGCTTTTCAAAATATGTATTAGTATTATGATACACACATGAGATAGTCTGCTATTTGGATTTCTGGCTGCACCCCCAACAACATCAACAATACATGCGTACGGAGAAAAAGCAATGCAATCAAATCTGTTCCTCCGGCAGCTGGGTGACCCCTTGGGGTGTGTTTATGACTAAAGGGAATGTCTTTGCCAAGTTCTATTTAATGAACTACTTCTTTCAGTCAGTTCCCTTCCTTCATAAAGTAACTTGTCAATTATATCCATGTGCTGTTTTTCCATGGGGAGCCCAAGTCAAGTGTTTGTGCACCGAGCTAATTTTATTTTGATTATTCACCCGGGAATTGCAAAGTTAATCCCTCCTTCTCTTACTGATATTGACATTGTGTATTGTTTTTTAATTAAATCTGAAAATGAATGCAGATGGGGGCTAGGTCAATATCTTAGTAATAAGTAAATATACATTTTGTGTCTATAGAGCTTATCTAGTATCCAGGGGTCGGAAACTTCTTATCTTAAGTCTTAATATAGGAAAAGTCTAAGATAGGATTTTTCCCTATTTGGTATTACAGAAGTAACTCTTAACTAAGTTTAGGAATCCTATCTTACCGCAGATTAGGAAATTCTAAATAATCAGTCTAACATCAGTTATCAGCTTTTATCGCCTGGTGGAATAGCGAGAGCTATGACAGCTCAACAGTTATCATAATGTTAGGGAGGATTCATTAAGATTTTGTGAAATAAGGATGTTTGTGTAATATACTTTTTCTATCCTATTTTAGGATAAGAAGATTAACTTTGGAACTCTTCGTCTGTATTGCCTTTCTTTTCTAAATCAGATCCTAAACCTAATTAGAATGGTTTCCAAACAAATGGGATAGATGTTATGGTAGAATATGCGCCCCATATAGGCCAAGTCCTTGGCGGTAGCCAGGGTTTGGATCTTTCGCTGCATGTGTTCCCTCTCTCTCTCTCTAATACGCCCCCAGGGTCCATCTCCACCCTCTGAGTCTGGAGCTTTCACTTCTGGAAGTCAGTGAGGCCATGAAAAAACCCAGACTACCATTTTCATGTCCTTTGTAGCTAGCCAATGCTCCTTTTCAACTTTTCCTTTTGTCCTTCTAGACTGATTGAAAACCAGCCAGGTCTACCCTTCCTCTGAACTTCGAACCATTTTTGTAATCCTTAGCAGGGAATATGCGCCCATATCCAGAATATTTCAGCTTTTGCACAGTGGGAGGATGCGGATCCGTGTTGGCCATATTTATATACAGTCTAAAGTTTTGACTGGCAACCCTCATTAGCCTAATGCAATATTTAATTTCAAAATTGCATCCTAGGAACATAAATGTCCCTATGTTCTTTTGGCCACAGACATGCAGACATTAACACATCATGATTGGCTCTTTTTGTAGCCTCTTAGCTGAATTTAAATAAGAAATAGTTTTAATGAAATCAATTATTCATATTTAATCACTAATTTGGCGCATAGTATGTCTGACACAATTGATAATTGTGCTCCACCATCATTCTAGTCAGACTTCTCTGCCTTAAATTTCTCTTTATACTAATTACAGTGTGATGAGAATATTTTACATTTTTACTAGGTCCTTCTTCACTGCTCTGCATCAGTGCTCTATTTTGTTTTCAGTTTTTACTGATGAGCTAGAGAATAACTATAGCCGTTCCTCTCCCATTTCATTTTTACATTCAATTGACTTAATGCATCAGGGAAAATACAGGTAAAAAAGCTGCTCTTCTAAAGATAGCGCCAAATGGCATGTCACTGTCAGCCTCAAGTGATGTGCCTTTGTACAGAGACATTGTTTCTTCTTTCTTTCTTCTCAGAAGGTGTCACTCAATATCTGCCATTGAGAATCAAAGTGAGAACACCTTGCTACAATAAAATACCATCCGTTGCTTGTTGCACAATGCTATCTCAAGTTTTTACATGACGTGCAGCGAGCCAAGGCAAATGATACCATTCGGGATTCAGGCGCCACCTGACAAATTGGAACCCAGGAGGAACGTGAAACACTTCTCCATGGAAAACAATTGGACATTTTATGTGGAGAGGTCTGCTGCCTCTTTGCTGTTTGAGATTGGTGTAGGCAACTTCTGAAGGAAGGAGACAGGTGGGAGGGTGGTAAGCAGTGATGTCGATGCATCATTCAAGCACAACAAGTAACAGGTGTGCAAACATTTTTAGAAAGAGAGACCGATAGGAGAAGGATCATGTTTAGCTACATTGTTAGCGATAAACAACATTATATTTCCAAAAAAAAGAGTGATTAAAACTCCAGAGGCACAATATGAGATGGTCCCGATCCATGTCCAGTTAGGAAGGAAAATGAAACAAAAGGTTACCTGGATGTGGCTAATGGAAAGAAACAAAGAGTGGAACGTGTCAAAATAAATGAGATGGCGGTGAAGAAGGGAGGCACGGAAGAAGGCCTGAGGAGAAATCAGAGGAGCGTGAGGGATGTGTCTGCATGCAGCCATGGAAAGAGCATTAGAGAGTGAAGAGTGATAAGTCTGTGACAGCTGCAGCATCATTAGTGTATTAGGATCAATCCTCAAGACTCTTGTTTGTAGTTTTTGCCCATATTGAGGGCTGCTGTAATCTATATGGTCATGCAGTTGCTGCTGCACAAACTTTCAGATAGTCTTCTTTATTTTTCCTACATCTGTGATCTCTGATCTCTCTCACCTCCACATCACACCATCAAAACCGTGGGCATTTCTCTCATGTTCCTATCTGCCTGCTTTGTCTGTTCTAGCTTCACTGATCTAAAGCCAGAGGTCACCCATAAGTGATGTTGCTCTGTGCAAGTTCTTTTTCCTTCAGCTTTTCTAGGTTGACATGAAAAAACAGAATGCTAGGTTTCTTAACTACAACCCTTTCTCTGGTCTACAACTCCACCCCTGCTGGTTCAGCCACTACGATGGCTTTGGTCCCCTGTTGCTGTGGCTATTGGTGTTTCAATTCCAGTCAGCAGGCAGTCATTTGCCAGAGACTGTTGGTGTGGGATTAAAGATCCCTTACCACCCTGAGCCAGGCAGCTGGTATACTGTGACATCAGAACGTGGTGGCAAGATGTAGATGCTGACAGATTTTCAAAAGTGCTCAGACGCACAAAAGAACTTGTAGAAGGCTTAGTGCGTTATTGAAGATGCTGTTTGCTCCAATCTCTGCATGTGTTTCTGCATGTGGTGTGCATGTTTGCCTACTGCTGCACAAACGCGCCCTTGAATAAGGTTGTTTCCACTGGGAGCTCATTTGAAACCAACTTTATGGGCTGTGTTGAAGCCATTGTATCTGGATGATAATAAAACCTTGCTTGACTGATTGCTGGTGTCATTATAGTAGCATGTATATTCCTTGCAGATCATTATGCGTACGCACCCATCCCTGGTATACAGCCCTTTCTCACTCTGCTGAGTGCTCTGTTTGACTTTCTAATTCTGGGCTTAAAACAATCATCGGAACAATGCTCATGTCAAAAGACACATCTCATCTATTGCAGGCACACCGTTTTTAATCTACATACAGAACTAGCCTATGATTTGATCAGGTTGCTCAATTAATCCGGACTTCTCATTTGTCTTTGCTTCTCCAGTCTTTAGAGTTATCTTCATTTTGGCGGTGGGCAAGCTTGCACAGGGCTGCAAAAGCCCTGTCACATTATTAGGAAAAGAAAGTCTTTCAAGGAAAGAAAAATGGGCAAGAGAGAGAGAGGGGTAGGGGGTGACAATAGCTGAACCTGCCATCTCATTTACTAAATGAGGCCTTTGGCCGCCTTGTCTAGCTGAAAGAACTGCGCATTGTGGCATACATGATCTCATTGGTTCCCTTGTTTCAGAAGATGATTGTTTAACCTGCTGAACCTAATTATGATACATTACACATATTATTGCACATGACAGCACATGCGTATGAGCCTTGTGTGGGGAGACATTTATATTGTTACCATATCATATATGACACTAATGATGCCCTGAAAAACTCTTTGTCTTCCTCTGTTGTCTCTGGTATAATGGAAGTCATGATCTTTGACTTTGTCACATATAAATAAAGAAATTAACAGGATGCTGTTGATTAACACTTGTATTCTCCTGTTACATGTAAGTAGCACTTTTTTTTTAGGGTGTCAACTGCTCAGCTGCGACAAAGTCTGCATAGGGAGCAGTCTGGGGTGGATAGATTGGGTCAAACGAACACAGGACTACGTTCATAACAAAATGAAAGCCCCTGAGCACCCACATGTGGGTTTTAAGTTGTTCTGGCTAATTAGACCTCTGAATTTATGAGGTCATATATGTCCGTCTGCCACTAAGAATGATAAAGGTGTACTTTTTCCCGCCTTAACTGGTGAAACAAAGCTAACAGGAGACTCGGGATGTCAATCCATCACAGTATACACACTCACACAGTCCTGAGAAGAGGTCCAATCAACCAGGTTAACTAAAAACACCTGTGTGGGTGTTCAGGAGCTTTCAAGTACTAAAACCACCCCAGACACGTTTTAAAGTATGTAAAAACTCCTCTGCTATGATTAATATATTTGTTAAACATTGCATTCTCGCATAGAAAGCAAATTAAACTTGGAGAAGGGGAGCCTCTCAGGTGGTATGGCAGGTATGACTTGCAGACCCCCACGGGCGATGGACGGATGGACATGGAGCCTATATAGCTAACTTTAGCAATCTGGAACTTAGTTATAGTTTAGGTGTCCTGATCCCGGCGTCAGTCAAACCAAGACTCACATGAGGAAGGTTGAGGTACGTTGTGCACTAAAATCAGCGACTAGCAGATGTATCAGAATGGTGTAAAAAGTGTAATTAGCATTTTGTATTTCTGTTAGCTTGTTAGCTTTTAACTGTGAGTGGCTGATAGCTATGATGGCAGTGTGTTTTCTCTCTGTACTGACAGTCCGCTTTGAGCTCGATGTTTCAGGTGTCTTTGCTGGTGTCGTGTCGAAGGTGTTCCCTCGTCTAATAGTGTTTCACAATTCAGACAGCAAGGGGTTTATGGATTAGTGACGTAAAAAGTAAAGTTTGCCAGGGATATGTTTGAATCTCAGTGCCCAGACAGCTCCTCCTTCAGGGGAGGAATGTGAAAAACCTCTCTAGTGGCACACTTTGCTCAATGTCAAGGTCAGAAGTTTAAGAGAACAGAAACAGAATAAAAACACATTTTGAATCTAGGGGCACTTAAATCAAATAAATAAATTCTACAAATTTTATCCCAAACCGCAATCTTTTGCGAAATCTAACAAAGTATTTTTGTTGTCTACACCTAATCATGCCCTGCACATTGAAAAATGATGCCTAAGAGCTACCAAGAGTGTTAAAAACATAATGCCAAGAGGTCCTGACCAAGCGGAGTTGTGAGTGAGAATGTGTTGCTTTGAACACATGCAATAAATATTTCCTGTGCCAATACATTTATCAGAAGTGGCAAAGCTAGAGGCTTTACTTGGTGGACAAACAGACATACTCGTAGGTGACTCATACCATTTCCCACGGGCGAGTCTGAATCATTGTAATGGCCTTAACAGCAGCTGTGTCTGAGTCTGGTGCGTGTGACTGTGCATTAGCGTGTGCTGGTGAGAGTGTTTATGTGTTCAAGAAATCTCTGCTTTTCTCCTCATCTCTCGAGCAGACATGTAGAACCCTCCATCCGTCTCTAATTGCCTCCACCTCACACATCATTTGTGTTTCTGCCGTAAAAAGAAACATTGAAACTCCACCGCTGGGGATCCATAACCGTTTTCCAGCCTATATGCTTTTTATTGCTGTATTTAGAGCCTTCATAAATATAGAGCAAAGCATTAGGGAAAAGAGAACTACTGAAGAATCACAGCCAAGACACCTGCTGCTATTTCTGTAGATATTCTGGCAGACAGACACATAAAGCTCCGTAAATTGAAGCGATAGCAAAACATGCACCCAGGAATGTTAGAAACATCGCTCAAAATAACATATTCAATCGCACATTAAAATTTGCAATACAATTATAGTAAACTGTCTGTATCCGAACCAAACAAACAAGTCCAGGTGTGTGTATGAGTGTGGACTCTCAACCTGCAGCCATTAAAATACATACCGTCATCTGCTGTTGAGGCACGCAAAGATTCTCACGTACACATACATTCTGCCTTGCTTTGTCTAACCACCTCACTCCGGTTCTGCCAGCCCTTGCCCATTATGCAGCAAGGTTCATATACACACACACACACACACACACACACACACACACACACACACACACACACACACACACACACACAAACACACAGAAAGCCATAAGCCTCCGGATTGTTTAGCATACAGCAGGCATTCGCTCATTGTTCTCTGGGAGTCGCAAGGTCAACAAGTTCCCTCCCTGATAGACTCAACATGGAGAGGGATGGAGGGCGAACAAAGCCAGCGATGCATACACAGACATCAATCTCATATGCACGCAAAGGCACATACACACTTTTCATACACAAATATGCAGAGGTGCACTCACATCTTTAGCTGTTTTTCCTTCCAAACAAACAAAATCCATCATTACAGAGAAGGCATTTACCAGAGATGTTCTCTGACCTAAAATATGTATAAAGCACTGTGCACGAACCGGACTGCATACTTTGAGTTGAATATGCTCTGTCATGGTAATGGCTTGAATCAATTTTACTACAGAAGTAAGTCAAATATTTTGCATTATTCATTGTGTTGAATCAATTAGTTTTGAATTTGTCTTTGTTTACTGTTCTTTTATTTTGCAGAAATGTAGTCACGTTTTAACACTGACGTCCATATAAAACAGTATGACACGAATGTATACCATAAATCACAATGAAAAGTACATGTTAGACTCTTTGTAATAAAAAAAAAAGTAGACAAAAGGAATGCGTTAACAGAAAATGCATCAAATTTAAGTCTGCATGGTTGATATTTGCCATATGAAACAAAGTACTGTTTGCAAGCATTGCCCACAATCACATATTAGTAACACAATGAACTCGAGGGATGTGAATTTTTATGTAACATTCAATCTTTTTTTATTAAAAACGTACAACATGCTTGACAATAAAACGTGAAGGTCGATTTATAGCTCTTTCCAATCTGTTACTGCATCTGAAATCATCTCAAATCACCTTAATTCATCTCAAAAATAGATGTCAATGCTAGACATTCACAGTAAGTGCAAACAGCAACACGTGGGGGGCTTGTAAAATCCACTGTGAGCCATAACAAGTCGGGTCTCTTTGTTAATGCAAAATGGAGTTAACAAACAAATGAAAAAGAATGGATAATGACTCTAAACCATTAGGAGAAGTAACGTGTCCGCACAGATGGGGAAAAAAATCATAATGTGAATAAAGAGAACGCTGTCTGCTGGCTTGTTAAAATCACACAGTTACCACGACAGCAAAGTGTAAGGTTCACATTCATTTTATATTACTTCTCAATTGCTTGTGACCCATTGGAAATAAATATATATATATATTTATATCATTCTCTAAGGATACTGTGGTCTTGCAGTATTGTCACAAATCCACATTTCCTCTGGCGGGTTTGGTAAAAAGAACAAGAGTATATTCATTCCTCAGCTTCTGTTTTACTGTTTTTGGTCGATGCTGGACTGAGGAAAAGCTCTCCCCCCTGCGTATATTAAATTATTGGAAGGTTCTCTGAGACGGAGATGAGAACAAATCAATCAGTGAAGGATGCAGATTCTTGGTCCATGTTCGAGATTTAAGGACCAATCAGCATGGTTTATGTAGCACATTGTTTTTTTTAGAGGCTTTTAATGAATAGATTATTTGTACCTTTCAGGCTTATGCAACGCTGCAGTGGCTTTTAGCTCTTTAACTGATTATGAGTATCTCTCCACTTCAAGTATGGCGCTGTCTTCACTTATCTTCATTTAGCCAGACAGTAGACTGAAAACTGAGGGGAGGAAGGGGAAAAATGAGAGGGTGAGGAAGACAAAGTGATGGCTTTTATCATGACTCAATTAAAAAGTTTATTTTCTTCTTCTGGCAACACAGATAAAGATTGGTTTGGTGTGTGTGTGTGTGTGTGTGTGTGTGTGTGTGTGTGTGTGTGCGTGCATGCGTGCGTGTGTGTGTGAGAGAATTGGAGTACAAGATGAGATGCAACTTTATTGCTCAGAATGTTCGCGTCAAGGGAAGTGGTTGAAATCTCATCGTTCCTCACTGTCAAAGGCAGTCAACCACAGTTACGCTACACCTCTCTGCTAACAAATTCCACCCCTTCTTCTTTTCTCTTCCTTAGTGCAATTTTCCTCACACATTTTGGTGTGATACAAGTATGCACTGTGAGTCACAAGTCCGCTGATTGCAGGAGATGAACTGAATGTTTCATTTACTGCAGCAAAAGGTCTGCCAGAATGATAGATAGATTGATTGATCAATCGATAAATCTTGCATGCTCAGTGTGAAATAATGAGCTCAAGCTACTTATTTTTACTTCAAAGCCTCAAAGGTCACAAGTAATTGGAACCTGCTGTGCTTTTGTCTATTCCTATTTATTTTCTTTTGAATGTCTCTCACTTTCTTTCTCAGTTACTTCCCTCATTCCTTCATGTCTTCATTTCACTCATTTCTCTCCTTCCAACCCTCCAGTGCCCTCTCATTTCCCTCTTAGTCTCTCTAATTCTCTGTCTGTCTCTCTCCCTTTCACTCAATTCCCCCTTCGCTAATTCTAATTAAAGACAAGAAATGTCATCTTTTATTAATGACGTTGTTAATGAAACAGGGGCGACTTTTGTCAGGGACAAAAGTTTTCACCAATTAATTCTCTGCAATTAATGTCGAAGGAAAATATTCTCCCGGAAGAGTGTTTTGCTCTACACTCCCCCGTGGTGCGGTGTGTCTTTTTTTTTTTTTACCCATATGCTAAAAGCCTGAAATCCTTGTGGGTTGTATACCAAGAGGCTATAATCTATGGAAGGGATACAGGGTGGAATGCAATTCAGGTTAAATTTCTCTTTGTATTAGTATTTGTATTTCTTGTGGTAACATAGTTTATTTCTTCTTCTTTTCCACAATACTGTACCTTCTGAGGTTTAAGGTGTATGTAGTCTACAGTAGTCACCATTACCACACTACTATCATTTCAAAGTCAATAACGATACCCAAGAAAATACTTGATACCATTTCCGATACCACAGGGAGAAAATTGCAAAAGAAACGAAGGCAGATCGTTTAAAATACAGATTAGAAACAATACAAACGACATCAATAACAACACTTGTTGTCTGACGTAGCAGGAGCAGCACTAGCCGTGTTCAGTCAGCTCAGTGTTGTTAACGTGATGAACCAGTGTTCATATTCTAAGAGAGACAAGATATAGCTACTGGGTGACATTACTCGTCAACTGGAGGAGGCGGAATCTACACTTTTGACGGCAAAAGTATCATTACTTTTGCAAGTTAGTATCTAATCTGAAACTAATTCTTAGTATTGATTATTTTTCGAGTATCGTTCTTTTTTTAGTACCCTAGTC
Source organism: Echiichthys vipera (assembly GCF_963691815.1). Classification (NCBI taxonomy): domain Eukaryota; kingdom Metazoa; phylum Chordata; class Actinopteri; order Perciformes; family Trachinidae; genus Echiichthys; species Echiichthys vipera. The sequence goes on along the minus strand of NC_139843.1, from coordinate 6,749,754 downwards.
TACAGATAACTCAAACTGCCACGAGGGCCCTTCCCTCCTTCCTCCATCCCTCTCAAATCTCTCCCCAGACACCTCGGCCAAACAGACACAATGTGTAGGGAATTGATTTTGTTCTTATTAACCCATACCTTTGATACTGATACCAAAGAAATAACTTTCTTGGTACCACCTTTGAATCATAACACAACCCAGTTGACAACATTTACGTCATGCTGTACTGAATAAGACTTAACATTAGCGATTGAGACCATGAATTTATCAGGCAGATGTTTACTGAGGTAATAAATCAAGTGATAAGTAGACTCATTTTCTTATTGACTTCTATACAAACGGACTTATTTTTCCTACCAGTGGAGTCGCCCCCTGCTGGCAAGTAAAAATAATCCAATTTAAGAGCACATCTGCATTGTCTTCAATTTCCAGAGCCGGAGGTTGCTGCTCGGTTATAAAAACTCAAATTAAACTGTATAAAATTAGCTGAATATCTGACGAATGAACAGACTGATGAGATGACTAAGTATTCAGCACTAACTTTTCATGTCTTTCGATCGTCTCCGCTACACTTTCAGCCGTTACTCACAAAGCAATGAGGTTTGATACCTGGCCCTAACAATGAGCCACTCAGGCAGAAAGTCCATTGTCAGTAAGTCAGACTTGTTTTCAAAAGGTAAACAACAATAAACTCAGCTGTCGCATCTGGAAAACAAGCATTGCTTAGCCAAGCCTTTTTCCACACTTTGTTTTCATGCCACCTGCAAAGAAGTGAGGGACGATCCATTGCACTTACAGATTCACAAAAATGATACACGAGTGATGCCCCAATTAGCTGGAGAGGCACTGAGAGTTAAAGCCATCCGTGTCTCCCTTGAGTTGTGTGTTATTGACAAAACTGCTTTGAGGCAATTTGGGAATAACGCTGCTCTTTTTATGTGTAGGTTTGAATGTGCGTGTGTTTGACGATGTACGAGGAAACAAACCATTAAATTGAGGGCACACGGTCCCTGGGCAAAAACATCCAAAAATATAGCATGCATGCACGCACGCACGCACCCACTCACCCTCCCTCCCTCACCATGACAGCCTATCTCCATTTGTCCCAGCAGTGTGCTGTATTCTTCTGAGTGCTTGGTCAACCACCTCTTGTGGAGTGAGCAGAATGGACGGGCACTGAAAGCCTAATTAACCCTAATTAAAAATTTGAAGAGAAAAGCGAGCTGCTGTGCCATGATGGCTCAAGCTGCTACACGCCACTGCATCTTTCTTACTGTTTTTCTTATGTTCTTTTGCTCCTTATTTTTTTCAGCATCGTCTTTGTATCGTAATGATAGCTTTCTCAGAGGTGAAGTTGGTGTAGTTCCATAAAAAACAACAAAGAGACAAAAGTGAGGGGGAAAAAAACTGTCGCCTCTAGTCATGTTCAAATAAATTATTTACCTTCTGTTCTACCCAGGTACTCTGAGCATGTGTGTATTCCTTCCTGCTTTATATACTTTCAGTTGTATTTTTCTGCTATGAAGTCAACGGCCATGCTGTGGAGAATGTGGCAGCCTCATTATTTAGCAGCCTCATAGGCCCAGATAAGGTTCCTTGTTTGGCAGCCAGTAAGAGAGGAGGCCCAGGTACGATAGTGTCCACGTTAGTGATTCTTCGAGCCTGTTCTCCACCTTGCTCTTCATCCTTTCCTCCATGAAAGAGGGAGATTATAGGGCAGACTAATGAATGTCATTCTAAATGAATGACCCTAGCTGCCAATTGTACGGCTGCTGCCACCGCCCCGCAGGCCTATCTCCCCTCACTAATGATTAAATACCATACACTTACTCCTTCCTTCCCTCTTCTCATTCCCCTGGGGCTGCATTTCTACCTCACCTCCATTCTTTGAAACTAGCTCGTTACAGACCCAGATGAGAAGAAAAATTGGAGAATGGTGTCCTATCCTCTCTCTGCATGGATGGATGGATGGATGGGTGCTTTCATGATTGTTTTCTTGAGCAGGCACAACACAGTGCTGAGGAGCGGTGTGATGGTGTTCTCAGAGGTTTGACAAGGTGGATCTAGCTGCTGCATTGTGCTCATTGCGGATTGGGGTGGTGGTGGTGGTAATGTGATTTTTGACTGAAGCGTGGCGAGGGTAGGTTGAAATTTTGATGTGTCAAGACTGTTGGGCATTTCTTAGTGTGTGTGTGCATGTGTGTGGGTGTCTTTCTGTGTGTGTAAAGGGAAGAGGAAGGAAATGCATGGTATTGCTCACGTATCAATTTTGCACCATTTTAAAATATAGAAGAATAAATGTGTGTGTGTGTGTGTGTGTGTGTGTGTGTGTGTGTGTGTGTGTGTGTGTGTGTGTGTGTGTGTGTGTGTGTGTGTGTGTGTGTGTGTGTGTGTGTGTGTGTGTGTGTGTGTGTGTGTGTGTGTGTGTGTGTGTGTGTGTGCAGCATTTGTCTGTTTCTCTGTGTATTTGTGTAAGCATGCTTTTTGTTTCGCCATAGACCTCATGTCGTTCCTCGACTGTCTCACCCCCTGAGGCTAGTTTTGATGCGTTGGTATCTGATTTGGCACCCTTCCACTCTACCTCATAACCTCATCGCCCTGAAGGAAACAGAGATTGTACAGCCCCTCTTTTCTGTCCATCCATTGCCTTTTCCTTTGGGGTCCTGATCCGGCGGCTGTCCGTCCATCACGACGCCTGAATGAATGTCCAGAGATGCTTTTGTTTCATCCCCACAGGCACAAAGACCTATCAGATGAGATGGGAGACAGCTACAGTACATACCCCTTTTTTAAAATTCTTTCAGCATATTGCCGCTGAGTTTGGATCCCTGCAGAATAGAAAGTCAGATTATTTGAATCTATGATTGTTCCGATATCATTTGCTATGATCTGATATGATAGAGCGTGTCACTTCTGCTATCTTCTATCTGCGTTTGCCATATTCCTGTCTGCAGTATAATAGACAGTTTTCATTCCCTATCTCTGTACAGGGAGAACCTCTGCTCAGGTCTAATCCTGTTAATGCTAAAATCTGATTATGGGCTGTAGCCCATAGCACAAAGGCAATGTGTGTGTGAATATGTGTGAGACAGAATGTGTGGTGTAATGTGGAGTTTAAAAAGAGAGAAAGAATGACAAAGATACTGAATGATACAATCACACTTGAGTAGGGCTGTGCAGTAAATGTGCAGTACTGATACCTCAGCAATACTTTTTTCGATATTTGGTAAAAATGAAAACCTCATAGCTTAATTAGCAGACAAGCTATGTGCTGGATACATTCAGTCTTCTTGAAATGACAGCTCATTATGTAGACAGTTTGTAATTGTGAATGCCAAGAGGTATTAGTTCATTACAAAACAAACATGTTGCATTTTATCAGAACATCCGTTTGGACTTGACATTGTATAGAAAATCCAACTTTGCAATCATTTAGTACATTAATGAGCTAATCCATCCTCATAATGCCAACAAGTGTAATGAGTGAGTGCTCTGGTGTTGGTGTGTCTATGTAGTAGAGTGTATGTGTGTGTGCGCAGTGAGTAAGTGTGTCAGACGTTCATCACTCTGGGTGCCGTTTAACCAAATACTAAAGAGAGCGGTTGAAGATCGAACCGAATCCCAGTATAAGACTAGAGAGTTTACTGAATCACAATGTGATTGACTACAGGGGCCGGAGCCCGGCGCAGCAGCCTGGCGTGATCCAAACACAGTCCCCTCTCTCTCTGTGTGTTGCTAGCTTTTACCATAAATTACCGAAATTTGCCACAGTTTTCAGATACCAAGTAAGGCCGACATAATTCTATGCTTTTCGGTAGTCAGCCCTACACTGACTAAACTTGTATGTGCACATCTGGATTTTCACTGTTTTTAAGGTTGTCAAAAGTTCCAATACTTGTATACTTCTCCAATACCACTTGTTTAAACGATACTTTATCCAGTTTTGATTGTATCGAAAGTACCGAAGCTATAAAAAAAAAAAAATGGAACCCAAGGCTGCACAGATGAAACAATGGAGAAGAACTGTGTGCCGGCCAAGGACTCTTTCTTTTCTTTTTGCCGTGGTATCAAAAGAGAAAGTAAATACCGATTTTTTTTTTTGCTTTTTTTAATTAACATTCTGGTATGGTGACAATCTTAAGTGTTTTGTAAATAAATGTATTTCTTACAAAATTGTGGCTGGTAAGAAGTTGAATGCATCTTTGGCGAGAAAAGGACGCTCTAAGAATTCAATTCAGCTAAAACATCGACTGATGAAATATTGATTAATAGACACCAAGGAATTATTCGGATGAAATTCAATGCCATACCTATGATTGCATTGTATGTCAGGAGTGTAGAACAAAGGCGATCTCAGGGCAGTAAACATCTGTAGAATGATCATTCTTTAACCAAAAAGATCGTTACTGTTATGTGGTCACTGTTATTCTGCGATTTCTAATGTATTCCAGTAAGGCTCTAATGCTGGACTAAATCACTGTTATCAGCCCACACTCAGATACAATCTGTCAAGCTGTCACACGAGTTTGTCTGCACACCACTGATTAAACATCGTATTTTCAGTTTATGATTGTCAAACACTGGCAAAATGAATCATGGTTGCAAAGCATTTCTGCAATTAAAGTCGAGCTATCTTCCTGTCTTTCTGTATGATCGTGAGCTGTGGGTAATGTTTGGGTCATAAAGATCTTCTTTCACCCAATGAGTGTAGGTAAAGTGACAGGCCAGCAGATCATCGTGTGGAATCAGTCTTAAAAATATTACGATGAGCTGCAAAGACGAATTGATTAGTCGTCATCTATTAAATGTCCAACTATTTTGATAAACGATTAATCAGTTTGAGAAACAAAGAAAGATTCCAGCGTCTAAAAGGTGAATATTTTCTGGTTTCTTTACTCCTTCCTCCTTGACAGTAAACTGAATATCTTTAAGTTGTGACCAACATTTTCTGACCATCATTATTATTATTAATATTTTAGCTAGCTACAGCCCTTATCTACCGCAGTATGTTTTCAGAAGAGATGAAAAAAATACATTATATATGTTGATGAAGATTCATTGCTGTGTGACACGCTTTTGCTTAACCCCCATGGATTTACATAGCTGCAAATAATAGTGGCTCATGCATCGAAGCCCACTGACTGATAAATAATGGTTTCGCGCAGGTGTGGGTGGATGAGAATTTGCAAATTGGATAGAATTATCAGGTCGGGGCAGTTGGATAATTGATGAGTATGTGCATATTCAGGTAATATCAGTTCTGAACTACAGATTGCTGTGCAACAAGGCTGAAATTTTGTATCTCCCACCTGGCCTGGGTTTGCCTGAGGTCCCCCCGATAGGAGCTGGGGTGGATGTTGGATGGATGATTAATAAAAAGATTTTACATCCAAATCACACTTGTACTTCTTCATACAAAGCCTCTATGTGCAACTATTACCAACTATTCATTGGCTCATTAGTTAAACTACTTTTCTTTCTTTAAAGTTTGGTGGAAGAAGTACTCAGAGCTTTTACTTAAGTATGAGTAGTAATACCACCATGTAGACATTCTCTTCTAAGTGAAAACGTTGCATTCAAAATGTTACTTATGTAAAAGTACAAAAGTATCAACACCAAAATGTACTTTAAGTACAATTAAAATTACTCATTGTGCAGAATGGCTTTTCAGAATATCATATTATCATGTTATAATCATTGATATATTAATGTAAATATTACGTTAATTTTGCAGCTGTTAAAGGTGGGGCTGTTTTTATACACTTTATATACTGCATGTTCTGTGCACTGTTTAGATTAATCTCTAACAACATATGTTATGTTTATTTGATTTGTTGATAATATTTTGTATTAATAATCTGAAAATGTAAAGTCACTGGTAACTGAAATAACCAAATAAAGGAAATAAATATTTCCTTTTGAAATGTAGAAGTATAAAGTAGCATAAATGGAATTGCACAAGTAAAGTAGAAGTACCTGAGAATTGTAATTAAATACAGTACTTGAGTAAATGTACTCAGTTACAGCTGGACAAAACAGCGACAGTGACGAGCGCAGCAGTTTAAGTCGAAAATTTTTCAAATCTCGGCAACCATAAAAAAACTCCAAACGTGCAGTGCCCAGGGCAGAGCCAAAGCGCGGCGCCTCATCACTGCTGCTCTTTGTCGCAGAATGTAAATACACACGCTCTAATTACAGAGAACTAAAACAAATATATTCTGCCCTCAGGATAAAACACTTTGGTGGGCACACTAGCTAACACTCTTTAGAGAAAACGTGTCCATTTTTGAACATTCGATTGGTTGAAGAGTAGGTAGAATTGCAGTCGACTTAGATTTTGTCTGGTTGACCACAGCCCTAAAGAAAGAGAGGGAAACCCATACAATAATGAAAAAACTGGGTGACAATTTATAGATTCTGGACTTTTTTTCTCTTAAAACAAGACACAGGAAAGGGCTGTGGTTATCTGGGTATCCCCCTGTGATTGTATGTGTATGCGAGGGTGTATGATTTTGTCAGTAGTTGATTGGGCTGTTTACGGTCGCTCAAAGGGCCTTTATCCAGGTGGGAGGCAGGTTGGGAGGGATGCATGAATGCCCAGGAACAAAGAAATGATCAACTAAGCAAAACATGTGGTATTGTTCACAAAGCATTTTATCTCCACACTAGGAGTTCTTGTTAATGGCACTAAAACTTAGTAAGGAATTTTCCTCTTTGCAAAGCTGTGAGAACAGCTTTTACCAAGGAGAAAGTAAAGTTGGCCTTGGCTATGTATGACATTATGTCCACTGTGATGAGCAGATGCGGCTCCGGTCTGTGTTGATGAATTCCCGATACAACAGCAGGAGGCACAAATAATGTTTCCAGCCATATTCACAATGGCGACAAATTCAAAGCCAGCATGTTGTGAGCTCCAGTGACATCCAGCTGTGTGTTACCAGTTGACAAACTCTTCTTCATCTTTTGATGCGGCCCTTATTTGGATATGCAACACCAACTGCACCATGTTATTCCGCCGTAATAATGAAGCCGTCTTTTTTTTACACAGTTTCTAAAAGTTTTACCAACAAACATGGTGTCAGAAATAAATAACTTTGCCGTTGTTCAAACATTCTTTCATCTTGAAGCTTCTGCTGATCGGCGATCAGATCATAATTAGATGATTGTAGGAATGATCAACGAATTAAAGCAACTTTAACAAACTTACCGGCAGAACTAAGATGCTATGAAAAAATAATCTCTAGAATCTACACCCTACACTGTGCATTTAGATAGGATTTTGTTTGAGGTTCAATTATTTCAATCCATCAATCAATATCCAGGTAAAAAAAAACTCATTGAGATCAAAACCTCTTTTCCAAGAGTGACCAGGCCAAAGCTGCCGATCGGATAACCTTTATTAGACAATATGGTCATAGGAAATGATCGTACAACCTGATGACCACTAACTGTTAAGTGCCATAAAATGAGAATTTGGCCTTTGAGATACAAGAGGAGCAAACTTAAAAGAGAAAGAGAACGGGGTGAGAGGAGGAGACGGAGAGAAGCATCAATTAAACATGAATGCCAACCAGGGCGAGGGTTTCACTCTGTTTGTAATTGTAAATATTTGATAAGGGAAAAGACAACTCACTTAGCACACAGCCATATGCTAACAATGGCATTATGAGTTGCCAGGATTGTGAAAGGCATGACAGGGCCTCCCCCTAGGCTCCCACCGCTGGGCGATGCTGGCGTGACACACACATACATGCACACGTCAACATACACACATGGTTGCGTACTGCTGTTGTGTCAGTTGAGTTTAGCCCTGTATATGATGACACTTCAGCTCTTGCAGCCAAAACAATATCAAGCTGCCATAATACTAGCTGCTGGGATGGGACCCCTGTCTGCCCCACTGCTCTCAAGAGAGACCACATACCAGGCCTCTGCGTTACTCACACTTCACCTCACCGCCACCTGCTAACTTAAGGGTTGGATGCCCTTCAATGTCCATGTCCCTATTTTTTCTCTCCATTCTTCATTTCTCTCTCCTGCTTGAAGGGAAATTCATAATTATTATAACTTGGGTGTTATTTTTTTAAGCCACACTTGCGGCAAGGCTTGTAGACAGTCCACCTTCATGGTGAAGAGTGAAATATCTTAACAGTTATTGGATGAATATTACATTTGTGCAGATATTCATGGTACCCAGAGGGTGAGTCTAATCACCCTGATTCTTCAATTTCAGGTTCACCTCCAAATAAAGTGGTTTAAATAATCTAAACCAGAGGCTTTTAAAGAGTGAGGCAGGCCTCCTCAGGGGGGCTCTTAACAGTTTAAGGGGAGGCTGAGTGAATGTATATATATACATATTTGTTGTAATCTGAAGTTATTCATTAATCCATCTTCAACTGCTTGTCCCTGTCGGGATCGCAGGGGGCTGGAGCCGATCCCAGCTGACATCGGGCGTGAGGCGGGGCACACCCTGGACAGGACGCCAGTTTATCGCAGCGCATAGAGACGCACAGAGACAGACAACCATTCACACTTACGGGCAATTTTTAGAGTCATCAATTAACCTAACACCTGCACGTCTTTGGACTGTGGGAGGAAACCGGAGAACTCTGAGAAAACCCATGCAGACACGGGGTGAACCACTACACCACTGTGTCGCCCTAATCTGTTACGCAAAACAGAAATATACGACTCTTTTGTGTGTGTGTCTATGGAATCAGGAATTGATAGCTTTTTCCAAGCTCTGTCTGAGGGGAAACCCACAGTCTCAGACTTTGGAAACCCCTGGGCTAAACTGTTGGTTTTGCTCATGTTTTAGTGATGCCCTTGCGTTCCCAGACCTCAGCTGTTAGCTTGTTCAGTAAAACTTTACCATAAGCAGTGCAAGCGATTGCCCAAACTACAAAAATAACCTTTAATAACTCTGAATTTTCTTTGAAGTCGTCCTGTCATTTCCCTGCCTCTATTCCTGCAGTTTAATTTGCTCACTCAGCTTTATTTTGACTCCTCAATGTCTCCTTCTCACTGTCTTCCTTTCTTTCTCTCCCTCTCCCTCTCTCCCACTGGTATTTTTATTCTCCCTTGCTGTCATCCCTCTCCGACTCTTAAACCGCTTCTCACTAATTACTTCTTTCTCATGTCTCCTCCCTGTGACTAAATGACAATAGATGTCTGGTCTTTTGAGTCCCCTCCCATGCACACCCCTCACAGTTACAACGACAACATTGTCTGACATTAAGCCGCTCGCACTCACAGGGCGCCCAAGTTGAAAGTGTCACTTCATTTAGGGGGAGATGACTAAGAAGCTTCTTCCACTTTTGCTTTTCCGACTCCTGCTGTCTGCATTCTACGTGACTTTGCAGTCAAAACGCCTTAAACAGGAAGTCAGAATGAAACAAAACGGAGGGGCTTGTCGCCGATAAAGATGGTTAAGGTGGAGGCGGCAACTGGATGTATGCGGCGCCTGCTGATTTTCCTGTGGATTATTGTTTTGTATTCGGAATTGCTTATTTCATGCTTGTCTGTTTTAGCCCGGTGAGCGTGTGTTTCCTTAATGGCCTTCCATGAATATTACATGGCGTGGCGAAAAACGAGGAGTGGGAATGTGACAACAGCGTAGACCGGAAAGAAAAATGGAGATACAAGGGGAAATTGAAGCAGAGAATGAAAAAAGAATTAATTTGAAAAGACCTGAATGGGCCAGAGTTTTAAAAAAAACGAGGAGAGCAGAACAAAGCAGATGAGTGGAAAGAAGAGGATGAAAGATGACAATAGGACAAAACAGGAAGAAGAGAGGAGGAGAGTGTGGGGAAGAAGAGTGGAGAGTGAAACAATTCAGTCGAATTGAAATGAGCTGAATTATACTGAAGAGTGTAAAGGAGAGAGGAGAGGAGGTGGAGGAGGTGGAGGAGGAGAGGAGAGTGACTGGCCAGTGTGTATGCAGTATGAATGTTGATCAGGCAATTTTGCTGGCTTACCTATGCATGCCCTGCTCACACTGAGGGAGCCTTGTTTATGTCCTCCAATCAAACATGTATGAGGCAGCACACTTGTACACACACAAACACACACACACACACTCTCTCTGTTTGTCTCTGATACGCACAAACACAAGCCACTCTGGAGACATCACAGTGCCACAAAAGGCACACATGACGAATGAATACACAAACACACACACACACACAGTCTCTCACACATACCTAGGGATCCAGATTATGTACTTACAGTACAGTACCTGCCTCGCGGATCCTTGGGGGGTCTCCGTTGTGCGTAGGTGTGTGTGACTCCACCTCTCTGCCTCTCCCTTAACCGTACACAACAAAACACACACGCACAGACCAACAGAGAGATGATGTACATCTCAGCAGACGCTTACGCCGCATATTCCCACCGCTGCTCTGTTTTGGTATTAGCTGTAGCGCTCCTCTCTCCTGATGGAGTTTTGCAGTTGCCTGCCTAAGGAGACCTGCTGTTTTCAGCTTTAATTTAAAGAAGAAAAATGGTCTGTGCTAGAGGAAAATAACAACCTTCAAGCCCACCTCTTCTCCAGAGCTTGCATTTCTTTTTCAAACATCATTTTAATTATTTCATTATGCAGGAGATGAGAACGTATGCATATTATTTATTTCATCTCAGGTTTTATTTAGCTGATGAGTCAGCCCATGTGATCACCAAGACAACGGACAAAATGGATTCCAACAGATTCCTAACAGCTAACAGTCACCATCCGTTTTAGTGCTTAAAATAGGAAGAAGAGAATGAATTTGTGTGTGATGTGCGAGAACAAAACAGACGCGTGGTGGTGTGTGTACAGTAACTGAGAGGATATACGTCTATGGGTGTTGTAACCCGTGTGTATTTGTCATGTGTGTCTATGTGTGCGCTGGTGTTAAGGTTAAAGGTTAAGCTTGGTTAAGACTGGATAAAGAAGTGGAGGATGAATCCGTTGCCAGTGATTATTCCCTTGCTGTTTCTTTCTTGCTGATTCAAACTACCTTGATCCACAGTAATTTAAAACTTGCCGTGAGCTAGACACTCGAATGAGGAAGGCCACGAAGAGACCACAAATTATGCTGAAGTTGATTTTTAAATTTTAAAACTTAGGAGCTAAAAACAGCCTGAACAACTCCAATATTCGGTTTCGTCTGATAGTTTAAGGTCCAGTGAGTGTCTTGTGGTATTGGTTCTCGTTCTTAATTGCTTTTATAAGGCCTGACACTTCCACGTTGTGGGTTTTTTTCTTCTCAACTGCAACCTGCAACTTTTCAGGATTTCGAAGTGCACCATTTACATGTTGTAATTGCAGATAGGAGATATACAGTGTTTGCCCGTTATCAGACAGAATTGTCAATGAGTTACACTCTGTTTCCATCTTCAGTCTGACACTGCTTGCACACTAACTGATTTTTTTTTTTTAAATGGAGGAGAGGGATTTCGTATTCCCCTAACCAATCACAAGAGACCAGTTTTAGATACCAGGCATCTTTCTTTTCTTTAAAAAAACCTATTTTAACAAACTGAAAACGCAATCAGGAATGTTTTAATACATAGTTTGAATAAACAGCAATTATTAAGTAATGTTATCTGTGATATGATTTACTTTCACAGAGCTTTTAGTGTGAAAGGTAAGAAGGAAGAAGTCTGATCCATGGATGTGTGAGGTCCAGCAGCAGACGTGTCGTTGTCGTTCTAATCCTCATGAGGTTGATGTCTTCATTTGCAGTGGGAAAGCTCCCGGAAAAAATGTACTTAATCCGTTAAAAAATAACGTTGCTTGTAATATTTGTGTACTGTTTAAAAGTACACATGAGAAAAACAATAGTTTCGAAAGAATATATTGATGAAGGAAGTAATTTAGCGCTCCGTCAATGTGTCTTCACTGTCGTGTAAAATTAAAAGCCCTCACAGAGTTGTGTAATTGCGGCTTCATGACATTTCATAAAATTCTGAAGCGGCGGCGGCGGCAATAATGTACTTAGAGGAAGTCAAGGAGACCAATGTGACCACCAAAATCTAACTGATGCGTAGCCATGCCAACCTACTTTGCAGGGACTTTTCCACCTGCATGTGCTGCCCATGTTGCAATGATACAGAGCTAGTTTAGCATCAGCAATGTGAGATATATTGAGAAGACATGCGGTGTATTTAAACATTAGTTCGTACTCACATGCACAAGTTGTACTACTGGCTTCCTCGTGATTCTGCTATACTCTAGACTGGCAATTAAAAACAAAGCATTTGCTTATCAGGAACGCCTGTTCTCACCCACTCAAATCACATCTCATCATACCAGTGTGTGTGTGTGTGTCTTTCTAGGGGGGGGGGGGGGGGGGGGGGGGGGGGCTTCTCAATGTGACACTTCACAGTGTGTGAAATTGAATTATACGCACTTCACAACCTTCCACACATACACACACTAAAAATCTCATGCACATATTCAGGCTGTCCTCATCCACTATTTGTACATATAACAACGGAAAGTGATGCACTGTTATTCGTATGAAATCCACATATTCATTTTACCTGGAGCACAGAAGAAAATCAGGTTATGTAGTATAAGAGCGCTGACATCTATGTAGGGAGGTAGGTCAGGGAGCTGGATGGTCCCAAAACGCAGGACTTTCATCCGGGGGATTGGTGTTCTGGTCCCGGTTGGAAATACAAAGCCAAACCGTGACCGTTTTCTTATTCTAACCAAGTCGTCTAACTGTCACCTTGTGTTGCATAAACCTAATAATCGGGGCCGACTTCTGGTCACCATTTCACAATGTTAAATAGAATATTATATTTCACACGGGTGCTTTCTATTATTCTGGCGGATTACACCTCTGCTTGGGTTAAAGGTGGGCGGAGCTTTAATGGGAATTTAAGAGGTAACAAATCTCGATCTAGCAATAAGAATGATGAAGGCCTTAGTTCCAACACAGCTAATAGAAGAGTCAGACTCACTCAAAACATCATTATTTTGTGCAAATTTCTCATACATAGAACCTTTTCTTTTCCTATTGTTGCCTTCTCAGGCAGTTAATGTAACTTCCAGTGAAAACACATGACACTTCGCTCTGTATGAGGTAAAGTATACAGCTTTGAGGGAGTCATGTGGCTTTGGTGAAGACTAAAAAATGAATCTGTTCTGTAAACAGTCTTGAGCAGACTGATGACTTGTGGCCAGAAAATCCTGGGCTCTCATGACCACCCTGAGCAAGGCACTTAACCCCCAGCTGCTCCAGTGGAGCTGCGCAGAAGCCAATGGATCAAGCAGCCAACATGATGATTGAGCCGGGGAGCCTCCATGTGTGTAACTGTGGTGTAAGTGTGCTGCAGGATGCTCAGTCAACTCACCTGTGTAGCCAATACTTGTTCATACTTATAGTGAGTTTAGAAGAGTGTGGTTGTGGAGCATGGAGCTTGAGTCTTTTCCAATGCATTCTAGGCTTAATTAAAGAAAAGCAATCTTGATTCAAGGTGTGGAATTAACAACTCCAATGACGTACATATTCTTCACCTTTTCAATTTAGAAAAACGTACAGCCCTTTTAACGCTAGAGGCCATTAACTATGAATCGTAAATGTTTGACGATTGTTGGCTCTGTTTTGTACTTTTATCTGCCACTGTTAGCCAAGGATGCTCTCTGAAGCATTTCTTTAACTGATTCGAAGATCCTGTTAAATGTACTCCTGAATAGCAATTGGATACACCAGTGGTGTCATATTTTAGGTAAGTTGGCATGGTACACATCTAAAGCCTGCTTGACAACTTCCTACTGTAAACTGAGCTGAAAACATTTGCGGTTTTACACAGTTTTATATTCTATCCTACAGCAATTCATTATTGCACTTCCATAAAGAGAAACAAAAAAGGGTCAAAATTGAAGCAATGGAGGCCGAGATATCTTGACTATTTTTCAACAACCTTCTTCAATCCCACTTTTTTCAGACCCTGCACCTGTTGTTTGAAACACAGGCTTTCTGTCTTACAAACTGGAGTCTCAAGCCCAAACCAAGATAACCCTGAGGACTTCAAAGTGACATCATCAGGGTTATTTTTCAATCTTTGAAAAGCTCCTTGCAGAGTTGCATAAAACATGATACAAATATGTTCACAGAGTGAGAAATGCTAATGTTAACTAAACATATTTTTGTTCAGGTTTTAGGGCTCTACTGTGCCAAGACTACTTTCGACAAGACTATGACATTAACCTACCTGGCCATGAACCTTTAATTTGGGTTTATTGTCACCTTTGCAGTGAAAACAATGGAAATGTGAGTGTAGTGGTGCAAGAAAATTGCATTTGAAAGAGACTATGCAAGGCGAAGCTCTGGCACATGTTTTTAATGGAAATATGAGTAGTCTTACTCAGGGCTCGACAGTAAGTGTCAGGTCGTCATTGTCAAGCAAATAGAGAAATTGCCAACAGTTCTTGGCCTTTGGTTGTCATCAATGGCAACCACTTTTTAACATCTAAAAAAAGGGACAGCAAACTGTAAAACATGCACCCCAAAATATATATAATCCTAAATATGTGTTGCTTTAATAATATTTAAATATTGCTGCACATGTCTGTCGTGTGTGCATAGGCATCTGTTTTAGATGGTGAAGCTAAGTTGTTTGGCTGCAGGGTGATTGTTTGGTTAAGCTTATATTTGCTTATGTTGCATAGTATCTTCATAACTCAAAATATAAGGTGACTAAAACTGGCGACCATATTTTCAGTTCCGACAGCCGCTTTGGAAAGTAAGTGTCGAGCCACCTCTCTGCTAAAATTAAATGTTCAAATATTGGATCATTCTTTTTGCGAATCTACATCTAGGCTGTGTGGGACTTTGGGACATCTTTTAATGTCCCTGCTATGAACGGAATTAAAAAAATCAACAATTATTTTTTACAAAAGTGACCATGGAGATGACAGCACAGTATGGTCTCTAATTTCCAGAGTAGGCTGATATCTAAAATTCATTTATTTTGGCTTGGCCTTCAAATCATTTTAACAGAATTTTTATTAAAACGAGTTTTACAACAATCTGTGTGGGACACTGCAGCTCACGGTCATGCTGACTGGTTCAGTATAAGTACTAATGGCAATGGAATAATACAGTTACCATCACATAGTAGTATTCATGTACAGTATGTGGGTGATTATGCTTCTATATACAGCTGCAACATGTCCTCCTTCATGTTCTACCATACACCCACTTTAACTGTTGTTTCTTGTTCTTCATACATACTATGTGTCACCTCCTTAGTCTTTCACTTGGCTTATTTTGACACAGGTGTTGACATCTCTATTTGACGTCTTGAACTTCTGGATGACAGACACCTTGCAAAGTACTTAATCCCTCCCAGTGGGATGTGATTCCCACCTATCACCTCACTCCTTTTTTTCCTCAGGTTCAGATGTGAGTGTTGGTCTACCCACTGGGATGCTTTGCAGAGTTGTGTGAAGGAGGAAATAGTGGGAGAGCTGCCGGAGGAAAGAAAATAGAGTTCAACTCAGGTTCTTTCTCTTTGCAAGTTCTTGCAATGATTGCAGATTCAAGAGCCAAAGCTCGCAGGAGCGGCTGAGCATTTTTAAAGCGACAGTGAACTAACCCGCCGCAAACAACTTAAACACCTTGCCTTCTTCTTTCCACCAAGGGTTTGGTAAACTGGCAACCTTTCTTTGTTAGTGTGTCCTGAAACCACGTTTTCAGTCAGACTGCTTCTGTTTCACGGTGTCAAGGCCAATACTCTTTGTCTGCTTTGAACTTCTTATTTCCCATCCTTGCTGTCAATTTCTGAAGTTCCCACAATACAGCATTTAAAGGTATAAAATGTCATTTTCCAAATGTTAGCAACAGTTCAGGGACATCATGTGTCTGCCAATTAGCAACGAAAAAACACTGCTTTTTACCCAAAAACTGCTGTTGTGTTTTCCCTGTGGATAGTTTGAGTCTGGGTAGAAACCTCCCAAACGCTGAAAACTGAATCTTCACCCGAAGAAACTTACCTCAATGACGGCGGTGGTGACGAAGACAACTCCCATGAGCCCATGCTACCTCACAGTGTCTCTTGGCGTTGTTTTGATTGAGAAAACCAACAGTGGCAGAAAATGACATGTGGGTTTTAAACATTAAAAGGAACGATGCGTGAGAAAGTTGTGATCATATTTAAAACAAAATGCTCTTTTCCTGCGAGGTTTACTTAGCCTTGCCAGTGCTTTCCTTCTCGCCTATGGCAATTTCATCAGCCACTCACCCGTCACCCACTCATCCAAAATTTCATGTCGGTAAGTCAGTCAGATTTAACCCTTTCCCTGACTGCCCGTAGCTTGGGCCTTTCGCCAATGGGGTTATTCTAGATCAGGACCCTTTTAAGGCTTGTCATTTCCTCAGGCTTTTTCCTTTAAAATTCCCTTCTCTCAGTCAATTCTCACACTTAGTGTCACGAATGGCAGGACAGGCTTTAGGTGGCTTATGTAACAGTCCATTAAGTTTGCCATAGAAATGGCCTGTGTTGCCTGAGAGGCTGCAGCAGACACCTAGAGATAAGTAATGTCAGAAACAGACAGCGATACGGATGGAGCCTCTTACATCTTTTATGGAACATTAGACTGAGTGAAGAGATGACCTAATTTGAATTGATTTGGCGTATATTTGTGCTCAGGAGAGCACATACGGAGACACGCAGACACAAAGAGACACACATATTTATGCAGGCACCCCATCGCACATACACCAAGACGCGCACACACACACATACACACTCAATCACAGCTAATCTAGGTCTCTCCGCTTGTACGCTACCCAGCTGTAGCTGCATATCTTTGGCAAAATCGGACATGTTTTCAGCTGAATAAGCTCCAGCTTGATTACACTGCTTTCTTCCCCTCTCATTCCCCCCCATATGTATTAATGAGGCTGCTCCTTCTTGCTGAAATCTCTCTCCATATTGTTGTTGTGCAGTTCATGGTCCGCTGGGTTACTGGCCCGCAGATGTAATTGTTTTAATTTGCTAACTGTACACTCACTCAATTAGGACAAGAGCAGAATTTTTTTATTTCCTCTGCGTAGTGCAGAAGCAGCACTTTTTATTGTACAGTGCACAACACAAACACACACACACACACACACAGAAGAGGATTTGTGGAATGTACTTTTGAAATTTTTAGTTTTCAGCATTCAGGATGACATGCTAGTGCGTACAGAAGGAAGCAAAACTGTCACATGCACCCGATTTCGATTCTCTTAACCTCTAATCACATCTTTATTTTCATGGAGGTTTTATGATCTTCTGCTTTGGCAAGGTAACTCTAAATATATTCTGTTTAATTAGAGTGCTTTGGTACTTGTCTTTGGCAGTGGTTGGCTTATTACTTCATTGTGTGTGTTTATGTATGTGTGTGTTTTTCTACTTTTTGGATGCACATATTTTTGCCTTCATGTTTTATATTTTAGGGAAATGGCAACTCACACATTATTGCTATTTTATTCTTATAGCTTAGCGTCCTGGTGAACTCAAAATGCTTTTAAACGATTGTTTTTGCTCTTACCATCTTCACAAATATATGAAGATATTTCTGTTGATATGCACTCTTTATTCTTGCATGCAGTCATTAGGTGTCATAAGTACTTTTCTTTTCCAGTTCAAGTTCCAGTTTTTATTTCCGTTAACATGCAGTTCTGTTTGTGTAGGCTAAAGTGTCTGTTGGCATCTGTGGCCATTTCTAAAATACCTGATTAAATGTTACTTAAAGCTGGAAAACACTCTTCCAGCAAAAAGGCAACAGCCACATTTGTGCACAAAACAGGGGAAAGGCCATGGATGTATAAGAGAAAGGCAATAGGAGCGAGAGGTTGGTAAAATAGGAGTACAGATCTCATCTAAATGCTTTAATGTGTTTTTTCCTGTGTCACAGAAGTGAGTGAAAGCAATTGGCACTATTTGGACACTTGCATAGGTTTTTTAGTGGTTCTGTGACACCTCTAGGGAGTTTTCGCAAACTAAGAGCCCCCTAGTTCCCATAACATTAGACTAAGAGGTCTGAAAATGGATACAGGTGTTGTTGACAAGATGGAGAAGTGGTGTTTGGTAATTTGCATAGTGTGGCTTTAAGGCTTCACCTCAGCTAACACAAGCACTATGCAAAGACACTTGCAGCACAACAACATTTTCTCTTATTCTTTAGATTTATGTGCTGAAATCAAGATCAAGAAAATATTGAAAATTAAAAATAGTGTTAAAAATTCATCTCATCTCATTCTCATGAACCCATTATCGTGTACCGTCTAGTCTTGTGAGCTGAGGGTCTCATCACACCCCTACTAATCATTGAAGAAAATGCCAAAGTAATCATGGGTTGGAGGCTAGAAACTAAAGATGGGGGGACTTGAAATAGAATTCAAGCTTCCACGACAAGCACAATTTTAGAAAGACTTCAGGAAAATGGACTAATAACTGTCGGAGGTTCATTGATAGTAATTATGAAAGACTTATTTGTTTATCTTTGCAGGGTAAACAATACGAATATCATCTGCATAACAATGAAACAGATGAGATGTTGATTGAGTAACATCTCAAAGAGGTATTATATTAATTAAAAATCAAACTGGGCCCAGTATAGATACCTGAGGTCCCTCATATATCATTATTGAACAAATTACAAGCAAGACCTGAGTCGCCAAGTGGATCAAATGTACCAAATGCTACGAACTAAAACTGACAATGTCTCTGCTATGACGGCATAAAAGCAAACAATTGATCACTTGAAGTAGAGCTGACTTGATGTTATATAGGACTCTGATGATTCTTAAGGACCGTCCTAAGCATATAAGTAATAATTGTGTCAGCAACTATAGGCTACATCTGTCAGGACTGTTTTGATTAATCTTTCAAGGGGACAGAACAGAGGCCTTCATTTACATCATAGCCTCAGTGAGGGTTTCAGTTGAAACCAAATCAAAAAGACTCAAGAGAGACACAGGCTTTCATCTCGGCTGTTACATCTTAAGTTGGACGGGTGATCTGCCTGTAAATCTTTGACACTTTGCTAAGAAAATCTGAGGACGCCTTGCTTGGCAAAGGCGTACTAAAAACCTTATAGTGTAGTTTGTGAGGATTGTGAGGATGTTTCTCAATTAGGTCATTGAAAAATTCTCAGCTTCTACATTTTAGTGTCTCGTACAATCTTTCATGTTTTTTTTCCAGTTATGTTCAGCAATTTGAGTCACCTAAATATTGTTTTAGCTAAGCAAGGTGGGGGAAATAGAGGAAAGAACAGGTCCTATTGAAGCCATCTATCAGTGCATTGTCAGTATCACAGAAATGTCCCAGCAGCATGGAATGTGAATACTTTTAAGGACCATTTTTAAATAATACGTTAGTCCCGTCAATTTCAACTTTGCCTCCTTGGCTTTGTTCTCTCCCAATTGCCTTCTTTTTGTTTTCACTTGCTACTCAGCAATCTCTTGCCTTCCCCTAATTTATCTCTCGAAAATGTATCATCTGCCTTTTCTCTTTATAGCAGGATTAATTGCCCTTGAATGATTTTATAATTGAGAGGTGTTGGTGTCACTGCTGATAGCAAGGTGCAGTAGATGCAATAATGGCTAAAGAAAGACTTTAGATGAAAATAAAGAAAGCAAGCAGAGCACTACATCAGTCAGTTTTAATAGTAGGAGGCTGTGTGAGTATAAGTGATGTGCAGGTGTGTGTTAGTGTGCCTTAATTGTAAATGAATTGATTCATGCACTTTATGAAATTCATGCTGTGTTTGATTCAAATTTGTGTTGAGACTCTCCAAACACACACACAAACACGACTGGTATGCACATAAACAGATGTTCACTTGAAATCGCAATTTTTCACATAAAAAAGTACTTTGGAATGATCTAAATAAGTTGCAAAAACATCAATATTTCATAAAACATTTTTGGAAGAGGTTGAAGTTGTTGCCTTCGATTCATGCAGATTTGGTTTGTTTGAATATTATTATAGTAATGGGTTCCTATGCCTTTTAGGTCATACTGACACATTTCAACCTTGATTTTAATCTCTTTGATCATGATTGGGGCCAGGGCTCAGGCATAATTCAGATTGTTTGGGGGTGTGAATAACCACAAGATTGACATTGAGTCTGGCCCTTCATAGGCCTTTAAGCCGGGGTGATTTCAGCATGCCCAGACTGGCTGGGCTTCGGAGACGGAAGCAGAGACCTGCCAAAAGTGAAATCCGAGGAAAACAACTGAAATCTGGCAAAAACAAACGGTTGCTGACCACGAGGGCCCTTTCTCAACTCTTTTTCTCAATTGTTTTTAAATTCCGTTTAGTGAAGCAAATCACAATCAGCAAAATGCTTTCACAATCTAACAAGGCAATTACACATAATGCAATGACTCGTTTTCAAATTTGTGATGGAAATATCTCTCTTTCTAATGTGCCACAAAGCAGAATCTGCTTTGCAATTATATGTATTTTGGGGGGGATTTGGATGACATGTTTGCTCATTATGTGAGAATGTCTTTGTGGTGATGACCCATTTTTGCCAATGTGGACAGCTTCCTGAGTTAATAGCATGGAGAGTTATTTGTCTGAACTGTCCTGCTATCATGAACTGTGATTCACTTTGACAGACACAGTCACACTGACATACACGCACAAAGCAACAGCCTTTTAAAAGAAAACCATGTGAACTCACTCACAAAACATTTTTCCCAACAATTTCTTTCTCTCTCCAGTCCCCTTTTGTCTGTGTGCATAAAACCACACGGGCCATTTTGAAACATTTTATGTGAAGAGTGGAAACCAGTGTGACGGCACTTTGGTGGAGATGTTTTTTTAAAACCCAGCTCAGAATTGGTCCATGAGGTCATCTTTAGTTTGACTACAGCCCACTGTTTTGAACTCGAAGCCCAAAAAATGTGGTGAGCCATACTTCATTCCAAAAAATATCCGCATAACGTGAGTATTTGTGATACTTCCATGACCTCTCGTGACTAAGAAACATTAGCAAAAGGAATTCAGTGAAAGCAGATGTATATCCATATATCATTTGCATCTTTGTTTGTGTCCAAATATCCAAGTGTCTTTTATTTTTTCTCTTTTTTTTGTGTGTGTATAGGATGGGGGCAAAGTGTGTCACTTTGTGGGGAGCTAGTAAGATATGATAGACATAAGCAGGCTTAAAAAATATAGGAATGATGATCAATAATGCTGGAATGCCACCATGAGGGGACTTAGCAGAGTGTTTCACTGTCCAGGCTTTAACAGAGAAACTGAGCTAATTAGAGGTCTGCTTTACAGCCCAGGCTTTTCCAATTATTCTCTGATAGACTAGTGCTCCAGACCTGACCACAGATGACACGGTTAAGATGAAATTGACTGAAATTGTTGTGTCCAATGTGGCAAAGAGGGTGAATTATTTACGAAAAAAGATAGATCATTCATAGTAGTTAGGGATAGTTAAGGATTGTTTACTTATTATGTGCATGGCTGGCCCCAATGCAATGTAATCTCTCCGGTTGACAGTGAAAATTAAAAACTGAGTTTGTGCATGCATTATGCATAAAGATGAAAGAAAATATGGCTTTTTTTATTTTACCTGCAATGTTTTTTTTGTCAATTATGTAGCTGCAGGAGGGAGAAAGTGAGCTCTAGACTCTTTTTTTCACTGAAAGAACAAAACAACTCCAAATGTGTTAACACGAAAAGCGGCACATTGTGAAATAGATATAGAAGTTGACATTTCATGCAATGCGGTTGTAAATGGATGCTAATGTGTCAGATGCAGTTCACTCTGACTAAAATTTGTGGGAATGGGTGAACAGCGAAAAATCTGATACATTTGTCAGTGCAGCTGAACAGAGATAACATATCTGGAACACAGCTCACCTCTCACTTCTCTTCCTTTTCAATAGCTGAAAATTGAAAAAGGCTTATTTAGAACTGTCAGTACTTTCTGATCATGATCTTTTCTCTGAGTATTGTAGATGTTCTCCTCAATTATCTTTCTCTTTTCTCCTCTCATCTTTTTCCTTCACACCGTAGCCCTAATTTCCCGTATTTTTTCTCACCCCTTTGCTTTGACTGGCTCTCATTCTATGGGTGGGGATAGTTGTGAAGTTTGGGTTTAGCTTCTTCTTTATTTAGAGTATTCCTGAAAGGTGATGGGATGAAAGAACCATTTTTCCGTCTTTGTATGTTCTTCATCTCATCATTTTCTGGCTCTCTCCACCTTTTCAACCTTTTATGCTTCTTTCTCATCTTCAATTATCGTCCTTCGGCTGTGTTGTTTAGAAAATGGTAGTGCACGCTCCAGTATGTCAAAGCAGCCCCCCTCTTGTCTGCTAAACAGACTAAACATAGCTATGATATGGATGTCATCCTTTGATTTTTGTTTCTTGCATGTGTCATTCAAGCATTAGATTTTACTTGATTTATTTTTTTAATGGATAAATAAAAGATGCTGGGATTCCAGTGAAGAAGTTAGACAGTTACAGCAGCTGTACAGTCATCACTGCTGCTCACTATGTTACAACTATAAAGTACCCTAAAGCACAGGGCACGGTATGGATGGACAGTCTGAGTGTGCCCTAAGTGGCTAGTGATATATCCCGTCACAGCCTCAGAGCCTACCAGCGAGCTCATACAGTACAATGCTCCTATGCCTATCATCATATTGGAAAAAAAGTAGCTTAAAGGTCCAATATTATGATAATTTTCTATTTCATAGTTGTACTTTGGATTTCTACTGGAACATTTAATATCTGCTGTGATTGGTCAGCGTTTCCCGCTCTTCTGCAACTGTTCTCTTGGCGTCTCTGCACCGTCAGCACAGTCAGGGACCTTAAAATATATTAAGCAATATGACTTTTAATATGTCTATATAATATATGATATGACGATTAATGTAGAAGGTTTTGCAAACTAATATAATGAAGGTTGTTTATTGGCCCGGGGATTAATCAAAGTTTGAAACTGATGTTGCTCCAAGACTCTTCTTTGATCACTTCTGCTGAATAAGTGCGTAGTATTAAAGCAACCCAGTTACCTGCAAAATCAGCTCCTACATCAATTCCCTCAGTGTTTCTGTGGTTGCCATGGTCACATGGCAAGTTGAACAGTTGAACCATCATCAACTCAGATGTCAAAATTGAATCAACAGTGACTCTGTTTATACATGTTTACATGGGTTTTGCTGTATTACATTGTGGGGTTAGTTGTGTAGGAGAAGATACAAGTTGTTTTTTTAATTTAGTGCCTAATCTAATTTTATTTCTCTTTTTCCTTTGCCCCCTGATGGTGTTCACTCTGAATGGTTGCAACTGAAGGTAAGAACTCCTTTTTTATTATGCATACATGTTTGTGTATTGTGACACTTGAGCATAAATTTACAAGTGGCCTTAGGGCCTTACACAGACCTCTTTGGGTAATTACTTGAAGAAAGCAATTATCCAAACTCTTAAATTAGAAAGTAAGTAAACAACCTTGTGGCATATATCTAAGTAAATGAAGGATATTGAGAAAATAGTAAACATCTACAGACAACCGCTGTGCTTTTTGCCTTATTTGCTAGTTAACTCTCATGCTGAGGAGCTTGGAGGAACTGAATAAAATTATATAGCTTAAATACTTATATATTATATTATATGCCTTTGTATATTTTTGCTTCAGTTTCCTTTCTGTGTAAATGCTGGGGGATGAATTGTGCTAGTTTTGGCATGTTTTACCGTATACCTTAATATACCAAAACACAATGAAGAGTAACAAACAGTGAATATATTTAATTTTTAATATAAACCACTGGCTGATACTTTTTTGTTGTGTATTAGAAGTTCTGGTTTGCAGAATGACAGTAGGGTTGCTGTCAGCAAAAAAAAAAAAAAAGACCCCTGACTGCTTTACTTGTTAACTTTTTTCTCCAACAAATCGATGCTATCCGATTGTGTAGAACATCTCGTTTTTTTTGTTATTTTCCAATGGACAAAAAGATCAAAAATCAATAGAAGCCAGAGTACAACATTCAAGGAGATGTATCAATTATTTAGTTCACTGATGCTAGTTTTTTCTTGTAGTATACGTTCTTCTAGAGTTCTTCATCAATTACTGTGAATAGAGTAAACGTTTGTTTGGGTAAAAGTCTCCAGATGCTTTGGTTTCCCTTGTGTTGTACAATGTTGATGCAATAGGACCCAACAACAATGTTAGCTGACCCACAGCAATTACAGAACAGAGGCAACACATTTCAGTTACCTACGTGGTTAAGCCTACGAAAACCATGCAGTATACAAGAACAGGGATGGTCATTACAGTCACACAGCATATATCACATACAATACGTTTTCCTTTTATCTTCAGTTCTGTTTGTTCCCTTTCTCTCTGATCTTTTTGAAAAACACACTCAATCATGACCTATAGCTAAAACACATGCTTTTTATTAACAGCTAACCTTTTGCACCAGTTTCATGCATGCTGGTTGATCTATTCCCACTACTATCTTTAAACTATGAATATTCTTGGCAGTGGCTTTCACCGCTCATCCCATAAAAGATGTTTGATCCACATGAATTTGAGCAAAGTTTTAATATTTTTACAGAAAGTCTTACATTCAGGATTTCAAGTTTCCCATAACTACTTGTTATTTTTTGCTCATTTCAAATTTCAGCCTGGCAAATTTCTTTTTTAAAGTTTTAAAACAGCACGTCATTCTAGCCCCTGCCAGCTCTAATAGGCCTTACCATGATGCCTAGACCAGGCATTGGCTCTATAATCCTTCACTCTGCCTGCTTCATTATGTTGTTATGAGTGGAAATGAAAGTTACAGCCCCTGAGGTTGATCACAGTAAACATAGACTTGCATATAGAAGAGAGTCAGCCTTTAATAAAGCCTTGCAAACAAGGTGAGTGGGTGGTAAGGCTTTGAGGGTAAGCCACCCAAACAGGCAAGGACAATCTGTCGCTGCACTGCCAGAGACAATAAGTCACTCCGGCACAATAAGAGAAACGTACCCAGCTCTCGATGAGGCGTTCCATATGGGATGAATAGCATCTCTAATGACCATCCCTCTGCTTATTACCGCTGTGATTACGAGCCATTTGTTTGCTTTATCATGGCCCTAAACCTCAGGGGATTTAATGAGTGTCGGGATGTAAAACCGTCTCCCCCAAGGCTGGGAAGGTCACACGAATTGTTTGATGTGGCATGGAGGGTGTTGGTTTTTCTTTTTACACACTGCTCTTTGCTGTTTGTGAGTTTGTACTCATCACACCCTCAACTACTGACATAATTATTAATGGCCTCTGCTGGGATGACAATGCAAGTTGGGTTTTGTAAGACAAGCAGAGAAGAAAACATGGCTGAATATAGTTTTTAGATGTGGAAGCTTTGGTGATGATGAAGGGTTTTCGCGTGAAGCTGATAATAAAAAGTGACGTCTGGGATGAAGAAAAGACGAATGATACAGAAATAGACTCCCTAAAACGGCAGAATGAGTTTCATTGTTGTGGCTGTCGAGGGTATACATGTGTAATTGTTCTCATTACAGCACCATCATGAGTTGTATTGTTATTATGTCTGACTGCATCAGTTTGCCATTTTCCATTCATCTTTCGCTGCAGTCTCAGTGGGCCTCATTATCAATAATTAAGAAATGGCAGGCACAACCGCGTCTGTTTCAGCCACCTGACGGGATGTACGTGTACACACAAACGTGCACACAAACAGACACAATGTAGCAGAGGAATGGTTGGAGGTTTGGGCGGCCTTCATATCTCTCTTTTCTTCATTAACCTTTCAGTAAGACTCACAAGGCAGCTGGTGATATGCGGTAAATAATGAGTGAGAGCCTTGTCGAGAATCAGCGTATGAGTAATTAATGTTTGTTTGGTCGCACCCATCTCCGAAGAATCAGGAGATAATTTGCACTCTCCCTGTTTGCCACCTGCAGGTCAAACAATATGGCTGACATTTGGGTTGATGTATTCGTCAAGCAATCTCCAGAAAGGATTAAGCCACACATTCAGTCCCTATAATCAGTGTCAAAGTTTCATTACAGCTTCCTGTTACAAATTATAACAAGGAGGATCCACATGCAAAATTATTGCTGTGATGTATAGTCACAGAGATAAGATTTAGATCGAGAATTCAGAACTCGAATAAGGAGTTTGCAGCTTCCCGTTGAGCCGTTAAGAGTAAAAAAAAAACAACTCAAGGATACAATTTAGTTTGTCTTGAGCTCCTGGTTCTATAAAGTTCATGGTGAACCCTTTCGTCTGGCTCTTTGGCCCACTCATTAAGATGACTAATTGATTATGGGCCAAAATCACAGCCAAAGAGGCAGTGTATCAATTATTAAGCTGCATTAATAGATTAAACGGGAAGAATGTGCAGAGCATTTAACTTCTGTAACCCACTGAAAGTGGAAGCAATTATGAAGAATCTCTTTGACCACTCAAAAAAGAAATTCTCTCTGTAGTGAAACCAGTACTCTGGCTATTCTCTCTAAGGGCTACAGGTCTGACCCCACTAATGGCCTCCAACATAATTAACAAGTTCCCCTGTATATGTGCTATATATGCTTCTCATGATGACAGGCAAAGGTTGGAGAGACGAGGGAGGAGGGCCACCCCACCCAAAGTGGCATATCTTTACTCCCCACATTGAAGCACCAGATAATCACCCATCTTATAAATTAAGTTATGAATATTGTCGGCCTTAATAGGTGCAATTTGGCAAAAGTGGCCTTTCAAAGCAAAGTAGTATTTCGATCCAGGCCACTGCTCCCAAAACATGATGAAGAATGTGAGCAAATTAAAATTCTTTATTGTGCTTCTCTTTGAAACTTATAAGGGTAATTTTGCTATTGTTGAATGTTGCGTAGAGTATTGAAAGGGATTAATTAAAGTCATTGCATTTGCACAAATTGACATTTATCATGAACAAAGTCAACACAGGATGGGGTCCCACAGAGGAATATATTCATGCCATGATTTAACCTCAGTGGAACTTAGACCTGTGTCTTGCTTCTTTGGTTGAGTAGTACTCTACAGTACAAATGAAATGACGGAAATAGCCACATCTTTAGCAGGTATAGGAAAGCAAGCATGCCTCTTATGACAAATGGCATGTCAGTCAGTTGGGCAGCCTATTGATTGGGCAGCCTGTGGCTGCGATTTATGCCTCCCATTCCTCTCCGATTTGAAGGGGGAGGTGTCAGGAAGTGACAGAGTTATGTACAAGTCCTCCACATGATTGGTGACCCCAAGGTGGGCTCTTTACCAACCCTCCTGTCTGTACTCTTGCAAAACGCTTCTCAGGAAGAGGTAGTATTCGATGTGAAATGTTGGAGAGGAATATACTGTGCCGAACTGTAGTGCCTTCTCAACCCTCTCAACTCTGATTAGGATGAAACTTCCACTTGATTTTCCATTGCCATGATTAAAGCTCACATCTTAAAACAGCCCCTGTAGCATTGCAATGCAGAGGTACAGGATGAAATGAAAGTTTGCCAGTTTTCAGCGATGATTGCTTTATTGAACCTGGCAATGATGACCATCAGCAGCTGTGTGTTTGCTGCTGTCGCTTACAAAATGAAAAAAAAAGAATGGAATTGGAAGAAAAAGAGCTACACCACCTGCCACTTCCAATCTGACTCCTTTCCATCAGTTGCTGAACTGACATTAATAAATGAGAAGAATGAATCCCCATAAATGCTCTGTCCTATTGCAGTAATCAGCACTCTCTCCTGTACAAACTATAAATGGATGCCGACTGTTTTTTTCCCCCCTTCCCTTTCTCTTTATCCAATTTGTGTCAGGTTGTGTATAGCAGTCAAAGCTGGAAGGTTGGCCAGATTGAGAGTGATCAGGGTTTAGATGCATTTGGCAGACGTTTCCTGTAATTCAGTGGCTGATGGAGAGAGCTGATAAGTGAATTGGTTTCCTGGGTAAGGCTGTGGATACTGAGCTCTGTTTTGGTACCTTGGCTTGAGGGCAGCAGTGTCTTGTGGGTAGGGTGGATTGTTTTCTTAAGAAGGATTAGAGTCTACATGGAAAGTGAACCTTTCAGTCTGGTTTATTGTTAAACCTAAAAATGTCTTAAGTTTAGGACCAAAGTTGGAAGTTTGGCATCCAAGCCTTCGATTCACGTTCAATAAAACTTTCTTCCGTCATATAGGGATCAAAGTATAGTGTAACCCATTTGGTTCTGACCCAAGATCAAGCTCCAGAAACAAACATCTGAAGTGCTCACTAGACATTCAGTGACACATTGAATTTTGTATCCCGTCTCTCTTGGCAAAAGTAGAGTGCAGAGCCCAGACCTGATAAAGGTCAGTTCAAGGCATTAGTTTCAGTAATGCTTTGCAATAGGACTTGCAAAAATCCTGTCATGCTGCAACATCACAAATGTGCCCTTAAATCATTGATCCCAACGTCTTTGTTGAGTAAAATTTGCAGACTTTGCAAATGGTTTGTTACACAGAACCATCGAAGAGAAGAAGTCATTGAAAACCATTTGTAAAAGGGCAGGCACATTAAAATAATGCCTGGCAAGTGATTGGATGGACCATCTGTCTATCATGAGTTGCTGAAATCAGTTCCAATCACATGCTAACTTGATTGGTTGAACCCCTGTGACTCGAAACACAGACACATTATCGTTTCTGCTGCCATGCAAGGTAAGTTTTTTGTCTGTGCATAGTAGTGGGGAAAAGGCCATTTCCAAATGCTGGAAAATAATTATTAATTAATTAATTTCTGCCTGGTAAATAATATTTATTGAGCAACAAATCTTTTGATCTTTTACATTGAATGATGTTGCTTTTCATCAACACTCACAGATGAGCAGAGTCCTTCTTTGTTTGTTTGCCTTTTGAATATGCTCCCCATGACTAAGCCACCGTATCGTGGAGTGTACACCTTTATCTGTCCAATCAGGCGTGTCCACTTCAGACGTTAAGCCAATTAACAGTGTGTGGGCTGCAGTATTTCACTCTCCCCACTGTCATTAGTCCCGGTCAAAGTCAATACATAGACACTTGATCTGTGAGTGTTTGGTCACACATAGCACAAGTGCTCTCTCACTGCCAGCAACAAAACCCTGTCATCTCTGTGAGACTTGTTGACGAGGTTGTGTCAGTGCATAAAGAACTCCTACACACACATGAAAGCACACATTCACTTCCTGTCGCCTGGCTCTGTGATCGCTGGTCTTAATGAGAACTGAGACAGAGGAAGACAAATTCAATAAGACTTGCCAGGCACACAGCACAAACTAGGTTGCCTCTGCCCTTTCTCCCATTTCTCCTCTCCTCTTTCCCATTTTGACTAATGTAATTTATGCATAAAGAAATTATAAATAGCATATCAATACTGCCACAGTTTTCCGGTCCGGGCATGCAACACCACTCCCGGCTGTCAGGGTAAGTAGGTCGGGGTGTGTGTCTGTGCCCCCAGTGCTGTGTGTATGTACTGTTTGAGTGTGTGTCTCAACATAAGATTTAACAACAGCACACTCCAGGTCACATCCAAAGAGAGACAAAAGACAGAAGGGAAGGCATGGTGTGTGGTTTCAGTCATGAGCCAGAAGTATCTTTCCATGAGCTCAGAAAGTTCAGAGGAATGAGTTTGAGTTTGTTTGGGCTTAGATCTGTTATGGTTTGGAGGTTTCCTATATTTTGTCCGTAGCCACAGTAAATCAGGGGGAAAACAAGCCTGATGCCGTGCATCTTTTATTTAAAGATTGGGATGCACACTTTTTATCCTGCAGTTCTTTTTCAGTAACTCAAAGAACACTTCAAAGCACTTTGAGGGAGACAGATGGCCTAAAGCATCGTCGCCTCTCTGATGACCTAGGTTCACATCCACAAGTTGATGATTGCCACTGATACAGTATGTGGGTGATCATTATGGCTATCCACCCACAAGTGAAGTCGCTAATGAGTGTGTGTCCTCTCCCTGAGTCTCTTGAACTAGAGAAGTTTTGTGTGCGTCTCAAATTCAAATTTTTTCTCCCTTAATTAAAATCCTGTTGTGCCGCTGAATACGTTGAAACAGCGGCTTTCTCATCCGGACATCATTCCTCTGGTGTTCTGCGCTCAATAGCCTGTCCCTTCCCGATTGACCCACCTGTGCTGCACTCCTGATATTAATACCCAGATGAATATTAATGTCCTTGCAGCTGTTGTGTTGTTTACCAGGCTACGCCACCGCCTCTAATCTCTCATTGTAATTAGTCAGGTAGAGCACGAAAAGACACAATATAAGTCTGGCAAAAAGTACAAGGAGCATGCAGCAGGAAAAAAAAGAGTTGGTGTTGGAAGAAAGGATGGGAGGGTGTGTGTGTGTGTGTGGCATGGGGGGGGGGGGGGGCATATGAGCCTAGCAGGCTTTTCTAATTAAGTGGTTTTCAAAAGGGTATCAGTGAAGGAACACAGTGGTGAGTAAATAAGCTTGTGTATATATGTGAGAGCGAGAAAAGGAGGGAAAAAGAGAGCAAGTGGGTGAGGAGAAACAGATGTAAACAAGCTTCTGCATAAGAAAGAGAAATGTAAATAAATCTGTGAGAAAAAGAAAGGTGTAGAGAGAGATATATGTGCATGCGAGCAAAAGAAACTGAGAGTAAACAGTTTGTTATACAAGTGGCACATGCATAGCTGCTGATTGCCGATACGAGGCAATCCTTCGGGGAGTTTAAGGAAATCCAGGGAAGAAAAAGTGAAGTCTTGACATTATATTCTTCCATCAGTTCTCCTACTGCCGTTGTTCTCTTGAGAACAGGAACATGATTTCTTTCTTTAATTAGCATCTCATCAGATTTTAAGCAAGCAACTACTCCCGGGTTAATGAACAGATGAAAACTTATCTCACCAAACCAGTATTTTATTACATTTAAATGTGAGATCCAAGTATAAACAAAACCGCCAGCCACCACCAACATTAAACGGAAAAGATTAGAGCATATTATTACTCACAAATTGATTGACAGGTCTTTTATTTAAGGGATGAACTGAGCACACGACTTTCCTCAGTAATATAAACATACACTGAAATAAACATATATTTTCAAGTACATGTTTAGGCCCTCAATAATGTGACTTAAGGGGAAGAAAAATAATAATAATGATGATAATAATAATTACAATAGGCTCCTCACCGACTCTCTTGGTGCTCGGGACCTAACAAGTCCTTATATCAAAATAACAGACTAGGTTGATTGCCGATGGCCCTCAAAATGACATATATGACCTTGACGTCATAAAATGTTTGCACGGTGGCTGTGTCAATCACGCGGACATTTGATTTAATGTAACAGCCACGGTTTTAAACTACTTAATTTTAGACAACAAAGATACTTGCTTAGTGTTAGGAAAAGATCCAGGATCGGCTTGAAATGAGTCATGGACGTGACAACATCACAGACAGTCCTGTGTTTCTTTTACCCATCTACCACCCTGACGTTCATCCCTCAGCAGACTTTGGGACTGCAGACTTTCATACCAGATCGCCTTACTGCCTCGTTTCTTCCTTGATTTGCTCTCACATTTACCACAACAACTAGAGGTCACCACACAACAAATGTAGATATGGGTCGTTAAAAGCTGCTTGCATAATTGACCTATACTGACGTGTTTTTGGTGAGGGCAGTCTATATACATTTGATTATGATTAGCTTTTGCATCATGGAATTCTACAATTGTCTGAAAATCTCCATCTTTATGGCCAATGTATAAGGATTGGCCAATTAAATACGATCCTTAATGGAAAGTATGCAAACCAAGCACAAACAGTCAGTAAACATTAATTACTGGCAAGTAGAGGTATATCAACTGAGTCCAGTATGTTTTGGTCACCTGAGCATGACTGCATTTAGCAAAGCAATGGCCCAGTCAATGATAATGCTGACAGTCGGTGATTGTGTTTGCGTGTACACAGTATATGTGTGTGTTTGTGTGTGTGCGCTGTGCTCCTTTATTCAATGCCAGACAGGATGGATGAGAGCAGAGGAACATTGCTTGTCATTGCTGGATGACTGAGCCCTTTCAGCCCCCACGTCCACCCCCTCACCCCCACACTGAATGCAAAGATCAAACCACAGATGGTAGTCAGCGCAGTGTGATGGAGGTCGAGGATGTTACAGCGGGCCGGGCCAGTGGGCTGTGGGTGTTTTTTTTTTTTTTTTGTATGTGTGCTTGTTTTCACCCTGGGTCTGGAATCTGTCAACTCAGGACAAATGGTGGCATTTCGTGGGGTAAAAACTGGCTGCGTGCCAGGCAGCATTGTTATCAACAACAGGGCTGGTTGAGTTTTAGAGGACACAAGCCGGACTCTGCCTGTGCCTACAACAATATGGAGTAAGGATACATCCTCTTATTGCAGTAGCATTGTACTCTTGTCATTTTGATAGTGGAATTTACACTCTTGCACCTCTTGTTTACATTTTTCAAGCCACGGTGGAACGTTACGAACTCCAAAGTAATTGTTTTATGCCTCATACAGCTCATTCCATTCAGCAGATTTTTCCCCATATCTCTAATGAATCCAGATGAATCACATTACGGTCAGGCAGCAATCCGTCCATTATTTTAGGATTTGCTTGATGCAGTGCTGAATTACAATAAATGCCTCGGTTTAATTCATCCCCTCTTTAGCACTCTTCAGTGTTCTGGAACAAGGCCCGCCAGTGTTCAATTCCAGCGCTTGAAATACAGAAAATTACCCCTTGCCAAAAATATATATGGACTCAAATGTCCCCATACACTGCTTGTTTATCTTGAATGAGGGACAGGGGAAGTTAAAATGTTCTGGTGTGCCAGCCATATCAGTTGTGGGCGGACAACTTTGCAAATCCACCAGATGCAGACGGACACTGTGAGGTAGGAGGAATAAACCAATATACTTTTCTGGATGAAGGCAGTAGGACAGCAGCTGATTAAGAGGGCAACAGGAGTCAGGGGAGAAGGAGATGATGGGAGTTTCTCTTCTGAGTGATGGCCTACAGGGATCACTGTCAAAACAGCAGATATCAATGCTGCCCTGTTCATTCACCCCCTCCTCCCCACACCCTCTATCCATCAGCTTAAGCAGAAAGGAACATAGGCCGTGCTGCGCAATGGCAGGAGTGCAGGGAGCTCTGGTGGTAGTAAGGTCAGACAGAGGGGCCTAACCTCGTCACAAGGCCTAAACCCTGCAGTCAGTCACTGTTGACCTGGGCCCACCCCTGCAGCCATTGTTATCCCAGAATCTCATCTCTCCAGCAGACCTCGGGGAGGTGAAAGAGACGGCGGTTAACGGACTGCTGTGTGGGTTTGATGTATGAGCCCGCACTGAGGATTGACGTGGGAGAGATGGTGAAAAGAAGGCTCCATCAGACGCAGCAGGAGTCTGGAAGTCTGAACTGTCAGATGGTTTTATGCAGTCTGGCCATTTGGGTCAAAAAGCCCCAGAGTGAAAAAAACGCGGGTGTGTTTTTTCAGAGCATGCTTGTTTTCCTGTCAGCGACATTTTAAAGTCCTTAATGTCGTGTTTGAAGTGAAGCCAAAGACAGAATGTTTGGGTGTTTTTATTCTCATTTTGGCTTGAGGGGTATTATAGCACACAGTCTTTGGCTTGTTTTAATTCCTCTTGCCCAGTGGCTAGACAGCAGTATTAACTTTATCACTTACCCAGCCTACAGTTAAAACACCAGATAATATTTCCTCCCATATACTTTAGTTGGGTCCTGACTATTCATTATTTATGATCTATTCTAAATTACATTATTTTTCACCAGGCTTCAATTACACCCTTCCCTGAGGCTGGGAGAATGACTCACAGTCTGTGCAAAAGACTGTAGGAGAGACAGAGCAAGCGAGAGAGAGGCTGATCATTTGTCAGCGCTCATATCCACCACGGCGAAGTGGAACCTCATCTTTTCCAATTTTCAGACGTCTGATCTGACAACTTAATTGATTGGACATAACAAATTAAATACCCATGCAGTGATGCAAAAAGATCTTCTGAAAATTGTGATCATTATTAATGATACAGTATAGAGGGGGATGATAACCCACTATGATAAACCACTATCGGCTAAATATGTGCAAGAGCTTGTATAAGCAGCACCAGAGGGTACCAGGACACGAACCTTAACCCTAGCTACCATAACTGCAAGGCTACTAAAATGCCTCACTGTCATTGAAACAATTACAAAAAGCTGCCCAGGGCTGTTAATACGCACTCTGAGTCTGAGGCGGCAGTAATACACATACCGTATAAATTACTCCTGCCAATGTTGACCCACTTCAAATGAAAAATTCCAATTTTGGTTCCAGATGACCGAAATCCAAACTACACTGACACTTCAGCAGACTACCTCATATATATATTTGACTAAGAGTTTATTGTTTACTGTTTATTGTTTTTCTTATACTTTCTGTATGTATTTAGCTAAGAGTTTATTGGTTATCCTATACTGTATATATTTTTATACCTCCCTTGTGTTTTTGTAATCTGCTGGAAATTCAATTTCCTTGCGGGAGTTCATCCCAAAGGATCAATAAAGAGAAGTCTAGTCTAGTCAGAAGACCGAAATCCAAACTACACTGACACTTTAATAAAACAAATTACTAAAAATCTAGCCATACATCTAAGCTTGTTCGACAACATGTGTTTCTCTTTACCCCATTTTTTCCAGTCACAAAATAAAGCAGAAAAGGTCAAATCCATCTGCTTTTAAGGAAGATATCTTATCCTATCACGTATATTTATTGATTTTACTTGTGTTATTTGTTATAGACAATCACTAGTTCTGTTATAGTGTCAAATAAAGAATCTTGAAATTTGAGTCAATCTCCTTAGTCCAGACATGACAATAAAATAGCACCTCTCTACCTGTTTAAAAGACAATCCTAGTGAAGACGGAGGATAAACAAGTATGTTGCTACATTCAAAGCATCATAGTATATATATAGCTTTTAAAATTCCATCGCATAAGCCTTGTTAAATTCCCAAACAGTTCTTACTCTAATGGGATAAAGCCTGCCATTGGCCACCTATTTCAGCCAGCATTCTCCTCCTCCTCCACTATCTCATCCATCTATTTTTGCAAGGGCCCATTCACTGCATCCAGGGCTTAGCGCTGCCCAGGACCATTATGATTGGTCTCAAGAAATACAAACAAGCCAGAACGTTATTTCCCCTGTCCCAGAATGTCAGCTCGCCCAGCCGGACTTTCTCAAGTGCTGACACATCACTGGCAATGTGAGACTATTGGAAGTAGACCAGAAGTGATGTCAAGACATCAGCTTTCAGCTTAAATGAAGAAGAGTGTAGTATTTTGACTTTTTGGTATCCTTAATGTTGCTCAGCTAGTGAGTTCCTACCAGTCTTTGTACAGTGCATCGGCAAAGTGGACTGCATTTATATGGCGCTTTTATCCAAAGTGCTTTGCAATTTAGCCTCTCATTCATTCAATGACACACACCATACACACACACACACACACACACACACACACACACACACACACACACACACACACACACACCGGATGGCAGTAAGCTACCATGGAAGGTGCTGGCTAACCATCTTGCAAAAGGACACTTAACGAGAGAAGGATCCGGGAGTCAAACCGCCAACTCTCCAGCGAAAAACACACTCTACCTGTTTTACCTCCTGAGCCGCTGCCGCCCAGTTAGGTCTCCAGTTACCATCAGGATATGCTGGCTCGTGTTACCTGTTTTGGAAAAAAAGAACTTAAAGAACTAGAAGCATATCTGTCCTGAGTCAATGGGAGTTCTCTCTCTCTCTCTCTCTCTCTCTCTCTCTCTCTCTCTCTCTCTCTCTCTCTCTCTCTCTCTCTCTCTCTCTCTCTCTCTCTCTCTCTCTCTCTCTCTCTCTCTCTCTCTCTCTCTCTCTCTCTCTCTCTCTCTCTCTCTCTCTCTCTCTCTCTCTCAAATGACCTGTGATTGTCTCCTGTAACGACGAGACTTTCTAAAGCCTGAAAAACGGAGCCAAGAAGAAGTGCAGAAGTTTCGTTTTCTCTCAGAACACTTGAATTACAAATATGATGAAAGATTATAATGGGGTATCTTTTGCCCAACTACGGCAAAAATAAACCCTAACCCAGGTTTAATTGGACAGTGTCAACTGCCAAGCGGTCTAACCTCACACCATGTCAAATGATGGCGAGCCCAAAAACACGGTCTGAAAACTGGTGAGAGAAAATCCTTCCAAAACTGACTGCCTGTTAGGGGCTGATGGGGGAGAGTGTGTGAGTACGTGACTGAAAAACTGAATGATGGAATGCCCATTACTCGCTGCACTCACATCACAGTGGCTTGTAATTCAGTCTGACACATCTGACTAGTTTGATCTTGAGTGGAATTTATAATGACGCTCAATGGGTTTTTCGCAGCACTTGTCAACACAATTAGATTGGAGTTTTGGGGTCTGCTGGGGTTGAAGAGGTTAAAATCGTTTTGCATCTGAGATTCCATATGATCTCAAGTTGTTGTATTTTATTCCTGAAAATTGGTTCCCCTGAAAAGATCTGATTATTAAACCTTCCACACTTGTTGTTTTTCTGTAGTGTCCAAAATGTGTGCTATTAGCCCTCCGAGAGGGAGGAGAGGAGCTGACAGAGACCGGACGAGAGAAAGGGAGGGAGTGAGAGAGAGAGATAGGAAGCATGTTTAACATGACATCTGAGTATCTAATTGCTTCTGTGGCCATGTCAGCCTCCCAGACCAGACTGCTGTTTTCACACATACACCAGCCCCGGGTCTCAGAGCCTTCCCCAGTGTCCGTTTTTTCCCCTCTGTGTGCACTCTTGGAGCTCGTAGCACATTTAATGTGACACAGCAGAAGTGATTACATGTGAATAACAACTTGAAAAATGGAAGTTGCCTCGTATAAATCAGTGGAGGAAGTCACTGCAAGAAGATGACTACTGCTATCCGTTTTTTTTATCCTTGCTAATAGAGCATTGTGTCTCACGGATATAGTGTGTTAAAGGTCATGGAGCAAGATGTTATATACCATGCAGAGTAAATATTAATAACCTTCTTAACTGTCTGATAGCATGTTCTCCTGGAATTTATAGTTCACCGACATACAGTGCTGCTCCCGAGGCTTGGTAGCAGCAATATAAATATTTGACATTATGCAATTGGTATCAGTGGTGGAGTGCTCGCTAAAGAGTGCCCCCATTCCTGTATCCTTTTTGTCGAGCTTATTTTTGGAGAATGATAAATGAAGGATAACCTCCTGCATGAGTGTGTTTGAATGTAGAATGTACGCAGATGATCACAGCAAAGGGTGGTGTCTGCCGGGACAGAGTTCAACAAAGGGAATCGTTAATACACAGCTGACAATTTTATGGATGTGCAGGCTGATGTCTTCCCATATAGTCATGTATAATTCACTCCCCCTATTTAACTTTTTATTAAGTCGAAAGAGCGGCATATTGTCCATTGTCATCAACTTTTCCTCAGCACAGCCTTTTCTTTTTCTTTTGTCCTTTAATGCAAACAAAAAAAAAGACAGGAGAAATTTTAAAACAGAAAAGTACCACCCAGACAATAGTACTCCATATTACTCGGAGCGCCCATAATGGTTAATGTCGGTGACTACAGGGCTTTTGTGATTTCATGCTGTGTCCACTTTTCTCAGTCATCACACTGTTTTCAGTCCCTTTCAGCCTGCCCGCTGTTTGCCAGGGTCAGAATAGATAGAAGGAATGTTGGGCCCTGGACCTTTTGTTGGTCTCATCCAGCTGTTTCTTTGTGGGTGTTTTTACAATTTTTCTCCACTGACAATGTACAACAATGTATTTTTTGCAAGTGCAATATTAGACACTTGAGAATGCCTCGAGCAGCCTGTTCTATACTACATCAGTGTAACCTGAGTGCAACCCTTTCCATAGTACTGCGGCTATGTGCTGCATGTCGCCATCCCCTCCTTCGCTGAATTTCTCTCTCTGGCTTTGTTTGTTCCAGTGGTGACATTTCATGCCTGTCACCGCCGCTGTCTCAGTGGCAGGGCAGCGTAGAGGTGTAACTGTTAGCATATTCACCAGCAGAAGCTATTAAAAGCAAAGTGCTGTAATTCTTCCTTCTATGCCGAGGGCCTGCCTTCACTTTCAATGACACGCACAGTGATATGTGGAGAAAACCCAGCAGCATGTGGCAGCATCGGATTTACCACTTTAGGGTTGAGGATCCCAATATAGTGCATTCTAATTTTCCAGTCTACTGCGTAGGATACACTGTTTTAAGTTGTGTAATGGGATGGCTCTCAATGTGTAGTGCCTTTTTTTGTACATTTATAATCCGACTTATTCATGTTTCACTCTGTTGGTTGTACCTTTTACAAGTGATGTGCATAGCTCCAAGCTACCGTGTCGGTAGCATTTAAAAGCCCTGCAGTAACTACAAACTCTACACACACAATTAGTCAACACTCTACCTCCTTGGTATTCTTTCAATGATTGATTCATGCAGAGATAAATTGCTACCTCACACCTTTACCCCACCCCTCTTTCCGTTTCTTCCCACCACTCTCGTCACTGCAGCAACAAAGGAGAGCATGCACACTATTCCCAGCATGTGCTATGGTGCACACAGTTTCTCAAGCATTCTGTCAGAAAGTCCGAAAGCTCCAACTGCAAACAAAGAAGCTCATGTGGATGTTTATTATGTATAGGATTTTTCCCATATACCACAGATTATATCCTTCGGGGCAGTGGAGTGAGCGAGATGGATTGTGTAGTGTGCATATTTGCAGAACAAAGGAGAAGGAGGCTTTTTCTGACGTTTCAGCTGGATGCACTGCCTTCATGGGATTGCATTTCAATCCCTTTGCCCCTGTGTTGTTTTTCTCTTCGTATTGCATGAGCGAGGTAATGCAGACTCTAGGTAAGAGTGAGCTGACCTGAAACATTTCACCTAAAGATACAATACATCTCTTTGGCCTTTAAGACACCTTAGACAACCATCGGTCTCATAGAGAGACAATAACTTATTTATGTTTCACACTTTTATTGCATGCTGTCACTGCTTCTATTGTTCTGGGTGGCATAATTTGGTCTGGGACTCCCGCTGAGAGACACCAGTGCAGTGTGACTGGAAACCATCACGCTTTGGAAAATCTTCGATGCCAGAGTGCTTCATCACCTCCTGGTGTTTGTCTGTAGATTTCCAGGAGCACTTAAGGCAAGATTCTTGTCATCATGTTGGTGTGTGATACAAGTAAAAAAGTGCTGTGTTTCCCTTTTTTGGCTCATCTTAAGATTTCAGCAATATGTTCACATTAATTTCCAATTACTCTTTTAACTCTGCCTCGTAACAGCGTGGCTTATCATGTGAAAGTGAGCCAATTGCTTTCTCTCTTTGTGAGAAATGCATAATCTGTGCTTTTCTTCCCTCCCTGTGAGGAATTCCTGGGATTGTGATATCTCAGAAAAGCCTTAAGGGAATTTCTTCAAATGTGGCTTCGTTGACTCGGATTCAAGGATGAACTGATTAGATTTTGGTGGTCAAAGGTGAAGGTCATTCACAACACGTGTTTTCAGCCATGACTCAAGACTTCCTACACAAATTATGAAAACATTTCACACAAATGTCTATTAGGATAAAATGATAAAGTGATGACATTTTATATCCAAAGGGTCAAGTTCAGTGTGACGTCATAATGGTTCAAAAATGCTTTTCTTTACATTATTCAACACAGGGAAGACGTTTCTTTGGATATGGAATT
This sequence comes from Echiichthys vipera, assembly GCF_963691815.1. Classification (NCBI taxonomy): domain Eukaryota; kingdom Metazoa; phylum Chordata; class Actinopteri; order Perciformes; family Trachinidae; genus Echiichthys; species Echiichthys vipera. The sequence goes on along the minus strand of NC_139843.1, from coordinate 6,710,052 downwards.
TGTGACACAAATCTTGAAAAGGGTGATTGTATAGATCTAGTGCTTCCTGCTTGGAGATGTGTGTGAAGCATCTATGTTTTAGTATTGCTAGATCTTTTGCTGCAACATCCATATTTGAAGCATTCTCCGCCGTTATGACTACAGACTTGTGTTTTGTAAAAATCAGCTTCATTGACAAAGCATGTGAACACAAACAAGGAATTTGACTGTTTTTTTGTTTCTCTCTATGAACTCACACATGATGGGTCGTAATGGAAAGATTGGAGGTTCGATCCCCAACCCTGCCAAAATTGCCTCCGAAGACTGAATGATTAAATTAGATCATGAAGAGCAAGTGGCATCTTACATGGCACTTTGAATGTAATGTATGTGTGAAAGGGTAAATGTGGTAGTACAAAGGCACCTTGATTGGTCGGAGGAGGCGCTACATAAGTCCATTTAGTGATGACAGTATTTTTCTTATTAGAAATTATATCGTACATGTCAATAAAGGGAAATTTTCTCCAATAGTACACATTCTGTCATCTACTATGATTTTGGACAGACAGGGATGTAAACTGCAACTTGACTGTATGGTGGATACATGCAACAGCGAGGCTGTAATTCTAGTAAGCTCATGCTACGTCTATTTGGTCTGTGAGTGCTAGTAAGTGTTTTTCTAATTCCTCTGCTTCACTTTTAATGCATCGCACACTAAGAATCATGAAAGGCAGGGGTATGACGAAGGGAATGGATTTCTTTTTCCTACGGTCTGGCAGAAGGTGAGAGAGTAATAGCGGGAGGTGTGTGGGAAGAAAGGAACGCTGCTCTACCTGGGTGTAATTCCTTGGGGATTTTGTAGCATGTGGGTTTGTGTATTTGGATTCGAACAACTCTTAATTGTTACTTAAAGTAGTCACTGGATGTGGGTTTTTCCTCCAAAATCTCATAAATCCTTGCACCTGTGTACAGGAGCACACACACACACACACACACACACACACACACACTGCACTGGCTGCATCTTAACACCTGGATCTCAATCCCACTTCTGGCTTACATTATCACATTCTGTCTGATAGTTGAGCCATCAACAGGTGCATGCCCAGTATGCTAGATCCACTTAGGGAAAATGTATACACGTTTTCTGTGTTTCACACCTTAGATAGAACATTTAAGAGGGCGATGACGTAAAAAGAATAACATGAAAGTGTTTTTCTAACTGTCTCCTAATTAAATTGTGTGTTTGTGATACAGAGTGTTATTAGTGTGCGTGAGAGTGTCTCTGTGTATTTGCATATGGTGTGAAAACCAAACGAAATCACAGGTGAGGGGAGCAAGGAAATACATCCGTTTTATTCATTGCAGTTGCACCTACAAGAAGAGAAGGAAGCTATTAATAATTAATCAACCTTCTCTTATCTTTTAATCAAGTCGATAAGAGGCAAAAAATGTATTAGTAAAACAAGAAAGGAGGGAATCAGCAAAATGAGAAAGGTCTCCTGTGGTTTCCCTGTAAGTGCAAAGCATCAGAGTCTATTGCTGAGGCTGGGAGGAGACTATTCACCCATGGTTTTGATGATAGATGGCATCCTTAAAATGCTCTCGTGGTATGACTCAGTAAATGCAGGACAGATAGAGATAAAGAAGATTAATATAGAAGCTAATTTTCAAGTTGTGATTATGTATCCTTCCACATATTCTAACAAGATACACCTAGGGTCTTGCCCGCACCTGATGTAGTGCAACATCCCCCGGGCAATTTTCTAATTCATCATCCTGCTACAGTTTTCTGCAATAGAGGATATTTATGCTGCATGTGTGGTAGCAGCCACAGCTGTACTAAATGCTCCTCTTACTGCCAGAGGCAGAAACCCAAAGGCTGGCAGCTTTTCTTCCTGCAAGCCAACCTGAGCATCACAGGTGAGAGAAGAAAAAAACAACAACAGAGTTCTGTCATAACCTGTGTCTTATAGAATTCAAATATCTCGCTGCTATCTATTTCTGGCCCTTTTCTTTGTACTTTAATTGTCAGGTGGCATTTCCAGCCACAAGTGTTTTATGACCTATATGCACCTTAAAGTTTTTGCTGGAAAAGGTTAAAAATGCATTTGACAATGAGCTACGTACCATCTCCAATTTCCTAATAATGTTCGCTTTAACACATTTGACCCAATCTGACATTTTATAGAAACGTCTGGTTATTGCCCAGAATGTTATATTGAACATCAAGTCAGTTCATAGATCCAAACTGGACTCTGACAACCATGTCAAACCAAACACTCTCAGCGAAAGAAGAGTCTGCCTCTGACAGCTGCATTCTCTTGCTCTCAGCTGTAGGTCAACATTTACTTGTTGAAATATATTGTTGTTCTCAAATGGTCTGACCATAGACATAGATAAAATATGGACGTATGTGATGTCATAAGTTTCTGAAGAGCCATTGTGAATCTCAGTGCGGCTGCCTCCGGGCATCGCCATCTTGACAGTGTTTGACCCCCATCTGCTCCCGGCCAATCCAAAAATAGGCAAAGTGGTGGAGCGTGGGTGGAGCTAAGGCAGCTTGAATAAAGCCTGGTTGCTGAAACACGGTGTCTATGATGGCACCCCCTTCGTCACTCAAAGCAACCCCACCCTTAATCATGCATTACTTTAAGTTGTCATGAATGGAAAAACATGTTTATTTCTGCTGTAAATGTGTGCGTTTTAACACTGGGGCCTATGAGAATGTATTCACTTTTGGAGCCAGTCTCAAATGGCGATTTGAAGAACAGATTAAGATCGCTAAACATGAGTGTTTACTTTTCCTCCTCAGTTCTATTCACTTCCTCCCTTCTCCACGCCACTTCCAGTTATCTTCTCCTGGTCCATCCAGCCTTGTACTATGTCAGCCATTTAATCAGAGTGTTTATCTTTCCACCAGATGCTGAAATATTTATGCCTTCGAACCGCAACTAGGCATTTAACAAGCACGGAAATGGACCTGATCTGAGATGCACACAAAAGCATACACATTTAATGCACACAGACAAGCGCACACTGGTAACGGTTACAGCTGATAGCCTCAACACCTGACCATGGAACCACATCTAACCACAGTGCTTTTTCTGCATGTGTACATGTGTATATGTTTGTGATTTGTTGGAAAGTGACGATGTGGCTCAGAATCTCAGTCACAGTCATGACAGTCAGCAGGTTGTCAGTCTGCACAGTGATTGGTCATCGTTTAGTGAGGAGCCCTCAAGGTGAGAGGTTGAGGTTCTTGGCAGGAGGCCGACTCCCTGGATGTCAGGGTCATAAGTACAACTCATAACTGATGGACAAAGTCACACTCTGCATACACAACTCACTACAGTGCAGTAAGCTTGGTTTGTGCTTGTTGATATCTTGTAGTACCGTTAAATGAACAAATATAATGCAAGTTTTTACAATTCAAATTACATTATTTTGTTTTACAATGTACATGGTGGGGATGGGCATTCAAGCTTAAATACTAGTGCATATTCACTGGGAACTATTCGACCACTCTTTGAAGATCAGTGTCCCCCAGAGACAATTCGTATATTTAAAAAATCATGTTGTAATTAATTTACCATCAATTATTTTTTAAAAGATGTTTTGCCTTTACTAGTAGAGCTGAAGATAGACAGGAAAGGGGCGGGTGAGAGGGGAAAAAGGGCTGCGGGTCGGAGACGAACCAAGGCCACTGCGGTAAGGACTCAGCCTTTGTATATGGTGCACACACTCTACCAGCTAATCACAGAAATAGCACGCTCCTGATTGAATGATAAATACAAAAGATGAAAAGCCCCATTGGAAAATATCTGATTCTTTGACAAAGAAGTTCAAGGTTCAAGCGCTTCTGTACATAATAACTCCAAAACTCAAGGCTATAAGTTGACTCATTCACCGTAACATACGATCACCAAACTCAGAAAACTGACCATAACATAAATCTATGATGTTCTAAAATGATCCAGGAGACTTGTGTGTTTCTATTTTAAGGAAAATAGAGAATACCTATTTAAAAAAAAGCACTTCTGGAACCAGTAACTCCTCTTATCTACTTTGCAGAATCGCTGTTTAAAAAAAAGCAATTGCTAAATCAGAGCAACAAGAGTGCTTTAGCAGATAATGTCGTCTGCGGTAGAGATAAAAAAAAAAAAAAAGAATTGAAGTATAGTTGGTGCTCTGGCCACATGTGAACCAATCATAGTGATCTAATGCTACATTTTCGTTATTTAATGTTATGATATGTTGTGAGTGGAAAGCAATGTCTTGTTGCTATTTAGAGAGATTGACAGCACAGAGGAAAACTCCCATGACACAACAATCTCTACACGCTACTCAGGACTACTTCCTGACCGTCCAATTTCCTGTCAGCCTCACCAAGACCAGTCTACGTGTTGTTGTGCATGAACGTTTGTGTGTGTGGCTTGTCGGCTTTTCTCTAATTTCCTCTCTACCTGTGCCAGGCTGAATTGCTTCCTCTGTGTGATTGATTTGCACTTAATAGGGACACCTCTTTTCTCTCTCTGGCTCTCTGTCTGTATCTCCGCCATTGTGTACACGTGTGATACTGGAAACAAAACATAATAATATGATATGATAAAGGAGCTGAGGCCTGGCACCGCAACTCATCAAAAACCCTGTTATTACAGGAAGAAATGAACCAACAGCTAATGGCTGTATTCACTTCAGTAAAAATGAGTCATCAATGAATCAAAATGAAACTCGGCACCATTAGTCAGGTAGTTTTGTCTCTGATCTATGCACACGCTCTGACATTAATTACACCCATCAGTTATTGCTTAGCCACACACACTTGCCTACGAAGCGGCTCTGTTTTTGTTTAGTCCATTTCCATAAATGTAAGGCCCTTTGTATCAAACCAAATAATAAATGAAAATCAGTCTTTTCTAAATTCCATTTTTGCCGTTGTTTCCTCCAAACTTTGTTTTCTGATTTATATTTCCTTCTTTGACGGCACTGGTGAGTGAAATCATTTTCTTCTATTGGCATCTATTGGCAGAAATTGAATATTACGGTATATTAATGAGTACGTTTTCCTTTGTGTATAACCACCTGAAAATAAGTACTGCCAAGAAGAATCATCATCATCTCTAAGGGGAAATTCAATTCTTTTTTTATTCTGTCATCAACACACATGCATACAGGACCTATGCACTTGCATTAAATGGAGAAATGTCAGAGTGAGTTGCTTGTTTAGTGCCTTCCTTAAGGGTGTAAACTGGCACCTCTCCAACTACCAATCATCACTCCATACTTTACAAGCCAAGTACCCACACACTGAGCTACTGCCACCCCAATCTCGGAGCCCTTCGGCTATCTGTCTAATGACGGATTAGCTTTTGGGGGCAACGGCTAATATTTTGGGCTTTTACTGTGTAGCCAGCGGATATTCCTGGCTTCCTCTTCCCAGTGGTTTCTTTGTCTGCTGTCCAATTACAGTAGCAACTGTAGCCATGAGATTGGAGAGTTGATAGGCGGTGTCTCTATATATCATATACTGTATCTGCCTATGATTGCAGATAAATAATAACAAAAAGCTAATGAAAAGCTAAATCTTCCGTTTCTGTGATTACGTGATGGTCAGTGCTTTCTGCCTTGTTTGCTCTCGACGCGGATCTGCATGCAACCGAAGCCTGCTCAAAAGGGATTGGTAAATACTACTCAGACTAAAATTCCAAACCAGACTTGATCAAATTGTGTCCTATTGCCTACAGATTCTACATTCCCATGCAGAATCTGTCAACGCAACTACTTATTAAAACCTGATCTAAGGTTTAGTGAGTGTTTTTTTTAGATATGTTCTCTTATCAGAGGATCTCGCAGTAGAACTGAGTGTTCTAGATTATCTTAAACTGCTACAGGCTTTAGTCACTGACAGTAAAAGAGCTCCGCGCCCACACTCAGAGGCTGCACTACTTCAGAGATATCAGACTTTTGCCCTGAAACCCTGCGGTTTGGGGAAGCTGCTAAACTAGACTTCCAGGCTTATGAAAACTCTTCAAAAATTCATTACTGCTTTCTGTTTCATTTGGATTATTCCATTCTGTCATTTTGCCTTTTCTTTCTGCAAGACGCCTGTCCTTCCATCCTTCCAGTCTGTGGGTTGTCTCAGCCTCTCTCTCTGACTCTCTGTTGTGTGCTTTAGTTGCTGGGCAGCCAGGAGTGCTAGTCCCCTCTCCCTCTCTCTACTTGTAGCCAGCAGAGGGGGTCTCAAAGGAATTCTAAAAGCAGGCTGCGAACAGTATGACGAATGTGTTGCTTGCGCTGTCGCTGTCAGTGACGTACAATTTGAAAGGTTTGTGAAAAAAGACACGGAAAAGCGTCCCAACTCCGCAGGGAGTCGGTGACATCAGAGGAAGTCTGTCCACCCCTCCCTGCTCCTGTGTTTGCCGTCTCATCTATCGCTCTTTCACTGCCTTCTTTCGAGCGGCCTTTGAGCTCGCCCTTTTTAACCGGCTCTGGCGTTCTGCTGCTGACCTATAAAATGTGGAGCCTGTCAACATCTGTTGAAAGACACGGCCTGTGATGGCGATGATGGGATTTACATACTATTAATGATTTGGAAAGGGGAAGAGTGTGCTGGGAGATGGGGTTGCTTAATGGATGATGTGTGGATGTGTTCCAAATGTTAATGTACCATTTTAAGACCAACAAAAAGTTCTGTGGATGGAAAAGGAGGGAGAAATTGTTTCAGTGGTCAAACTCAGGGATGTGTACATGTGAACCCACGTGGTCTTTGCCCCCCACACATGAAGCAGAGAACCTGGGCTTTCCTATACTTTTTCTTTCCTCATTATTATTTCACTTGGAGGCAGCTGAAACAACCATGTATTATTACCTTTTAAGGCAATATAATGCACTTGTAAGCTAACAGTTGCTTATTTACACATCCAGCAGTTATGGAGCCATATCATTCATTTGGAGATGTGTTTCAGGTCACCTGGAGAATAAAAGTCCAATGTTAACTCTCCTTCCAAACTGTTTTTGCTCTACAGAGAGAAATATCCGGTTCTTTAACTGCTAAATGTTCCACTTTGTTCACCAACAGCAGTTTGGTGCTGAGCAGGTACAGTGTGATTAAAAAAAAAAAAAAAAAAAACAGCTGCCTGCAATATAACAATGTCCCTTGTGTCTCTCGGTCTCCCACTCTCTATAAAACCTAGACTGTGATTGAAGGCTTGAATTGGACATGGTTTAAAGATTGTCCTCTAGTAGTCTAGACATGCTGAGTGAAAGATGTGAATACACATCCTGACACCGTGACAAATTGTTTTTCTTTTTTTGTTTTACTGGAACAGTAATGTTCATCCGATTTACCATCTATAAATGCAGAATGGCAGAATACATGGACACCTTTTTGTGAGTGTATGCTGTCTGTAACTGTGAGTATATGTGTGTAAATGTTTGTATAAATGTTTCTCTAAGGTATTTTATTAGTGTTCATGTGTGCATATCTGAATAAATGTATTTGTTTATGGGTGCAGTGTGTTGCTGCACGTGTCTTAGCATGTGTTGTACTCTACCTTGAAAAAGTAAAGGCCCCTCTCACCTCCTAGTCAGCAGAGCGAGGCGGAGGAGCCGTCCCAGCGGAGTGACATGGCCATTTTTCACCAGACTCCGACATATTACCTCATTTCCCCTGGTACAGACGCCCCCTCTCCCCCCTGGTCTTACCACTTTGACCTCCAGACCTAACCTGCAAAACTCTCTCTGCTATCCACCTCTATCCCTCCTTCCAGCCCTTTATCCACCCCCTCTTTCCTCCCCTCAATCCGTCTGGGGGCCAGCAGTTGATGGATGGGCCCTCAGGAGAGGGTTGCAGGAAGGGGTCAGGTATGATTTCTGGAACTTTTCAGAGGTACAGCACTGAGATGGAGACGGACGAATTGAGGCAAGATTGGTAAAGAATTGAGGAAAAAGAAAAATGAAGGAAAAGCGTGTCAGGGCCAAATAAAGTGCTAAAGAAAATAATAAAAATCGTGAGTCTTTACTAACAATTCCTCCCCGGTGTTGCACCTGCAGTGTCCACCTCCTCCTCCCGTCCCTCCCCTGCGGACCACCACATCCTTATTTTTCATCACCTACATCTTCCATAGCCCCATTCTGCCTGTGTTGTCTGCTGTCAGTGAAATCTACAGGGGACTGCTGTGTATTCTGGTACATGTTGGTATGGTTGCTAGAGTGCGCTCACTAAGTATTTGTTTGGGCTGTCAAGGTGTCTCTTGAGTGCCTGCTTGCCTTCTGTTGAATATTTATCACTTACTTAATGCTGTTGGCCCCCCAGAGATTTGAACTCTGCATCTAAATACCTCCCACTCTCCTCCTTTTTCCCTCTCCCTTTTCTACACACCTATCTGCCGTTGCTTTTTAATGTTCTTTTTTAGTTTCTCTGCGTGCAGTTTTTTCTTGTAAACTCTGTATCACACTGTCTCTGGGTTCTCCTGACGCCCATACTGAAACCTGCCTTTCAGGTATACTTAAATAGTCCACGCCTGTTGTCACTTCTTTTTCTTTTTCAATCAACCCTGAACGATCAGACTAACTGTTGCATTACAAGCATCCACAGTTATTCCCCAATCGGTCATGTTTTTAAAAGCTAAGCGCACTCCATTCACATCATGACGACACAATTGATGGAAAGATCAGTGAAGAAGCTAAAACGAGATGTTGAGGGAGAAGGTGTACCCCTACCTGGAATGAGAAAGAAAGAGAGTTAGAAAAAGTGAAACTTCATAGATAAAATAGCCCCTGATGTGTGTTTCACTATTTACTCTCATCACTCACACAAACCTGTGAGAGATAGAAGAAAGGGAGAGTCGTGCACAGGAAAAAAAAGATCTTCTTTTAAAGTGCCATTCATTGGAAAAAGAGTTTGGTTCCACACAGGAACAACATCTGCGTGTCTCACTGAAAATGTCACCTGGCAAAGCATGTTCTGGACAATACAGAAGGAAAGCAAGGACAGAATGGGGGAACAAACTGGAAGAAGATCATATGTTCCAGTGCAAAGAGAGAGCTTGTGGGAAATTTGATTCAATAAAAGATAGAGGGGGTGAGATTTCGGGGCAGCAGAGAAAACAATGGAGCTCTGTAAGGGCTTTTCTTTGATATTGCAATTCTAACACAACACTCACCAGATATTGCTCGTTCTCTTTCTTCTCACTTGCTCTCTCATTCAGTGGTCACTCGTGTCATCTCGCCTGCTTTGTTTTCTGAAATCAAAGTCTCATATCCATCAAGAAATCACATGCTTCTGTTGTTACATCATTCTGTACATATCACATTCACTGTGTTGAGAGGCATACTTCTGGCACAGGTCATAGTCTTAAATAAGAAACTGTGCGGGGACAACTACTGATATCAGGCTCATGATACAGTCCAGAACTCTCATCAGTATCACAAGTTCCTAAACCTTTAGTTCATGTATATTTTACTAAGAACTTTGTCAGATGTCACTCTCCAGAAGAGTGTTATTCTAATCAGTAATTAGGCAACTATGAAGCTGCTAAAATAAATATTATCACTACAAACCACGTTTCAATGCCATATTTGGATTTGAAAATGATTGGGTAATATGACTCCAAACCATAGACTATATCAAAAATGGACGCAGTCTCCAGTACGTCACCCATAAGTTTCCAAAGAGCTCAATGTGGCTGGCTCCTTCACCTCACTCCTAATGTAACCAAAATTGGGTAGAGGTTAAGCTTGGATGGAGTTGAGGAGGGCCGAATTAAGCCTCAAATGCTCACTTTGGTGACGGCACCTGCCTGTCACTCCAGCTGCAAGCCCTTAATAATGCACAACTTTAAGCCTTAGTATAATTTAAACAGGTGAGTTCTATAGTGGCCGTTCAAGGAACTGCAGTTTTTGGCACTTACACGCTGGCTTCATTTTTTCATCCCTAGAAAACTGTCTACTTTTATTTCATTGAAAACAAGCTGGTTCGAAAAATGAGGAATAAAAGTAACTTGTTTTCATTATATTTAGACCACAAATTCATGCCTGGAGTATACTTTATAGAAAATAATCACAAAAACCCTATTACATATATTTCTCAGATTGCCTTACGCTGGTACAGCACTGTGCACACACACATACACACCCGACTGTTTCGCAGCCCCACAACTGGCCCCCCTGCAAGTTCTTCAATTCCCATCGGCTCTATTAGAAGTCAGGACAGTAGCGTTGCCCGCCATCTTGAAGCCATTTTGTCAGGAAATGGTATAATTCCCTCATCTGGATCCCATTACAGCCAAGCAGACTGCTATTCCTGTGATGCCTGTACAGTGTAATTAAGGGCTTTGTGTCTCACAGCCAGCCACAGTCAGCTCTCTTTCTCTCACTACCTCTCTGTCCTCTATCAGTTTCCTCCCCACTTAACCCCATACCGCTCCTCTGGAGACTCACTCACAAGCCCACTGGCAAATATATGATATACACACTACCCCACATACATTCCTACTACCATACTTTTCTTTATCTTTCACATGGTGTGCAGAAACAGTATGGCGAAGACAAAATTCTTGTATTTAAAGCCCATCTGATTCTGTGTGTGCTGGATGTGCTCCCTTTACCACATACTGACCCACTTCCTTAGAGGAAAAATGTTTGGCTGGATACAGTTTGAATGTCCTATTTCCTGCAATCTGGGCACAAGTCTTTATACCCTCTGCAACATAGGACAACGGTCAGTACCTTCCATGAAAACTCTTGATTGGTTATTAAGGTTGTTTCGTTAGTTCCTTAAACTTTAAAAAACCAAAGTCAAAGACAATAACGCAGTGAAAATCTTTTGAATATAGCGTACACTTAAATTGTTTTTTAAGTGGTCCTTTATTTAGGTCTTAAATGTGTTTAGCTGTTGTCCCCGTCCACAGCAATATTAGTTTCTGTTATCTATGCTCCTTCCCGCTTCTCCGAATTGGGGCCGTGCATGCTGCCATCTACTGTAGGTTATATACTGACTATGGATACCTCATACAACCCCACTTCATTCAGAAGTATCCCTTTGAAGTAACCGAAAGATAAAACTTTATGGTTGAAAGAAACCAACAATGGCAGAGTCAGTGGATTCACTGATTCACTCGAATCAATTTCTGCTCCTTTCTGCTGGCGAACTTTTAGGAACTTTTCAAGATGGAGGAAGCTATTAACTTCCAGCACCACCTGGTACACATGACTCTGATTTCCAGACTGCAGTTTAACTTTATCCCACATCACTTCTTTGCCAAAGAACGCTTAGTGGGAGTCAGATATAAAAAAAAAAAACGAAACAAAACGTCACGGAATCTCATTAAAATACCTCACTGGTTAGACCTCCCCGCCACTTCAGCTCTCAAAGTGGAACAACGTGCTTTGTACTGCAGGGAGACAGGATGTTATCATTCCTGAAACTGGTGTGTGTTTGAGGTGGGTCGTTTTATGGACGTGACACCCACTGCACAATTGAGACCTGCGTTCCAAGAGTCCAAACATGGACATGAAGGGTGGTTGGCCCAGATAAGACACTAATACTGTACACACCACCGTGGATACACAAACACATATATCCACACACACAAGCTGAGTACACACACACACACACACACACACACACACACACACACACACACACACACACACACACGCACACTTAGACACTGGCACAGTTGTGCATGCGCTATGATCTTGAAACCCTGAGTCTGTGTCATTGGAAAATCAATATGCCTTGCTTTTTCATCCAATTAATTAGTGACTGGTGGATGGAGCTGTACTGGATGTGTGTGTATGTCTGTGGGGTGTATGTATGTACAGTATGTATGTATTGTATGTGTGCTACAAAAGCCACCAATCTATTATATCTACGTATCTATAGATCCATCTAATTTGGTTTATGTATGTGTATTTACTCTTTCCATGTTTTCACAATCACACAACATTAAGCTGTTTACTTTCAACAATATACACAAGCTGCATAGTAATCCCGTGAACACTGGACAGCTTGCGATGATGTCACTAATACATTTCAAGCTTGCAACAAAAACAATAGTGTTGTTACGTAACCAGATTAGCCAAAAGCCCTGTGTACTGGAGGACTACTTCTGGCACCTGAGGATGAGTGTAATCCGTCAGGCCTTTATACACCTGCTTGGTGACCACACAATGCAGTGATATGTAATGAAGCGCTGTGCCACACAACGCATTAAAAAGCATTTGAGACAATGCACAATGGATTCAGGGCACAGCAGAACCACACGACATAGCAAAAACATGACACAGTGGCACACAAAAATACAGTACGATTACAGAAAAACACAATGCAGTGTAGTAATGTGTAAAGTACCATTACATAAATGGGTCCAATGCTATGAAATAAAGCACAAGACAATCAGAGAAGGAACAGTAACTTTTGTGTGCACTCAGTGGCTTCTTTATGAGGGACATTTGTGCATTCTGATGCCAATACATTTGTTCTGCCAGTTGTAAAGTCGACTTTTTATGATGCCTGTATTTTTTGACTCTGCCATAGAAGTGCAAAGTCAATATCATGGTTTAGCATCAAGTTCATAGTGGGTTATGGTGTTGTATTGGACTACATTATACTCAGTGACTGCCCTCTCATGTATGCACATGGAATAGGACAATCATTTTGAAAAATCTCAATTAAATAAATAAATAAATGAATTCACACATTTTTGACAGTGTCAACAAAAAGAACATTATTAGCATTATGACTTTGTTAAGGTGGAATTTAAGTCAAAGTTTATTTGCCATGACCACAACCTTTTCCTAACTGTAACTACTTTCACACTGGAACAATAGCATACGAGTAGGAAAGCAAACCAGAAGAATTGAGCTTTCACTCCCATTTCCTTCAACCTGAAATGCCCATATGTTCCGCCTCAGCATCCATTTAAGACAAGCAAAGGTTAGCTCTTCGGGCTGGAGGTTATACTTATTGTACAGTAACCCATAGCACAAATTCACAGTTCATTTACTTTCCATTTGACCTGGTCCATAAAGGGTCAATAGTCAGATGTAACCTGTGTGCAGACACTGAATGGAAATCAATTTAAAACCTTCAGTAATAGAGGGATTATTGTTTCTTAGGTGCACCCTCAGGGAAGAGTATGCAGGTGGAGGATTGTCTAACTGATGTCAACACTGATACCTCCAGGGGCAAGGAAAAGGTCATATTGCTGAGGAATAAATAGTGATTATGGACTGAAAGACAGCAGAGGTTTGGGTTTCATGGAATAGTGATTAGTGCCAGTGCCTCGCTCTCAAGCTATATTTATATTCTCTCCCAGCAAGGAGGGTGCTGGTTGGTTTCCTAAGAACAATCCCTATACATTTCTTATACAGTATATATTTAAATTCATGAAGTCCTTCTTCCAAGGAGGGGCATAGAGGATAGACCTGAGGCCAAGATACTGTGTGAGGTTAAAGGAACCAATGTGTCAAAATGTGTACTTCTTCTCGAAGTCCTACCTTTTTACATTCTTTGTGAGTTTCACTTTTCAAGGATGTGATTACTCTGATGCCAATTTCAAATAAGCACCCCTAAGGTAGTTTAGAAACATTTTTAAGTTTGCTTCATTGAACATTAATGGGTACATTGCACATCAGCAACTGCTCACAATTATAACCGCATACTTATTATGGTGCCACTATAATCGAATATAGGCTAAAAATAGTGCTTGAGTTATGGTCCACATTGACTCCATGGCAACATTATACTTACTGTTTATCCCGAAAGCTCCAACGTCATGGGAACTATAATTTCAAAACTTTTATCCCAGTGTTGGGGATTTTGTCGGTGTTTATATACTTTGCCAAACCTGAAATCTGAATCCTAATATTATCGACTTTTTTATTTACTATTTATAGCCCATAGATGAATATACTTAAATCTGCATCATATTAGCATCTATTCAGCCCATTTGATCATGTTCTTTATCTTGTTGCTCTTTCTCTATATTTGTTCTTATCTCTGACAAGATGATCATTCTCATTTTTCAACTTATTTTTCCCTGTCACCAGTAATGTCATCCTCCTGGGAGCCTCTGCTGTCTAGCACGCCAGTCCGTCTTGGCCGGTGATGAACATAATGAAAATTTCCAATCAGTTCCACTACCGTCTAGAATAGGCAGCCTCCACAACTCCAAAGCATATGAAATTAATTTGTAATAACTTCAAATATTAGATGTAGCCTGCGCATGCAGAACAGGGTACATAGGGCAGGGGAATTGAGAAGCCCAAATATTTTCCCTTCATGTGGAAAGATGGTGGTTACCAGATGATTTCATCCCTTGTAAAATATAATTAAGTTCGCAATGAGAGAATCATGAAAACTTTCAAGCCCATTTGAGCAAAGTATTAATCTCTACCTTCAGGTTATTTCAAGGCGTTTGTATAGCTTTTTTTTTTGTCTCTGCAACACTTGAGCTGTTTTATCATTTGAAGTCCACACAGTGTCCGAAATCGCCCGCTTAGAGGCATTCTCACTGGAAATACTCTGTTTGGTTTAGACGAGGGGTGGCCCCAGGAGGCATGACGTGACACAAATTACACCACAGTCACATTAATTAATTCGGAAATAAACATCCAAGTCTCTTAAAGTTCCTTAAATTTGTCTTACGATTTTGTCGGGCCTTACCAGCAGAGGTTCCCGAATCTCGTTGTCTCTCCAGTTAGACATTTTCATTGCTGTCTTCGACTAAATAACATTTCTTCCTCACCCTTAGACGTTTGTTTTCTTCCAGTTTCTTGCATGTATCTCATATGATAGAAACATCACCCAGCACCCACTTGCTCCCTGTGAATTATCCGCTCAATCACCTGCTCTATTTACACACATGCTCAATTGGACAATACAGAGACTTTGTACTAGGTAGCCGGCAGGGTAAAGGCTGATTAATGTCTGATCCAAGTGACATTTGAGTTCTCACATACAGCTCCAACCAGGTAATGTAAAAAAAAATTCAGCTTTGTTGTGCATGTGTGAAAGGGACTATGGTGAATGTTCTTCGCTGTAAGTTAGCAGTTAATCAAATATTTCTTACCACCGTCACCAGTTGCTAAATGTAAATAGTTATTTCTTAACCATCTTCCTTCCACTCTGAGCACTGTGCAGCCATTACCTGTTGTAGATACTCAGCCCATCCTTGGCTCCATCAGTATAAATTAATAAAAGTCTATATCCAGTGATATCTCTGACGTGTAACAGTATCACCTTACCCCCATCTCCTCTATCAGATTACTATTGACCTATTATTAGAGCAGCAGTATCAGAGTCCATCTCTAAAACTGTTATGGGGTCTTTAGAGCAGAGGTTCTCAAACATCCAGAACCATGTTGTCAAAACTTTAATTAGAGCTGAATGTAACTCACTGACGCATACGTTTAGCTTTAATTATCAATGGGGATCGATCTTTACCCCCCCGTTGACCCTGTGTCAATATTTGAAAACTGCAACAGTGCCGTCATTGGGGATGGTGGATGGGGCCTGGGTTGAGTGTGTCCCTGGCTCACGTTACTGTAGCCTGTGCTACCACATGGCATATTAGAGTTAGAAAATCAATGGAAGTCTGGGAATATGGAGCACTGTGTGCATAATCTCCAGTGCCACTCCCTGTCCTGATACAGCATGTCACTCTTTTACAAGTTACACATTTTATGTTCTTAACATTCATTCAGTGGATTTGCAGACATTTCAGCAGTGGTAAATCTGCAGTGTAACTAATACAAGAGGGAAACATTTTTCTTTATTTGCTGTATTATTGTAAGTAACTATTTAAAACTATGGTGTGTCAGACTGTTGTTACAGACTCTATCTCTAGATGCTATGCACATATTTGACGTTACTGATGGCATTTTCACATTTGACAGACACCATCCTTTTGGCTCCAGAAGTCCTATAATTTTTACTCCCTATCTGTGCTTTTTCCCTTTCGAATTAGCAATCTTGTCAAAAAGCTTATCGACCATCAAACCACCACCTTCTTTCTTTCTCATTTCCCAATTTCCACACGTTGATATGGCTCCGCAAGAAATATGCACAAAACTACCACCTCTTGGACTGACTGTCATGGGAAAAGAGGGATTTGAAATGCAGAGCAGTTCATGACTTAGCTTCAATTTTCCCTCATTTTCTTCTCCTCTCTAACCACGCCACCTCCTCTGCTCTCCATCAGAAGGAAGTTGCCAGAGTGATAGGGGTCTTAAGGCACCTTTTATATTGCTAATTACATTTCAGGCATTTAGGAACCTGAAGGTAGTTCTGTTTCTTACATCCAATAATGTGAAGCATTCAGTCTCAGCAGGCCACTATAGCAGGTGAAGACTTTGTCTTTATTTAGTTTATCAGAATCGAATAATCCGTTCACTGAAAATGGAGTCTTAAGCAATTTGTCAATGGCCAGCTAATGCAGACTGATATCAACAAAAGAAAGGTTGCCACAGGTGTTGATGAAGCAGTAAATAATAAATTGGTTTAACCGTAAACCTTGCTCACAGAATAAATGCACATTTGCCATATCTTCCATGTATGTCACAATCTATCTGTTATCTGTTCCCATCACACGTTTCAACATTTCGCTCTCATATTTTCCACCACTGGCAAAGAAACTTTTTTTTCCTTATTTCCACTGTTTCAACTCAGCAAATGTCTGGGCAATATGGGCAAAATCTATGAAAAAAAGAAATGAACTGACAAATGAAAAGTGCTGATCATTTTCTTATTTTATTAAGACATTTGGTGAAAAATTAACATAATTAACAAGTATCAGTACACAAAGCATTGTCCAAATTACATAAAAAGTTGCTAGAACACAATTTAACTTCATATAATTATATCACCATATCTGCTCAGGTATGTAAAATAATGGGTTATGTAACCCAGGCGATATTGGGGATAAGTAGCTGATTCTGAACAAGAGATGGAAGCTTTCTAGGGCATATTTAGTCAATGAAATGTACACACAGCAGTACATATTTCACCACATTTTTTTGGTGACATTTAAGAGGAAGCTGAGCTTCCCTTACAGTCTTAAAGCAATCCCCCCTGCAGTATATACTGTACATATAAACACACAAATACAGGCAGTTGTTCACTTGTTCCCTCGGCAGTGACAGAATGAAACTTGCTATTTTCACCTTACTGGAATGTAAATTTCCCTTGCTACGTTTAATTTGCAGCCATGTTATTACCAAACCAACACAGATAAGCATAAAATCTGATTTTGTATATTTTAACTGGGATTCAAAGTACACATCTCACACCAAATGAAACCTTTCACTGTCTCCGTGTTGAATACTTTTGCCTGTTCCTCTTCAGCTTTTCTCTCAGATGTCTAAAGAATTTCTACCAGCTATGGCTTGTGAAAATCTTTAGTCAGGCTGTCAGTGTTCTGAGCCATGCCTGCCAGACAGCAGCCTTTGATTCAGACTATAACACTTGGGAATACCTACAGTATGTGGATTTGTGTCTCTCAAGGGACTGCCATTTCATTACTTCCTTCAGCCGTCATATAGACTCAAGTTTATTTCCGTCCCCCAGGCAGAGTAAATCTGGTCCGCAGCCAGGCTGCCATACCATGGAACAGTGCTATAAAATGAAGCCTAATCGTTCCGGCCCCTGTAAGTGGTTTTTACCTTCGGGGGGCCATTTCGCTCTGGACTGACATGATCTGGCGTTGCGGCCATGACCAATAGCAGCTCTGCAGTGTCATCCAATTCAAGTATGAGGTGCCCCTTTGCCTTTCAAGCCACATTCCCCACCCCCACCCAAACCCGGACCAAAAATGAGAAATTGTAAATACATCACTCTTTTATAAGGACAAGTCACTTAGTGCATGAAATACAGTTATATTTCTTGGTGGAAGGTAACCTATGGCTCCTTATATATTAGGCCAAAGGGAAAATCTTCACTTGCATCTTGTTTCAGCTTTGCTGTGCACTACTGCAATAGTAGTGGCTTTAATAAATAGACTGAGCTTAAATAGAAAACAGATTTGGTGTATTGACATAAAGTGTAATAATCACATCAAATTTAATGACTAATGGAATTAGAACTAAGATTTATTTGTCTGTTTGTGTTATATAAAACAAATATATACAAAAGCCAAACTTCTGAAATGCAGCTGTTTTTAATGTGGGCTAAATTATTATTCAATGAAAGTTGTATCCCTGCACTCAAGTGTTCAGTGCTACAGACATACTTTGATCAGTACCCAAGTTTTGATCCTGTGCCCTTGTATCTACATTCCCTAATTATGTTTGCACAAAATGATCTAGCATGCAGACTTTAGCCTGTTTATATACTACGTACAGCCCTTGCTTGACCTTGTCTGTGTATTCCACGGAATTAAGTCTATTAGAAGACAACTATGTGTTGCGACTTAATGCTGGTGTTAATTACACCTTTAATGCAGTTGCTCTTCCTGTGGCTTTGTCTCTGATGGCAACCTTCACAGCATTAATTGAAACTCCCCCATCTCCACAAGAGAGAACGCCTCAATTAACAATTGACCCCTCCACCCACCACCCCCCATTCTGCATGTCAGCAATCACAGACACATTTCATACGGTGTTTCATTCAAGGCCACACATCTGAAGTTATGTTAGTCTTTAATCTAAGGTTGTCGAGTATGCAACACTGTGCCCGTTTGTGTGTCTGTTTTAGTACGCTGTCATGCATCCATGTGAGTTTTCACAGGGGTGTGTTGAAATGGTTGAATAGAGTTGTGCCCTTATTAAAGCAGCTTTCATTTCCTATACAGTATGACACTGATCCAGATTGGCATTCTGACATTGAGTGCCAGTCGATTTCAATTCCCTTTGCATCCCTCCCACCCACCTCCTCCCCATTCCCACCACCTCCCCATCCCCACCCACTTATGCAGCAAAGTTTGATTTGCCTCCAGTTCCTCATATTGAATGTGACCAATTGTCCTTCAGAGGAAGACTGAGGAAGAGAAAGAGAGGAGAGAGAGCATGAGAGAGAAAGAGTGGCCATCAGAGAAGCTGAAAGAAAATTGGACAGAGAGAGCTAAACAGTGGGAGAGAGGAATCAGGCAAGCGGAATAGACATGGGTCAGTCTTTTCTCCAGTGGCGTGCAGTCTAGGTAGGCTCTCTTGTGAATAACATTTTTTAAACCCAATGTTATTTCATATAATAAACTTTTATTTTTGTATTACTTCAACCGTTATGATGGGAAATGTAGCAGTTATGGTCACCAAATATGACTGTGTGCCTAAATAAGTCATAGATGCTCCTTGGGGGACATGTCAATCATTTTCTCAATTTCACTAATACACTGCCTGAACCAGTTACATCGGGCTGGTGGCCTGGTGCTGGCCGAATTTGGGTTCATGCATCTGGTAACTGATGGTCTGCCTCCAGGTGCAGCTTGTCCCTTTAATCCCGGCAAAGTCTCCTAGCAACGGGAACCATTAGCTGGCCCCCATCTCGCTGTTGGGCACGTTTTCTGTAACCAGCATAATATGAAAGGATTCCCGGATGCTAGGATCTTGTGATCAAGACGTTGATAAGCAGTCAGTGTAGCGTGCTAGCTAACATTACTTCCAGGCATCAATTGAGAATCTGGGTGTAAAATTATTTTAAGAATCTTACGAATATTTATTGTTAGCGTGCTGTATCAACACACCCTCTTAGGTTGAATGGTATTAAACATAAAAAGCAAACAACGATTTCCACAAAGTAAAGGAAATCACTGGAGTAAACTATACAAAACAAATAGATGAACATAACTTGATTGTATTATTTTCCCTTAAGCCATATACTATGAAGCGATTCAATGAATTAAAAAAATGATTGACAAGTGGTTCAGATAGTGTATTCGTGAAATTAGTTTTCAAATTTTCAAAGCCGAAATAGTGAGAGAGAGGCCTTCTCCAGCCTTAACCAACCTGCATTAACAAAAGGGACCATAAAGTGTAAAGTTACAATCTTTGCTAATGGACAGGTACAAAAAGGAAAGCTTGGCAATGCTATCAGTCAGCGACTGTACTGTTATCCCTGCCTGCTTTTTCTAACGACACACACAAACTGGAGCTAACCTTTTCTTCCTTGGAAAAAGTGTCAGTAAAAATAGTGTCAGTAATCGGACTTGGTCAACAGACTTTCGGCTCTTTGAGAGTAGACTGAAGACCCATGAGGACGAGTTTTACAACATTGTAATATAAATCAGCCTCATGTTATGTCTACAGATTGGTGAGTCAGTGTGCTTTTTATATAACTTTATGTGTGGCTTCATATTGAATTGTATTTTAACTGTTGCTGATGGAACGCAAGACACAAACGTAATTGGTTGCTATGCCGCAATAAGGATAAAGATGGTTACATTCTAATGCTGAACATATGTTATTGGTGCTTAGTAGTTACATTTCAGAAGCAGTTGTTGTGCATGTGATATTGTTGATGAGTATGTATGTAAAGCTTACTGTGTTGATGTAAAATGAGTTGATGCTCTGTTGTGCTTGTAAAATCAGCGTAAACCACAGCCTCTTGGGGCTTATTGCTCTACAGCCGGTAATGTAGTGCTAGCCTGCTACCTAGATCCCAACAGATGGCAGTAACGAGCCTTTTAAGACTCATATTTACGACCCTTTCTGAAAGAAGAGACACTTGATTAGGCTTAATCTGGCTTCTAATCATAAAGCAGTGCCCACCCTATTACTGACTTCACCTCATGTCCCTGCTTCTCTCTATCACGCTGCTAGACTTTCAGAAAGCAGAGAGCAAGATGAGAAGCAACGTGACCGATATAAGTCATTCCCTTACTTACCACTTTCCTTTCCTTTCTTTATTCGCAGTCTTTCTTTCTTGACCTTTGTTCTCTTGTCCTTAATGTTTGTCCTTCTGTCCATCATGCTAGATTGGCTTGTTATCAGTTAGTGGAGGGCTGCTACGTCTGTCCCTCATGGCTGCGCAGTCAGGACAGACACATGTCACGCACGCACACAAACGCACACACACACACACACACACACACACACACACACACACACACACACACACACACACACACACAACACACGTTGGCTGGTTGCCAAAAAGAGAGCGTCCTGCTAGAGTCAGGATGGCAGAGAGCAAAAAAAAATCCCATAAAAACACCACCCTTCTAAAGCTGCTCCACAGATAATTCATGACACCTGCAAGTAGTAGGTCTCCAAAGATAATGATGACTGGGAAAAGTGTGTGTATGTGGGTGCGTAAAGGCCCGTTTACAGGAAGGGAAAGAGAAGTAGCAAGGGCAGATAAGGAAGACAGAACATCACCGCCCTCCACTTACAACCTACCTCAAGGTTTTTTTTTTCTCCTCCGTTCTGCACATATCCGAACTCAACAAACAACTTTCATGAAGCAATTGTTATTACCTTACATCAAGGATTTCCATATAAATATACAGTCCAAGTGGGAATAATAGTAGAAAATGCACCAAGGTGAAATCCTCAATGTCTGTGTCTTCTTCATCCAACTATATAAAACCTAAATTAATTTGATTCATAAAGATGTCAAAAAGAGAAAAGCAGCAAATGTTTACATTTACACCCACTTCTACTCGACCTTGACTATACTGACTTGTATCTGTGCACAGTTTATCACTGGAGGTGTTTTCACATTCCTCTGCTGAAGGCGATGTCTGTGCCTAAAATCTAGATCTGTCACTTTAAAAGCCATTCAAAAGCTGTAAAAAAAAACCTGAAACCTCCAGCACTGAGCAGATTTAAAACATACAGTAACACTGGTGCAGATATTATTCTGTAGTATGTTACACAACCAATACTGCTGCCTCAGCCACTGCCATTTACAAGCTAACTAGCCTAAATATGCTAACTACACTTAGTAATCTGATGTGTATGCTAGTCCATGACCTTGTCTGGAGGCTCAACATCTATGGCTGAATTCCCTCCCTCTGTCCAAAAAAGTAGACCAGAAACTGTTGTTGCAGTCTGCAGATGATGAGCCAGCTTGCACTGCTCTTTCACCACTCAACCTAGCATGGGCAGCAGTGGTGGGCAGGGCGGAGAAAGGGTAGATGTGTTGGAGTGTGTAATCTTTCAGAATAACTCATTAGAAACAGGCAAATTACTTCGCCCCTGAAATTGCTACTTGCAGGCTCCTTCCAATGAACAGTTCATGATTTATGTGGGCAGTCATACATTCATACATACACTATAGACTGAGATTCCTTCCTTAGCTAATGCTGCTAACAAGGGCACCAGATTTGTCGTGTCCACTCCACATCATATCTACATATATCAACCAATTGTGACTTTAATAGCATAAACAATAATGTTTCCTGTAATATAAGCTCTGCACAGAATATTTGAGCAAACTTTGAGGGCCACCAATCACTCTAGATGTAAAATGGGCGTTGTTTTAATGTATAGATTCAATCTGAACCCAGTAAATCTAAATAATTATGTTTTTGTGACTTACGGTTAGAAAGTTACAGGCCAGAACGTTTAATTTGCTGTTATAGCGCCACCATCTGGACAAATTACACCTATTTATCAGTATGTACTCCCCTGGGTCCCCAGCAACATACCCACCAAGTGTGAGGTATATCGATTGGACAGTTTTTGAGATAAGCAAATTACACTCACACACAGAGAGACTCAGAGATGCCTTTGCTTCATAGTGTGTTAGATAAATGCCTGTTGATTGACTAATCTGTTTGTCCACACCACTGTCGTTAACACTTACATATTCATACTTATATTTATTTATATATATATTCTTTTCTCCTCACATGATCCATGACAGTATTGTGTGTTGCTTGCGTACAAAGAATTTGATCTGATATGAGCTCAACTGGTTCTTGATAGTGCAGGGAGAGAAAGAGAGCTATCAGGGAGAGTTATTTGAGCATGCTGCCTTGGTAGTGGATGTGGGCCGGCTATCTGGAGGACATCTCGGTGATCTATGGAGGGGACAGTGCGACACGGGAAAGCCAATTTTCAACCATTTTCCACAATGCAGAGCTTCAAGACAAATGTGGTGCCGAGTGACACTCTATAGAGCAGTTAGATGAACCTTTTTGGATCTGAAGAGGTCAGTGATTATCTGCTTAATCTGCGACACCTCCTAACTCACTGGGACAGGTGAAGGGAGAGGATGAGGGACAGGGAAGAAAAGAATAGACATAGACAAAAAACGCTGTTGGTTTTTGAGATCTCCTCCTGCGTATGGCATTTTGCTGACTATGAATTCCTTATTTGCCTGCAGAAAATTGTTATTCACAGCGTGAGGTGGACCAAAGTGTTGCGCTTTTCACTTGATGGGTTGTTTTACACCTTTTTGGCCTGGGACACAGTGGGTGGCTATTGGAATGTCAATGTCTTCCATTTCAAGGTCTGCTTAGCCATGAAATCTGTGGACAAAGCACCGCCTTTCTCTCAGCTCTCTCTTTTATGGAACCAAATGTGCTTTATTTCCAAGCAAAGTAGTTTCAAGAAGTATTTTAGTAGAACATCAATCAACTAGTCATAACTATGACTTTATGATCATACCTTTATGGTAAGAACATACAGGCTGGCATGTACAACCAATATGTTTGTTTATCATAACAAGCGTGGCATAGTTGATTCATTGTTACGGCTTTCTCTCAGTGTAAGGCTATAGGGACAATGTTATGGAGCCTGTGATCATCATACTTTATTTTAATCCCATTCACGGTCATGTTGTGTCGATAGCAAATCCCCACCCACTTGAAGCCCGTTTAGCTCACCCCCACAGCCCCAAATTATTAACAATGAATCACAGCTTTGGAGACTTCACAGACTGTAATTATTAATTAACTTTAAGATTCACCAAACTGAATACTGGCACCTATTTTTCTTCCTGGGACTAATGTGATTAGTTGACAGTCTTGATGACTTGCAGGGAAAACACTCACAAGTAAAGTTTACCCACAGCAGAAGTCAGTGTGCTATTTTAGGTTAACCTTTTATCCACTGCATCATATGGCTCGACTCGACTCGACACAACTTGCTCTTTTTTGGTTGTGCATTGACAAAGGTGATGCCTGGTAGTTATTTTGGTGCCACCTCAGTTGGTGGTAATTAGCTATTGTCACTTAATCAGTTTCCCACCCAAATTGGGAGATTTTTAGAATGTTTAGTGCTTTCTTGTATGTGTAAGGCAACATCAGGCTTGTACATTGCTTTCCTAACTTTGTAAAATAAAATGTAACCTATGTGCATAAATTATTAAAATGAGAAATCATGCACCAGTAACTTGGTAAGAAATGAACAGGAATTAATATTAAAGTGTAAAGCTTTTAAATGCAGCAAAACATTGGTAAAAACTTAACAGGAATTAAAATTCAAATGAACAATGTTTATTATGATAACATAGAATCGAAAAGATTGGCCACACTGTTACAGATACCGGGTCCAGCTATTTGAGTCAGTATCAGATTGATATCCAATATCAGTATTGACAATCGGCACCAGAATCAAACACTTGTACGACATGATCTCCCTTGTTCTGCACAAACCTGTCATCAAGGCATCTGCTGTGTCTGCTGTGTCATTTTTTTATGCACTCTTGAGATTTTAAGAAACAGCAGCCTCCAAAACTGTGACAAGGTCAATTGACAATTTAGCAAGAATTGCAAACGGTTCTCTGCTTGGTTGCCAACGAAATGATCAGGACGATGTCATACGGCATCCTTTTGATAATCCCCGGAAACCGGACTATTTAACAGGGTGCTTTTTACAGAGTAAAAATGGAATCTAGAAATGTACCTGTTACCAAAAGTGAGTCAAGCTGTACCACATAGTGAAAATGATCCATTAGTGAAAGATTATCGGGAGGAAGATAAAATAATATGTGAACCTTGATGTCTTTGTATCAAACAATGAATCAATCTTTGCTCAAAAAGTTAATCTCTTTCTAAAACGAATAGTTTTAAGACAGAGCATTTCACAGAGTTGAGTCCTTGTGACTCAGTGTCTGCAGTGTTTTCTGACTCAGCACCTGAACTTGAAAGATGTGCGTGTTTTGCTCACTGATCGCTAAGAAAGGGAAATAGAACTTAGAAATGAAACATTTATTGGCTTTTAGGCCCAAATGATTTTTTTGTGAAGACCTTCATTCCTTTTCACATGTTTTAAGTTACATCTGATCTGTTCTGATGACTGACTTTTTGTCTTTTGTTTTTTTTTGTATCTCTTCTCGCTGCTGCCCCTCACTGATGAACGCACAAACAGGTAATAAAGGCACTTTATTATATATTTTCTTATTTTCCGCTATATCTGTTTTTTTCCAAGCAATAACAGATGCCATTGTATTTATGCCTGTTGTTACTTTAGGCCACCCACACCAGCAAAATAGCAAACACACGAACGCACAGGATGACTTTTAATGTACATTTGCTATTAAACAATTAGAGCCCACAGTTTAACGGCTACAGCATGCAAATAGCAGGTAGTTATTAGATCTTTTGACCTCTGCCTCTTGTTTCCTGTCTGTTTCATCTCCCTTGTTTGCCTCGCTCCTCCCTCTAAGGTGTTCGCTCACCTATCAAGCTTTCTGCAACGCTGTCATTTCCTCTCTTTGCTGTCTCACTACAGCAGTGTTGCCCCCCCCCCCCAGACTCCTGACTCTTAAGCAGAACAGTTAACCACTGCTGTGTGGACATAAACACATTTCACTGGAAGCAAATAGGTATCTTAGGCGAGGACCTAGGATCTTGTTTCCCCTGTATTTTAAAAGTCCTCAATCAAACTGGGGGTCACGTACTACATTTGCTGAGTTGGCTCTCTTGACTTGTTCGCACACAGAAAAGGAGAACAAATTCAATAATTCACATAAAAGCAGCCAGTGCATGATGCTGATAAAATGCCAGCCCAGCAGTCTGTGAACTTCAGTACGAATGCAAAGACTGCAAGGTGACAGGCTTTTTATCATACATTTATTTGAAGCCTTTATCCAAAGCGCCTTCCTATGCCATAACTCTACCTTTACACCTGAAAGGAAAAGTGCACTCTCAGGTACAGCACTCACACTTTATTATGTAGTGCACCTTCAATCTGTGATGTTCAATACATTCCAAGTGAGTTTTTTTTTCCTAATCTTTTGTCGGGACCACCTGAACTCAAAGTTTCTCGTTTTTCACTCCCCTGAATGACTTTTGACAGCCTCCAGATCCCCTTTGGTTTGGATCAAAATCTGCTTGTTACCCCTCATAACATTCTGCAAGAGCATTTCAACCAACAAGTCATGTTGCCTGTTTGTTTTGTGTAGTTGTTAAAATGCTGAAGAAGTGTAACTCTACAGTATTTCAAAATAAAATAGAAAAGGTGACAAATGTTGAAAGTAATATATAACTTTTTGGGTTGTGTCTATTTATTCCCTATTTTTTTAATCGTCTTGCTTCCCTTTTCATCCTGTGGGTGTTGATCTCAACAATCAGGGAACTGTTGGAGAAACATACTGTATGATGAGATACTTTAATTAAATCAGCAGTTGGGTAATTGTGTAAGGCTACACAAAAAGTCGATTTACTGTTCTGGCACCATAGCAGATTAGAAGGTCCTTGGTCCTTGAGACAGCTCTCTGTATTATGTGATGTTCTTTGTATTCTGGAAGCTTTTGATATCTGACTGGGTCTATCCATACATGCTGTACCAAGAACTTCCCCGACCGGATACCTGTATTAAATGGTACATTCAAGTTCACACACACACACTCTTCTGGACCCCGGTCTGAGGTGGACTAATTTTGGTTTGCTAAAGTTCTTATGGACTGGGATACAAGTCAGCATGTTGCGTATAACAACACTGACAAAACGTTAACGAACCCAGCAGCTTCCACAGCACAGTGACATTTGTCTCAGACAAGTTAACAAACATCGATGTTTGCTCCACTCTCTTAATGTCTCAGTAACCTTCGTGTCTACTCCGATGAAAGGTTGTTAGGAAAAATAAGTGATGTAGAGGTATACGGCGAGTGGAAAGCGATTCTTTGTCAATCTCTGTAACTATCATGTCAACTCTGACCAATAGAGTGAGAGGAAAGAGTTGAGAGAACTTGACTGCACTTAATTTAAGTCATTGTCTCAATTATCCATTGTGATGACTTTTTCCAAGAATAGAACTGCCAGGGAAAAAGGACAAGACTTTGTAGATAAACGCTGCCCACATCTCTGGTTATGCATTTCAATTTATCACTAACTATTGAGACACAGCTTTGTCAAAACAGCAGGACGAATGAGTAGCGAGACGTTGTTGTAGTCCTCCTCCAACCCAGTGAGCTATGTATAAGGCAGCGGCAAGGTTTGACAGTGATGTGAGAGTTCTACAAAAGTGTCAGTGACAAGCTTTTATGAGCCAGAAGTAAAGCTGTTAATGACTCTAAAAATAAAAATACTTACATCAAGCTTTCTTAGATTGTGTTTCATGATCACATCTGCTTCCCTGTGTTGGCACAAGGACGCTGTTGCTGCAATTCACTATCACTACCAGCTGCGGCATCGACGCCGGTATTATCTTCACCTTGTAAGTTCATGTGTGAGTGTCATCATGGCAAAATATGATCAAAAAGGTGGTTTTGTGTAGTAGTCATAGTTCCAGGTGTTTGTATGTCTGTCTGTGGCCCGATTTGTCACCTTAATAGCTTCACAACCGTGTGAGATACAGTCACAAAACTTTATAGATGTGTTGGAGGTCGAGCTTGAGGATCGATGCGGACCAAGTAAGGGCACCAGAAATAGTCCTTGGAGCCCTAACTCTATGTCCTTGGCCTGATTACTGTCCAAGATACAGTCACAAAACTTTACAGGTTTGTAGTTGAGATCTAAATATAAGCCAAGTGCAAATATCGATGTGGTTCTAGCAAAGGGCGCCTGGAAAAGGGGGTAAGGAATAGGGATTGGGCCATTGCCTCCATCACTTTACACCCCTAGGCCGATTGATAAAAAAAAAAAGATCAACACAACATCCCAGAGCCAACGGTGATTGTCTTTATGGTGTCTTTTTTTTTTAGTTATTGTCTGACCAATAGATATTCTATTTGTTATGATATAAAAGCATCAAATCCTCACATTTGTCAAGGTACAACCAGCAAATGTTGGCCATTTTTGCTTCATTGACTTACTAATGCATGAAACGATTCATTGATTACCAAAACTACATCACTAAAAGGAAAAGAAAAATGTTGCCTGGCAACTTCGCAGAGATTACATGAAGCATTGATCTTTTCATCTTTCTCCCAGCAAGAAAGAGAACAAGCATATTTCTCAAATGTCAAACTATTCTTTCATTTTCTACCACTTGACTAATCACTTAATTGACTAATCATTCCAGTATCCAGTAATAGTACGCATTAGCAGCGAGGAGTAGGTAGAAATAGAGTTAAGCGGGGATATTGGGATTTTTTTTTCTCCGTAGTTGGAGGAGATGAGAGCTGTGACTGAAGTGAGCTACTGAGTTTCACTTTATTCTGTTTGTTTTCTGGAAGTGAGTGGTACTTCCTATGGGAGTAAATAAAGGCAAAATACTTGTGCTCCTCTCTGTGAAGCGAGTTACCCGCCACTCCAAAGTTGTAAGCGTACCCAGAGTCCTGTGTCGCTTCAAATCTCATTAGCGCAGCATGTCTTGGAAGCGTTTCTGACCGTCGCTGTGAGTTTCTCATGTGTTCAAGGCTGCTGCAGCTGTTGTTATTGTAGTACTGGCAGATGAACTTTGCTGTGTATCCTCTGGCGGCCGGCTCCTGTTTGCATCCTCCACGCCAGAGTTTATTTAGCAAAGTTTTAACAGAGAGAAGGTACTTTCTGCTCTGTACTGCTTTCTCTCTTCCCTCCTTTGCATCAACAAAGATTTTGTTGTGCAAGGTAAATGGAAACAGAGAAAAGGATAATGTAGCCCGACTACTTGCATCTTTTTGTGTCCGGGACCTCCACCTTAATTGTCAGCCGTGACAATGCAAAGTGGCTGGTGTGGGGAGTGTAAGTGGCTGAGTATTCAGGGTGACAGCCAGCAGAATGGGAGGGAGAGGAGAGGAGAAGCGGAAGACCGAGGCAAAGGGAGACAGAGAGAGACAAAGAGAGAGATGGCGAAGGCAAGGTGAAGGAAGGGGAAAAATGATCTACGATTGCTCTCACTTTGCATTTAATAGGACTGCAGAGAGATGCAGATTGAACTCTCATAAGTTGTGGGGGCTCAGCCATAGATAAGAGAGGAAATTACAACCAGCCTAAATGGAGAGAGGCTGGGAGTGAAATAGAATAACAGCCATTATTCAAATAGGAGATTATTAGTTGGCTGAGTGGCCTTTTGCTCACTGTGGGACCTGACAAATGTACGGCGTACCACCAATCTGGCGCCATGCCACTCTTCTACTTCTTATTGTGTTTGTTATTTGGCCTTGTTGTCGACTGAGATTTAGACCTCACAGAAAAGGGGGAGAGGGGTGTTTTGAGGGTATTAACCTCGCCCAACCCACCCCACCCCACCCTATCCCGCCCCACCTCACCCCATGTCATCTGTACTTTCACCACATTTCAATCAGATTACAATAGGAGTTGAGGACAGGACATATGGCTGCGACGGACCTCCTTCTGTGGAGACTTAATAAGGAGAGAGTGAAGTAATCCGCCATTTTTCATCTGCTCCTCTCTGTCAACCCCGTAGGGATCTAAAGCAGCATCAGATTTCTGTCCCCTTTTTATCTGATGTAATGGATTTGCAACAGCCACAACCTGGAGCAGAGACTCAGACAGATCAGCTTTCTAGGGGGAAGATGGCTGAGTCTGAGAAAAGTGTGGGAGGGAGGGGGGAGGAAAAGAGTATGCTGGCTGTTGGAGAGCCAAGATGGAAGACAGACAGAGGGGTATACATGGGACAGCACAACTCCGTTGAATATGAGCAGCCAAGTGGGAAAATATTTCAGGTCAGCCTCCTAGTAATTATGAAGAGATCTGACGAAACTTCTGGCTTTCTCTCAGTTGGCAAAACAACTATGGTGTCCACAAGCTGGTGCCAAAATTACAGCAAATAAGAGCTAGTGTTTGAACTAATAGAAATAAATGTGGCTATTCGTAAAGGACAACGTGGTAATATTTGATTTAACTTCTCAAGATGTCCTCTCGGATGCCCCCAAGATGTCGTCTCTTCTCTTAAATCTCAGGGGTAGAAGGAATAAAATATGAAAGCCCAAAAGCGGTGACTGGTGGAGGGAATACAGATGAAATGCTGCAATGACAGGACGGGGCACTGAGGGGATGGTGTGATCAGTGAACTGGGGAAATAATGACAGTGTGGGGAGATTACAACAGATTTGTTGTTTGTCCATCCCCTTGTCACTTTATCATCTCAAACAATGCCAGGAAAGGGTTCGGCCTTCTAGACAGAGCATTTGGTGGGGGGACAAAAAGAAGGAAAGAAGGCTAGGTCTAGTTGACGTATATCCAGATGCGAGGACAGAGATGAAAGAAGACAAAGGGGTCAGAAAAATAAGATAGGACTGTGCTGATTATTTACATGTGTACATTTTTTATTTTTTTTTGGGGGGGGGGGGGGGGGTATTAACATTTTCTGGACTATCATCTAAAATGCTTCTTTGGTGAGTTGACCTTGCAGCATGTACACTAGCTCATTCTGCTGTGCGAGCCCAGATGTGTATCGGCCTCATCTAATGGAGAGGGGCCATAAGTCTTAAAAACACACTTTGCTAATCTCCCTGTGGCGACTTTAAATACCCCACTTTCTCTCTATTTTTCTCTGTGTAATTATTCTTTGGTGGCTTTGTGTCATTGTTTATCATCACGCTCTCCTCTTTCATCTGTAGTCTTATCTACAGAGCCAGCTCCCTGTGCCAGCTTTGCCAGGACTATAGCCAACTACATAAACATTTTACTGACAAGGACGGTCATCTGTTTACTGACGAAGCAAAAGTCTTACTGGCAGCAGCCACACTGTTGTGTGTGTGTGTGTGTGTGTGTGTGTGTGTGTGTGTGTGTGTGTGTGTGTGTGTGTGTGTGTGTGTGTGTGTGTGTGTGTGTGTGTGTGTGTGTGTGTGTGTGTGTGTGTGTGTGTGTGTGTGTGTGTGTGTGTGTGTGTGTGTGTGTGTGTGTGTGTGTGTGTGTGTGTGTGTGCGTGAAAAAGAGAGGGGGAAGAAAGAATGACAAAGAGAGTTCCTAATGCACGGCCACTTTTGGTTTAGACACCTACAGGTCTCCCTGCAGGGACCCATTTGTTGAGTGCACTTAATGCGGACTCCAACCTTGTACTCTAATATGTCTGCAGTATAAAGTACAGAATGGAAGGAATAAGGAGGGCTCCTTCTCTCTTTTCATCCACGCACACCTTCATTTTCCTTTTTTTTAAATATTTCCCTCCAGATCCATTAGTGAAAGATTTCTTCTGTGCTACTCCTTGTTGTTCTTCAGCTTAACTGTTACCAACTCTATTGTCAAAGATGGATCAGTCTTTTCTCATGATGTCTGTCTCAATATACCTCTTTCTTGTCTTTTTAAGACCCCTTCTCGAAAAAGCTCAGCCTGCTCTCCATTGTCAGTGTTTCCAGGTCTTTCAAATCTGCACTCTCTGTGTCACTGTACTATCATTGCAGCCAAGGAATGATCGAAACGGCACTGTAGCTGAGCATTGTACTCAGTAACCCTATACTTCCCATTTAATCCACTCATTCACTTGCGGCCAACCAATGCAGTCCTTATTTCAGTTGAACTTTTTGTGTCAGAGCTAAATGGATTGTGCACTACCAGCGTCAACTGATCCACCTGAAGTGGAGGTGGGACACAAAGCGAAGATATTACTTTGAAAAATTGCTGACTTGTGAAGCTGAGTGCCCTTACCCTCTGTGCAACTGGAATATATGCCCTGGTTGAACGCTTAAATGACTGCTATTTTACTGTCCTTCTATTGTCTGTGATGTCTTTGATTAAGTTTAGCACAGTGATTGTTTGAAGACTTCTTAAAAAAACAAATGTTTCCCAGCCTGCAGTGAAGTGCTGACTAGGGCAAATAATGAAAAAAAAGTTAGCTAGTTGGCTAGTTGCCAGTTCCAACCTGAACTTCATATATCTGTACAGGTGTGTCCGTGGAAAATTTTAAAATTGGCGAGAGGACAACAGCTGCTGGCATTTGCAAACACATAGCCATGCCCATACACTGACACACAATACACAAGGCTGTCTAGTGCCAGTGGATCTGTAGGGACCAGCTGCATGTGTCATTGGGAGTTCAGGCCACTCACGAAGCTGCTCAGTGCAGCCAAACTCAGGCCACTGGCTCTTAACTCTGAATATGCCATGACCATGTCCATGAGGAGGGCATACTGCGTATAGTGTAGTGTATAATGTAGCTTGAGTTTTAATTGGGAAGTTCAAAAGTGGATGTATATCAAGTCTTGTTAATTTGCATAGCCCAGTATCACATCGTGTCTCAAAGAGCTTTACAGGTGCTCCACAGGAACTGTTCCCAATCCAGTCCAGGCTGTCTAAATGGTTTTCACATCTATCCTGTTTTGTGTGGTTTAAACAATACTATAAAGGCAGGACATTCAAAGTTGACCCCTCCTCCCACAGTCAACGCCACATTCACTCTAATTTTGGAACGAGCTTTGTCCGATTGACATTACGAATCGCTGCCTTTCTTCGATTTCTTTGAAGTTCCAGTTAGCCTCTGATGTATGCTCACCACAAGGTCAACTGATACACAAACAGTCATGTGTCAATAGGTAAACTCTTATTTTCTCTGTGGCAGGCAAATCTAATTCTCAGTCTAGGATTGTTTGTGTTTTTTAACCTTGATTCATTCAAGGAAGTTTCACGGAGAGCAAAGCCTCTCTGTTGCAGGAACGCCCTGATGACATTTCCATAGTTATGCACATTCACAACCCAGTACAACCTTTCTGCCCACTGAGCAGAACTGGAGCAGTTGGGGTTAAGGGCCTTGCTCGAGGATACCTTCGCTGTAGTAGTAAGATGAAGACAAGCTCTATTTTTTGATGACAGAATGATGATGACCGTACTTTTTCAGCTCCTATTCTCCAACACAAAGGTCGGAATGGTCAAGAACCGCTTGCTAGCGGATAGAGCCTTCCCTGCTGAGAGTGAGACAACCAGGCTTTGATA
Source organism: Echiichthys vipera (assembly GCF_963691815.1). NCBI lineage: Eukaryota > Metazoa > Chordata > Actinopteri > Perciformes > Trachinidae > Echiichthys > Echiichthys vipera. The sequence goes on along the minus strand of NC_139843.1, from coordinate 6,676,927 downwards.
AGACAGACTAGTTGAAACTGTGATCACTGTAGGGTGAGATATGATGGATGGAAAAGGGGAATGAGGCATAGTAAGAATCATATATCATCACTGCAACAAGTGCAGCGGGGTGGGAAATGTACGATCAGGTCAGATTATCTAAACCACTTTATTCCCGGCATACTGCTTAGTGAAAATGAGCGAATCCAGAATATCACATTACTTAAAAAAAAGCAACTGTAATAAGAATACATTTAACTTTGTTTTCTCTAACAAATAAGTCCGGCTAACCTGAGGGTATGGCCATTTGTGTTTCTTGACCTGTTGGACTTCTGAATGTTTCCTAGATATGATGTAATTTCCCTTTTAAGAACTAGCTGGTAAATGCTGCAATAGGTATTGGAAAAACTTTGAAGAAAACCCTCCACAACTGTTTCATGTAGTTCATTTTGAATATGCCAGGAGGCAAAATCCATCATCCCATCAATAGAACAACAAGAAAATAGCACAGATATTGAATGTTGTTGAGACCACATATGTAGCCACGGGTAGACGCTTTTCATGAACATCCACACATGGTTTTCCCTTTTCAGTCAGCTCTATAGGACATTAAATAGTGGACATCCAGTGGCCCTTTGCTCTCGTTCCTTGCAGTCTGAATGTAAGCTTACACACTGTACATGCAGATACACACCAATGTGCGCATTTTCTAGCACTAATACACAATCACTCTGCCATCTCAGCCACCTACACACATACATGCAAACACACACACACACACACACACACACACACACACACACAAACACACACACACGCCAGCATTATCCTCTCTCTGGTATGACTCATACACTACTGCCCCCTCATTCATCAATAGTGCCAGAACAACTGGGCAAGGGGTCAACGTGCCACTGCAGCAGTGAAGGTAGAGAGGGATTTAACAGCAGGCAGCGTGCCCTCAAGAAACAGCTCCTGCTTTCCTGTCTGCCTTCGTGCCAGATTAGTGCTCCATTCCATCACTAGGCTGGAATTGCAATGCTGATCTGACACCAGACCACATGGCATAGCACCCAGCCAGACAGCCGTAAAACTGTGTTGGTATGTGTGTGTCTATGTTGGATAAATTACAAGGATGGTGCTAGTTTAACTGCTGTGCCAATCTGTCCATGTGCACTGGAAGACCAAAGTGTGTGTGCATGTGCCTGTCTGTTTGTAGCGCTGGATGTAAGTCAGGTATGGCACTATTATTTTCAGTGTGCCAACCCACCCATGCTAGTGGATGTTTCCTGTTTGTGTGTGTGTGTGGTTGTGTGTGTGTGTGTGGTCTGTTCATGTGTGAATCCATCTGGTAATGACTTGGAGATGACTGGGCCAGTTGGCATACAACAGTGCCATTTCCAAGTCCCTGTGTCGACTTTTTTGCTCTGCCTCTCTCTCTCCCTCTCTCTTGCTGTCACAGACACAGACACAGCTGTGTGGTGGTATAGTAAAATCCATAGAAACCCCCTCTGGTGCCTGTTACTGATGCCCTCTTGTTGTCCATTGAGGAGAGTTCACAGCGAGCGATTTCGGTGGTTTATTACGTTTTTATCATACGACTGGTGTAAAACTTGAAGAAAAACAAACGTCTGAGGGTCAGGAAAAGAGGGTGATTTACATGAAGACACCAATGTAAATGCCAGCTGGAAAGTAACTGAAGTGGTGACGAGATTCTGGAACATCTGTCGATGAAGGCATACGCCGAAATCATCAGAAAAATTCAAGCAAATTCATCAAGCAACGGCAAGCAATTTGGTTGTTTTCCAGTAGGCATCTGTCGGATCATTTCCGGTTGTGCATTACATGTGTAGGGGCAACTTCGGACTGCAGCTAATAAATATTTCTATTAATGCTTTGGTCTATAATGATGGGTGAAAAAACAACTACCACTAATTCCCAAAACCTAAGTTGCTTGTCTGAGCAACAGTCCAAAAACCAACAAAAGACAATCAATTCACAATGATATAAATCTGTAAAAACCTCCTTTTTCAAAGTGCGTATATGTTTAGCTTTTCCATCACTTTTTTACACAGACACAGACAAAACTCACAGCAGAGATTAGTTGACAGCATGTGTGACAGCTGGACACGGGTCCGTCACTTCGGTCCTCCTCTTTTCATCGCCTCTGTCTGGGGAGATCTCACAACCTGCCTCTGAAATTCTACTACTCTACACTGGAGAAATTCCAGAAGGGGGGATGGATGAATGGATGTGTAAACAGATGAAACCTGAGGAAGACTTATTACTGGATCGATATGAGCCAACATATATCCAGTGTACTGTTACCTGAGAGCTGCAAAGTCTTGTGGAACCGAGTCTAGGTGTGTCTATTTTTAGCTGAAGTATTGGCCTTGGAGGTGGTAGAGAGGGGAGTGTATGTGCGCGTTGCCTTCATTTAGATAAGTGACACACAGAGGGAAGTGGGTCAGCACAGATTTTCTTTGAGGGGTGCATCTCATTTAGCCACAGCCAGCAAACTTCCTCTAGGATTTAATAGAGGTGCTCAAGGAAAGGGATAAAACAAAGTGCATTAAAAAAGTACCCTCTCTTCTGAGTCTCATTAAGCAAATGCTATATAGTGGAACTCTGCTTGCATTTGAGCATTGGTTCCATCCTCTGCTTGTGCCAGGTCTCTCTCTGACTACCTCTCCCCCTATTTCTCGTTCTTGCCTCCTCACTCCAGCTCGGGTCTGCCTTCCCTCTGAAGCCTGCATCAAGCTAACAGCGGTGACACTGTGTCTAAGCTATCTCTCCCTGGCAGACCTCAGTACTGTGGAATCACTTTGTGTGGCCAAGCCCCGTGTCATCTGCATGTCCTGAGAATGAGAGAGAAAAAGGCACATAGAGAGAGGAAGATTGAAAAACAAGGAAAGTCAAGGAGACAAGGAGAGACAGGAATACAGACACAGAAATGGAAAAGGGATGTGTATAAGATGAATGCAGACGGAGGGGAAGATGAAATAAGAGTAGATAGTTCAGTAAGCATCGTTTTGACCTTTAGCTGTTTGTTCATGTGTGCAGCACAGACATCCATTCATCTCTATTGCACATATGTGATTGTGGAAATCCGACGATGTGGCTAAATACCACTATATGTGAGGAAAGAATGTTTGTTTGTTTGTTTTCTGGTTTCCTCTGTTTAACTTATTACATGCATTAATTGTTTTTCATTGCCAATGGACATACAACACAAGGCAAATAAAGCTAGTTAGCAGCTTATGCTAATCATACAACTGGCTTATAGCATTTCACGTTTACAGAAGCCAACCAGACAGCACTGCAGACAACCAAATTCAGAAGGGGTTGATGCTAGAAAACATGCAGCCACCTGACTCATCCTGATATTCACACCTTAACCTTAACCAGCCTCACTTCCCATACCTAAACCTAAGCAACCCAGCCAACTAAAGATACGAGTACTAGCCAGTCAGAGGTGGGTCATGCTTTCATCCATCCCTCCGGACAATCCATTGGAGCATCAACCATTCAGAAGAATTACGCTGATCCAGGAACTAGAGTTAGCGATACCCAGTCACCTTTACCCTTTTTAGTGTCTATCAGCAAAAGTTATCCAGTGTATACGTCTCAATGTTTACTAAAGTTTGCCTGGCGGGAGACATCTATTTATCATTCTGAAGGAAGACATATCGAGGAAATAATTGATTTATTGTAGTCACAAATCTGTTATTAAGAACAAAAATCAGTTTTTTTGTACGGGGAACTGTGTGTTTAAAAATGTTTTCGATGATGGGATAACCACTGCTAGAAAACAGTTAGGCTTAAAATTGACTTGTATGAACTTCTGATTGTTCAATTTAAACGCGTCAGGAAGTAAACTTGCTCCAAGAATAAAATCTAATCAGCAAGTAAACTGGCACAGGAAATTCATTTTGTCGTTGAGGGCCAGGGACACAAATTCAAGATGCAGCAAATATCCATATGCACAGAAGTAAACATGAGCGGGTAACTTTTTGACAGTTTAGTTTATGGTTTAAGAACCATTCCCAACTCCGTCATCAGGCTGCCATCTCGAGGCTGCCTGTTCAGACAAAATGGGCAGCTTATGGTCTGATAAGAACAGCCAGTGTTTTAACCCTAGCCTTAGCCGGCCTTGAGTGTTTTCATTGTGGGCCTCAGTCATGGCAATCTCTCAGAGCTTTTTCTGTTGTCAGAAGAGAGAAACAGAAAGCAAACAGGTTATAAGAGGAAACTTTCATGTCCTTTTTGATTCATTTTTGTATTAATTCTTGTTCGGATCCATTCTGGCTTTGCAGCTGCAGGCTCCACGTCTCCAGAGGCTTGCCTTGAGAACCAAGAACGATTCACTCTCTTCCTTCTGTCTGTGTTGTATGTTATAATTTTTTATCATGTTTCTGTTTATTCTCTTATACTTGACTCTGCATGCTTTTAGATCCCAATAAATCAAATCAAATCCCTTAAACCAAGTTAAACCTTAGGGCGACTGAAGCTGACCACCACTTTGTAAGCACAACAAATGTCCTGAAATAGAAAAAACATCTCATCTCACATAATTATCAAAGCTGTTTTTTTCTGTCAAATGACTTATATTGAATTAAAAAAATAATACCATGTGAACATTAACTAGTAGATACTGTCTGAACTGGACTTTTTTTTTTTTTTTTTTATCAAATTCTGACCATTACTGGCTGCCATGTCTCCAGAGGCCTGCCTTGAAAAGCAATAATGATTCACTCTCTTCCTTCTTTCTGTATTGTATGTGATCATGTTTATCATCTGTTGATTCTCTTATTCTTGACTCTGCATGCTTTTAGTCATAATGCCGACAAAATAATAATAATAACATCAATAACAATATTTATAATGAACATAAAATGCAGAGGAATTCAAGGAGGAGTTAAATCGATCAGTAGCACGGGCAAGGAAATAAACCAATACATTTCTTTTTGGTTCTTCCCTCCAGCTGTGTATCTAAGAACAGTTCAGTTTGAAAACACAACTCTAAAACACTCCACTCGCCTCATATGCACTTTCTCTTTTCTTTGGCTCGGCTTTTGTGTAAGAGAAGTTCCTCGTTTCAGGCTCATGGCTGATACCAAACTTCAGAGGGAGGTTTGAACAACATTGTGCCATGCAATTTTGCTGTGGAACTGAGCAAATCAATAAGGTCTTCCGTGGCACTCTGAGCCAAAGACACGCTGAGCCAATGGTCTTGACCTGCAGACTGGAGTAATAGCCCCATTTTAGTAAATGCTAGAATATAAGACTAATAGTAAATGTTATCAGTACTGTAAACTCTAAATTTTTGGTTTTGTGAAAAGTATGAAAATTCAATCTGCCTTGATTCATTAAAAAAAAAAATCACTGCACACGGTGTTACATTTAACCAAAGGGATCTTTAGAAACATCTATCTTTACTGAGCCTGCCAAGAGAGGAAGCCGCTGGTTGTAGTCACTTTTAATTAACCCTGCTTTTATATATATTGATTGTCAAATTGCCAAAATGCATGCTGAAAAAGGCCTGAGACGTCTGTGTGGTAATATTAAAAAGTCATATTGTAGTGCTGTCCTAGTCTTTCCTTGTATCCAGCACCCAGTCTTCAAGGTCTAATTGCGAATTGAGTACATTGTGTGTAATTATTATGTAGCAGACCAAAACAACAAATTAAGCATCTTGTACTGCACTAATGCATTGCTTATACCAGTTATATCTTGTTAATGGCTTTTCAGATTTCAGCCACTATCTACACCATCCATGGAAGACTTGCATGGGAGATTAGCTGTTAATGGAGAGCCCAATCCAAATCAAATCCCTTAAACCAAGTCAAACCTTGCAGGGCGACTGAAGCTGACCATCACTCTGGAAGCCAAAAAATTTATTGAAATAGAAAAACAAATCATCTCACATTATTATCAAAGTTTTATAGTTTATAGACTTTAGTTATACTGAAGTCAAACAATGTACCATGCAGAGTTTAACTGGTAGAGGCTGTCTGAACTAGACTTTTTATCAACCATTTATGACCAGTACTGGCTGCTCCTGTAGAGATGCCCTAACAATTCTGCCCACTGCATTTTATATTATATATCTGTCTTCCCTATACTACCTAGATAATATGATTATTTCTAAAGTAAAAGAATGCTCATACTCCGCTGGTAATAAGCTACCCTTAGAAGACATAAACTAAAAATAGCCTTATTAAATGCCTTTAAAAGCATTGATCATTCTGATGACCCCCTTACTACTGTGATGACATGGAGGGGCATACCTCTTCATGTCCTTTCACACTGCCTTCTTCCCAAAATGTTTCCCAGAAGTAGTGCATGGAACGTGGTGTTTTGCGCATGCAATAAAAAGTAAATAAACATAAGCAGAACAGCTAGACCCCCACTGAAGAAACAATAGGGTGCACTACAGCAAGTAAAGAAAACGAGACCAATGTGTAGCTATAAATACAAGAGATATGTGGTCTCCAACTGGCAAGTACTTCCACAGAAGCTTGTTTCAACCTAACTAACCACTGGGGATACACAGTATGTAAAGTGCTGCAAAGTCAAATCAACAGGTGTCCAAGCCATTACTGAGATGTTACCACATTAGGCCGAGCCGCGATGCAATACATTCTCCATTCGTCTCTACTCTCCATTCACTCGTCAACTAGTGATATTTTTTTTTTGATTTTCACCCTGCTTCCTAAGTTAATCAACTCCTTTTCAACCATGCTTCCCTGATACCAGTTCAGCAGCTTCTCTTGCCCAGATAATGATATGCGTTTCTAAAAGGAATCCTCAATGAAGCTATGCTGTGTATCGGAACAAGTGCAAGTCATCTCCCCACTTGCAGAGTGCTTTCTTATTTTAGGATGAACGAGTGGAGGTTGAAGGTTGAAATATGGCATCAAATTACTAGATGGGTGGGTGTTCCTGTGCAGAACCACGGACGGCAGCTGTTCCAGTATGATCACAGCTTGCACCTGAGCACAACACAAGCTTCCTTGAGAGTTACTTTTTGTGTTTATATGCTGCTCTGTTTGGAACTACATGTGGTACAATCCGGTATTCGTCAAACTGTGTTTTGCAAGTATCATTTAAAATATTGATTGTATGACCCCACCAAAAACCCTGCTTTCCTCTTCTTTCAGTTCACGCTGAAGCATTCAGGCCTGCCTTTCCTCTGTGTGTTGTGATTCAGTCTTTCTTTTGCCATCCCCTCCCTCTCTCACTGTCTTCTAAATTTCTTTCACATTCTCAATCTACGGCTCTCCCTCCCTTCATCCCGTCACGGAAGCTTCCAGCAGTGGTTAGATTGATCCAGACTTCCATGGCTCCCCCTAAAGCTACATATCGATCAACCAAGTGGTAGGGAGGAGAGGAGGACATAGCTTGAGGAGGTGTCCTGTGCTCTCACCCGTCCCACTCTTTGTTTCTACCCTCAGAACAGCATCGGGTGAGCCAGAAAGAGACAGATGGAGGAACTGTGATGTCAGCTCCCTCTGACAGGGCTTTTCAGCAAGGCACAGTCACAGAGACAGGCAGGAATAGTACATCAGTGAGGCTTTCTGGCTCACATACTGATTTTCCTCATTATGACAAGTGTAAAGAGGAGAGAGAACATTGTTTGGGCCAGGTTTCCAACCCACAAAGCCATGCATACTAATTGCTATCTGGCCTCATTAGAGTGGAATTCCAGTTTCATCCAATCTGGGTCTTATTTTCATAGTTTGAGCTATAATTCCTACCACTGTTGTAGCTAATTAATTGCGGCGATCTGGGTATATCCTTTTTCGAAGTCAGTTGGGGTAAGTAAGAAGCAAATCTTATTGGGGAGGAGAAAACATAGAAGACAAAAGGGAAGTTGTAACCCATCCATCTTCTACCCAACATCCATCACAGGGACCAGATCAACTTTGCGGTTCAACTAAAACCTAACATACTTGCAGTAGTTGTGTGCATATACAGTTTTCCTTTAGAACTACAGCTATGTGGGTTTCATTACTTTTATTTTTACCTCAAAAAGAAGTGCTTTAGATAATCTGGCTTTACGGTTGGCCTGTTTAGTTCCTGTCTGATCATCGGACTGCTCGTGTTTTTTTTTTGCCTTGAATGACTTTATTTTGACAATGTCTCAGCATCTTCTTTGGTTGTATATTGTTATTATTACAAAATGAGAACCATAGAGGTTGCATGCCAACCAATAACCCTGAATCACCTGTACGGGGCTGACCTTAACAGGGAATTTCTGCATACATCTAATTTAGCTGTAGATTAACTTTGATTCAGCAGAACCTGTGTTCATTTTGACAAACACAATTTAAACTCCTGAAGGTCCCTGGGTTAATTCCTGCATCGATAGCTCAAAGTTGTAGCAGAAAGGAATTTTTCATTGAGGATACCTTGGAAGGTGCAAGATTTACTTGATGGTTCATCTTTGTCCTAACGTTGGTGCACTAGGGTTTCCACGTGCAATGATGGATGAATAGTGACTTAATGGATCGTTGCTTTTTTACCTCAAAATAAAAGGGTTGCCTTTTTGGCAAAGCTATCAGCTTATTTACAACCTGTCTGATTGTCTGATCATTTTGCTTGTTGCCATGTTGAACCTGCTTTTTTACGATTTCAGCAATTACTTTAGTGATTACACTGATGTCATAAAAATATAAGTTAAAAGCCACTGTATATAAAAGGCAAAAAACTCCGGCATTTGAAGCAGCGTGAGACCTCTTCCTCCAGCTCTCCCTGTCCCCTCATGTTCCTAAGCATAGGAACTCTCTCTCTCCCCGAAATGACTTTAGATTGGCCAAAGTCTCCCAACACAGGCTAGATTTTCGAAACCATGAAAGCAGATTCAAGAGGAGGTGCATAAGTCTAGTTTTCCCTCTGAACACTTGAATTACAATATAATGAAAGGTAATTATGGATTTTTGCCCAACAACACCAAAAATAAACTGCCTACCTGAACAGGAAATTGCCATATCCAAGATAATTTGATACACTATGACAATTCAGTCTTTGAACATATTAACTACAACATATTAACTATAAAATGCTAACTCCTGGCTGTGACCTCTCCAAGTCCCCTGCAAGTCAGGAAGTGCTGTTTCCATCACAGATGATGAACAAAAAAGTATTTATTTTAATGTGTTTTATGTCAGAACAGAGGTTGGGGGGCGTACAGACCACTGAAGGCTGATTTATATCACCTTGGAAATTAGCAGCCAGACAAATATGCTGTTTCCATTAAAGTTCCAGCACCTTTGACAGAAAACTGCACCAAATTTATTCAGTATCGAACCTTCAACCTCCTCCACTTTTAGGCCGACTGAAACCACAGTGCTGTATAGTTTGACATATTGAAAGCACTCCTTCGTCAGAATAAATCAATAAAATATTCCACACACATGCACAAATTTTGACAGTTTTTCTCCCTCCTGTGTTTCAGTAATAAATACAGAAGATCAAGTTCATATTCAACGTAGAAGCATTTGTCTCTCTTTACTCATCTTCTTTTCTATCTTTCGATAAGAGCCTACAGTTCCAAAGGCAGACAAAAAATAACATATGATACCAACCTAGCATCTTTCAGCCCTTACCCCCAGTTGTTAGGCACAGGTGGGAGGCAAAGTATGATATCAGTAGAGGTTTCATGACCTTCTCTGAGTGAAGTTGTTTGGCCCTTATTGAAGCCGTCCGCTGAATGCAAGCAGCGTCCTCCTGGAGAGTTGATACTGATTCATCGCCTGAGGCCAACGAGTCATTTGGCCCTCACTGAACCGCTCCTCGCTTTTCATTGTCTCTCTTTCTGATGCTGCCTCACGCGCTCTGTAGCTCTGCCAGCTAAGCAAGGCGTATCGCACCTTGGAGGAAAAAAAAGCACAAAGAAAAAGGAGAGAGGGAGGTAGATCAACAGATGTAAAAGTCAAGCCCTTGGCCTAATCTTTTTCTTTTCTTTTCATCATTAAATATTTCATTGGTGAATATATTTTTACACTTCAATTAGTTATTGAGGGGCCATGGCGTTGTTTGATTATAGAGTTAGAGGCCACTGTTTAACAGAGGGACACAGAATGTGAAGATTTAGGTGTAATAGACTAAAACACTGTCACTGTAAAATAATGGGGTTCTTGGCTGCTTAAAGTAACAGGATTTCTTGGAAGACACATGCACCTGGTACACTGGAAAAGTGGTCTCTCAGTATGGGACTGAAGGAATCTGATGACCAAGCTATATTTACTTTGGCAATGTATTTGCGGGCTGATTTTCTAATCGAGTGTGACACCTGAAATCGAGCCTGGGTAGATTCTGTAAGTCTAAATAAGGTAGTTTCTACTGTTGAAGTGTTAACATTTCTTTTATATGATCCAGACACATTTACCCTCCATTAAAAAAAAAATCAGAACAGCATATTGTGTCACTAATACACAATGACTGAAATTAGATTTTAATGGACTTGTAAAATCTGCAGATGGTGATTAAAAATGTTCTTTTGTAACAAGATTAACCCGATTTCTAAGGAAATGTCTTTCCTGAGCAAGAATGAAGATAGAAACAGCAGCTTTCACATGCTGGCAGGAATGTGAAGGACATAGTTTTGAAGTGAACAAAAGGAAAAGACTGGTCCTCGATGGGCCTTTTCATCAACACATGATCAAAGTGCAATAAAGACAATGAAAAAAACATCTGCATGTCTCACAATAGGAGCTCTACATTCCACATGTTTTTTTTTCTCCGTCTCCTCCTTAAACTGGGATGCTGTGACCGCTACGGTCTCTTCCATTATGCAAATCACACCGGCTGCTGTTTATTCCTGCAGCTGCATACGCTTTTGTACAGACACTGTGTGAACATAGCCCCTTTTAGCATAATGCTCAGTTCATCTATCTGTTATAGTAATAGCCTTTTGGCTCTCAAACATAGATTTCGGTTATTCTGACTGCTGTTCAAACAGGACAGAACCATTACGGATAGAGACACACGATAAGGGAGATCTGTAGATTTTTTTTACTTCTCCTCACCATGATGGGAGCACAACTGTCACTAGGGAAAAGGAGCATTTTACACTCTCAGCTGGCTCAGTGATGAAAAATAAATCTGTCAGTAACCTACCAAGTACATTTCCTCTTTCAAATTTTCTTTTGCAACTTATCACTGTTATCATATCAACTGTATCAGTGCAGCTCGTGTATCACCTTTTGTAGTCTCATACTGGGAAGCTTCCGAGCAATCTGAGCTGTACTGCTTAAAAGCAAAAGCTGCCTTATAAGAAAAAAAGTCTGTTCTTGTTGCCCTAATGGTCACATTCATAGACATGAGAACACCTGTAGACAAATCCCTGCGGACATAGCCTCGGCTGAACTAACGGTGCGCCAGCGAGCAGTGAGTCTGCAGGGAGACCTCAGTGTGGGGGGTTGTCACGTCCACTTATCCATACAAACCCATACTAGCTTAGTCTAGGGACGGTTAATAGTTAGATCTGAGCTGGAACCTCAGGCTTTTAGAGGCCTCTCAACCCAACCCTGTCAGGATAATGGTGTCTCACTCCCCAGAGGTCACAATCTATAGGCATTAGCCCTTCATCTACCTCCCTACCTCATTCACTTCATCTTCAGATGTCACCATCAACCCATTACTTCGTCTCCACACCTTCAGAGAGAGGCAGAGATACTGGTGTCAGGCTCTCAATAGCTCTGCCCTGTCACTATTAATATCTCTCCTCTTTCCAGCTCTCTCTCTTTCCATCTTGCAGCCCCTTTTTCTCTCTTCCCACTCATTCTCAGCTCATTTTGCGAATATAGTTGACAGAGCAGAGGAGGAGGGAGGGAGATCGAGAGGTGAGTCAAGGATGAACATTTTCAAGGGCTATCTCACCTGGGAGTGCACCCAGACGGATACAGAAAAGAAACTAGAGCATGGGTCAGTCAGTGTTTTGGAGAGGTGAAACTCATCTTTGACTCACTTAGAGAGCCTTATTGGTCCAAAAAAAAAAAAAAAAGACAGGCGCTTTAAAAGAGATATATTTGACTTGCCTTTGAAGTGCGAGTGCCAGTCACTCCCCATTGAAATGTTTGGTATACAAACTAAAAACTGAAAATGCTGTGTATGTTCATGGGAACACTGACCCATGCATGGGCACATTAAAAGTTCCTATATTGTAAAAAGCGAGATTTTCAAAGTATCAAAACACTCACAGCACATATTTAGAAGCTTTGCTTTAAATGAACCACCAGGTCCTCTGTACAGCTGTGATGTTACAACTATACTTTATATAGGCAGAAAGGGCTGCTACAGCGCTGTTACAGTCATTCCACCTTGTTGCAATGATGGGCCCAGAAAACACTGACCAATCCGAGCCGACTAGGATTTTTTCGGGAGTTGGTCTTAAAGAGACAGGCACTAAAACAGAGGGTTTCAGATGGAGGATGAACACAGGTATATTCAGACAGACAGTATGAGGAAAAAAGTTGTTTTACATTGAAGCATGTAAACATGTTCTAGTGGAATCCCAAAATACAAGTATGCACCTTAAAATGAGTTTAATATAGGACCTGTACGCTTCATCAATAAGCTGTAAATTCACTGAATAGGATAAAATGTATTACATATTTACAAATATAATTTAAATGATTTATAGACACTACACATTCACTTTGAAATACTAATTCAATTGAATGTAACCTTTCCTTCTCATATTTGTGATAAATGTGACGTATATCGGGAACGTAAGGTCAAAGACACTCAGGGGGGGAAATGTTCGATAGCCCGTACATGAAAACATATTCAAGGGATCAACTTTCATCTCTCTACGACCTTCCGTTACCGAGATACTGCAGAAAAAGCCTAAACAGAAACTCCCATGATGCATGGCGGGATATATTTTATCAATAAAATGTTGTCACCAATTACACATCATAAACACCAAGTATGATATATACCTGTGTTAGTCAGAATCATATAGATATATGTAATAACTAAAAAATTTCCCACCTTGATAGGTAAGTCTTGTTGATGAGATTATGAGATTGGAAGGGTGTACACCTGAAGTTATTTAAAGCACTAAAAGACGCCCCTGTGCTGATTGACAGCGATTCGCTGGCTGTGATGGAAATCTCAAGCATCATTACAATGAAAAAACAGGAGTGTGTTAGGTTGTAGTCATATAACTAACTAACATGTCAAAATGTAAATACAAGTGCTAAACAATCTACCTATTTACAGCAATTTCCCAATGAAAAAATGTTTTAGACTTTACTTAATTAATTTAGATAAATGTATGTAATGTTTACGTTGAGCAGACTTAAGTAACATTTACTTAATTCGTTCACAAATGTTGCGCTTAAAGGCAAGTACATTGCAAAATGTTTCAAGGATGTTATCAGGACAATCCTACAAGTTATTTTTTTCAGTGTATTTTATGCTGGAGTGAGGTGGAAGTGTTGAACGTTGAAGAAGAGAAGACGTGATAACAGTGGATGTATGGAAACTGATTTCTCTAATAAAAACAAAACTATTAGTTTGGCACATATGCATTTCACGAGGTGTGGGTTGTATAATATATTCAGACCAGTTCCCTTTCTTGGTCTTACATGGGTGCTTGTTAATGGATCCCATTTTGCTTATAGTATTTATGAGGCCCATTCATCCTGTGTGGTGGGACAAGGCATTGTCACAATAGGACCAAAGCCCAGGCCCATACTGGGTCTCTTTACACCACAGTGGGAGATCAGAGGGGAGATTAAAAGTGGATCTATGGCACTTTGAAGCAGGGGAGAGAGGATCAGGATAAGGACACTGACCTTCAGTGATTTTCTTTCTCTGTTGTTCCCCCACACGTCGACACACATACATATCAAGACTCTTATTCACACTCTCTCCAAAGGCCAGAGCATGCACAGCGTTGCTTTATTGAAAGTTTTATAGCCCCAGGCAAGCCCCTAGCGTGACCTGGGGGGGATATGGGTAGTGTCTACCTCTGAAGCCAAGAGCATCCAACCACTTCGACTATTCAATTAAACCCCTGGCCTAAGTGGTGAGGTGGAATCACAGGGGAGACGTGCACACATAAATATACAAATATTGGAAAAACGCACGCAGACACACACACACAAACAGTGGACAGCTAAGGCCAGAGCTCTCTCTCCCTTTCTCTACACACACACACACACCTGCATTTATACCTAGAATATGATCACAAGCATCCTTGAGAACATACACACACACACACACACACACACACACACACAATACAGATTCACTCTTTGTTTTAGAAACAACACAGGCTATCTTCAGGAGTGCAATACACAAAGGATTACTAGGAGGGGAGAGGGAAAGAGCCATTAGAAACCTTATTACTTTTTTATCAGAAACTGGAGGATAAGCTTGTAGAATATAGAGAGAAGGAAAGAGAACCACAAATAAAGATGAGGACATAAAAGTGCGAGGGGGTTGAGGGGTAATGAAAAAACGTAAAGAGGCAAGACAGGCCGCAGTAAGTTAAAAGCAGGGGGATAAACACATAGCAAGTTGCTGACTAAAAGAGAAAATTAAATGGGTAAATGAGAGAGCCTAGGAGGAAATAATGACATTGTTGCACATCAGCTCGGTTCCATCAGAAAAAAAGCTAGAGCCACGGGTGCCAGTTGCTTAAAAGTCAACTGTTTGGCAAGAAACTGCAGAGCAGCTCTGTGTCCTCTGCTCCTCTAACGTCCTCCCTCAGCCCATTTACTTGGCTCACATAGAGGAAGCTGCAGAGTAATTTTGAGGATAGTAAGTGTGTGTGTGTGTGTGTGTGTGCGTGTGTTTGTGTGTGTGTGTGTGTGTGTGTGTGATTGTGTGTGTGTGTGTGTGTGTGGTGCTAATATTGATGAATGAGGGTACAGTGGATGACTCATGGGAGAAAGGGTCGATATGAGTGTGTGTTTGTGCGTTTCTATGTAGTCTGTGTCCATGTATTAAAGTGAGTGGAATTTGCATTTGTAACACATTTCCATGTTTTTCCGTGCCTGTATTGTGTATGTGTGTGTGTCCACAGTATTATATACAGCCAGCACCTGTCACTGGCTTGCACCTAACTATTTGTTTGGTCCACGCTGTACTTTAGATTGAGAAGCAAAAGTCACATTTTTACAGTGGAGTCAGGGTTGAGGTCAACATTGCACTTCAAAGCCTTGGACGTGAAGGAATATTGCATATTCAGCTTGCCTACCTCAACCTCCCAACACAAACTGAGTGTCTCTCGACCTCCAATCCCTCTCACACTTGCAAAAGCTGGAGGGGATGTATCATCTTCAAATGAGGAGACATCTCATAGGAGACCAGGGGAACGGACTGGAATGCTAATTGTCCTGTGCAACCGCTGGAAAAAGCAATAAGAAATTAAATCAGCCCGCAGACATGCACGCAAACGCACACACAGGCAAGTGTGCAACACATAAACACACTTGTTTGGATATTGTGTCTGTTCATATTTGGCGTAGTTACTGTGCATACACATGATAATACTATAGCAGCAATATGTCTCTTGTTAAGGAGTCCGCAAGGGCTACACAGAGATGTGTACAATAAAGACCACTCACACAAGCAGTAAACACACACACACTTCTGATGTAGACACAGAAACCCTTTGATCCACACTGTAATTTCCTCACTGCGTCAAACACTGGTAGTTTTACACTGCTGACTGAGAATAGATGATGATACCATAATGATACCATAACCTGTGTGTGTGCATGCTCGTGTGTGCGTGTGTCTCTGCCCATTATCTGTGACTTAGAGCCCATTTTCAGCACTGACGGATCCTATGGTTAAGTGCCTGTAATAAAGGTTTTAAGTGTTTTGGGCAAGCCAGAAACTCAGAGGACATTTGGTGCAAAAAAAAACATGCAGGATACTCCTCAGTATCATCCTGCACTGGAATGATTCAGTCTGAGATAAAACTTGGATCTCGCCCTACAACCGTAGGAAGGATTAGAGACACACAGATTGGTGAAATGTAAATAGCCGCCTGGAGGAAACTTATTTACCTCTTGCAGATGATTGGGTATGATTAAATGTGAGGAAATGAAAGAGGGTGGCTGAGATGGCTGCAAAGTTAATCCTTCTCATCCTATTTATTTGACACTTTGTGTGGTCCACTGTGCGTTTATCAATTATCAAGACGTGTGAAACATGACGTAAACGAGTGTGAAATGTGGATTTGTTACGTATTGAGGGTGCATTGTGTTAAATGCAGTGGTCAATGCCCATCTGGCCTTATTGGGAGCAAATGTGCTCCTCGGGCCAATTGTTATTATGATTCAGCTGTAATTTTCATTCAAAAAAAGTTTGACCATCCCGAGAGCCCACACCAACAACTCTGCCTTTGTGGCTAGAGTGTATAAGCAGAGCTCGAACAGTGTTGATTAGACACAACACAATGCAGGGCAAATGTCCCTGTAGACATTTCTTCTTTATTTTCATTTAGCCTCTTATCCTAGTGTGTTAATATGACTGTAACACCTCGGGGCACTCCCTGGTGTTTGGAAAAGGTGGAGAGGCCCGGCATAGCACAGCAAAGGTTATGAGCATGCATATGCATTAGACCAAATGGAAAGAGAAGTACGCTTGTTGGTTCTTGTGCTGCGGCTGTGATGCCAGCATCTCTTTTTTTTACACTGGCCAAGGCTTCGGCAGCGTGGGATGGAGGCACTGTGAGGTTATTAGTACTCACTAACAAGGACTCAGAGAAGAGGTCAGTTGTTTTTCTCTGAAATCTTTTTACAGTTCCTCTTTCTGTATTTATCTCTCATAGTGTACATATCCATTTCATACATCCCCAAGTGGCAAAGGATTGAAACTTGTATAAGAGCCTGTAGTCAAATCCTTCCTTTGTATTAAAAGAGCCATGGCCAGAGCTTCATTTGGGGCATTGTGGCAGTTCCCTCTAGAACATGCGTCTTGGGGAAAGAAGGCTTGGTTAATTTTTTCCTCTCTTAACCAATACCACCTCTAAATCAATTGTCAACCCCTAATAAACAGGCATTCTTGAGGTTCTGAGGGGTGCGACCGAAAGCTAGTCCGTCAAAAAAACACAGATCACATCATATTATAAATAAAATATTGTATACATAGAACTGTATAAAAAAACATGACCGTAACACCATAAAAAAAAAAGTCATATCAAGTGTAACTATAAGTATAACTTTAACTTTACTGCTAGCAGCACGATTTTCATGAAATTCAGTGGAAGCATGGACCAAGGAAGAAGCAATTCAATTTTAGAATAAATCATTCATATTACTTTTTCATTTAAAAAAAACAAAACATTGCAAGATAAGGTTTTTGTGCTGCATTCATGTAGTACTGGAATAATTTGAAAAATTTGTTCTCAAATCTGAAAATGTACTCTTCATTATTATTGTGAGAGATGCATGCCTTGGAGGAGGTCTATGCTCTCCAAGTTATTATTGTTTTGATTATATTTGTTATTAGTGGTAGCACTGGTGGAGGGATAGGTAGAATTAATATTAGTGTAACCTATATCGTTACCTGGCTGTATTCTCTGTTCTTGTCATCATCGTGTTGTTTTGTTAGTGTTTTGCCTTTTGTCTTGCAATACAATTAAATTGAAAGGGTTATCTTTTGCATGTAAATGAATTTGAAGCCTGGTAATCTGGAATTCCCCAAGAGATGCTCTGTATGTACTTACCACAACTAATATTACCATATGGTTTTATATATAAAACCGCCCAAGTTGTAGGCCTTTTAACATTACTCAATAACATTTATAATGTGCCTCGTGTACCATTTTCATCTAATGAAGCCTTGGACCTCCACAATATCTAGAAAACTATTATATAAAAAAATATATGCTTGTCCAAGGCTTTGTAGTTCCCCTCTACACAACCACCACCTCCCAGCTCAGACACATGAATAATTCTGGTTTCAGTAAATCCCCTGATTTTCCAGATATTCCCATAAATACCCAGCAGGGCGTCCACATCTTGCAAGGCACAGCCATTTATTTTGTTTTGCTCCTCCGTGTGTTGTGTTTTTCAACCACTATGGATGGACACAGCATATGACAGAGCCCACACATAATAAGGGATACACTCTGGGTTAGATTATCTCCAACGGTCTGAACATTTCTTAGGTTGTGGTGACTGATGTTGCTCTCTCTAATCATTCATGTGTGTTCTTTGACAGCCTTATCTCCATACACACAAATCATGAAACTGAGGTGATAACAAAATGGTAAATCACTGAAGACACCGGTTAAAAACTAATTCAGAGAGTTGGGAAAAAAACCTCCACACATGCGTTGTTTGCTACTATAGAAAGGCTAACAAACTCCTGTGTTTGAGTAGCCTCTGAATGTCTATCCATCACAGACTGTAAGGAATTAGCTCTCTTTATTCACTGACACAATTCTTAAAATTAGACGAGCAGTCAGTGCTTCCATATCGGGTACAAGATATCTGTTGGCCCAGTGTCCATGTAAAACCAATTCAAATACCATGACACAATTTTATCCGATCCACCATAAAAAAACCTGGAGGACATTATACAAAATCTAAAATCCTCCTCCTGCTGCCTTGATATTCTGCCAACAGGCTTTTTCAAAAATGTGTCAAATTGTTTGGCTTCAGATCTTTTACAAATTGTCAACATATCTCATCTTTCAGGTTTCTTCCCACAGGCACTGGAAACCGTCATCAAGCCACTCTTAAAAAAGAATAATCTAGACACGTCATTTATGAACAATTTTAGGTAAAAGTAAAATCACGGAGAAACTTGTTTTTCAACACCGTAAATCTTTCTTGTCAGAGGTAGTGGCAAAATGTCAGTCTTAGTATTACTAGTCTTACTGGATATCAGCATTCAACACGATTGACCACATATCCTGCTTAAAGACCATGAACTACTTTGTGCCTATAGGTAATTACACATGTGAGCAGAGAAATATGACATGCGGAGTTCCCCAAGGCTCCATTTTGGGGCCTCTTCTGTTTTACATCAACATGCTTCCACTGGCTCAGATTATGGAAAACAGCAAATGAATTACCATAATTATGCAGACGAGACATTTACATAACCGTATCACTAAGGGACGATGGGGAAATGGCAACACTGGGTAAGTTTGTTGAAAGAACAGAATGTGCCAAACTTTCTTCATCTAAATAAAGAGCCAAAGAAGAACAGTTTAAAGTCAGCACTCAGCTTCAATAAGCAATGTTAAAAAACACACACTAATCCAAAAAATCTTGGCGTGGCCATGGACTCATACCTGTCACACCAAGATAATTTCAGCCTACAATCACCTTCAGAGTTTATCAAAGGTTAAGGACTTATGGCTCAGAAGTATTTCGAAAAACTTCTCCGTGCATATAACGTTAACAGATTTGACTGCAGTAACAGTGTCTTTAAAAGTCTCGGTAAAAAGCCAATAAGACAGCTGAATGATGCCGCTACTGGCTGGTTTATAAAATGGTTTAGGGCCAAAATACATTTCAAAATTTATAAAGCACATTGAAATGCCTTGTTGCAGAACTGTGCTATATAAATAAACATGTCATGTCTTGCCTTGCCTCCAATCGATCAAACCACCTGTGGCTCTACGCGGCAAAAAATCACCGCCTCAAGCCAAAAGAAATGACAGCCATATGAATCCTTTGTCACTAGCTGATCTATATACATAGATAGCCCTCTGAGGGTTAAGTGTATGATATGAATCAACATGCCGGCAGGATGAGTGAACAGAACGATAGAAGTCCACGCTGGCACAACAATGTTTCCCAGCCCAAGATGGTGGCCAGGCTATAAGGTATAACCAGTGAATTTAATATTTTCTAAGCTTCGGGAGCCTATTGGTTTATCTTTATCTCTTAAAGCAGAATCTTTCTCATTCCATGTCTGGGGAAGAATTGAAAGGCAGGAACAGAATTTTTTGACAAAATTGGCTTTATTATCAAAAATGGTTTACAAATGGAAGCCATCTCTGGTATATGTCGGGCTATTGGACACAGTTAATAGCTAAACTGAGCGCCTGAGCCAGAAGTTAAGTTGCATGTTCTGAGTTGTACTGAGGAACAGCAAAGCCAAAGGAGATGGGGATTAAAAGAATGTGTGGTGTTTCTGACTGGTTCTTAGTCGGTGCCGGGGCTTTGAGCTAGGCCTGTGGACGGTGTAGAATGAAGGGGGGATTTTCAGGACATCCGCTTTGTCGAAGTGAAATAGACCAAAATGGGCTCTAAGCTTCCCAGAGCTCCCCAAGAACACAGAGTGGACTTAGCATCCACTGAGGATGAGAACAGTCATTCTGCTTCCTCTCTTCCGATTTTAATGCTGTTTCCTCATTAGTTGTATCGTTTAATTATTCACATTTTATCATTTGTTAATTAAGTCGTCAAAGGGCATATTAATAGATTTGGTTCATTGCTGTCTTTCTAAATAATGGAAGGAGGAGAACTATTATCATGTTGTGAGACTAGCTCATTCCAGTCAAAAGCTCGCAGTGGTTTGTCCTTGTTTACGGTGTTTCTCTTGATGGGGACGTCCTTGGCTCAGCTCTGAGATTCCAAAGTACAGCACCATGTAACGACCACAATGAGGCCTTGTGGGAGAGAGGGGAAGAGAGGGGAGGTTAAGAAAGAAGTAGGAGAAGAGAAGATGACAGGATAAATAGAGAGGGCAAAAATAGAGAATATAAAAAGACACATCTAAAGTAAAGAAGTTAGCTGTAACCCTCTCGTGGGATGTAGTCATGCAGATAGATCTGGTTTTATTTGCTGTATATCTCAGAGTTTTTTTTGCCTATACAGTATCACAATACAGTAAGGGTGAATACAAGTTTGTTGCATACTTTTCATTATATGTAATGTTACGTTACATTTTGAAAGCTTGAAAGCAATTTACTGTATTTTATCACAAAGCCTCATTACTCTGTGGAAACGCTTTGTACTTAAGACCTTAGTCCCTATGAGAGATGTTGACATTGATGTCTTGGGATTATCCACAGCCCACCCAATCATTGTTTCCGAAAAGACACAATGATGCTTTTCCAAATATAATTTTTCAATACTTACTTTAAAACTTTCATAGGTGGAAATCTCAAAGTGTCAGCACATAATACCAAAACTAGATACTACTAGTATTAAAGAAAAGGTTCATCATTTGGGGGGTTATGTTTATTTGCTTTCTTGCTAAGAGTTTGTGGCACTGTCACCTCACAATGTCAGCAAGAAGGTCCAAGGTTTATCCCCCGTCTAGGCAGGGCCTTTAGGGGTAGTGTTTGCATGTGCTCCCTGTGTTTGCGTGGATTTCTTTTGGGTGCGCCTGTTTCTCCCACCACGAAAACATGCATCTCCCTGAGCGGTGTAAACGGGATGGGTTGAGTCAGGAGAGTCATCCAGTATAGATACCAGATCATAAAAATCAGATTTCCATACCGGATCGGTAGAAGCATGGGTTACCACTAAATGGAAACAGAGGGTCTGCTGTGGCAACCCCTAACGAGAGCAGCCAAAAGAAGAAGAAAAGGCTTTCTTGCTATGAGTAAGATGAGGAGTTTAATACCACTCACATGTCACTATGCTAAATGTGAAGCTAGACTCTCAGCAAGAAAGTGGATGAGCATATTCCACAAAATATCAATTTCTTAAAGTATTTTGTTATGTGATTTGGGTGAACTGACCTTTGAATTCCTGTTAAACATTTGCGGAACCACTTTATCTGCAGTCTCATCAATGCCTTTCAGGCTCTGATGAATTTTGAATGACGAGACCTTGAAGAGACCTTGAACTAAACACTCCTTTCTTAGCATGCTGACTTCCTAGCTTAATACCTCTCGAAACCATTTTCTCCCCAACTTCATATTCTAAGTCTATAAAAGGGAGCCGAACGACTGAATCATAGTGCTGCTGGTTGTGGAGCCTGAGGTTCAGATAAACAGTGAAACAATAGCCTGGCCTAGAAAGTTGTCACTAGAGATAAACATAGTGGGAGAGTGAGATATGGTATGCCCCAGCAGGACAGGCTTCCACTCTGTGTACGTATATGTGTGTTTCTTCATGGTTGAAGGGATGGGCCATTGTGGTTTACAGAGTGTCTCCATCTGGAAGCACTCAGTTTTGGTCTGCTTTTTTAAACGTGGACGTGTAGCTTGTTTAAATAGTCACATGCATACACACACAAAGATCCGCACGTACGCACAGAGGCATACTGTACACACAGACAGATTTTGTTTCCTTTTGTTGTCAGGAAAACCTACAGATGGACAGCGTGATCGAACAAAGCAACTCTGCTCTTAAAATAGAACCTCTGAAAAGAGTTGGGAGGGCTGCAGGAGACGACACATCTGCAGATAAGAGAAAAGAAAAGAGGGAGGGAGATGGAAAGACTGTCTTGCTGTTCCGTCTCACTCCCTCCTCCACCTGGAAGCTCAGGATGAGAAGAGGATTAACTGATAGACTGAAGAGAGGCTGGAGATGAATAATTTCTGTCTGAGCTGTATGTGTGTAAGCAGGTGTGATTGTTATGTCTGTCTACTGGTATGTTAGAAGAAAATAGTCTGGGTAAGAAGGTTTAGCAGTAATATGGCTGTTCATCTAGTTTTTATTACGGAAAAAAATGCATTTCAGTCCCTTACAGGGTGTGCACACACTGCAGTGCAGGGCCGGAAACACAAATACGCATGCATGTGTCGATTTATTGACCTATCCAATACGTCGTTATCGTGGTGGCATCTCACTCTGTGTAACATCTTAGTATAGAAACTGCATTTGTAGCACTTAAAATGTTGAAGCAGAGACTTTTAATTGCCATTGAAACACTGGGCTGTGTTGTAATGAGCCAAGCCAACAGTTGTGGCAAACTTCAGCTGAGAGGGTTAAAATGGTATGCAAAGTCCACCAGTCTATGCTCCGTGAAATCATCATGGATTTAATTTCATCTCTGTGAAATCTTCATGATCTCTCTGAATCCAGACAGCCTTTATATGTTTCTTTAAAGCATAGAGGATCATACCAGAGCACCTTCTTTTGTGAGTTTATATACTGTATTTCATCTGATCACAGTGAAAATAATGAAGGATGCAAATGGGTTCTTATGGCAACCGTATGCTAGCAAAGTCAAACTTATACCGGCTGAGGCTGTTTACACCGTATTTCCACCTCCATTCGGTGGAGGTCGGTCAAACGTAGTTCACGTTAACATTTTTCTCTAAAGCCTGTGTCATTACTCATTTCAGACTATGGGCCCTATTTAGATGATCTATAACTTATGGTCTCAGGTGCATTTAGGGCGTGTCCAACTCCATTTTTGCTCGCTAGATGGCGCAAAATCTGGGCGCAAAGTATTTCATCTCTTAATCAAATACAGTTGTGTTTTTGGCTTAACATGAGTTTAAACCAGTCAGAGTGTCATCTCCCATTTACTTTACAAGCCAAGTGTGCTTGAAAGGTAACATTGCTATTAAAACAGCTGATTCAAGAAATAAACAAGAAAGAAGGAAAAGGTTTTCTGCTGCTTTGCACAAAGCAGTGCACCCTCTTCCATCTCGCAACCCTCTCTTCCATCTACAACTCAATTTGACTGCATATGAGAAAATACACAGATAACGTGTAACAAGAATGATGCGTGGATCGTCCCTGATGCGATCTGAATTCGCTTGATAAACTTAAATCATTCACCTTCCACCGACTCGAATAATTTTAACTCCCCTTCTACCAGTCCCTGTAGTCCCTGTCCCTGTAGTGATGAGTGTTTTCTTTAATTATTAGAGAAGCTGCTTTCAGTGATTGTAAACGTTTCCATGCAGCAAATGTAATTCAAGGACATTTAAAATAGCCATCCTCAACATTCAGAACATTAATAAAGCATTAAACATTTTATTTTTCTAAAGATCTAGAACATGATCAGTAAAAAAAAGCAGTTGGATCAGGTTTTTGTTGGTCGACGCGGCAATCGCTCTCTGCTGCCTTATAATGGCCACGCTCCAACAATGCACCTGACCACACCTCATTTTAAGACCAAAACACCCATGGGCACACAGATTGGCATGAGTACGTTTGCTACTTAAGCAACGTGGGTGTGAAAATGACAACTGCGTCAGTTTAAAACTAGCAATGCAAGCTTTACTGCGCCATTAGCCACTTTATGCCGGGTGGAAGACAGAGAAAAACATCCCCTTCCACATTGACTACCCTCATCCATCAGAATGTCTGATTGTCGACCATGATAATTCAATCATCAACGATTCTATTGTCAGTGAAACCACGTTCAATTCAAATATGCCAACGCAGTAATAGTTGGACGCTACAGAGAGCAACGAATACACAAGGGGACGCATTACTTTAGACAGGTAGGTAGACAAGCACATATCACATATGCTTGTCAGCTAGACACATATGCAAACAACGTATAATGCACATGTCACATCCGCTTAATGTAAACTCACTGATATTCCTCACACATATCCGCTCAGGCACACATAATCACACAGAGAGTAATCCTACAACTGGTGTGTAGCTGTAATAACTTTGCTGACAGTAATAGCTGATCTTGCTCCCTGTGCAGCAGGGTTAAATCTGAGGCTTAAACTAACACACAATGGCTCTCCGTAGAACCCCTAAACCTTGAGCCGCTGTCTTACACCACCCACACCCACACACACACACACACACACACACAAACACACACACACGCACACGCACACCTCACATCCTCACACAGGGCTCCGCCACAGTCCATTAAATGGGTATTAATGCTACTTTCCCCTACAAGCTTCACCTAGGCCATTAGCATTTGTTCCTTGTCACCCTCTTTCATGGACTTGATTCCGCTCTGTCCATCCTGCTGATCAGAGACCCTGACCTTTACCTGCCTCACTGGAGATGAGACACATATATATACCGTACATTAGTTTATCTCTTTCTTGTTTCAGTTATCTGTAGGTGACAGATCCATTGAAGCACTAGGACCTCCTAACACCCAGTAACATCATAGAGTTTCCCCTCCCCCCCAGCATGAATAATTCTGTTAAATAGCTGTTAGAAGTTTCACATTGCATGTCATTTCTTGTAATTGTTATGGACATTATGAGTGTGACCAGCTCATTACAATTAATATAATTGTTATTATTTTGATTAGGCCTATGAAGGGAGCTGCACTGGGCGACTATTGATCTACGCATTGTGTCAGCGACCATGTTTCACAGTGGGAAGACATTTACGTGACACAAGGACTTATTACATTACTGTTTTGTCCTTGGCAGACATTAATGCTTCTGCTTTTTTTTCTCATTGGCTTCTTTTTTCTTTCTACATTGTGTCCCTGCACCTTACACCTTGAAATACAGGGACTTACTAACAGTATCGTTAAAGCTTTTCTCCATATTTCTTTTGTGTGTGGGTGCCCGAGTGTCCTGTGTCAGCATAATTGGACAGTGATTTTGGAATAACTGTGGATTTAAACAGAGATGGATTAGTTCTGCTTTGGTGCCCTGATGTTTCATTTAGCTGGACTGATGAGACAGTGCCGCTACGGGGATACATACTCTGAAATTGGTGCCCCTCTTGTTTTTTCAAGACACATTAGAGACACGTGTCTCTCATAAGAGAGACACGTGAAATTATGTTTGAAGCTAATGTCTCCTTCATAGCCACAAGCATGTGTTGCTCCTTTGCTTGCTGAACAAACCAGTCCTAATTTTTTTGAGGAATGGTTAAACATATTGGGAGATTGCTTTCTTGCAGACAACATGACATTGTCGTGGTCAGCACCTTACCTACTGGCGATACTCTATTTGGTTTAGGGGAGGGATGGCACCTGGGTAGAACATGTAGGTCACAACACTGTAGTCATGCAGCTGATTCATAATTTGGTTTATTAACAGTCTCCTGCCGTTCCTTAAATTTGTCCAACAATTTTAGCATCTGCTCTTCCTGAAAGAAGTTCCTGAATCTCGTAGTTAGACATTTCCGTTGGTGTCTTTGTGTTATGACCCTTCTTCTTCACGCTCAGATGTTTGTGTTCTAAAGGTTTTTGGAGGTCACATGGTAGAAATGTCATCCACACGCCTTCACACTCAATTACAGAGACTCAGACTTCTTACTAGGGAGTTGGCAGTGAAAAGATTCTGTTTAAACTGATTTAGACATTTGCATTCTCAAAAACAGTTCCTTGTCTAGATAGGTTCAGTGTTGCAGTACATGTGTAAAAAGGGACTTAAAGTAATTTTTTTTTTACTTTTTTTGTGATTTGGGGGAACTAACTCTTTCCTTGCCTTTTAAGATACAGTTAAAAGAGCAAACTTCATTTACATGGTGCCTCTGCACCCCCTTCTCAATCCAACATGACTCTCCCACTCACTGACCTGGAGGCTAACGGAGGATCTCTGATGTATCTCCAAAAAACGTTTGCCAAACCTTGATTTGGCATTGGCAAGGTATTTTAATTTAAAAAGGAATGACTTGTGATACCATACTGTGATAAACAGAATAAGCATACAGATTGTTTATCTGGAAATATTAAACATTGAATTTCAGGTAATGAAATGGTTCAGCATTTCTGAAGTTTTTGGAACCTTTCTAGGTCAATAAAAAATTGTTGGACATTTTTACAGAGTAGTACCGTGAAGATGTGAAAGATCTTTTAGGTTAAGTAATAGCTAATGCTCTTTTAGCAATGAGCAAAATAAAAGAGCATTCGCCAGTACAACAAAAGCATTCATTTCATATTCAGTCACCTCCACAAACGTCTCACATCTAAAACCTGCCCTTTTCTTTCTATCCGACACTTGCACGTCTTTATATCTTTCCTCAGGATGAAATACTGCCTTGTTTGACATGAAAAACACAATTCAGAGTTAAAAGAGCACACAGCGAGGTACGGAGTAAGAGAAGGTTTTCTCCAAATGAGGAGCCCCCAGCCGTGGGTGTCAACTTTCTCTGAGCATCAAAAGAATTTGACCTTTTTCTACTTCAGTTAAATTTCTCACATCTGAATACAATGCCTCCAATTGAGTGTTGACCGGCTGATGCGAGATCAAAATCTTCTCCACGTCTAACTCTGTCGGAACTTAGTTAACATCGCTGAGCTGTGAAAACTATGGTTTTCTGAGGTGAAAAAGTATTTGAGATTGAAGTGGTGTGTGATGGAGGAAGGAGGCGGTGGTTGCAATCGACAGTGTGTTTATTTTTGAACAGTGATCCCTTGATCTGGCAAAAACATAAATATTGATTTTTCTCCCAGTCCCAGTCCAGAGGAGATCATGGGGGCCAATAACATCTTTGAACTCTGAACAGTGCTGGCTCTGGCCTCTAGGGGGCCTTGGGCAAAATTTTATTCTTAACTCCTTCCCAAAAAGACATATTTTACATTTGAGTGAAGTGGTGCACTCTGACTGAACTATTACAATAATATTTACCATGTCTAGAATAAGAATATTATCCTTGTAAGACATATTTCCCAATTCCCAAAAGGCATTATGCAATTTCTTTTCTCATTCCCCAAATTGAAATGGGAGGAAGATTTTTTTTTTTCATTTCATTGTTGCTTTGTTCTCAGTTTCCAAGCCTCTTATCAACAACAGAGACATTATTATCTGCCATCTGCCAGAGATTCATACTCCATAGACTTTAAGCTCTATTACCCAAGATGAGTGATTGGTATGAAATTTACGCCTCTTATGTGGCGTACCAATGTTGCTGGGTATTATTGAGCTAAATGGTGCGAGGAATCGATTTGCATCATTCGATGTACAGTAAACAGCACTCTGACACCAGTCAACAGGCAGCAGTCTAAAGAAATAATAATAGGAAGTGGGCAGTTTTGAATGTAGATGGAGAGTGAGAAGAAAAGAAAGATGTATAGCATTTGATCCACAATATCAATCCTCAGCCACAAGTCTTGGAAAAGTCATCTGTT
Source organism: Echiichthys vipera (assembly GCF_963691815.1). NCBI lineage: Eukaryota > Metazoa > Chordata > Actinopteri > Perciformes > Trachinidae > Echiichthys > Echiichthys vipera. Next base: position 6,649,033 of record NC_139843.1, on the reverse strand, counting down.
GATGGGCACAACTCAATCAATTAAATACTAAATAAAAATAAGCTGGCCTGATCTTCAATGTGGACTATTGTCTGTTACAACTTACCTGCATGTTAATCGAGCATCCCTACACTGCTTTGCTCCACTGCTGCTCTTGCATACCCATGGCTGTCATATCTTATTCCTTACAAGAAAAAGGAATCAAACAACCCTGTCTTCAACTCAACTTCTCATATGGCCCCAGGCTACGCTTCAGATATGCCAGCAAATGCCCAAACACCAAGGAAGCTTTGGGTCTCTGATTCCCCTTTGGTCCTTATTTTGTAAAACAAAGGCGTGTGCTCTGCTTTCTCAACAATTGATTTAAAGGTTTGTTTGTGTAGCGCACAGTTGGACGCTACTTGAATCTTCCCAGATATGCTGGAGTTGGGAAACCTCTGACCCCCCCTCGAAGAGTCTTCTTATGCATGAGTTAAAGTTTAAAAAAAAGCACAATTTTGGTTCGCAGCTCTACTGACATTGTTTTCAAGCATCGATTGCATGGCTTTCACCCACTAAGGCAACATCCGAACCACAACGCAAACCCTTAGCGACCCCGCCTTTCCCTTTTCGTAAACAAATGCTGGACCAGGAAACATAATAACTTCTGTGATACCATTTAGAGGACCTGTGGATTATAGTCCATGACTGGATTAGGGCCATCTCCCTCCACGACATCTGTTTGACTATAAAGGCTCATGGAGATTATAGGGGAAACCACATGCCCAGTTACAAACACATGGGCACAAGATGTAATCTCATCAAGTGATTAGAATCTGCGTTCTCTCTTGATACAAACTATAAAAGAAGAACAAAGAGGCAGAAAATAAGGGGAAATTGTTTTGGAGAAAATGCTGAGAAGGCACAATCTGTATGTTGTCTTTCATTGGATTTGAGGGCCAGACTGAGGTTTTTCCTGTCTTTTAATTAAAATTCCAGCTCATAACAGCTCCACTAAATATGCAATGTGTTTGTGGTCTTGTTGCACCACTTTATCCTTCCGTAGGGGGAAGATGCAAGGACAGAGGAAGGGACCGCCATTAAAGGAATACTTCACCCTCAAAATGATTATTTCTATAGAAATGATGTGAATTCTTGAAGACAGAAAAATGCTTTTCTCACATGCCTCCTCGGTGAACGAGTATCCAAATATGGAGATGGTTCTTCATTCTTTGTTCACCGTGGAGGCGTGTGAGAAAACTAATTTTCCTTCAAGAATTCAAGGTAACGAGAAAAAGACTACACTGGTATCAAAACACTTTTTTTAATGATAAAAATCAGATTCAAAATGTGCATTACAAATGCAAAAAAAAATGTTTTGGTATCAAATACTAATCAAAGGTATCCTACACTGTAAAACTTTTTTTTTTTTTTTTTAAACGATGATTTTCTGGCAGCTGTGGCACCAAAAAGAGAAAAGATTAGAGAGAGAAAGATGACACTGTTCCACTACCATTCACCATCACCTAGGCTGTGAACAGTCCCTCATGAAACAACTTAGAGCTGATGGTATTGCACCACTTTCTCATACATCACAGTCACGGTGGTATGCAATCCCACCCAACTCATACATTTTCTCCTCCTTTTAATATACGTATATTTATACAGCGTGACAGAACTCTGCACCTTTGTTTTTGTCTTTTGCACTATTTATTACATTTTATATCTTGTTGGTCTGCACTGAGTAGAAAGCAGCTCTGCACTGAGTAGAAAGCAGCTCCGCTTTTAATCCCATTGCACTGTGCATCGTGACAATAAAAGACATTCTGATTCTGAAATGTATGTTTATTTGGTTTCAGTCATGATACCTTGGTCGTCAATAAAAAAATCGTTATCAACATTAGTTAATTTCTTTAGTTTTATTCTGCACATTTACAAAAGAGCATGGCCTGCTGGGTTCGACCAATGGAAATCTGTTCGTTCATATACATGTTAATATAATGTTAATAAATGTTCATTTTCAATTTCAATTCAATTCCATTTTATTTATAGTGCCAAATCATAACAAAAGTTATCTCAGGACACTTTACAGAGTAGGTATAGACCACACTCTATGACTTATTTATGATTTACATAGACCTAACAATTCCCCCGTAGAGTACAGTGGCAATATTACTGTAATTTCCATATATGAAATGAAGTAACTGTAATTATTTACAATGAAAACATTAGTCAATTAACAAAGAACTACTGAAATTAAAAATTAAATAGTGTTTTTTACTATGAATTTGTCAGTAATTTTAAAAGAGTTTTCCTTTTTTTAGTTTAAAGTTAAATTTTACAGTTTATTGTATTTACATAAATGAGAATTATTTGTGAAATTACCATACATTTGTGAATGTAACGGATTTCTTATGTTTTTTTGTAAAAGAACAGAAATATTGTTTACAGTTACAGCGATTTCATGTTATTTTACGTATGACATGTAACATCACAGTCCCTTTTTTGCAAATTAAATGGTATTTAAAAACACAGAAACTAACTAAACTAAAATTCAGTTTTATTACATTTTTTAACAGTGTTTGTTAGCAAAGGGAATGACATGCTTCCTGCTTACTTCATCATACCATAGTGAGAATATAATAACTCACAATTACCCGTGCACTCAGACATATAGCGTACATTCCAACCTGCCTCTCTCTCCGTCCCTCCAGCCAACCTCTAATTGCTCAGGTCAGCCTGCCTTTCTTAATAACAATCATATATTTACTGAAACAGATACACACACATACCATCTCTTAAACACACACAAACATTTACGCAGACAGAAAATATACTCCCCACTATCCACCACTAATTAGAAGCTAATTATCTAGGCAAGTGTAAACAATCTCAGCAGATGGCAAAAACCGTGGCATTAGCACTAATGACCTTGAGCAGTGTGAGGCCGTGGGCTTCCATTCAGGAACAACCTCTCTCGTTACGATATGCTGCACTATCATTAAACGGCACACATATGCACGCACAAATAGGCACACACTACCAGCCAAGGTTACTGCAGTATGAATCCAGTTTTATCATTCATAGCAGTATTTTCAGTTGGCAAGTGATTTTTTAGGGTCATTGCCAAAATGGGTAAAATGAGACCCTCGCAAACATACAGTAGTTACATATTTGGTGTTACTTGTATTTAATCAATGCGTACATGACTTTGCTATCCTAGTTGTACTAGCTGATTTGACTTGCTGATTTCGAGGTTTCGCTGAGTGTCAGGACATGCAGTGCTTTAAATAAGTACTTTTGAGCATTGTTGAGAAATGCATATACTACTCTTAACCACTCTGATTATGTGTGGCTGCTCTTTTGTCATCTAATCATGCGCATCCAATGAGTTAATGTTGTGATAAGGATCCTGATTTGGATTGAGATCTCATGTTGAAATACTGCTCATCGTGTAAGATAACCTTTTTCTTTGTTGATCCCACGCAAGAAGAACATAGAGCAGATGAATGGAATTCAAGGTTCTCTATCACAGCAAAGCTGTCTCCAACGTGTTATATATTTTATTTATTAGATCTTGTTTGTAAACATCATGTCTGAGTATTTGCAATACATAACACATAAGGTATTATATTGAATCTGCTATCCTGCATCTTACCCTAATGAATGATTGAAAGTGCACATAATTATCCTTGTGCAAAGATTTGCAATAAACCTCCATCCCTCATTGAGCCAATCCCTCACAGACTTACCAACTCAAGGACTCACGGACTTCGAGGAACGTTCTTGATAAGTCCCTGAGGGCTGAGGGCCAAGCCACTGTCAAATCGTCAAGTGTATGAGGACTCTATCGCAGACATTTCGAGTCCTTTCTGAACACTTTTTGTAAATACGCATTTCTGCAGAATGCGCCTTAGGGAATTACCCACAGTTCATAGCATTGTGACATTTATGCATGGGGTTATTGGCGTTGTGGCCTTGTAGCCTCTCATACTCAATCATATACCAGGGGATGTTAGTTAAGTCTATGATGGTTCAGGGTTTAGACTTTAGGGTGGGGATTGAGTGTATAGGATAAGAATATAGCAACTGGTATAATATATAAGATTGAGCTAAAGGGTACCAATCTAAAAATATCCATCTTGAAAGTACACATGTTCATAAACATGATTTTCCCATCTGTACCTCTGCCCACTATTGTTTCCTCAAGACATGTGACATCAATAATAACCGTCAGACCCGTCCCTGGATGCGAATTCAACGTGTACTTCATGCGAAAGGACATGAATATAGGCGCAAAACATATTCTTTATTGGTCAAAGAACACTTCATGTACTGTACAGTAATGAAGTCTATGCGGATACTGCTGTTCTTCCTGGTCAATGTCTCCTTGTAGACCTGAGATGACTAATGAACACTTCCACTCCACTTGTAGCTGTACCTCAGAGCAGCTCCAGACACTCATTCAAATTGCCTCCCAAAGTGCCTGTCTTCTGCCTTCTCTCATCTTTATCAATGCAAAGTATAGCTTGACACTCTTCTAGAACACCACCTGCCGTAGTGCTGTCATAACACGCACACTCATGCTTATTCGAACACATCTGTAGCCTGCAGTCAGAGAAGCTTTGTGACCATGTTCAGAGAAACACATTCAATGAGTGGGAGAAGAGCCATTGCGGAAATTCTACACATCCTTTCAAGGTTAATGTTGTATTTCCCTTTATTTGTATCCCTCCTCTCACAGAAATGCGACAGTTGTACAAAAATGATGTATGTAATTTTCCATCATTTTGGCAATGATGCATATATTATACAACTTCTTAGGCCCGGCCAATCTGAGTGAGTTTTGCTTGCTCTCTTTCCTAAGTGAGTAAAAAGGAAGACGGGTGAAGGAGTTAGTCACAATAAAGAACAAAGTGATGGCCTGAAAAGGAGGTGAGCTGGGGAAAAGCAGAGGGAAAGCACAAAGAAAGCGGAAGCAACGAGGCTGCATTGTATGACCCCCATCTGGGACATAAATGGCAAAGGCAAGCGGCTTCTCGTATCTTGCTTTTGAAGGACCTTAGCCCTTCATCTCATCCCACCCGCCCAGCTTCGCAAAGGCCAATCTGCCCTTTTTCTTACAATGACAACACTCTTCGTTCCGGGACAATGCACCGTAGGACTGTGTCTGGCTCTGATCTGCATTATAAAAGAAGCCTGATGCAGCAGGTAAGAATAGGACTGGCTGGGCTAATTTCAGCAAGGACGCTAACATGCTTTTCTTGTTGTTAGATGTGTGGAGACAGGTGGAGGGCACCCGGAAAAAGAGAGGTTATCCTTAAGAGAATTGTGCTTCAGAGCTAAAGAATGACTTCACTTTAATTGGCCTTTAAACGGCCAAATAACATGGTAATAGTGAACACGATGTAACAAATAGAGCCTGAACACTTTTGGAACAAATCTCAGAAAAAAACGGCAAATTAATGAATAGAGAAGACGTCGTACCCGAATAAAGGTAAAGGTATGAAACAATGCACCTGTGATGTGAACATTTTAGTGTTAAATCTCTTCTATTTACCTTGACCTATACTCATAGTTTTGGCCATTGTTCCCATTTCTAATGATAACATTATATTCACCAAATGAGTTGCTGAGGAATGCAGCAGCATCACTAACAAGTAGTCAGATGGGGCCAAAACATGAGCAGTCTCACAGGTTTTAAACTAATCTTCAGGTTAGCCAGACTTACTTGATAGAGAAATGTTTAACCAAAATATCTCTTATGCATACTCAACTTCTTGGTTCCGACTCGAAACAACTGCAATGCAGGATTATTACGTTTAGAAAGTAGTTCCCATAATCTGTCTAAACTTTTGGCTTTTCACCATCCGTCTGATCATGAATGCTTGTGTATCTTGTACCATTATATTTTATTGTAGCCTGGTAACCATATTCCCCATATAAGCAGTTACTTTGAGTACAATGTTATCATAACAAACACGATTTTGACATCAATACACCATCTCTTTTTTAATATTGAAAAGACTAGTGCGTGCCTGTTGAGAGCGGGCCGATAGCTTGCAGCTTTCTTGAGAACAGCTTATCTAAACAACTTCACACTCAATGCTGCACTTCAGTGGGTCTTGAGCATACACCTGCCATGACATAATTGCGCCCCCTATCAATGCTAAAGCACAGGTGAAATTTGAAAACAGCTAGCTATTTGAGACCAGGCTATTTCCTGGGACAAAGGCGTTCATTCCAAAGGTTACATTGCTGATGCTTGAAATGTTTGAGTTTACTAGAATGTAACATCTCTAAACTCTTTTTTTATCTGTTCTTCAATCTACTGCAGCTGTACCCAGCAAGCAGATCCCCTCTCAATACACTACACCAGGGCTGTTTAATTAGTTTGGAATGGGGTCTGGTTGACGAAAAATTATACAAAGGGAGGGGCCGTAAAAATCTGACTTTAAAAATATGAGCATCACATTAATAGCTATAGAAACTTCAAAACACAACAACGACATAACAGTGCATATATTGTCTTTATTTGATCAATGTAAATAATAATAATAGGTTTACTCAACAACCTTGTCAAAAACCAATCCTTATTAAATGAACATTCCTGTTAACCAGAGGTGTAATGTCGCTAACTACATTCACTCAATTACCGTACTAAAGTACAAGTTTGAGGCTCATGTTTTGTACCTGAGTATTTTCTTTTCATGCTACTTTATACTTCTACCCTACCACAATTCAGTGGTCTTCTCCCGGGGGCTGCCAATTGAATACCCCTGCACTATACTGTCTGTATATAATGAACCACTAATAAATACGTCTCGTTGATCTCAAGAGCTGGCACTTGACCCTGCACTTCCTGGGATGCTCAGCAATACGCCCATAAAGTGGGAAGTTGATAGGATGAATGGTTGTTGAGAAAATTGAAGGACAAACAAACTTATTCTGCAATGCTCATTGCGTTCTGCAATTACTTGAGGTCCCTTTGTAGCAGCATTATGTTGTGTCACTAATACTGTTAAAAGGATTCATTATTCATAATGGCAGCCAGAGAATGATGTGCCATTGTGATGTGATGGTGAATACATGTTGGTCCACACCCGATCTGCACGAGGTGGGAAAGAAATGGAGTATGTCTTGTCAGTGCCATGTGGGAAGATTGTGACAATGAATGGGGAGCCATCTGATATATGACGGTGATGCTAGATAGGCGTGTGTGTTAGGGAAAGAAAAGGCGTGTGTGCAAGAGTGTGTTAAGATAGGTGTTTGAATACCATGCAGGTAGTGTATGTGCATGCACATACTGTATACTTTTGTAAAACATATATAGTCTACCTCTGTGTGTGTGCCTGTGGGTTTTGCGTGTGTGAGGATGTAAAAAGACAGCTGAGATGATGTCAATCACGCATGCTGCACCTGTCACGGTGTTGCTGCTGGTGAGGGATGGCTCTGACCTTCTGCGATGACAAGGGAGCAAGGCAGCACAATTAGACTATACACTTCTGCATCTCTCCTATTCTCTCTCTCCCCTATTTCCCTTCCCGTTCAGAGACATCAGGCCACACCGATCTCCTTTCAATACCCACAGTTCAATGTCGCCTGTATCATTTAGGGTTTAAACTGAAGACATGGTGCAACCAGAGAGGGACATGACACCCACCTCCAACTATAGAGGTGGGATGGAAGGGGTCAAAAAGTTGCAGTATGTAAGTATGCAGTGGATGTGTTACAGGGGTTGAAGAAATGAGAAAAAATGCAGTGATAAAACCTTAAAATTTATGTGGTAGAGAAAATTAAAATAAAACTGTTACCCAAATTGTCCTTCGTAATAAAATGCATGGGCACACATGGCCATGTCCTCATAGTAACACAAGATTAGCAAACTCTCGTGAGATTGTTGAGGTGAGGCATTGTCCTTGACTAGTCAAGGTTAGGATAGGTCATCGGGCTGCGAGTCTCGCAAGAGTTTCGAACAATCTAGACCCAACCCAAACTCAGAGTGCCTCTGGGATTATTACTGGCACTTTCAGTTTTACCTCTCGTTAAAGTGGCAGCTAATTTGGCAAAACTGTCAGCTTGGATACAATGTGCACGACTGTCTTATCGCTCTCGTTTCTTGACTTGCTCGACCAACTTTTCACTGCTGCATAGACCGATTTTTTACAGCAGACCTTTTAAGTTGTCATAGCAGGTAAAGCACATATGGAAATACTGTCACTAAATATGATCCCTGCCATTAAGCAACGTTTTCCTTTACCAGCAAACACACAGTTATGGCAAAGTAAGGTGCTTTGGATGTAAAAAGGTATGTGTTTATTATAAAAAAATGAAAGCACAAAGTGAGGGTGATAAACGAAAGGTGAAATAAACACAGAGTTAAAAGGAAGGATAGATATAGAGAGCAAAGAGACAGTAAAAGAAAAGTGTTTGGATTGTTTAGGATGGGTAAAGGACAGGTGACGCCCCACATTGCACGATGAGGGTGTGATCTTCCCATAGACAGTGATGAGTGCAGGGCCTCTGATGGATGGCCCAACCTCGGCCGTCTTTGCAGTGTCATTAGGCAGAGAGGTTTGTAGGACTTGTCTGAATGCAACGTGCAGTGCCACTGCCCATTCATCACCAAGCTGCTGTCTCGGCTGAAGCCATCAAGAATAAAGTTCCACTGGTTTGTATTCTGGAGCTATAAGAAGTGGGGATTTCAACACATACAATCTATGAGTCATAACCACCCAGAAAGGCCTTAAACTTTTACTGCAGCATATGTGGTAACAAGGTCTTCTGATAATTGAAATAATAATTGAAATACCAACATAATTGTGGTTTACTTGTGAGTTTTCTACCTATGTGTTGGTGTATTGCAATTCAGACCTTCAAATGGATTTAGTGGGTTTTCACAGATATCTACACATTAGGATTCAGCACTTCACACAGTCATATGGTCTGTTCATACACTCAGTAATACAAACTGGCCTCCAGCATTGGCGTTATCTCAGCTATTTTACTCCAGTATGAATTGGATACCACTATATGGCACAGATACAGTGCAAAAGGGCAAACTCATTTTCTCTGTGGAGCGCGGCTAAACTGGTCCAATGGCAGCTTCATATGGAACTGTAAATGCACATGTGCCTCAGTAGACATCAAAATCTTATTTTCATTTTCTCAGTGATGGGCATTAACCCTCAAAGGACAATGGGGGAGTTATGTGGTTTTACAAGCTTAAGGCAGATTAGGATGCTGACAAATCATACGTTGTTGTTTTTTTTCCAAGATTAAGTGTAGTGCCTGCAGGACAATTCATACAAGGAGTTACATAAATAAAAAATCCCTGCATTTCTTGTTTCAAGATAAAGTTGAAGAGTATATGTTCCATATTGTAAAGATTCCCATTTTGATAACAAAGCAGATGAAGTCCTTTTTAAATATCAAAACTGAATACAAAGAATATTGCACACAGCCATTCTTCTTCAGACTTTTGTACAGTTGTGATGTCACAACTATCTATGAGTAGAAAGTGATGCTACAGTTGTTCCCCGGCTGCAGTAGCAGTGAAAAGACACCAAGAGCGTCGTCTAGGGGCGGCTGTGGCTCAGTTGGTAGAACGGGTCGGCCAATGTCCGAAGGGTTGGCGGCTGATTAGCAGCCACGCTTCAGTCACTCTGCCCCAGGGGAGCTTTGACTACGTGGTTTACCCCCAACGTGTGATCTCCAGTGTATATTCAGGCAGACAATATAATAAAAATAATGTTTTTTGTTTTTAACCTTAAAGCATGTAAATGTATTCTAGTAGAAACCCAAAATACAAGTATGAACCTGAAAATTAGCATGAAATGGGACCTTTTAAGCAATACACAGGTCATTCAGGTCAACATATCACCAGATTGGCAGGCCTGGTATGTATGAGGTCTCTGCTGGGCTTCAGGGACATTATGCGGTGTGATGGAAAATGGCTGCTGTAAACTGAAACGCATCTAACACAAATCAAATACCACTGTATATTATTTATTTTATAAAGTGGTGGAGGAGAGAAGCCCGCTAAGAGCAGTGTAGTGGCAGATTGTGTGTTTCGAGTGTCCACTTTTAGACAGATGCTAATCAAACAATGGCAGACACAGTTATGGAAGTAGGCGGCAGGCCTATCAATCACAGCACAGCCAATACACTTCCATTTGAGGAGGCTGTCAGTCACCTGAGAGGTGCAGTAATGGCATGGTTGTCACCAGATAGAGAGAGAGGGAGAGAGATTTGGCAGGAGGGTTGAAGGAAGTAGAGCTAGAGAAAATGAGTTGGTGGACTGGAGGGAGAAGCCACTTTTCCAAGACTCAAATCCCTTCCTACAGCTTCTGGAGTTAGTTGTTTGAGCAAATATAATTTGATACCCACAGTAAATGCAGCCATAGCTATGGGTGTTTTTTGCTTTCCTTTACTATGTTTCTCTATTTTTTTATATTATGATTTTAAAGGAATCGTTGGACATTTTGAGACATACTCTTGCTGAGAGTTGGATGACACCCTAACGATGTATTAGGGTGTTTCCCAAAATGTCCAACTATGGTCTTTTTCAGTCAGAAGCAAGTTTGATTTGGTGTTTTATAAACTAAAGGTGGATCTTATCTGCTGACTGCTGTCATTTCATGAACTGTACAGCAAAAAAGCTGCACATTTGTCCATCATTTCCTCTTGCTCATTTTGACAAGTTTAATTATTCAAAAAAATAAAACAGCCTACAAATCCATGTAGGATTCACACATTTAGATGTAATGGGCAAATATTTGTATAGCTGGTCGCTGACACTGTGGTCTGCAGGCAAGCAGTGCACACACATTACTTTTGTGAGAATCTGCTAACGTCTCTTTTCTGGCGTTAAATCCATCAATTTACACTGGTGATCCTCCAAGGTGTCTAAGGAAGGAAATGATTTACCCTTAATCTACTATTGAGTTCCTGTTGTTACATGGCAGTACAGCAAGGGATCAATAGGTGCTCACATTGTATTGTATGGTCTTATTTCAATACATTTGTGTTTCCTGAGCAGCATTCACAATCAAATGCACTCTTGATTTTGTATTTTTACTTGTCTTATTGTTTTACTCAAAACACCTCATATTTGACAAGAGATCACGCCAACAGAAAGTCTGTTGGGATACAACTTTCCACCTCTCTTTCTGCTCCCATGTTGTCAAAAAGTTCAAAAAGAAACTAAAGAAAAAAACTACCACTTGCCCTTTCGACACATCTAAGGAGAAAAAAATAAATCTAGCTCGACCTCTTGTGAACAAAAAACAAAGACTCTGAATCCAGATGATAAACTCCCATACTGACTTTGAAATAAGGTTCACATTCACAAAATCAAAACTGTGTGCTCCTTAAAGTAATGAATGGAAAAGCTATCATAAATTTACAACCTCTTCTGGGCCTCCTAAATCTTAGTGCAGCTCTGGATACAGTACATCATTCTATCCCTCCCAGTCATCAATTTAGCTCCTTTGTCATATACTGTCTTACTACTTACTCTTGAGGGACAGGTCAGGAACAGTTGTGCCAGACTGCTTAATTCAGCTGAGGAGAATCTCCATGATTAAACTGTTCCTCCTTTTCTTCCTCTGTAACGGTTTTGCAAACACATGTAGGCCGTAAAGGTGAAGAAAGTGAATCTCGTTCTGACATACAAAAAGATCTATTTGGGTTGAGCAACAAAGAAAAAAAGTTATCCACATGTAATCCCGTATTTTTTTTATGATCAGTGTTTAAATACGGCACTAGTTCGTTCTAGACCCTCAACTGTGGCGTCTGTCCTCTTGTTTGGACTACAGATAACTATCTCATTTGCCTCTGGAGCCTTGCTGGTGTGTTTCCATCTACCTGTACGGACTTCCAAAGCAAGACACGTCTAAGTTATGCCGGCAAGACACAGACAAGGAATCCAAACAGAGACTGATTTTGTTCCAAAGCGGTGAAGCGGCTGCCACGTGATCGTGCTAGACCAATACAGTCGCGTTTTGTAAACAGAATCTAACATTGCTGCCTCCGCGATCTCAGCAAGCGGTTGCGAAGATTATGGAAATCCTGCCAAAACTCCCCAAAAGTCATCACCCACCCATGTTCTGAGGGTCCGGGTGTTCCAAATAAGTGGTCTCACCAACTGTACACGTAGCAAGTGCGTCTACTGCACACGCTCTTGTGGTTCGGCACCGCCGGCCAGTAGGTGGGGTGTGCACCTGTATGGTTTGTCAACTGCCACTATCTAGAATAGATCAGGAAATGCACATATATAGAACTGTGTACAATTCTGCAGAATTTAAAGTACAATCGCAGCTGTAGGCAACAAAACTACTTGATTAAGTTCCGTAAAGATTGTGGTTTGCGTTAAGTATATTTATTGCATTTCTTCACTTACCTACATAAGTTAAAATAAGTCAGGTTTGACATTTTGATTCCACATGGGACACAAAGAGTGGTCTCCCGGGTGAAAGTCCTCTGTTTGTTTGTCCCATCAATCTACCCTGACCATAAGTACTATGCCCAATAGAGGTCACAGCCTAACAATAAGCGTAAATATGGCTCGTAATAAGCTGCTCGCACAGATGACCTTTGGGGTCATTTTCTGGGGGAGGACGGTCGCTGCCTTTATAGTGTTCCATCTGGAGTCATATAATAGCCTAATTGTCTGTAAAGAAATCTGTAAAAAGCATCTCTCCTGTCCATGTAGCTTGTGCAAAATGTTTCTCGTCATCACTAATTTACTTTTAGAACAGAAATGGGCCAGATCGTCCTCCTTTTTTCTTTCTTTAGTATATTCTTGACCTTGGACACAGCAATTGACATCTCACACATTTATAGTTTGCGTGGTAGCTCACTGTATTGTGTGTGTGTGTGTGTGTGTGTGTGTGTGTGTGTGTGTGTGTGTGTGTGTGTTTGTGTGTGTGTGTGTGTGTGTGTGTGTGACTGCGTGCGTGCGAGAGCCCTATATAAACTCAGTTATCACATCGTCTTTAGCGCCAGACGAGTTTGCCCAATCCTCGTGGGAATTACGATGTTTGAATTTCCATTTATCTGAGCACTTCATAGTGTCACGATGTAACCTTTAGAAAGAGAAATAACACATTTAGATCAATGTCTGTGAGTGTGGAGTGTGTATGTGCACATACAAATACACGTACACACTCAGACATTTACCCACTGTCTGCATGGCATTGTGCACAGATATACTGAATCTATTACTCTCTATATTGTATATTGTACATAGTGTTCTCCATTTGTATTTCTTTAAACCTGGGTTTACTTGTAAACAGCATTAATGGCAGAAGGACAAATGTAATTGTACAAGGAACCTGTTTTTCACTTTGCTTATGATGATAAACACGCCAAGTCACACTAAGGAATACTCGTCTATTTTGGCTTTAAAGTTTTCAGTTCTTCTTCCCCCTCAGTGTTTGGCCTTCCATCTGCATTAAACGGGCAGTTTTGACAAGAATGTCTGCTATTACTGCCGCTTCATTTGCTGCCACCCTGTCCACTCTCTTCTAACTCTTGTGTCTCCATCTGTTCAGTCTTTATGAGAATATTATGTAAAAAAAAAATCACAAATGCCGTGAGCAAAAATGTTCAACTTTTTGTTGCACTGACGTGCTGTGACAGATTATCTTGAGGAGTATAAGGCATAATTTGACAGTAAACTAGCATCGGGCACATTATATAGCAACCCTGCTCACACTCACTGCCTGCAAGCCCCTTTTGCAACAAAAATCTCCAGTCCTTTTCATCCAACAAGGCTTCCGGCTTGAGAATTTCTGTGTGCAGTGACGTTAATAGAACCATTGTTTTCCCCCAAAACCCAAACTTATAGCAGCTTAGAGTAGTTATTATACCTCTAGCCTTATAATTACTCTGCTCCTCCAGCCCACTTTCTTATTTTCATCCCCCTCTTTTATGCTTCATCCACTTCCTCTAATTCTTTCCTGTGACCTGGGTATTCTAGCTCAATATACTGTGGCCTGATAACTTATAATACCTAAATTGAAAGCTCATTAATGAAAGATTAAGGTTCCTCTGAATGGGCTTCTATTATGTGCCCATAATATGCAGTACAAAGAAACCAAACATAAAAGAACCAAACATTGACCCCTGCAGGAGTAAAAAGGTCTACAGCAAAGCTTTTGTGCAGACATTTACCCTAAAGTCACACCCTATGCCAGAAGCTGGGACCTCATACTAATAAGAGACATAATGGTAGAAAAGAAGTGAAACATGGCATGACATACCACAGCACTTAACTCCTGCACTTGTGCTCCTTCCTGCTGCCTTTTTTGGATCTCCAAACACTTATAAATAGGTACACGGTGAGAGCAATCAGAGGTGAAAGAAAAGCAGGGGGTAAACCAACCATGATTACTGTGAGAGAACACGGCAGGAGGTCAAAAAAAAAAGTATGGAAGAAGCTAATTGGCTTGCTGAGCAGTGAAACCAGCCCCATCCATTTTCTTGGCTTTATTAAGACATGCCCTTCATTAGGTGAGCACAAAGGGGACAAAGCAATGATCACATTTATCCCGGGGAGGTGGAGGGGGGTATATGCAGTGTGTGTGTGTGTGTGTGTGTGTGTGTACCTTTGCGTGTGTCACAGAGAGGGCAGAGGGGGGGTTGCTTGTTTATATGCCTTTGTGCAAGCGTGAGGATGAGCAGAAAGCCACCAACAGAGACAGGCATGAGATGGATGAGGTAGGCAACGTGTGTGCGCATGCAGCTCTATTTGTGTTGAGACTGTCAAAATCCCGGCGGCACACTGTTTGTGTCTGTGTGTGTGCCAAAAAAGAGATTCACTTGTGAGCGAACACCTGCTGCGTGCGTTAGAGCACGCATGGCTGAACACATATACACAGACTGAGGGACGCATGCGCATTCTAATGATATATATATATATATATAGAGAGAGAGAGTGAGAGAGAGAGAAAAAGAGAGAGACAGAGAGAGAGAGAGAGATGTAATATACAGTATATATGTGTACATGTACATATACTGTATATATGCATGCATATACAGACAATCAACAAACACCACCGCATAATCTAAAGCAACTTACAATTAGTGTAATCAACACTACACACATGCACATTAACACAACAGAAATGAATCTTTTAATTATATCAGCTGCTATACTTGCGCAGTGCATTGCTCCAGTTAAATACTCAATAAGATATACTGATGCATATCATTCATTGTCCAGACTGCAAGAATAAAAGACCAATTTGCCAATTCCTCAATTAGCGTGAAGAGACCAAAAACAAGGAACCAACGTTAAAACAACATTAACTGAGGCATCTTGACTACTCCTCTTTTATCCAACAAACAGCTGCAATGTGGCAATAACAGAGATTGACTAAAAAGCCCATTCAAGTGCAATAAAAGCCTACTAACAAGGCCATGCAGTGGAATTGGTTCCTGCCCTACTCCACAGCACAAAAGGGCTGAATCGGGAAAGATGCATAATGGCCCCTCTGTCAAACCACCTCAGTTATTATGGAGGTGGTTTCTTTTTTTCTTTTTTTAGAACATGTGCTATTTTGAACACATCATATTAACCAGCACACACCGACATTTACCCACAAATGGACTAGCTTTTTCTGGATATTTCAACCGCATCTTGTTCACCTTTTATCATATAAAATGACCTGATGTGGTTAGCCCTCTCCATGACAACTGAGCAAGCGTCTATTAATGACGTGAACTGATAGACTATAAAGAGCATGCAGAAAAAAGCCAGAAGCCAAAGTGTGTCTTTCATCAGTCATTCATTTTTTAGATGATTGCTCAATGTTACATTCTCAATCGAGGGTTATGTTTCACGAGTATTTACTCATTACACATGCTGCTGTTTGTTGTGCCATGGCCTTATGATGAAATACCCTTGATGTTAATTTTCTTTTCACTCCGACTTTGCGCTGAGAAAAAAATTGGCACATCCACAGAACTGTGAGCAACACATGTCGGTAGCACATTTGCTGCAGTCATGAACACATTTCCTGGTTTGTTTTCAGACTTTTTTTCTCCATCCCAGATTGGAAATATGAGATTTTGGCTTTGTCAGGCATCCCTCACAAACACTAAACCACTACAGTACTTTTTTACTACATTGAATTATGGGATATTTAGAGAGTCACTATAAAACATGCGAAGGTGCTAAATGGTCACAGAGAAATGCGCACAGCACATATTCAGAAAATGTGCCTTTAAACAAACTAATTATTTACATAATTCATGAATTAATTAATTATTAAAGGTAGAAAGTTACATTATAGTGCCATTACAGTCATGAGAACACAGATGCAGAGGACCTGTAGATGCAAACCAATAGAAAATAATTGTATTCAAAATCAAGTTTAAAGTATTAAAGTAATAGTCAATAAGATATATATAATAAACAACCATAATGGTGAACACATGAGCATAATTAGTGTGTAAATAAATGCTTAAAAAGGAGTAGAAGGAAGCGTGTCCTGTCCTACGCCTGTTCTATACTAATCCAATCATTGATACGTCAATTAAATAAACCAACTCTCAACCCCTGTGTCCATCCTGCGATGACACCACAATATGGCTTTCCTTTATTAATAATAGCACTACACAAGATTGTGAAAAGAAAAACCAATCAGCGTCAGTGTGCTCTGACATGAAAGCAGACTGATGTTGTTCTCCGTTTCAGACAGAGGGTGAATGCAGGTATATTCAGACAGACAATATGAGAGAGAAAAAAGTGTTTTTGAAAGCATTTAAACATATTCCAACAGAAACCCCAAATAACTAGTATGAACCTGCAAGCCATTTTAGGCCGACAGTTCGAGTAATCTCTGCAGAATAAATCAAACGCACCCTTTGCAACAAGGCAGTGCCCACTCTGCCCACTCACGTTATCCCACTGGTGCACCCACCTGTAGGCTCCGATTAAGTCATCCTCTTGAGTGATTTGCTATTTGGCATCTCTCCAAATGATCAGTGCTCTTTGCAGAGTATTGTATTCGAAGAGTTCACTGATAATACTATGTTCACATCATAATAAATTGGTTCCGCATGATTTGGCCGACGGAAACGTAATGAGCTGTGGCCAAGACGGGGGAGAGATGTGTTATTTTGTGGCTGACGCATGAGCAACACTCTCTTTCAGTTCATTCTCACATTCGACTGTAAACTTGGCACACGCGGGCACTTATGAAGTTCAACCGAGGGTTCGGTAAACACCTCATTTTACAACACCTGTGTTTGTGCTTGGGTGCACGTCCGTTTCCCTTTCAGAGAACTTGAGTGCTAGAAGGAGTAGACTGCTCTTTTCTCTTCTTTGGTCTGCGATTCTCCTACTCTAACCTGCCCATTCATTATAGAGCCCCTATGAACAATGTTCCGCAGCCATATCTGCTTAATTTTTCAGCAGGCTAGGGGTGGACTGTAGACACACCCCATCCCTAAGCAATGGGTTGGCCAGGTCACTGATGCGTACTGTCTCTCGTAGTTGTGTGCTGTGTGTGTGTGTGTTAGTGTGTGTGTGTGTGTTAGTGCGTGTGTGTGTGTGTGTGTGTGTGTGTGCGCGCATGTGCGTGTGTGTGTGTTCATTTATTTACTCTGACTGCTCTTACTTCCACATTCAGCACTAGTGGTATCTGAGCGAGTCCAAAAGTCTTTCATAACATCATATACTATGCCCCATTCCTCACACGCTCTTTGAAATTACCCAATTCTTCACTTTACCTGATGTAGAAAATCTCCACTGACATAAATGTGTTTAAAATCTTACACTACATGCAGTTCTGAAGAGAAGATGTGGGCTTGAAAATGCCTGTTTCGGTCCACGAGGACCTCGGTGGAGCATGGTGAAGGTTATCTGTGGGGATGTTTCATGCAGGCTTTTTAGCCATATGATCTTGACGCAAGAGATGCTTCTCAGCTTTATTGTGTCCCATAATGCAGGAATTGATTTGCCTCCATAAACATAATAGCATAATATGCTCAGTGTACTGTGCCCCACACTCCAGCACTAAGGAGATTTTTCTTTCTGGATCTTGTGGGAAATTAAACCAGCCTGCTCCTGAGCAAGCACACACAATCCTAAACACACACGTAAACACATTTGCATGTGGGCAATCACACAAAAGTAACAGGAATGGAGAAGCACGTATTGGCATACATTAAATCATATTTCTTTCTATTTTTACAGTACATAATCTTTCCCACACCTGTGTATGTCAACTCCTTTTTCTTTGTGTGGCTCTGTTTCACAACATTAGCTGTTTAGTCTAGCTTTGCAACTTATTATCGGAGGTGGGGAAAGGATTGCTTGCTGTGGGGTAAGCGATAAAGGTAAGCATGCAAGCTGAGAGCTTAGCCTGTCGTGGCTAAAGGTTAGCTCATAGATTTATGGCTGCCGTGACTCTTTGCCCAGGCTGTTTAAAGAGGAAGACACTTTTAATGTTTGAGCTGCGCTGATTGATTGTGGCCAGACAGCGCTGTCTTATCCCTACACTGCTGGAGGAGATGAGAACAGAGGAGAGCGCAGAAATATTAGTGGTATCAATTTTCAAACTTTTGAGGTTTCCGATTTGATTCCTGCACCGAGCTAATAGCTTTTTTGTTATCGCATATCGACTGATCATTTTTTATCCCAGATCAATGGCTCCCAACCTTTTCGGCTTGTCAGCTCTTTAAAGCAAAGTGCACTGTACTTGCAACACATCATCACACCGCACTTTGCTGCAAACATATTCTTCTCAGATTCTTCCACGCACTGGTGAAGTTAAGAATTTCATATTTTACAAGGTGGAAAAAATAGATTACTGAAATATCGGAGGTGGCGGTGGGTGGGCAGAAAAGGTGTTTCTGCTACAAACTAGCAGAAACACCTTTTCTTTTCTTTTTTTATCTTGTGAATCATCTTGTTATACTTTTTCTTCTGACCCCTTAAAACAGCCATAGACATCCCAGAAATAAAGCACCACAGCAACATTGAATCTAATGTGAGCTGGATGAGGCATGTTTTACAAGCGGACGTCTTCTACCAATAAATAAATACATGGCAAATGAACAAATCGTCATCACTAATGAACTTGTGACCTTAGCTGTGTGTGGATGTTTTTGCAAACAGGGTCCACACGAAACAAAAAAATCAGTCTAAATGAAAATGCAACAACACATAATGGCTCTGTCCTGCTAAACCAACAAGCCTATCTGGCCAAGAAGAATGTGTTGGCCAATCAAAACCCTGAATAAAAGCTATTAGTAGAAGGCAACCTGGCTGCAATAACGCATCGATTGCTCCGTAGCACATTTGGACGCCTTTGTTCTGTACATCTATGTAAAAAGGCTTGTTAACTGTTAGAACCAGCATCATTTTGCCATGTTCACAATTTCACACAATGGCGGTTTCTTTGTGATGTCTCACTTAGGAGATAACGGTTCACACTCTAAAGCCCTGACTTTCTGAAAATCTTCACCCTGGCCTGAGGTTTCCAAAAGTTTTCAGTGACCTGAAACCCTGTGTGCGCCTTGACGAAAGGCCAAAACGCATAGAAAAGGCTATGTTCCTGAGAGGCAGAGGCAGGGCCTGGAAGACCAGCAAGAATAAAGATTAGTGGCTGGCAGCATGGTCTCACAGGAAATGCAGTGCTACAGGCGAGGAGGAGGAGGAGGCGTCACTGAGCTGTGAATTGAACAAAAAGGGCCAACAGTAGAACATGGAGATATGCCCTATTGTGCATGTGAGGGCAAGATTTGTGTGTTTGTGCACATGTGTATATATATATATACTGTATTTGTGTTATGGATAATGATGGATATGAACAGAATAGTGAACAGCTGACTCTGTATAATCTGCGTGCCATATATGCGCGTATAGACACAGGCTAGAGGAAATCAGCAGCTGGCCTTGGCTTGAATGTCTCTTAGGGATGGCAGATATATCAACACACACACACACACACACACACACACACACACACACACATACACACAGAAACACACAGACTATGCAAGAGGGCCAGAGCAGTGTGCTAAATACAGACAGACAGTAGAACAGATTTTCACACCCAGCAGGGCCATTAGCAGCTCAGCTAGACCACCAGCAAACTTCCATCCTGATCAGTATCACAAATACGTATATCCAGACACCTCCAATCACAGAATGTCACACACACTCACAAATGATGTAAAAAAATAAATAAATCCCTGTAGACCCAAGCAGGGGACACACATCACATCCAGGCACACATTCATTTCACATTTGTAAATGATGTACAGTTGACTGTGCCTATCAACATCACTTAGTGGGTTTTTTTGATATTCAAGTAGACAAAATATAAACACCTGCATTTGTCAGTATGCGTGGGGCCCCAGGCTGCATCTGAAATATGTATGCTGTCCAGGAGCATCGGACCCCTGAGGATTGAGTTAGGAGGGAGGTTGCTGCTCATGGCTGCCGCCGCAGCACCGCAGCCTTCTGGGAACTGGGAAGTAGCATGTGTGTGGCTGCCTGACTTATCTGTGAAAACTCAGCTGTGTGGTTTGCTCTAGGCTCACGAAAGCTGAGAAAACAGGTCACCTGTAAAGCTGGCAAACTCTCAGCCATAAGAAGAATTCAGATGTGTTTATTGAAATGATGCATTAACATGAAAATTATAAGAGGGTAGTTCTCCGAGAATGGACAAGAAACACAAGTAGCTGAATTTATTTCAATACACCGAGCCACTATTGAGCCGGCATTACCTTCAGTCCAATGAGCTTTTGTTCATCATGAAAGAAACTCCTGAGTAAAGGTTAAAACCCACTCTTTCAGAAGTCATGGGTAAAATAATTAACATCAAGGGGAATAAAATTCTCATCTGAAAAGATTCACTGCAAAATAAAGTTGTCATGGTTCAAATGCTATTGAAACGTGACTGAAAGGGATTTATTGATGTGACAGCTTACTTATTTCTCTGTACATACAGTACACTGGAGAGCAAACGTAGAGGACAAATTATTAATACTTGATTTATTGTAAATATAAATTCTAAATTTTCTATTTTTTTTAATGTTCAGAATTTGATAGCATATCAGCTGTGGCTACACAACTGCTGTAATATCATGTTTTAAATAACCAAGGCACTTCAACGAAAACTTTTATTTAGTGAAAAAGCAGATGAGAGAACAGTAACCTCAGTGTCAGAAGAGATGATGTTTTTTTTCACAAAATAAGCAAATATTCTATAAAATTCTTGACAGTAAAAAAAAACAATGTTTCAGAATAAATCAAGTATTAATAATTTGTAATTTTGACACCAGTGTGTATAAAAGTGCAAAATAGGAGCAATGTCCCCGACTATAGCTCTTGTTATTTGGAAATGAATTCTCCAAGTTCTTCTCAATTATGGATTCCCACCCCAGGGCGGGCATTTGTACCTGGCACTGTTCTCATTAATGAGAGAGCTGATTTAATTGGCTGTGTGCCGCAGACTAGGTTGTGAGTGTCCGCCTGACACACTAACCGGCACGCACACATACACACATGCTCACATACTCACATGCTCCAGCTTTGAGACGACTTGGGCCGTGGCCCCAGGGAGCATCCTCTGGCAGGAGCGGTACTGTATGCAAATGCTGGGCTTCTATCACATAATAATTGCTTTGTATTGCACGGGAAGCACACAGCCGCGTGGCGAAGGCTCGAGTTGGGTTGAATTATTTTGTGTGTTCGAAATCATTGGCCATTGTTGGTGATACTCTGGATTTCATGTCATGGATGTGACATATGAATGGGGATACAGTACGTAGCCTCATTTATCAATGCTTGTTTGTAGTCATTAGTATGTGCTGCATTGTAACACTAAAATATAAAAATAATTCCCATTTGGGACTAATTTACTTCTATGGACTGTACCCAGCATTCAGAATAGCAGCAGACAACTATTTTCCATGTAAATGAATAGCGAAGTAATGGCGACCAAAGCAGAGAATGAATGGTGGATTCTGTTTACCTCAGAAGTCAGAAGTAAGAACTGGGAATGACACCACGCCCGAGTTGACCACGTGCCAGATAACAATGCATACTGTAGTGATGTATTATGAAAGATCTACTGTCTGTCTTATTTGTGTCTCAGTAAATAATCGTACAGAGTGGGAATATAAAATTATACCAACCAAACTTTAAAGTTGCTGGCCATAAAACCAAGACAATGATGGGATTGACTCTTTAGACCAGGGGTGTCAAAGTGATCCAGTAAAGGGCCGCTGTGACTGCAGGTTTTCATTCCAACCGAGCAAAAACACACCTGGTCCAACAAACCAACTGTGTGAAGACAGTTCAGGTGATTGAGTAAGTTGAGTCAGGTGTGGTCTTGCTTGGTTGGAATTAAAACCTGCAGCCACACGGCCCTTTACTGGATCAGTTCGACACATGTTCTTGAGACACTTTGTAGAGCTGAGGGACACTGTAGAGTTTTCTGATACTCCTGTTTGGGGTCATCACTACGCGTTTATTATCAATTAGTCATTTGATTCGTTGTTTGCATAAAGCATGTGGACTAGTGCAGCTTAAATAGCATCATTATTACGAGTGTTAAAAGTCGTGGTAGTTTTTTTGAAAGCATTTTTTTTCTTGTTTGTTTTTATTTTGTACTTTTTTTGGACTTAGAATAAACAATTAATTCAGTGACGGAAAAGTAATTGGCAGATTGATGGTTAAGGAAAACAGTAATTAGTTGCATTTCTAAGCTATTATGCCAGCACATGTCCCCAGAGTGTTTTTCTTCTGCTGTGTGTGCCGATTCCCCAGCTAGATATCACTGGTGAGCTCTCATGGACATCCTAATGAGAGGGACCGGTGGAGATAATCATCAGTGATCAATGTTTTCTTTGGCCTCACACCTTCCTGGGGATGAATGAGTCTGTGTGTGTGTGTGTGTGTGTGTGTGTGTGCGTGTGTTTGTCTGTGCGTGTGTGTGTGTGTGTGTGTGTGTGTGTGTGTGTGTGTGTGTGTGTGTGTGTGTGTGTGTGTGTGTGTGTGTGTGTGTGTGTGTGTGTGTGTGTGTGTGTGTGTGTGTGTGTGTGTGTGTGTGTGTGTGTGTGTGTGTGTGTGTGTGTTTGTGTGTGTTTGTGTGCGTGTGTGTGGGATGCGCTATGCATGCGTGCGTTTGTTTGCATACCCCGCACTCCCTCTGACTGCACTGCTGTCTCTTCCCTGCCTCTCGCTTTCTTCTGCCTCCCTCTTCATTCTCTTTTTATCTCCCCATCGTAGATAAAAGCAAAGCGCACGTCGCCAGGGAATAATTAGTCTCGGCCATCTCAAATCACAGTTGCACATCTCCATCTCCCTCATTTTTGCAGCCTATATATCTTTGTGTGTGTTGGGCTGAGCATTAACCCACAGTGCTTTGGGACATGCCCAGGCACTTCAACTCTAAAGGAACCTCAGAGTCTATTTTGCATTTAATATCTGTTTTGCATCTATTAAGCTCTCTGTGTGCCATGCTGCTCATTTATGATTATTTTTCTTATATCACTTAACCTAAGTTTTCTTTTTTCTTATGGTTTATTGTATATTATTTATTTGCGCTAACAGATACATCACTTCACAGTGTGACTTTCTGGTGTTTCTGTGCTCCGGCTCCTCATTTTATGCTTCTGTGTGGGCTTTCTTCATGTTTGACTCGCTAAAGGAATCCGACTTGAGCAGAACATGTGTAGGGGTCACACCTCTGAACTTAAAATGCTAGATATAACTGTGAGTTGTATCTGACAGATCAATACTATGTGGTGTTCTGTTTACTCTCCTCTGTTTTCTTCTATTTGTTATAAATATGTATGCATGACGGCCAGCCCACGGCTTAGCACAGCGCACAGGTTCTCAAAAGTCAAAGCCAGGAACGCTAAAGTATAGCTGATAAATATGCATCTATAAGTCGCTGGAATTTATGAATATTCACTCTTGAATTAATCAGGAGTGTCGTGCACCTTGGAACTGCAAACAACTGCTGTTCATACGCTTGCAATTTCCCTTATTTTCCTCATTATGTACCTAATGTGAACCAGGTTTTACATAATGTAGATGTAGCCCCTAAAACTCCACTTCTAAGTAGTTTATTTATGTTCTTTTCAGTTACGACCGACTCTCAAACCCGATGATAAAAGAAAGTTCTTTGGCATTCATTCTCTGTATGTGCAGGTACAGGTGTTAGAACATGAGCCAGGCCATGCATCAATGATAGCGATCATATCACACCTACACAGAGTTAGTTATATACAAAATAATGTTCTTTTTACGCACATGTATCAGATTGGTACTCGGTATCAGCAGTTATGCAAGTTCAGGTATCGGAACAGACTTTCCACCTATCACTTCAAGTTCCTCAACATAACCACAATTGCACTTCCCAGTTTATAAGGTACCCCTTACTAAAACGAATGTAGTCTTATCCAACAGACCTATAATACATCCTACCTTCATGTTTAAATATTTGAAATGTTTTACAGAGGTGTTGATCCAACTTTAGGATCATTTTGAGGCTGTAGGTAAAGTAATAGTTCTGATATTTTGAAGTGGGGTTGAGGTACTTCATTCACAATAATTTGTGAAAAATCCGGAGGACGACCACAAAAGCTAAGCAATGTAATTGTTGAGGGGGCAGCAGATGCATTTATTTTATCCACCTAATAAAAGACCCACCTAAAGAAAATCAATATCGCTTAAACTGTACGCTATATTTACAATATTTTCACCACTTTACCGCAAACAGCACTTTTCAATGGGGGCACTGAATCCGTTAACTCTGCTCTCATAATAGCTTCTCCAATGTCATTCCATTGACAAAAACACGCACAACAAAGTAACATCACTCCTATGCTGGTATACCTGCCGTATACTATAGGCAATACTTGGCAATAATACTTGCTATAGATTTGTACCTCATACAACCCCACTTCAAAATATCCAAACTACCATTTTAATTTTGCTAATAGTGTGCTGTTGATCGCCAATATTTTCAAATGAGAGCACTTAGAACAGGAAACCAAAGATGTTAGATCTTGTTGTTTTCGTCATGGAAAGACACTCTACCTCACGCTATACTAGTAGCTGTAATACTACCTATGAAGAAATCTTACCAAATTAGCATATACGTATACCAGAAGCCTTAGCAAATCAAAAGTGAAAGCTTGTAAATCATCTTTAGTCCTTCACTCTATTTCACTTTCATTCCCTATTTTCCTCCCCATTCCTCCTCTTATCAGTCTACCTTCGGTGGATGTCGATCCGCAAGCTGAGGAGCAAAATATCAGCACTATAGATCATTTTGACAGTTTAATTTCAATGCCTGATTATCAGTCAATTTGATAATTATATTATCCAACCATCCAATTAATGAGTTCTATATTTACAATGATCATCAAGTAAGCTCTCTATTTTTGCATCATTTATCAAGGGTGAGATATTAGAACCACAAGGGACCTTGACAGCTTGTGTGTGAGGCTTCTTGATTGAGATATAAAAACGTGTGTGTGTGTGTGTGTGTGTGTGTGTGTGTGTGTGTGTGTGTGTGTGTGTGTGTGAGTGTGTGTGTGTGTTGGTGTGTGTGCGTGCGCGCCATGTTCAGTATGTGCATCACCCTGTGGAGAGGTTCTCGCTGGTCTTCCTCAATCCTTTCCTTCACACTTCAACAGAGCGTGTTCAAGAAACACAGAAACAGCAAAAGACAGGGTGAAACGAAGTGGAGGCGAACGAATGATGAAAGGATTTCATGCCTCCTCCTCGGCTTTACTCCTCTCCTGTCTGCTCTGTCTGGCTTGGGGGAAAGTGGTGCCCCGTGCCAATGAGTTACTGACACACAAATACACACAGCAGGAGATGCAGGAGCAATCTTTCTTGACTTGATGCTTCTGCTTCCACTTCCCTGTTAGCCAGACATCCCTTACATCTCTGAGCAAGTCCAAATCACCCAACATGAGCAACAGTGCCTCACAAGAGATTAGGTAGCTCCAAAGGGGACACATTCAGGAAGGGTTTTCCATCTGGAGTGTGGCAGCTTGCTGTTTACATGCCACTGATAATCAAATATGGCAGAATTTGCTTTGTCTTAGGTGTGATCCTAGCATCTGACCATGTACAATCTGTTACAGTCAGATGGATGTAAGCACGACTGTTCAACTGTTTTTCATTAGTTTGACAACTTCTTGTTTGCTCCTCATGGATACATACTTTATCAGGATAAAGATAACTTCACACAAACATACATTGCCTTCCCTCTGTCTTATTCCCAAAGCGCGCCCTTTTTTCCCGTCATTCTTTAAGTCTACATTTTATGTGAATGTTTGCGCCTCCAGGTTCACGGATATGTCTGGGATTCAAAATTGTGTGCTTTATTTGGATGCTTTTGAGGTATTTTCCCGTTCCCTAGATGTCTCATTAAAAATGTGTCATTCTCTACAGATGACGTGCCTCCCTACTTCAAGACTGAGCCAGTGCGTAGCCAGCTCCATCTGGAACGCAACAGGCTGGTGCTGACCTGTATGGCTGAGGGAAGCTGGCCACTGGAGTTCAAATGGATCCACAACAGCACAGAGCTGACCCGCTTCTCACTGGAGTACAGGTGAGGACTAACTGAATAACATAAGACAGAAAAGGTGAGAGAGATGTATCACTGACTGATTGCTTAATGGATACAATCAGTCTGGGGTGGGATGGAAATTGTTATTAGTTACTGAACAGAGCCAAAAGACAGCATTTATATTTGGTCAAAATGTTGCAAATACCAGTATCTCTTTTTGACATTTTAGTCTTAACTTGCTAAAATCGAAGCCAGTGTTATCCTGGGCCCAGTCGTTTGAATCCACTCCAATGAGTTGGAGCAATGAGCGCAGTGGAGGAGCTAACATTGTTGTCATACTACATGGCCTGTCTTCTCGATATCAACATTGTAGTGTGTTTTTACTTTGTCCGAAAATCGAATCCCCCTCCCCGGTTAGAGTGGAGGCAGATTGAAGATGGACTGAGGTGTAAAGCCTAATTTAGAGCAAAGATTCACACAGATTAAACCCTTTTAGAAGGGTTGCAGGGAAAAGATGCAGCGGTGTGAACTGGCTTGTCTGATCTCAACTAAAGCTGATGGGGTTGCCTGCAACTCCGCTTGTCAAGTCGCCAGCAGCTGATGTCAGAACTGGTCAAGTCTGTTACAAACTGTCAGCTGGTCCAAATGGTTGCGTGTAAGACAGAGGCCTAAAGAGTGCCGTTATCGAGAATGAAGCAGTAAATCAGCAAAATAAAACTTCATTTTCACTATTTTCACACTTTCATCACTACTTGAAATGCAGCTGTAGCAAGAATCTCACTATCACTGTCCTCATTTTCATATTAAGATGCTATAAATTATATCCAGCCACCAAAAAAGCCTGAAAAGTTCATACAAAAGCTTGTTGTATTGGTGTAAGCTGGCAGGTTTCAGATTGTTGCAGACCTGCACGTTGCCAGTGTTTGCAAGTTTCACCTCGTCTCGTCGTGAATCTTTGGTCTGACCTGGGCCTAACAAGTTGACAATTATGTTTGATATCAGGTAAAACCAATATAGCAGTCCGTGCATTCTAGCTTCATTATGGCCAGAATGTACAGGAAATGATTGCAGTGTCTGTAAAGTAGATGTGGCATGTCGTAGATTTGAACTGGATGTTACACATATCCCTTGAGGTAAAGCTTACTGGATGATGTAGCAGCAGCTAACTCAGCTGAAGCAAAAGTTTCCCACAGTAGCTGTTTCCCCAACACGCATGTTAGCCTTGAAGACTTAATGTCATTAAGCTATCTTAAATCATAAATTTAAACACTTGCTATAATACTCCGTCTCAAAATATGTCGAAATAATAGTTTACTAAAATAATGAAAAGATCTCTGGGTGTTTTTCTTTTTCTCTCTTTTTTGTTTCGCGTCCGCCTCTCTCCTTTTCCTCGTGGCTCAGTGACCTCCATTACTCTCTCCAGAGGCAGCGCAGCAGCGAAAGGCGTGAATGAGAGTAAGGGCAGGAGATAAAACGTATTTATTGGTAACTTTAAGATCTGGGATGTGGCGAACATTGCTCTTATCTCAGAGAGCTGTGTGTCTGCGCTATGTGTGTGTGTGTGTGTGTGAGTGTGTGTGTGTGTGTGTGTGTGTGTGTGTGTGTGTGTGTGTGTGTGTGCGCGTGTGTGTGCGTGTGTGTGTGTGTGTGCGTGTGTGTGTGCGCGTGTGTGTGTGTGTGTGTGTGTGTGTGCTTGTGTACAGACAGCAGTGTAAATGAAGCACTAGAGGATTGAAAAAAAGCTCAGTGACACACATTTTGCTGATCTTAGCTGAACGTTCTGCGTGAGTGTGTGTGTGAAAACAACAGATTGTGAACATGCAAGCAACAGCAGCCCTGTTGATGGAGCTGAGCCGTTCTCCTCCAGATCTCCGGAGACAGATAAGACCAGAGTGGGAACATTGGGGTGTGAGGAAGGGCAGCAGTGACAAAAGGATTCTACAACAATTGATCAGAATGCACTGTACTTGAGAATTACACTGTCAGTGGAGCCTCAGGGCCCCTTCTGACTGTGTTATTGGTAAGTGATTGAGCGATAGAATGAGTAATTAAACAAGCAGTCAAGCAAAGTAAGTTTGAGTAAGTTTGTGTGTGTGTGTGTGTGTGTTTACTGTATAAAAGCAAGATTTAATACCAGACACTTAAGATCTGCCGAAAATTTGTCATTTTGGTGTTACTCACCTCTTACAGATCATGGTCCATTAACATAATTTACTTTTTTATCATAAATTATACATGCTCTCACTTGTTTTTTATGTACATTGGAAAAACAAAAATTGATCTGTGCTCTTAAAATTAAGTTAAATGAGTAATACGGATTTGTAATGTAAGTAAACTTTATTTATGCAATTGAAAAATCGATTGAAACAGTTTACAGTTCTGAGCGATGAATCATTGTGCAATGCTCCACTGCACCATCTCGTTTCATTAGGGAATAAAGTACGACAAAGGGAAGTAAATAGAGACCATCTTGGGTTGGGACCCCACCAGCTGCGACACCAAATCGTTCCAGGGATGTAAAGTGGGGGAGCCAATGGCCTCTTCCCTACTGCCTACCCCCCTACATCCGGTGCCTTGCTCAGACCACACACATCTTTGAACTCATTTTGATCTCAACTACCCAGCTGTAAAGTTTTGTGACTGCATCTTGCACCGTCATCGGGCAGGAGCAGGGGCCTTAAGTGGAGGGGCAAGGGCCCCATCCCAATGTGAGATCCCCCCAAAATCCCCAAATCCTACGCCTTTGCTCAGATCCAACCATTTTAGAACTCAGCTTTCATTTTGATCTCAACTGTGTCGTGCACGGTTGCGATGCTTTGAATGTGACACCTGGCAAAATACACACAACCTCCTCTGTGGTAGTTCACGCTACAGACACAAAGATACAAACTGTAGTTATGTGATTAACATGAGTGCAGCCATTCATCTCCTTGTGTATTTTGACAGCTTTCTGCATTTTAAATGAGTAGTGTTTGTGTGTGTGCGTGTGCGTGTGCGTGTGCGTGTGTGTGTCTGTGTGTGTGTGTGTGTGTGTGTATCCTCATTTCTCAAGTCGACCTTTCTTGGTGCCAGGAGAGTATTTGAGCAGAGCAGACCCCCCATATTAATGAGGTTATGGTAGAGGTCCCCACTGCTGAGTGCTGGTTTAAATATTGACACCATGCGACTTGACCTTGTGTCCTCTGGCAACCGATCAATACTGCAAGGTGTGTGTGTGTGTGTGTATGTGCGTGTGTGCGTGCATTACTATTCAACATGTAGGTGGGAGTGTGTGAGAGAGAGAGAGTGCTGGAAGAGGTGCCACAGTGTTAGTGATCTGCTGCAGGGAGAGAACAGGCTCTCCATTGACTTCTGTCACACAACATCACCTACACAGTATCCAAGTGCCAACCAACCAACCAACCAACCAACCATACACACATGTATTCACAGCATCGGGGCCAGCATCATGCTTTCTTTGCTCCCAAATAATCATTTTGAGAAGATTGATCTCCAAATTAAAATGCAGCTTAATTAAGATTGAAGATTACATCCAATACAATTAAGGATTTTTGAGCCCATCAGCCAGTGAATTATCCCAAAAACAATGCTTTAGTAGATCAATTGGTCTATAAATACTAGGGGAGGCGACAGATACAGGATTTTTGAGACTGTTACTGATTTTAGAGGGGAAAATGTGGTGGCCGATAGTCTAAAGATTTTGCAGTGGAATGCAATAAACCTTCCCTATGAGGATTGTGCACCAATATGAGATTTGTGTTGGAAAGAAATAACATTAATAAAGATTTGTTTGTCATTGTATCACATTATACATACAATGTATTGCATTATCAAACAATTCTTGAAATAAAATAAAAATAAAATAGATATATAGTGCTGTATGTTCCGTATCAGCCAACTGCTAAACATTTAAAGAAAGAATAAATAAAAATAAAATAAAAAGCTACTGTATATGACACCCATTTTAAGGTATGTTCTGTGAAAAAAAACATGTACGCGCAGCCGACTGGGGATATTGGTCTGGCTCAGAACTTCCTATCACATGACAGTAACCTCAGGGGGTGTTTACCTGGCATACCGCCGCTCTAATTAACCTAGAAAGCTCAATTAAGTTAGTTAATTATTAATCAACCCAAAAGAGTCGTTTTTTTTCGTCGATTGGTTCTTGGCTGGGTTGGTGCAGTCTGGCAGTCACGGAAGAAAATGAAATAGCATGAGGGAGAAGACCTGACAGCCCCAGCATCACAAGTCACCAATTGACTTTCTTTCATTCTGTTTCTCAGTTGTTGTTGTTGTTCCTGTTGTTGTCGTCGTCCATTTTTGAGGGCTGAAAAATGGACAGCTCTGCTTCACACAATCAAGCTGGAAAAAAAATTAAATTAATGTTTTGACAGCTAGCATAATAGGGTGTCACTCCAGTAATGGCTGGTCTCCGCAGAATGTGAAAATGTGTTTAGAAATAGGCCAATGGCACCATAGACTGTCTGAAAAGTGAAGCCAATGCAGATGTGCCTTAAACCTGTATTCTTTCTAATTTGGTGGTGACTCATGGTTACAAAAATAAGTCTGATTGTATAGAAATCACTGGGAAAATCAACCTTCTCCTCTGATTTATTACCCCAATAAAGTTTTTCCTAATGCGTCTATGGTCCCAGTCGCTAATTTCAATTATTCTCCAATTCAGCATGATGTGTCAGGAACAGTACAGGTATAACACAAAAGGTGGACCCAATGCAGACACAGACAAAAAGTAAAAGTACAAATCAAACGTTTGATAATATAAACAGATAAACGCAAAACACTACAAGGAATACAAATACAATAACTAACTAAACAAACATGGGAACAACAGGAACGGGAAGACGACGAAAGATCAAGGAGACGGACGGGAAACGGGAACACGGGAAACTACGGAGAAAACAGAAAACAAACACGATTAATCAACTTACTACGGGGAGTGTGAAAATCACAACGAGAAAGGGGATGCCAGTCCGGGGTAATAGTTTTACCAATACAGGGTCGACGACAGTCCGGCACTGCATGCCTGTCAGCTTCAGGTATTTAAGGTGGTGAGGTAATCAGCATAACAGGCTGCAGCTTGGGGGAACGCCTACCGGACCTAGACAGACAAGGGAAGACACATGCAGGTAAACACAGACAGAGGGCGACAAACTCACTCAGAAGGGAAGAGAGGAAGGTACTGACAGAACCAGATCTTGACATGATGTACATTTAGTATATTATGGTCCCATTCAGAGTAAAATAGATGATAAAGCATGGGATGCTTTAGGGTGTGGCTACCTACAGTCGATGAGTGACTCATATGTATTGTTTATGAAAACATGTTTTAGTCAAGCAACGGACAGGTACTATAAATACATTTTTACATTAAGTTGCACTTGTATTTCCTATAAAAATCCCCACTACATGGTCCCGCATCTCACACACTCATGGTTTCTCTTTCATCTTCTCTTTTTGTTGACCCTGTCCGCCTCAGTTTTTTTCTTACAGATATAATTTCATGGTGGCTTTGAACAAATTAACACAAGTTCAATACAATAGTATTCCACGTCTGGGGAAAGAGATGACGAGCTCAGTTTGCTAACTAGCTGGAGATGAAGTAAAAGCAGGGGGGCGCGGTGTTTCGATGATTGAGTTTCAGACCTTTTAGTACCTCTTTAGACCTGGAAGTCTGAACCGCGGTTTATGTTTTTGTTACATTGATCCAGTTACTTTTAGTTTCACATTGCAATTATGTGAGTGTACTCAAGAACCATACCCACCAAACCTACGTCCTATCATCTTTTTTTTCCAGTCTTGCTCACTCCAAGTGCTAGAGTGACTGATTTTGTTTACTTGCGTTGATTTTTTCTTTTTGCACTTCGGAATGTTAAGCAAGTCGAGCGTTTACTATACAAACTGAGACCTACACTGTACACTAACTACCACTTGCTGTTATTTTCTTTGCTCCAACCTCTAACACCAGTCAATTCAAGTTTCAATTCAATTTTATTTATAGTGCCAAATCGTAACAAAAGTTATCTCAGGACACTTTACATTTAGGCATAGACCCAACAATTCCCCCTTAGAGTACGTTGGCAATGAAAACAGGCAGAAACGTCGGACAGACAGCACAAACAACTCCGGGGACGAGAGTCAAACATCACTCTTCCGCTCCAGCTGGACCATACACTCGCTACGCACACACTAAGCACAGAGCTATTCCTTATAGGACCTTCCCTACTCTTATAAGTTAATGGCAGCCTGCCAGAACGTCCTGCAATTGGTCCCAAAGTCCAGAAAAATGATTTCACACTAAAAGCAAACCAGACCATGGTTCATAATTTTGCATGCCATAAACAGCAGTGTATCATAAACAAACCCCCAAAGAGCAGAGCTTCAGAATAAAACCCCAATTTGAGACTGTTCAAATAACTTCCTTTGATATTCTCTTTTTGCATTCTCCATCTATAACTTAAACACAACAAAATCAAAAGAGTTTACTTGTTAACAAGTCACACTGTGTGCGTGTGTAGATCCGGAGAAGGGTTAAGGAGTGCGTGTAGAAAATGAAATGGGACGAGGCGCAAACAAAGCATCAAATAAGGCCTTGAGATTCAAATTCACCCTTTGACTCGCTTTTTATTTTCCATCTCGCATCCTCCCTGTTATTTTCTTGAGTTTGGCAGCATTCAGCACATCTCACAAATCAATGCAATGCTCCTCCTGCTGCTGCTTTTGCTCAGCTCCACACTCCGTCAAGTTAAATTCAAATAAAAAAAAGTGTTGTTTGTTTGTGGCTTTATCGTCTTAATCTATATGCATTTCCTCCCCATCTGCTCAAATTTCCGTTCTTCAATGACCAGCTTGGAGGCTTTGAAGCCTTATATATATTTTTTCTTGGCCTCTTATGGTAGGTAAAAACAATAAATGAATATAAATGTAAATGTAAAAAAATAACAAGACAAGCAGAGCCACTTCACTGGATGATATGACAGCACCCTTGAAGAAATGTACCATAGCTGTCGAGGAAATGTATAGGCAGACTTTATCATATAACTGTGTTAGTTCAGATGAGATCAGTGATATCCTTGTTAAGGAGAAAAAGTAGCAGTACCAGAAAACTTGGCTGCCCTTGGGCTCTGTGCTTGAACCATCATCATGTCAGTGACTGGCAGAGCTTGGACAGAGCAAGCCAGGCAGCATCATTCCCTGAATGACCTTAATGGATTCTCCTCTGTGACTAAAAACATCCATTTTCTATCTCCCTGGCATTACCCTCCACAGCCCTCAGATACAATAGATTTTTTTTTTTGCTCCTATTTTCTGTGGTGGAGTGAGTAAGTCTGAAAGTGCAAGTGTGTGTGTGTATATGTGTGTGTGTGAGAGAGAGAGAGAGAGAGAGAGAGAGACAGAGAGAGAGGGAGAGAGACAGAGAGACAGAGAGAGGGAGTGAGAGAGGGCAGATCCAAATTGTTTGTGTATGAGTGTGTGCGTGTGTCTTAATGAGTTTCAGTGCCATCACACGGTTGGCAGGTATGGCTGCTAATATGTGATCCACAGCCAGCGTTATGAAACATTTCTGTATAGCCTGAACACATGGACATCTAACTACATTAACAGCTAGACTAAAACATTCAACCGTTATTTTTCTCTGATTGCCCCGAATACTCGAGGACGTACCATTCAGAAGCATGTATTATGTTTCCTTTTTACTTTTTTGCATAATCGCACTTATGACTGTGTTGATACAGTATGTTATGATTTTGCATAATGCTGCCTTTACAGTTTGATATGGCGTGGTAGAAACATACTGGTGAGGTTCCCAAACGTTTAGGGCTGACCTACATTCACAGCAGGCTGGCCGGGCTGCTGGTGTCTGCAGGCTTCTCTCTGATCTTTTGTATCATACAGTGATTGCGATACACCGCACGTGTCACAGAAGGGATGGAGCTATGAAAAACCAAAAGTCATCACATGCATCGGAAATTGGGGATGGATAATTTAGAATTCATAGCCTGGCCCAGTTTTGAAATGTGTTTTGATCATCTGGACGGCCGATACACATCTTCAGTCACACCTGTGTCTATCATGCATCTTCAGCTGACCACTTGTGTTCGGATTTTGTTACGTCACTTTGGTTGAATTAGCGTTTACACAACAAAAGATATGCGGTCAAAAGCGTCGCAAACTGCAATAATTGTGAACAGGGTGTAAGTAATTCTCACCCAAATCATTTGATTTCAATAAGCATGAACTAGTCCCCCACTGGTAAACCAAAGCGGCCGCTTAAGGTTAACAAGTTCATATCCCAGAGCTCCTTTGGAAACCCAACAGTGTCGCCGTCAGTAGATCAGCAGCTCTCACCTGCGTGATGAGGCGTGATGCCTTCACATGCTCCGCACTGATCGGAGGTCCAAAGAGAGAAGCAGAACAACATAAAAAGTGTTACTAACTGTGCGTCCCATTGGATTTTAGTGCAGAAAAGTCTCCACAGACGCTCAGATCGTATTTTTCAGAAAAGCAACAATTACTATTGCTTTCATTAGTGGGTCATGTCCTCAATCACCATTGTTTTAACTCACTCTTTGATAGATAGGATCTTAAAAGACAAATAACTAGAATAAAATCTTGTTGACCACATTGCTTCATATTGTGGTACAGAGCTTGCACAGTCAAATCTGCTCTGCACACTCTGAAAGGCTCAGTAACTGGCACACAATAAAGGAACATGGGGATGATTGATTCGTTTCACAGAGGTGATCGCAGTTGGCTTTGGGTCAAAAAATAAAAATATGCATGTCGGCCATCCATTCGACCAAAGCGCACCTGAGCAAACACATTCCCTTTCTGCTGAGTGCCGTCTCCTTTAATCCTTCAACATCACAGCTCCAGTTGCAGCATATTCAGAGACGTGTCTCAGCCTACTTTTCGTAGCCTTCATTTAAATTAGGTAATTTCTGATCAAACAACGACAATCAAACAAGTCTAAGAATAAG
The DNA here is from genome assembly GCF_963691815.1 of Echiichthys vipera. Lineage (NCBI taxonomy): Eukaryota > Metazoa > Chordata > Actinopteri > Perciformes > Trachinidae > Echiichthys > Echiichthys vipera. Next base: position 6,613,515 of record NC_139843.1, on the reverse strand, counting down.
ATTTGATGACAACATTTTGTATATGAGACATAATGGTCCGTACTAAAACACTGATGTTCGATACCCAGCACCAAACCAGTTTTGGCCATCGGAGATGCCTCACTGCTTTAAGGATTGTGTATAACGCTGTTGGTGCACCTCGGGGAAATGAGATTTTAAAGGGATCAAAGCTGGCAAATTCAGCAAGGAACAAAATGATGAAGCAGACAAATATATAAAAAAGAGGTGAAAAAATACAGTTGACAAAAATGAGTCTCCGTCAGACAGTTGTCCATCTGTTTTATCCTGAGATAGGATAGACATATTGAGGCTGTCCCTCTGGGCCTGTAGACGAAATTACCCACTATTGATTTCCTGTAGCTTAAGCCAGAAGTCCCTATTACCTGTCATGTGTTGTATGTGATGGGATTATGTTCTAGAACAAGATCAGAATGAAGACTCTCATCCTGCAGAATTTCAAAGATGATCTCAATACATAATTCAATACACTTTCAAAAGACATATCTTCAGAAATATATAGTGCGGTATTGATTTGCAGCCACTTGTTCTCAGGGACATCACCTATCGCTCGGTGAAGAACTGTAAATGTGTGTTCCATTGTCACATTATCACGTGGCAGCATTTTACTTCACGTGTTGCTTTCTGCGAGGGATCATGTTAAGTCTTGACATGCACAGCAGAAGCTTATAATCAATCCATCAAGATCCTTCGAATAAATATGTAATTAAGCTGCTAAAAGTAATAATTTGCCTCTGCTACGGCTTTTGTTTATAGGGCACTGGATGTACAAGCTGTTAAAGCCTTATAAGTGTGCCACAATGTCATAAGCGAGCTCATTAAGAAAAGTAAAGGGAAATCAAAGTGTTGTGAAGGGGTGATGACCTCATCATAAACCTCAAACAATGCGATGAGAGTAAAAAAAAAACAACCACATCATCACAAGTGAGCCGTGACGCACTAGGCTGCTGTGTGTCTGCTTTTAGTGTGAGTTGTAAAATAATTGTTGCATGATAATGTGGTGTATTGCAAAAAGGCACCCTTTTACATCAGGTTTTTCAAATGATGTGCATGTTTAGCAGAGAAATTACACACACCCTAATGACAAGAAACTGAACTGGAAATGATCGCAAGTGCATTGAAGCTAGAGACAAAAGACCTGTGTCACTGCCGTCTCATCCCAGATTTATGATGCTTTATGGTGTTTCATGATTTACAGCAGTCAGGGCATAATAACGATGTGTTTGCATGTATTAGAGTTTATAATCTCACTCTATAGCAAATTAAGTTGAATGTTATTGGAGCTAACCTTGGTCACGTGGGATTTTTAGTGCACTGCAGCTATCTTCAATTAAGGACTATAGTTTTGCCAATCAATCCTATCATCCTTCCATCTTTTCCACACGCTACTTTCCTCCTTCTCCCACCCACTTCATATCCAGTCCTCCCTTTCTCTCTCTCTCTCTTGTCCCTCTTTCCGTCTCCCTGCCACTCCTCCATCTAATCATTTCTCCTGAGTGGGGCTAATTAAAGGGGATCTGACGGAGTGCGCTGACCACAGGAACATCAATCAATCTCTGTCCAACACAGCAAGGCCCTGCTGACTCCCCCAACCTGCTGCCAACACGCACAGCTCCGCAAAGGTTAATTGTATTCATTATATAAGGGACAGAGAAAAAAAAAGAGGGAGAGAGAATACTGTCTAAAGTCACCCTGAAGGTACTGGCTCTGTGGTGAATTCTCCATAGGCCTCAGCGGGGTTAAACTTGGAGCACCAACACCACCTGTTAGCTATCTCTTAATGTCTGCTGCTTCTCCACCAAAACTGATGTGATTAACATTTTTTTTGCTTTTTTTGACACTCTCGTTCTCTTGCACACTATTCCATCATCTAGTCAACCCATCTTCCTTCCATCTATGCATAACACATATACGTAGCTGTATTAATTTAGTTGATGGAACATATGAAAGGAGTCACACATCATTAATAGAGCCTCCTGATTAGTTGATTAAGTCTCAACAGACTTTGGGCAAAACCTCATTTAGTCCTGTGGGTCCAACTGACGCTGCTGTTAATGAGATTTGATACCACTTAATTTTTTGTTATAGATTGAACGGCCTTTGAATGCACCCAACCGTTTGTTATTCCAGCACTACTTCCATTTGGCAGCAGATACTTTTTAATGTTTAAAGGCAGCTTTCTAGGCATGGTAAGCTTTAAAATAGCACAGGACAGACTGTTGCTTTGTTCTAATGTTAATACTGTTGCATGAGATGAAGCCAGTTTCGTTTCGCTGAAAACATGTGAATGTCGGAAGATAGCAGTTCGGGAAAGGGGATTGTCTTGTTTTGTGTTTCCCTAAACAATAAGTTGTGAGTGACATATCAGTTAACCATTGACACAGAAGTGGCTTTTTTCACAACATGTGTAAGAAATATGCAGATTTAAGAGTTGTTATTTCTGGTTAACAACTGACAACCAATTCTCATTTACAATGAGGACCTGGCTAAAGAGGCAGCAACAGGAGGGAGGCCAATACAAGAGATTATAACATAGATGTATGCACTATGTTCCAGATAAGCCGATTCAAAAGCAGTTGAAGTGATCAGCAACCATTGCTTGTAATGAGTTATTAAAGGAGGGTAACGGAATAAAGGTGTGGAGTTTTAGCGTCTTTCGCAACCTGTTCCAACAAGTGGTGGCCAAAGGAGGTGCAGACTTTAGGAACGACCATACTAATGAATTTGCTAGAACGTAAATTGCTTTGACTGTTGGATGTATTGAGTAGTGAAGGGAAATATGGAGGGGTTTTTCCGATGATAGTTTTATAAATTAACTGATACCAGTGAAGTTGCCTGGTATGGAGTAATGGCAGCTGACTAAAATACAGGTCACCCACCTGTGACAAAGCAGCTCATTCTCATTCACTGGACCTCAAATGCCCGCCCTCCTGACAGCCCACGGCACCTTTGATATTTCGGCACAGACGCACAAGGGTGCCTTTTGCGTGCACACCGCACCAGGCTTTCTTTAAACCCGTCCGCGGTGATATTAGACACTCAGATCAAGTGCTCCAGGTTAAAGAGCGCCAAACTCAGTGTGAGATCGAGGGTTAGGGTGGTCGATGGGTCAAACAAACACGTTTGCGTGTGCCATGCATCACTGTAGTTACATTGCAAACGCATTTATAATAACCCCACACACTTTTCCTAAGCAACTGGTTTTGTTGCCTGAACTTAACCACGTAGATTTGTTCAAATTCACAACGTTTACCACGTGTTCCTTGTATTTAAAACAACAACTGTAGTGGAGCGTCTTGTTTTTTGACACCCAGCGCTACCCAGGGCATTGGCAAGTGACACGAAAGGGTTCGAACAAAGCAGCAGTATGTGAGAGATTGGGATGGGAATGGCAATATGGTATTAGATGATGTCCAGTTTATGGTTTTCCCTGTGTACATAGGCCTGATCTGTCTATTGTGTCTCCATCTGGGAGAATTAGACATCAGTGAGAACAGTGCCAGACCTATTTGAATCTGTGTTTCAGAGGTCTGTATAGACTTCTAGGTACGCACTGATATCTCCTTTTCATTTAAGTGGCATTGGAAACCAACAGGTGGCTGCTGTGAACGGGTCAGTGATCTTGCATGCTGAAATGTGGCCAGAAATACACAACACAACACGTATCGACTGGTGACAAATGAAGGAAAAATCCAAACTGAGCGGATAAACAAAAAAAAAATGCTTCCATACAAAGCTCAGGGTGGGGTGAGGACACTGAATGGTTTATTGAGTATGAGTGGTGGTGCTCGCCACCACTGTCATCAAAACACTAAATGAGAGTATCTTTCGGAGGAATAGTGTTCCACAGAATCCCAGCCAAAGCACATTGAAATAGCTGCTCTGGCGGCTCTTAATTGGATGTTGTTTTTCATTTTAATTTGTCAACTGGCTCTATGTGTATGTTTGATATTACGTAACTTTACTTTTATAAAAAAACAAACCCTGAAGATCTATAGATGGCTGGTGCTGCTTTAAAGCAGGGTTTCTGTCAGCCTGATCAAAATCACAAGGACTTCAAAAACACGTTCTCTGTGGAAAGGTCTGTTTAAATATTTAGATTTTGCACTGCACATTTCAGTGAACTTGGAATTGTTTGCTTATTTTCTATTATCACTTCATTTTGTTTCTGTTTGAGCTGTTTGTTCAGGCAACATCATACTCAAATTGTAGAGCTTATTATGGAGTACCAGTACTTATCACGGCTCCTATCATGGGAGTCCTTAACGTTCGCTTTCATATTGTGCAAGAATCCAAACTTTCCTACAAACAGCTTGTTGAAAGCACTTCTGAACTCCTAAATTGATCTCTTTTACTTCCATGCCATTCACTTAAGCTCTGTCCAAACATTGTTTCATGCAACAACAAAAAACTCTTTTAAAAAAAGGTTAAATCACCAAAAAAAATGTCAAAACAAATTGCATGTGGTAACTATGGAAAACCGACCCATCCAATCGCTGAAGGTTACACTCGGACATCCCGCCTGGCACTTCGCTAAGCACTCATGAGGTCATAGCTCGCAGGGATGTGACAGCAAAGATGGCAGGCAGAAGTGTTTCAACTCCCACAAAAAGTATTTATTTTGACAAGAATGTGTTGTGCTAGAATGACTCAAATGAAACTTGCACATCCCGCTGTAGGCTAATTCAAAAACGTCTACATGTTGTGCTGCTATCTAGTGTGCCATTAGAGACTTTAATAGTCTCCTGCTCCGTGTATATCCCGCTGCACCGCCATGTATTAGTTATTGGAAGGCTGTTAAAAAGATGATGCCTGGCTTTCTGAGCAGTCTGGATGCTCGAGCTCTGAAATAAATGAGTTGGACGACTCAAAATAGATCCATTCTGTATCCCGGCGCTGTTCAGGTTATCTTTCACAGATGTACCCTGGTGTTTCACAGATATGGAAAAGACACATGCACACAGGCAAACAAACATTGATCACTGATGAGTATCTACAGGAGTCTCTTTCTGAAGCCAATAGTTTGGTTGTTAGTTCACAACTGACACACACACACGCAGAACCGTTAGGGCTGTTTTAAATGGCCACTTAAAATAATCGTAGCCTCCTCCTAGCTTAAATGCATCCCACTCCCTGAACTCTCTCCAAGAGCTCTGAGTCTTATGCATGTCTTCGTAGTCTCAATGCAATTAATTGTGCATACGCTTTTGGAATGTCCCTCGTTTGGAAGTCACGTTGTGTAAGGAATGAAACATTGTCCCTTTTGGAAATCTTTTGGGATCATTTGAATTGCAATTAAGTGTCCTTTTCACAAGTGTATTGTTTGGTTGTAACCTGTTGTGTACTAATAAGTCGTATTTATTCTATGATATGAAATGTTACAATATATCTATAGCAAATGTTAGTTATAGTTTCCGTGTGTGTAGTGTTTTTGGGTTGTCAGGATAAATGAGAGGACTTTTTAGAGTCATCACTTACCACTTGTTCTTTTGGCATGAGCTGCATCACCAGATGTGGCTCAAGATCCAACATACATCAAGTCGGTGATTAGTCTCCACAGCACAGCAGCCTTATAAAGTATATGTTACGCTGCCTCCACCTGGTAGGGAGGCAGTACTGCCACCACAGCTGGACACTGAAGTCAAGGTCAGAGAGAGGGTGTCAACTGCTGGACACACACACAGCTTCAGCCTTTGTCCTAGGGGGATTTTGTGCATATGTATGCATGTGTGTGTTTGCATAGATGATGTTTTAATGTGTTTGTTGTCTGTGCCTGTTCATGTGTGTTTGTATGTGTGTGTGTGTGGTGCGTGTGTGTGCGTCTTGGGGGAGAGCTGTGCTGTGGTAGCTGGGTTAGCCTCTCAAGCATCATTATCATTGAAATAAACAATAGCTAAGCTCCGATGTCCTCTGTGCCCTTGTTCCTCTGTTAGATAGTCTTACGTTTGTGTGTGTGTGCTTAGACGGTAATGTCTGTTTGTGCCTTTTCAGTGCATCCATGCTCACAAATTTGCAAATATCCATGCCTGTGCGCTCACATAATTGCGCGTATGATTTCTACTCTCGCCTTAATTACTTCACCACTTTATTGCAATTCAAGGGAATCCTCATCCGTGTCCTTTGGGTGTATGTGTTTATTATAGGTACCTAATCCCTTCGTTGGATCGCTCCCATGCTGGCTTCTACCGCTGCATCGTGAGGAATCGTGTGGGAGCCCTTCTGCAGAGGCGCACAGAAGTACAGGTGGCCTGTAAGTATCCACACGGGATCTAGGTGAAACACAGATGAATGGACCTAATGGATAAATAAAAGGATGGATGATTGATGGATACAGAGAGAGTGTGTGTGTGTGTGTGTGTGTGTGTGTGTGTGTGTGTGTGTGTGTGTGTGTGTGTGTGTGTGTGTGTGTGTGTGTGTGTGTGTGTGTGTGTGTGTGTGTGTGTGTGCGTGCGTGCGTGCGTGCGTGCGTGTGTGTGTGTGTGTGTGTGTGTGTGTGTGTGTGTGTGCGCGCGTGTTGACTGAGTACACAGTATGCCCACACTCTGTTTGGTTGCCTTTGTATCAAGGACTGACGAGCGAGGGACAGATGCTGGCAGGGTGAAAGATCTACCTGCATTTCATTCGGGGTGTTATCAACCCGGACAGCTGTTCCACTCAGCATTCTCTTTAGATTGATATTATTGGGGTTTTTTTTTTTGTTTTTTGCTTCATTTCAATATGACCGCTGCTTATTTCCTTCTCTCTCTTTTGTCAACAACATCTGTCGTTTCTTGGCGAAAATAGGGCTCAGATGCGCCGCGTTTCTGTAAATTTCCTGAGCCACTTTCAGGCTGCCGAGCTCCCTCGCCGTGTTAACGAGCTATTACAAACACACCGCAGAGGCGTCTGGAGTGTTGTCACGATGAATGTACCCCCACCCCCCCATAAGTACAATCGCCCTACGCCCATTATCCTGCCTTCCCAGGGTACATCAGGTTCATTGGCTTCCCCTTGTTTCAGCAACATTTGAGTGGATGTGACACATCGCTGTACCTGACTGAATAATGTAGCCAACCAGGCGTGCGAGAGAAAGAGGTGGGAGAGAAAGAGACGGGAGGGAGACGGAGAGGGCCAAACAGTCCCACTGGTCCACTTCTTTAGTATTGGGCAAACATGCTGTAGCTGCAGTCAACTGATTCCCTCTGCAGCTCCTCTTTCCTCCAGCAGTCAGGCTCTTTGTTGCATCCATCACTGTTTCTTTTTGTTGCTGCTTCCCTTCCTCTCTTTGGACGTTGTCTGTTGTCTGGCCACCACTGCTTTCTATTTATTTCTTGGCTTCCACCCCACCATTATTATTGCCATTTCCATAATTCTCTTCTCTCCCTCATCGGTTGCTCATGAAGGGATACAGAGGGTGAGCCAGAGTAAAAACGGAGAATTAAGGACACCTGCAGAAGAAATGTATGAGACGGACGGACGAGAGGGAGGGAGAAAAAAGGATAGAACGTGAAAGATGGGGAGATCTTTTTTGCAAGCTATTCCATTGAGGTGGCACAATTGGGATTGCGGAGACACACCTCGGAGAAAGGGAAAACATGCAGAGGCATTAGGGAAGGGGAGGAGGACATCAGATCGCCGAAACTGCAGATCAAAGTCAGGGGATTTGCACACTTCCCAGATTTTCATTTAAGCTAAGCACCACAGCTCCACCGCAAAGCCAGATTACCTTTTTTGTTATTCCCTTTGAAAGGGAGAGAGAGAAAGAGACAGAAATAAGATTGCCATCGATGCACAACCACTCTAACACCCCCAGTTCAAAGCCCCGTACCTTGATCCCTACATTTTTTAAGGATATTAGTATTTCTAAACTGTGTTAGAACTTAATTGTGCGTTTGATGTTTATTAAAATGATTTCAGCAGTTTTTCTCTGTTGTTCCCCTCGTATTGAAGAGACACATATACAATCCTTTCCTCGCCTCTCATGGAGCTAATAGAACAAAGGTATTCAGCTGTCTCAAAACCAAAGTGTGCACTTTCTCTTTCAGACAACGAGGGAGGGAGAAAAGACAAAGTCTGTTTATTACTGCTGTCCTGTAAAGGTTTACAGTCCGCATCAGCCAATATGATTGCGTCAGAGAATTGCACAGCAGAGATCGAAACTGAAGTTTGGGCCGATTGGCGGGAAATCCATCAAAAAATGTCTAACCCGCCCATAGATCTCACTTACAAATAGGCAGAGTGTGGGGCAGCAATATTAGTGCAGTATTTTTTGTCAGCTTTTAAAGATATAATGAGGCAGGGGAGGAATAAAAGCGCTGTAACAAATGAAATGTATTAGGAGATAATAGAATAGCGGCGGCGCTGGTCATCTACCATGTTGAGTAATGCACGCATTTAGAGCGTGATCAAGATTGATTGTCCTTGATGAATCCACACAGGAGGATACGGAATATGAATATGAGTCAATTTAGCGCCCCCTCTGTGTCCCTCTGTGAGTCATTACATCTTGGTTCCTTCTAGCCTTTCTTGATGTACTCTGAAACCATGGCAACAACACTTCGCTTGTCCATCAAGGTGGCTGAGTTCTTCACAGCGGCGAGCAGAGTGCAAAAGCTCTGTCGGCATCAAAAGTTAGATTCTAGGAAGAAAAGGAATTTGAGAATGTACGTACACTTTTCCTTTCTCATTCTCTCCTCTGAGTGTGTACTGTTTGTGTTTTCCAATAGTTATGGGCAGTTTTGAGGAGGGTGAACGCACCCAGTCGGTCTCTCAGGGAGAGGGCGCCGTCATCCCGGCACCGCGCATTCGCAGCTTCCCCCAGCCACAAGTCACCTGGTTCAGAGATGGGCGTAAGATTCCACCCAGCAGTCGCATGTAAGTCATTTTCTTTTCTTTTACTTGTTTCCTTTGAGTCTTAGTTTGTGCTTTAGTCTGTATTTGTCTTTGATCCTGTGAGTACTTCCTTGTACCTTGTTTGTTCCTGGGGGGCTTTGTTAGTTTGGGAGCGTCTGTTCCTACCTGTCTTTTGTCATTCATCTTCCTACGTGTTATGCTACAGCAGAGTTTGATTTTTTTCTCCTGCAAAACGAAGACCAACACCAAAGCACTCTTTTTTGCACTGTGTGAAATGTGAAATCTCCACTTTGTTCAAACCCATTTTTATTTCAGCTTATCTGTGTCTCTGTCTCTCTTCATTTCGGTCTCAAAATGGGAGGCCATGCGTTTCCGGAGGTCACCTATCAGTGTTTACCAGCCGGCAGCTGTTTTGTTCGTGCAGCACCATCAGTACCCGAAGGGGCCCGCGAGCACAGGAGCTGCTGACAGCCTTAAAATGGGATGGTTGTTTTGCTTTCCCATTCGATTCAGTGAAAATGGAAGGGTGTAAATGGAGAGGTGGATTGGGAGTGTTCCTCTCTGATTTGCTCTTTGGCAAAGCAGTGGCCAATTTTGTTACTATAGTTATATGTGTATCGATCCTGTATGCTCAGAAACATTTAAAAACAAACACACATTTCATTGATCTATCCAGGTTTATATTTTATTAATAGAATAGTCCAGTAATATATTGTTGCACTCCTTTATCATTGTCGTACTCATGATGTACATTCGAGGATCCAAATCGGTGCAGCAGAACCAGAGATCTTTTTTTTATTCCACACTTTCCTCTTCCTTATCAAAACCTGGCACCTGCTACACTACTTCTGACTGCGACTCGACCGCTGATGATCCGTTTGAAGATTCGGGTGTGTTATGCTGGTAGCGAGTAATGTAGCCCTGAGGATGAGGAGCAGGGCTACGGAGGTCCAAGCTCACACACTCCTGTCTTTGTGTGGGTGTGTAATTGCCTGTGTGTGTGTGTGTGTGTGTGTGTGTGTGTGTGCGTGCGTACGTGCATGCGTGTGTGTGTGTGTATGTGTGTATGTGTGTGCGTGCGTGCGTGCATGCGTGTGTGTGTGTGTGTGCGTGTGCGTGTGCGTGCGTGTGTGTGAGAAAAGGGCACATATCCCCATCCCATCACATCTGCATTTCTTCGCAATGGGAGGTGACCTTGCCCTTGGTTAGAGTGAATCTTTCTTATCAGCTCCTCGTCATCAGTAATCATACCCTGACCTAGAATCACAATGAGACAAGTGCCCAGACTGAGAAGCTGAAGGCTGCGGACGGCCGTCGGCAGGCCGGTCGCTTCAATTTTGTTCCGTCTTGTGGAAATCTGGATTACTTTTGAGAAGCTGTTCGGAAAAAAAGGTCAAACAACAGTGACGTGTGGTATTAAGTTGGTATTTGAAGAGATTATTGTCCGGAAAGTTCGACGAACGATCACAGTTTGTTGACAGTTTTTGCTGAGAAGGGTTCATCAAAGAATCATCCAACTCTTTATTAGTTTGACATTTCTTTCTTTCAGCCCCTTCGCCTCTCCCTCTCCTTGTCTAATTTATTTATTCTGTTGACGTCTCTCTCTCTCTCTCTCCTCCCTCGCTTCCTTTATCTCCATTATCTGCCACCCACTGTGTGTACTTTGCTTCTCTTCATCCTCACTACCTACCCTCTAGCTCTGAGTATGCTAATTTCAAGTGGAGTACCAAGGTCACCGTGTGCAAATGAGCACCGTTGATAACGGGGGAGCCCTTTTTTTTATTGAAAATCATTTAATTGAATTTGATTCGTGCCACTAGCATTGAGTCTGTAGAGGCATCAAAGTCTCGCTAGTGGGGGAGACGAAGGGAACACCGAAGAGAGAGTTCTGCGCCAAACAGTGGTTGTTACCTTGATGAAGGCTCTTTCCAAGGACTAGGGCTCTCCAGAGTCAGTCCCAGCTGTGGGCTCTCTCTAAACATTGTCACACGGGCTTTTATGTATCATTCTTATCGTCATTATGAGACTGGTAGTTCCATCTGCAAGATCTATGTGTGCCGAGTTAAGATGTAGTATAGCAGTGAAGGGAGGATTAGAAAAATGACGGATTATAACCATGGTGACTATTTTCTCTTTCTTTTACAATATCTCTTTTAATTTATCACTCTGTGTGCTGTCTTTTCTGTTTCGCCCTCATTGTTCCCTGCTCATGCCATCCCTCCTCAGGTGTCATAACTTTAATTTGAAGTTCTCTCCAGGGGTTCTTCTAGCCTCTTTTCTCTGTGCTCTGCTTGATCACACCTCAGCAATGTAGGAGAGAGGAAAAAACAGCCAGACCCAGAGTAACTGTGCTAATCCCCTCCAACCAATTGCTAATAAAAAGTACGCTTCCTCTGCATGCTGCTGTACTTGAACGGCATTATTTGTAGCGTTGTGTTTACATTAACGTTGCGATCAGTTTGGCCTAAACTGTGGAAATGCTGTCAGTTGCGTCTTCAAATAGTGTCACACAGCAGGGGATGTTCTTGTCTTGCAAGCTTGGAAATCCCTTCAAGATGACATTTGCTGATTGCACTCTTTTGGGAGGTGAACTGTGCCTCAGCCTAAGCAAACACATCTCAGGTCATCTGATCACAAGTAGATGCAACAAAATTAGGGATGGGATATTATAGATACTAATACAGTTACCGATTCTGCATATCGGTCCGATTCTTTATCCAGTCCCGTATTGACTCCTCATCGGTTTTCTGTGTGGGGAGGAAAGTTGGCCAACCCAGGTTTCATCATTCAGACTTTGAGCACAGTATGAATGACATTATACAGCATTCATTTTCATTTGACGCTAGTGTTATTACAACATGTGCAACAGCATTGATAAAAAATTGATAAGCTTCGGGGCATCAGTATTGATTTCTGGACTGGAAACGGCCCTCAATTCCTAACCATTTCCCAATTCCAAGGTATTATTGGAGCTGCAAACTGAAAATGAAATTATGGGAGTAGGGTTTTATTACATATATTCAAATCAAGTATCATATCCACTTATCAAATGGATATACATACCTGGGGAGTTTGTTTAAGGGACAGGACTTTAAGCAGTGACGGTTAAAGGGACGGCTACACAGTTTCAGAAAAATTTCAACAGGTTGCCTTTGTCGTCGGTAGAGCAGACCAGTCGTTCTCCAGTAGTAGACAGTTGGGCCACAAACTCTGCAGATCCAACTGCAGCAACATGCTACCGATAGTCGGTTTAGCATGTAAAAAATCCTGCTGCACCCCACCTCTGCACGTTGTCCTCCGTTCCCCATGGATTTTAACTGTTAGATTACATTTGGTTCTGACATTCCTGTCCACCTAAAGATGAATTATAACAACTTTGCTGATCCCTTAACCATTCATATAACATCATCAGCTCCAAATATATATTTGTTCAACACATTTGTGACCAAATACCTGCATAATGAATGACGTCAGCCCCACATGTACTTTGTCAGTGAATGTAAGTATGCTAACATAGCACACTAAATTAAGATGGTAAAGATCATCATCATGCATTGTCCTAGCGCTCAGGGTCATAGATGCCTGTAAACGTAGTTTGGTGTGAGCACAGTGCACACCCCAGGCCCTGCATGTGTAAAGAAAACCCACAGAAACTTAGTGAATACTGCGTTTTGGCTTCCCTGCTGCCATTTCCCCCCCTGGCAAGGCAGCATCTCACTGTGGCACTGTGACTGCTCTCGCTTTGCCATGTGGCCTCTGCAGCTGTTGTTCTTGGCGTCAGCAGAGACTCCTGTGTTGTCTCTTGCAGTACACCCATGAACTTACAGATTCACTTTTTGTGGTGTCTCTTTGTGAGGGGCTTCTTGTTCACTCTCCAGGCCCAAGAAATTGTGTGATTGACTCAAAAGAAATGTGCAGCTAGCTAGGCATTGGCTGTACAATGGATCGGTTCAACCGGGGTCCTTGCATCTTTTGTTGTGTTGTGATGTAGAGCAGGTCGCGAGGAGAAAAATTACTTTTTTTAAGTAGCAGCCATTGTTCTTCCTTTATTGAATGGTAATGTATTTGGCAGGGTCTTTTCCATTCAGCTGCAGTGATTTGTTGTGTTATTTTGGAGGCTTAATGTGGTGTATAATCAGAGACTCCTTCAGTAAACACATTTGCCAGGAATTTCAAGAATGCTGGCTAGAATGTGCGTCTGCCCCTGGATATAGCGGACCCCGTCTTCTCACTATTTCACCACCGACAACAACTTACTGCCCATTCTACCTGGTTTTCATTCCGAGAAACTTTCCATTGACATTTAGGCATGGATTTATCTGCATAACATTGAAAACAGTCTTGTAGGGGTGTCCATTAAGACAGAACACAAAGGAGCCTGACCTGGAGTCTGTGGGAGGACATCTCCGACACACACACACACACAAACACACTGCAATTCCCTTGAGTAATCTGCTGTAGCTACTGATCAATTAATGGCCCCTGCCTGTGATGTTCGGGTCCTGTCAGTCTGCTATGGATTCCCCATTAGTCACGAGGGCCAGTGAATAGCCAGGCCCTTTCTCTGCATTTCCCTGCCCAGCATTAGTCATGAACCCAACAATCTGTAGGTCACAATGGAAGGGATGTCAAGGAGAAGCAGTTTTAACAACAACAACAACAACAGCGAGCACCATCATGCACAAGGATGTAGGAATGGATGAATGCAGCTAGCAATTATTTTTTCTTTTTCTTTTCTTTCTTTCTTGATTAATTCTTCCCAGCCAGACTCAAGGACACGTCTTCAGTCTTTTTCGACCAGCAGTTTAAACCCAAAGATATTCAATATACAATGACAGATAAAGCATTTTTTTCTGAATCGTTAATCACTTGATTATATTATATTAATTGTTGGTAAATGTTTTGTCAGTCAACTAAAAAATGTATAGTTTCAACACTACATGCACCATGAACCTCTATAGTATTTTTCTTCCCATTTAATCTAAATCAGGACACATTTCTGACAGATTTTACGTAGGCAAAGGTATATTTTCCACTGATTGAACTATTGCGTTGAATGAAAAAATTACTCGGGGGATATGACACATCCATTCTTTTCTTTATCGTTTTCTGAACTCTACCAACCGTGAGCAACAGGGAAGCAGAAAGCTAACAGTGTGCCACAAATCTCAAGTTCATACCCCTGGTGAGGAAACAAGTGGCTGTTTTCCGTGAGCAACACTCTCTTTAACTCTTCTCATCTCTCTGTCTCTCTCCTCCAACTCTCCATCCCTGGGTCTATTGAGCAGTAGGACAGGCAGTCTGCTGCCTGCTCTCAGTCTTCCGTCTTTCTCTAGCTTTCTTTTGCCTTCATCTTTTTTACTGGCTGTAGTTTGACTCATACTTTAGCCAGCGATGTGAGCTACTTGATCCAGTCAACCCCTCTCACTCTCTCCTGGGCAATCAGCCGACCTGGGGGCCATTTGCCTGCATGTAATGGAGGGCTGAGGCTGTGGAGCGAGGTTAGGCCGCTCACGGCCCGGCGGAGAGGGACAACCACGACAGATGTCAAAACACTTCTGTGTGTGTGTGTGCGTGTGTGCATGTGCGTGTGCGTGTGTGTGCATGTGCGTGTGTGTGTGTGTGTGTGTGTGTGTGTGTGTGTGTGTGTGTGCGTGTGTGTGTGTTAGAACAGGCACAGATCTTTCCCACTGCGTCAGTACTGGATCAACACGATAACATATGCATACAGACTTACAGTCAGTGGTTGAACTACATACAAAGATATGCTTTAAAGCTAACTGTTCAGAATGTAGAGTCCAGGGACGATGCATTCTTTAATATAGAGCGCGGCCCTGGATCACTGTTTATTTTCATTTTCTTGTAATGTCATCTATAAGTATTATTGCATATTAGAGAAGTGGTGCAGCTAGTAGCAAATAAAACATTTAAACTGTCTTCTCTCGTTTTCACTCAAACATAAATCCTCCTCATCGTTATTGATTAAAGTCCTACAGTTTCATTTTCAGGCTGGCAGTCATTGAAAAGCTACCCTTGATGCTAAACATAAATAAATTGATCCACAAAAAAAGTAATTGCATGTGAGCCCAGTACTGCTTCTTGCTTCAAGCAAAACTGGGATTGCACATAAAGCCGCTCAGTTGGCCAAGATGTTTCTGAGCAGCTGTCCAGCCTGCCAGGCTCTCTTGTGGACCGCAGCTCTTTCTGAAGAATAATAATGGAAAGGGAGATTGGGTTTGGAATAAAAAGAGAAACCATTCAAAGATACAGAAATAAACATAAAAGTCAGACAGAGATAGAGGCACATGTTTGCACATATCTGATTAGTCCAAATTTCTCAGCGCCACGGCTTGATAAGTCCCTTCACCGTGCCTGATACATGGCAAGCCATCGTTTCAAGCTACCCTCCGACAGCTCAAACGACTGGGGAGTTTAATAAGGATGACCAAAATTTATTTAGAGAGATAATGAGATAGAAAACCAAAAAAAGCATAATGCAAAAACAAGAAATTACTTCAAGAAGCTGGTCAAAAAACGTCCGTTACCTCTATTAAACAAAGTCTTATCTCTCTCTTCCTGCTCCCTTGATAAACACGTAAAGCCATTCATGATAATTGGCTTACTTTTAATTTCTTTCTGCATCATGCGCTCTTTGATCCCTGAGGACTGGCGCACACGGGGAGCGGTTAGACGTGTACGCTGCGAGTAACAAAATCTTGTGTGTCCCCCACTGCACCAGCCCTGATTACAGGCTGAGGGGAGTGAATGCTCAGCGGGGAAGCACATGAAAATCAACTAGCCGGGGGAAAAAAAATGCCTCTTGCTCCCGCTATTATTGATGAAATCAGGACTTGCAATGTATGATTGTAAAAATATTAGCTTGAACTTACTTTGTCTGATGCCTGGATGTGGTTACGAAGTAGGAGGAACTCTTTGGAGGAAAAAGAAAATTAGAAAAACAAAAAGGAAAAGCTTGGAAGATCACTTCATGTAAAGCTGGACATTATCACAGAGAGAGCACTGTCTCGCCTAGGCCACATAAAACTCTGCTTCTTAGAACTTTACAGCACTGCGCTGTATATTCATCTTCAAGAGTTTCTAAAGGGACATGTAAAAAAAGTAAGCCCTTGGATTGTGTCCCTGTTTTAGGAAGGTCCTGGGATTCATTCAGCGCTGTGGACACATCCTTTCTGCCCACATCCCTGAAGGGATCCATAATTCATGGCTGTACGTCCAGGATGTCACCGCTCCGGCAAGCTAGCATTAAATATTTACCTCAGATCATAAGCTGCAGCCATTGAGGCCTGCCAGTCCCTTTAGGAAGACTGCTTTCGGTTTCAGCATACACGGGGAATCCCAAGTGAGCCCAGTGACTTGGGCTAGCTTTGAGAAATCAGTCCAGAGATGGATCTCATGAGTTATACTGTAAATGCTAACAGCAGGTAGCTATGTGCAGCATACAGTGTATCACTCCCTGTGCTGCGTCCAATTCTTTTCCAATGTTTGTCTTTAGCCGCAATGAGAGTTTAAGAAGGTCTATTTTCATGCGTGCACACCTGTATATTTTATAATTTCTGAGCTATTTGAAACTGTTCCTTCTCATCAGCTCTCTCGCTCATGTAATAAGGCACAGCAGGTACTCAGATCCCCCACTGATGAGATGAAGGTCAGGATGGAGGAACGAGTGGATGCAGAAGTGGAGCGGGCTAGATTGCATGAGGAGGGAAAGAGCAGGTCATCAGCTATAAAAAAAAAAAAAAAAGGAACATGGCTGAAATGTACACAGCGGGAGATATAGATTTTACACTAGTGTGCAGCACGCGGGGGAGAATTACAGTACTTCTATAGAAAACGTCTTGTAGGGGATCAAAGACTTTTGTTTTGATATTGAATGATAGGATAGCTGCTATTACCGATTTTGTCCCGCCAATAACTCTGGGAACTTTAAAGAAAACGTCAAAGACAAAATCAAACTGAAATGTCACAGAGTGCAGAAGGTGGGCAGGAGCCACAACCATTTGAATGATATCGATCGGTTTCTCCGACAGTCGCACTTTTCTGACAGTCCAAGCTTCCTGATTGGTCCGTGACTCATTTGTGAGATATTTGTACTTTAGTGCCCGCGTCTCCAGGATGCATTTTTTGCTGCTGTACGGATGAGTTTATTCCCAAATGGGGTTTAGTATTCGTGTGTCTGTCAGGGTAGCTAACCAGATATGGTTTCCCCCACATGACCACATCAGCATCTGGTGGGATGGATGGAGGAAAGGAGAGAGGGGGGAGTAGGACAGAACATTAGATGGAGGGATAAGGCCAGAGGAAAAGATGTATGTGGAGGAAGGCAACCGGTTGGAACAGGCTATCTACTGCCAGATTGTTGAACAGGCACAGATAATAAGAAAATATTGATTGTAAACATAGTCAGGGGGCTGTAACATCAGCAGCAAAGAGGAGGGATAAAGATTTCTCCCCTCACCGTTTGCTACATTGACAGTGGAAAGTCCAAGAGAGGACTTGATAGAGGCCACAAGACACTGTGTATTAGACCCTATAGAACATCTGCTGAAAAATGGATTAGCGCTTATTTATTCAGGCATCTTTTCAGGGGCCGACAAGGAAGACGCTATTGTTTCCTGCCAAAAGTGGTTTGCTGCCAAAACGCAAGCCACAGGAAGCCGAGGGGTACAAATAACCAATTAAAAGCCCTGGGTTATTACAAAAGGGATATCATATTTCAAAGCAGACCATAAGGAGAAGTATGAACAAGGGAGGTTGTCAATATTTCCGCCTTGCTCAGTCAGCATCAGCAGTGTTTACACATTGTAAATCGATATGCCTAATGCAGCTTGAACAGTGTAATTAAAATGTTAAAATGTTTAATGCCCTTTTCAGCCATAGGATCAAGTGTGGACACACGATCCCATTCCAAACGCATTAAGCTCTAATAAGGCCGTCCAACGTTACCTTTGAAGGCTAAACGTGTATTTTTAGAGCTTTCTCTGAACTTTTGAAAGAAATAAATGTCACGTGTCACTTATATCACTTTATGTCACTTTATATCATCACTGCTACACTTTAACAGTGTTATCACTTATCGCTCCTTATCACTTATTTAGTTTGTACTTTGTACTTTTATTTCAATATTTTGTTAAACCGCACGCAGCGTATTGTTGTATATTGTATTTACCTACGTTTAACCACAATGTCTGTTGCACTCTGTCACACTTAGTTATTGTTTGATTTATTTTATGTTTTATGCTTTATTTTGATTTGATTTATGTTTTTATGCTTATTGTCACTCTGACCCTTTCCCATCTGTGTATTGAAACTGTTGCACAATCATTTCCCTCGGGATAAATGAAGCTTCTTGAATCTGGAAATTTTGAAAGAGCTTTGAGAGTATATTGTAGAACAGTCATATTTTCTTTCTTTCTTCTGAGTCACTATTTTAACATCTGTGTTTGTATATTACTCTACATACTATTATTACTATTATTGTGAGTGTGGATTCTGATGATGGCAGGATTCTAATGATGATGATGATTATCATTATTTATTTAAGCTAGTTCTATGGGATCTTTTTTAAATGTATTTGCCAGTCACGCTGGGTTCCTTACACTTAGCTTGACTTCTCCTCCCCGTTATCTTCTATATGTCTTAAAATACTTTTTTGTTAATACTCGTCTTGTTGTTCCCTCCTCAGTGCCATCACGCTGGACAACACACTGGTTATACTGTCAACCGTGGCACCAGATGCCGGGCGCTACTACGTCCAAGCGGTAAACGATAAGAACGGGGAGAACAAGACCAGCCAGCCCATCACCCTGTCAGTAGAGAGTGAGTAATCACATACTGTATACACACATACATTAATCGACCGGTTATGCCAGGACAGGTGACAATAGTTGATGCACTGCCATCTTGCAACATCAATCATGGAGAGCTAAGCTAAGAATATTCAGCTCCTACTCAAGTGCTGTACTGTATAACACTGCATCATATGTTATAAGCTCACCATATGTTTTGAATGTAAAATCTTAAAGGTCCCATATCGTATTAAGTGAGATCTCCATGTCTCTTTTTTATTATTAAGCAGGTGGAGGTGTAATATAAATACTGTGAAAGTATCAAAACACTAAATCCACGGAGATACAAACAGCCTGTACTGAGCAAATGTGTCTCTAAATGTGCCTTCGGGGCTTCTGTACAGTTGTGATGTCATATATATACCATATATATATATGTAGAAAATGATGCTACAGTGCCATTAAAGTCTTTCCCCGGCTGCATGAGTGCAGAGAGGGCAGATGCACAAGGCCCAGAAACGCTGACCAATCAGAGCAGACTGGGCTTTTCATAAGGGGGTCTTAAACAGACAGGCGCTAAAACTGAGCGTTTCCTACAGGTGTATTCAGATCGTATGAAAAAAATAATGTGTTTTTAAACATTTAAGCATTGAAACATGTTCTCGTAGAAACCCAAAGTGCAAGTTTGATCCTGGAAATGAGCATTATATGTCCCCTTAAATGTATAAAGTACCTGTAAATGGAAAAAAATGGAAAATACATGAGTGATTAAGTAAATGTACTTAGTTACATTCCACCACGGGAATTCCACCATGGTGACTTGGCTGTGAACCGGAGGGTCGCAGGTTCGAGTCCCTGTGTGGACCATGAATGAATGAGTGTGCTACTCGGGGACGCTGGTCACTGGCAGCCCCCTCGCTCTAACATCTCTCCATTAATTGCATGTATATAGGTCCTGTTTGTGCATGTGTGGGTATTTCGGGCCTGTGTGTGTAACATGTATAATAAAAAATCAAATTTCCCCGTTGCGGGACTAATAAAGGAATTCTTCTTCACTTCAAATTATAAAAACATGCTGTATGTGCTGAAAATTGCATTTTCACCTAAGTGGGATTTTGAATGCTGGAGTTTTACTTGTACTGAAGTAAAGGACCCGACGTACCTGCAGCCACATTCACACATTGTTGCAGGTATACACACACTGGAAAAAAGTATGGGGACAAGGACGCAGACACACTGTTCTACTGCCAAGTGGCTCTTAATATTCATCAGCATCTTTTGCTGCCACAACAAAAAAAATTACACAAGATACACAAATCAAACCAATTCAGTTGGCTTCAGCTCAGCAGAGTGAATTATAGGAGGAAACCTAACAGACAGCATCTTATGACATGGTAGAGTGGACTTTAGTATGGAAGTGAATAAGGAGGGTGAGGAAACAGTATTACAGTTTACAACACAAGGGAGCAGAAATAGTCTGTGGGACACATGGAGAACAGTGACAAAGTTGATTATATTAGTGCTAGAAAGCACACACACACACACACACACACACACACACACACACACACACACACAGACACACACACACTCTCTGATTCGGGTTAGATTGAAAGCCTAGCGGCAGGTCTCTCTACTTGTTACATACGCACACACAAACACCCAACCACCCAACCACCCACACCTTTATATATAGGCTGCTGGAAAGAGCCAAGAGAGGTGTTTGTGCGTTTGAGTGAATGCTTGCATTTTACCGTGTGCACATGTATCTGTCAGTATCTGCTGCAGCAGCTTCTCCTACAGCGACAATGCCCTATGTGCTTCCCCGCCTATGTGCTTCCCCGGCTCTGACAGGACTTGGCATGAGCGAAGGTCACAGAGGACTTTAAGGTTACTAGAGCAGCTCATGATACGGTTTTCATACTCTGGCCGAATTTCAAAAACGTGATTATAACTTCAGCGAGATGAAGGTGGAACCGGTCCTTTTAGAATGCAAGTAATTTTATGAACTATGGTTTGTCTGATTTAAATATGCAGCAGTTTTCTGTTGAAGAACCTTGCAGTTGTTTAATGAACCCTACTTTTGCTCTTGTCACATTTTAACTCACCATGGGCTCATTTTTCACAGCAGCATGAAGTCCTGCACATCTGTGGAAACAGCCCAATCATGGCAGGAAGTAGAGAGAACTAAAACGTATATTTTTTGCAGTAAAGCACTGTTAAAATGACATGAATCATAAAATTATCATTCAAAAAAATAGATAGATAGATAGGGGGGGGGGGGGTAAAAAGACAAGTTTTTTTCTTTCAAGTGCCCACATATGTTACCAATAATTCAATTAAATGGGGACTGCATGCCACATACATATTGAACTATTTACATTTTTACAGCCTACACGGACAGAGTTGAAATCTGATGATAATGTGTGTTCTTACAGTTTATGAACTATTGTCAATAATGTAATTTTGGCTATTCATTCTTAGAAAAATCATGCTTTTCAAACCTGCAGACAGATTTTGGGGTTCAGAAGGTTAAGGTTTCTGTGTTTGTAGGGGTGCACACATGGTCTGTATGCAGCATTAAATGACCCAAGATTGGTAAGATTGAGTCATGACAGCCCCTGTAGCTACATCTGACATGTGCAGCCACAAGCACAATCCTAGGGCATGATGGGATTGACGGATCAGTGAGAGTTTATCACAGACATGACATATCTCAAGCAGCACACACACACAATGTGCTCTCACTGCCATGGGCTGTCTGTCTGTGATGCTCACAACACACACACACGCACGATCAGTCAGACATAAACAGGTTTGCACATGCAGAGTTTTATACACAAATGAGAAAGTGTGTACATGCACATACATACACACAGCAGTCTATTCAGCCCTTTAGCTTCATGTTTGTCAGGGAGTATTTCTCTATCCATGTTTCTGGTTCTCCAGCAGACATCTTATTATACACACTCAGTGCACTGTCTCATCCTATTCCGCCCATCTCTCTGTCAGAACTCAGACACACTGTGTTCATTGGTCAGTTTCAATATGTCACGTTTATGAGTATCCACAGAGCGCACTAAATGGAAATGAAATATATAGGACACCGCCGTATATTCTGCCTGTAAAAATATAGTTTATGTATCTCTTAAGATCATTGCTCTCTGCTTAACCTCTCCATGTATGTGTGTCTTTGTTGGTATGTGTGTGTGTGGCGACCTATCTGTCTGTCTGTCTAGATGTGGGAGGTCCAGCAGACCCCATTGCCCCCACGATCATCATCCCTCCCAGGAACACTAGCGTGGTTACAGGAACCTCAGAAGTTACAATGGAGTGTGTTGCCAACGCCAGGTAAACCTTCTAGGACAGCAGGGTCATAGTTCATCAGTTTTGTAATTTGAATGAAATTATCCTTTAATACACTTGAGGTATATGTTCCAAATGTGTATTAGTCTAAAGTAAGACAATCAAATGCTGATTATAGTTGATTCCAATAGGTTTTGTAGTCACAAGTGTTCTTGTATCTTGGAATACGGCGTATTATTATAGCGAAGTATTCTGCTAATGACATCCCTTGATTCATGAAATAGTCAGTTTGCATCATCTCAGCCCATAAACAGATATTTTTTTAGATTTCAATACCCATCGCTCCAGCAGAATAAATAGACTGATGGATATGTGTTGCATTGGACCACTGTGGCAGAACAGGAATCATTTATCAGCAAGCACAACAAAAAACAAAAAAATCACAGAGAAAGTGAGATTAGAACACATTTCAAACCCTGCTTCTTTTCATTCTGCAGGCCTCTTATCAAGTTGAGTATCTCGTGGCGTAAGAACGGCGTGTTGGTGACCAATGGTTTGAGCGACTTCAACCGCAGGCTGACCGTCCTCAGTCCTGCAGTGAGCGATGCCGGCTTCTACGAGTGTGAGGCCATTCTCCGCAGCAGCAGCGTGCCATCAGTCAATGCTGGGGCTTATCTGCATGTACTAGGTAAGAATTATAAGTTGAAATACTGTGTGCTCTTGTGTTATTTAGTGTTTAAATTAAAACACCGTTCCCAGATATTCATGTATTCGTGTGGATGTCTACACATCGCAGTCCACGCAGTTTATATTTAGGTGTTTTTTCGAAGTCTAAGACTGTGGGCAGCTCAATTCATGAATGCCTGTGGGATCATGATTATGTCAAATTGATGCCATAGACTGGCAACAGTTGAGCCAAAATAGCCTAATATTGCTGTTTGACATAACTTCAGACTACACCAAATACATAAAAAGAGGTCCGTCCTAAGGCCTTTATTACTTTCTGACTTGTTGGAGAACAGTCAAATCCCCCCAAACTCTGAACTATCTCTTTAACCAAATCACACACATTCAGTCTATTCTATGTGATCTTCTTTTGATAACTAACACTTTTTTTCACTTCCTTTCACTGAGCCTCCCCTGAAACAGTTTGGAGCCCCCCTGGGGAGGCCAGCCTCCCACTTTAAAAAAACCCTCTGAATTAGACACTGCAGCACAAAAACACATATAAGAGTGAAAGCACAGGCATTATGTGTTCCAAATCCACATCCAGATGGGCTTTGATGGGAAATCTTCAGTAGCTTTCCGCTGCTAAATCAAAATCGGTTCGTCGTTCCTTTGTTTTGTTTGTGTTTTGATATTTGCAAAACTCATCTCAATGTTTGTGCTTTTGCCTTTTTGTATATGTGTTTTGATATTGTCAGCATTTCAGGTTTCGGAACACATTTTCCTAATGCTCGTCTTTACATTCTCCGCATCATAATTTTATTTATTTAACTTGTACTTTACTTTTCTCTTTTATTGTGCACAAGGTAAAGAGAAAATCATCTGATTAGTCACAATGCAGAATGTCTGTATGTGCTTTCATATCAGCATGACAACCTAAATGAAAAACAAGCCGTGCATCTCCATTTAGCTATAGGCAAGTGTGTGGGAGTAAAAGTAGCATTTAGACTTGCGAGTTCAAACAAAAGAGCTGGTATGAACTGGTAATGAATATTACACGTCTCACTATATGAGTCTGGCAAAGCTATAGCTGTGAATTCATGAGGCAGTGGGGGGAAGTATTATTGATTTAAAAGGCAGAGAGCTAATGGTTGGCCTCAAGAAACTCTTTAATAGCATTGCTTCAGTCACTTTCATTCCATCCCACTGAAACACTTTGATGTTTTCAAGGTTGTAATGTGATTCAAAGGACAAGGTGTGGTGCACTTTTCCCTTGATACAGCTAACTGAGCCTTTCCTCTCCCCATGTGTTTGAAGGATACCTTTGAAACCGTGATGGTAGACCAATTACTGATTTCTGTAATTTAGTTTGCCTCCATGACCAATATATTTTTAAGCAAAACTAAAGTTTACAGTACAATAGCTTTATTCTAGCCTGAAAATGCATACCCACAACCAATCACACCAATGAAACGTGGCCTACAACCAATCACAGCAAGGAAAGATTGTAGCGCTGAGTGACACCTGCTTTATCCGTTTTGAAGCAGACGGCTGAGTCACAAACATTACACTGAAATTGTTTCTGAAAACACATTATAGACGAGAAATAGGCAACACATTAAGAGAACGTTGATTCAAATTTGATCAGATTTCCTTAGTTTGACGGTGTGATCTGAGTTTGATGAGCCAGGTAAGCTGCGCTGGACTGAGAACATTTATGTTAGTAACTTTGATGCTCCTCTGTCAGTCATCGTCTTAAACCTGGCCCACATGAGATAAACATTCAGCTTCAGCTTCCCCAGGATCTGGCGGACTGTATACTGTATCTGAATGGGAGAAGGGCCAGACATACATGCCATGGCAAATGAAACACGTCCTCTGCAGATTTGTCTGGTTTCCAGGCTAGCTTTATCCTCTAGTGTCATTAATTAAAGGCACTGTCACCAGGTACTTGGGGAGTTGTGATGATTACAGCTTCCAGGTTTGTTATCTTGCTTCTTATTTTATCAATTCCTCATCCTCAGAACCACCACAGTTTTTTAAGGAACCAGAAAAACACATCACCGCTGAGATGGAGAAGGTGGTGGACATCCCCTGTCAGGCACGAGGTAAGCAGCGTATGGTACCCTACAATACTCATTCTGGCCACAAGAGGCTGAAGTGCATCACTACCTCAGGTTCTAAACAGGACTAAAATCATTCATGTTTTCTTTCTAGTGAGTTTTAATTTCTCCCTGCTCTCTCAATACAAGGTCTATTTTTAGCCAAAAGAAAGACATAGCCAAGGAGTGAATTGTGCCCTGCGGCAAGCTGCCATGCAATGTCCCTGAAAAGAGTGGCCGTTTCACTATGCGATGAAGTGCAGCCAAACTAAAAGTTTGGGTAATTTAACTTTTTGCAGCAAAGTGCAGCCAGATAATACCTGCAGCCAATCAGGAACAGAGTCCTTTGTCTTCTGTGATGTTAGATATCATTTCTTCTGGCATCAAACACAATGACATGCCTTCTGGATGCAGAAAAATGTAATTATTGCGTAGAGCGCCACTTTGCTTAGTGTGTTTTTGGCACAATGTTATATAACTTTCTAACATTTCCTTTCTACGTTTCGACACTACTGTCTTCATCAAAATCAATATACAATATTTGTACCTTTGTCATCCTGGAAAAACTCTTTTGTTCACCTGTTTCAAAGATGAAGAAAAAGAAAATTAGATAGGCCGAACTTCAGTCATAATTACAGAAGCTAAAACATTTTCGATAAGTCTTGGAGAACAGTCATGAATTGTATCACCGGATTCTTTTTTTTGTTTCCTCTCACAGCTTCTGTAGAGTATGAGTGTGTATGAGTGTGCATTTAATGCCAGAGATTCCCTATTACTTGTCAGAGCACTCAACAGCATTAAAAAAATCGGAAGCATGAGTTACTCTCTGTAAACTTCACCCCCACTCGCCCTCTGCAGGAGTGCCACAGCCAGACATTGTGTGGTACAAGGATGCTTTGCCCATCAACCCAGTGAAGATGCCCAGGTACAGGGTGCTGGTGGGAGGCAGCCTTCAGGTCAACGGCCTCCTGCCTGATGACACCGGGATGTTCCAGTGCTTTGCCAGAAATTCGGCAGGAGAAGTTCAGACCAACACATACCTGGCTGTCACCAGTGAGTGCTCAAGCAGTTTTTCAGGAACTGTTTTTTCACAAAATCCTGCTATTGAAGTATGTGTACTAAAATGAACCTTATTTCACAGAATACTGTTAAATCAATACAGAGCTCTCTCAAACACCTTGTCAAATTCAGAACATACCGGGTTTAATTGCTTTACAAAAATGGAACAGCAATTCCAACCTGTAAGTTGGGAGACGAGTTGGAGCAATTTAGTGCTTTAAGTACAACTTAATTGCACATAAGTGATAGAAGATTGCACAAATTGAACTCTTCAGCCATGTTAGCAGCTCTAACAATAGCGGTCAGTTGGTTAACCTCTTGTTGTAGACTGAGAGCCTCATTGTGAGCATGTTAGCATGCTGTTGTATGTAGCGTTTAGCTCAAAGTACGTAAGGTCTCACAAAGCACAAAGCTGGCCATAACCTTCACCTACACCAGCCCACGTTACACAATGTGGAAGGCAAATTGGTTGGCCATGTTTTTCAGACAATTGTTCCAACTACGAAGCATTCGTGCTATCATTTTAGTACCTTCATAAGTACAAGAACACCTCCTCTTCCTTTGTGCTGTAAATCGAGTCCTCCTTTTCCCACAAGATTGTACCCGGTGGCAGACCGAATTGCGTAGAGAAAGTGAGCTTTATAGGAACCCAGTCTAAACACTGGTGGTGACACTTTTCTAAAGCCATTACATTGAACGATCAACATTTACTCCATAATTATCTTCTCATTTTCATCCCCTTATCCGGGGTCTGGTCGCGGGGGCAGCAGCTCCAGCAGGAGAGCCCAGCCTCCCCTATACCAGATCACATTAACCAGCTCTAACTGGGGGATCCCAAGGCGTCCCCAGGCCAGTGTGGAGGTATAATCTCTCCACCTAGTCCTGGGTCTTCCCCGAGGCCTCCTCCCAGCTGGACGTGCCTGGAACACCTCCCTAGGGAGGCGCCCAGGGTTCATCCTTACTAGATGCTCGAACCACCTCAACTGGCAACGCAAAGGAGCAGCGGCTCTACTCCGAGTTCCTCACGGATGGCTGAACTTCTCACCCTATAATTATATATAACAGAAAATGCATCCATCAGAGTTGTTGAAAAAAAAACTTCAGCAAGACAAGAATCTCGATAAAGTCAAAGTAAAAGCTTTGCAGCACAAAGTATAAATGTGCTAAGCAGCATTTCACGACTGCCAATCCCCTGCGACAGCAAACTACACATAACAGCAATTATATGGAGGTGATCATAAAACACTGAATTTTACTGTCATGCTAGCACTTCCTCCTCTTGTTTCTAACACAATTTGTTTTCGACAATATTTTTGGTGTGACAGGAATTTGACAGCCCACAGTCACATTATAACAATAATGTGATTGGGATGTTGTAGTCAGGTGACATTACTCCAAGACATGGGAACTAACTGACTGAACATATCTTGGAGAAATGTTATGAGAGTTTTTCTGAAATATATAAATGTATTTGTAGTTAACAACTGCTTTTAAATCTTCTTCTATAAATTGACACTCAGGCCTAAACTATTAAGTTTAATACCATCGATGTTAATTTGTAGAAGTCTTTTTTCCCCGAGCATGTGCCACTTCTTATTTTACCCTCACCGTGCATCTGTTTGCCAAGTACCTGACATCTAATTTTCTACACCTTGTCTCGGTTCCTGCTGCCTTCACCCCGCTCTGCACCGCATCATCACAATTCATGCTATTCTCTCTTGCAAACTCACCAACCTCCATCCCCATCTCTGTCTTTCTCTTGCTTCTCTTGACACTGTCTCCTCTTCTCCTCTATCGTCCCTCCAGATCTCATCTCCGTTTTCCTCAACACGTTCACATTCCCAAGTCTCCTTATGTCCTACTCCCTGTGTCATGAAATCTACACTGCTCCTTTGACAAACTCCCCTCTGCCTCTTTCCTTTTGGGGAGGAGATACGATTTTCTGTCATCCTTTAAAAAGCTTTGATTTATTGCATGTCAAAATTGGGGATTTTAGTTATCTACAGTACATATTGCATTATCTTTCTGTTCTTCTCCCTCAGCAATCTCCCTTGCTTCTCTCCCTTGCTATATTCGCTATATTTGTGGGTGCAAAAAAGTAAAAATTAGGCCAGTAGCATGCAGTTCTGGCACTAAGGTGAAGGCTTTGTCAATCTGTAAAGGATCACTGGGACAAAGCATCGACTAAACACTGACATGCAGGCGTTGGGGCTTACACAAACGCGTTTGAAGAGGGGTTCTGCCCATAGACATTTATTCTCTCACCTCTATAACCCTCTTACCTTCTCTCTCCACTGTACTAAGCTCCCTCTTTATTCAGTGTGTGTTTGTCTCCCCTCAGGCATTGCCCCGAATATCACAGCCGGACCCTCAGATAGCACTGTGATCGACGGCATGTCAGTCATCCTGCACTGTGAGACCTCAGGAGCACCGAGACCGGCTATCACCTGGCAGAAAGGTCCCGATTACCCACATGCATGCGTACACACTTGATGATGATGTCTGTTATATATTATGGAACCATAAAATGCAATGGCTTAACAAACAAACGCCTGACTGGATTCCACATTTGGATCCAAATTGCAGATCAGGTCCTCACGACCCCCTTCCTCTCCTATTCTGTTCTGTCTGCCTTTTCTCTATCTATGTGTACCCTTTTTCATGTTTCTTTCTCTTCTACCTTTTCATACACTTAAGGTGAGCGTGTGTTGGCCAGTGGTTCAGTCCAGCTGCCAAGGTTCACCCTGCTCGAGTCAGGCAGCCTGCTCATTTCCCCCTCACACATCTCAGATGCCGGGACCTACACTTGCATGGCGAGCAACTCCAGGGGCATCGACGAGGCGTCAGCTGACCTTGTGGTCTGGGGTGAGTGCGAAGGGTTAGATTGTCTTGGCCTTTCACATATAAAAAAACATGCCTCATGTTGTGTGTTGTACCTCTCCAATTCACAATCATTCATATGTGGCAAAAACACAGGAAGTTAACAGTGGTGGAGTTTTATTGAGAGGCATGTTTGTTTGGGAAACAAGGTCGTGCCGTACAACAGCGAAGCTGAACTCAATTCCTTCAGATACAAAAGCACTCTTCTGTGCAAGTTTGCAGTCTGCATCAAGCAGTTTTATGCAAGAAGCCGTCAAAAAAAAAAAAAAAAGTCCAAAACAGCAGCATGTCATTTCAACTGAAATGAGTTTTCTGAAATGTTTGTCATGATTTTTTTTTTTTTTATAGTATTCTTCTCACGGAGGATTTTTGTTAGCTGTCTCCTCATCTCTCTCTCCCTTTCTTTTCTTATTTTATCCACAGCTCGCACCCGGATTACCACCCCCCCACAGGACCAGAGTGTTATCAAAGGAACTAAAGCAATTATGACCTGTGGAGTCACACATGACCCCAGTGTTACTGTCAGGTGAGGGTACCTTCACAAACAATAGAAGTATCAAATGAAGCTGTTTTCTCATATAATCTCAGGACAGTGTCTTAGGAATCTTCTCCAGACATTGTCTGAATTTGCCTTTTCACACACGTAGCACACAAGCAACAGAAGACTGTTTGTCTCAGACAAACACTCACGGTTTGGTTAAGGTGAAGAGTGGGCAGGAGGCCTGACATGACGTGGATTACACCACGGTCATGTACTCGGTTCTCAAGTTGGTCATGAAACAGAGTCTCTTGCAGTTCCTTGAGTTTGCCTGATTTTGGTGTCAGTCTTTATAGACAGAAGTCCCCATAACTCTTCTTCTTCACTCTTGGGTGTTTGTATCCTTCCTTTTACGCGAACTGCATGATATAAATGTCATCAACGCGACCACTCACTCACTGGGCATCACACGGACATTGGACCAGGGAGTTAACAGGGTAGGGTCCATCTGTTGTCCGATCCAACTGATTCAGACATTTGCCTTCTCATATCCTGCTCTGCCGGTAGTGTCTAGATCATTTCAGGTTCGCCATGCATGTGTGAAAGGGGCTATGGATATATAGTTAGCGAAGTGTATTTATATAGTATTATATATAGCTTTGGTGTGTGGAGTGCCTTACAATAAAAGCAAGTTAAAATTGCTTGGTCTTGAGCTGCTGTTTAATGTGATAATGCTGGTGGTGTCTTATATTTTTCTTCTTGACAAATGAAATGACAAAAACAAACAGTCTATCTCTTATTGAGTAATAGTTTTTATTAAAGGCTAAGTCATTTCCTAAAACAACAAGGAACTGTAGTTTTTAACAAATGGCAAGTTAATGTGCAAAGTGCAGTTGTCAGGGACTATTTTCAGCCATGTGTTAACACACATTTGACGCAATGGTGAGTACACTATTTTGGATTGATTTACCACCTACCTAGTGTTTCTCATGCATGTGTTTTTAAATATTTTGGGAGCACAGGTGAATATGAGGCCTTGGCTACACAGACAACACTTGTTAGTAACAGAACATTATTGTTTTTGATCTTTTCATGGGGTTATTTGACAATGAGAAAATATAAACTATTGCCAGCCTGGTCCTCTAAATGCGCCCACAATGAACAGAGATCAAAAGTCCATAAAGAATGAGTTTCAAAGTGAAGAAGCCACAACCTCAAAGCTAAGGTATCCTTTGCTTTTGAGCCAGGAGCGAGGTCCAACCTGCAAACCCGCGGGTGCCTGACCACACAGACAAATCTTTCATTTGATTCTGAATTTGATGAGGGAGTCACATTTAATAGTTCTCACATAAAAACCTTTAAAAGAAATGTTCTAAAGACTTGCACCTGCATTCTGGGTCACTCGCAAGAGAATCAGGGATGTCTTGCTAAGGCAGGTGAAAACAGAGTTCCAATAGTCTAGATGGAAAAGTTTCTAAGTATTTATCCCCTAGCCATCAAATATTAGACCCAATAAAGCATCGCCCATTGAGCCACTTTGGCCTACAGATTTGTTAATGAAGTTAGTTCATCATTAGTAATTACTTGCTGTATTGTTCTCTACACCTTTGGTTGTTAATTAGTCATTTAGGGCGCACTCACATTGTCTATCCATACCGTGCCCCTTGCTTTAAGGTACTTGTCCTCCCCTCCCTCTCCCCCTGCTGGCCATACCCGTTTGTACTCACACTACCTGGGCCTCAGCGAATGCTTCTTGCCTGCCTATACGTCATCACGCCGTAAGACGTCACACGCATTGATTGACGTCATCGCGATGCGTCGCTTTGTTTACAAATCTTTCCATAGACCTCTGAGTTTTTGTGCGTGCAGTAAACACTCCACCTCCGCATCACGCCAACGTGAACCTTTCGCCGCCATTATTTTAAATGTTCGTGCATGGTCTGAATGTCAAAATGACGTCAGAACCGCCGTAGGCCTCGTGCTCGTACACATGTGCACGCTCATGCTCGTACACGTGTGCACGCTCGTGCTTGTACATGTGTAAATGCGCTTACAAAAGCCCACCTCTCCCAAATGGTCCGGGGCCGTCAAGCTGGCCGCAGTTAGCCGTGGTGCGGTTGCACTCACACTGGTCAAAGGAACTAGGCTTTACCCGTGGAACCTGTTTGGGCACGGAACGGATGGAAAGTGTGAGTGCGCCCTTACTACCCTGTGCACTTATTATGTATCTCTCCGTATCTTATTCTCTGCTGCTCCAGATCCCTCACAGGAATGTTTAGCGTTTCGCTGAATTGATATTAAAATGCACGCATAGCAAATATCAAGACTGAGCAAACACTGCAGAATGATTTGTGACCTGGACATGCAGTTAGTAAAAAGCCTACACATGTGAAAAATGTTTTACGACCACTGATTTGCATCTATCACCTCATATGAGACAGTGACTCTCACACACCTCCAGCTTACAACTGCAGTTCAAACCAGTGCAACACAAACAACCCTCGCAACGGATATTTACAGAACTCCCAAGCATGTAGCCGACATCGGTAGCAATCAATAGAGCATTCTGTCCTTTTGTACTCAGATGAGAAGGCTACATCTGATGCTACAGCTGTGCCGTTTTGATGAGTGTGAATTCAGCGTTTGATATGCAGCCGTCAGCCGCTATGATACACGAGCAGGGGCAGCTCTGATGGCGAGTTTGAAGAGACAGAGAGGAGAAAGATGAAATGCCTCACTAATAACACATTCTTCCCCGAATTGCGGTGGATTATAAAGGCAAGCGAACCCTCAGTTTACTCATTGCTTGACTGTCAAAAAGACTTAACCTTCCATCTAAAGCTGACATGCGCGTGTGTGCATCACGGTTCACATCCCAGCAGGTGGTAACTAAGCGATGCATGTCGGGTTCTGGAAATCTAGTGGAAACATCAACATCTTTAGTCATCATTTTCAAATTGTAGTATTTCCAACAAAGAAAGAATAAAATGTTAACAAGAAGAAGAAGAAGTCATCGTTAAAAAGGTCTCTGTTTTTAAAAGATGTTCCCATGTTGTCATATTCATGTCATACTGTCATATTATCATATTTAGGCAACTGCAGAGGACCACTTACATTTAGACCTCAACTGTCAAATTCCTCACATTACTTCTCTAGATATTGTGTAAAAGGGCCCTGAATATTTTCAAAGCGTGGTTTTTTACCTTAAATAATGTAAGTAATCTGTTCCATGGGTACACTTACTACTCTGTAGTGACAACTAGTGTTTGTGTAGGTGTGAGTGTGTGTGGCTGTGTGTGTATGTGTGAATGTTCGTATGAACGTATATATATTTGTGTATGTCTCCGTGCATGACTGTGGGAGGGTTGGGTTCTTTTAGCTTTCTTCTCCTGATTTTATTTGATGTTTCTCTTTTTTGATTTTGATTTAAAAGCAGTAAACAGAGATTGAAGGCAACAATATAGAAACTATATTTTCATGGATTTGCATGTGCATTTAATTGGTCACTAGATAAATGTTTTTTTTTCAAATGTGCTTTAACACAGTGTTATTTCAGTGTCTTTATAACTACTTTCATTTGCAGTTTCTCATGGGGTTTTGCCTCATTTTGTGCCGCCTACAAAGAATACTTTATTGTGCAGTTCCACTCGAGAATGAGGATTGAGCTTCTTAATTAATTTCACATTCAACACACCTTTTATTATTATTATCATTATTATTATTTAACACTTTAGATTTGGGATTTCAGATTTCCTGGGGACTACTTCCTGTGTGGTGTTTGAGATGCCAAATACCAAAGTGACCCTTTAAAGGGGACTATTGAGTGCAGCACACTGTTAAACTGATCGACTGATACTGTTAAAGGAATGAAAATATCTGCAGATGACGTTAATAACAAAACCGACACTTTGCATTCCAGGCATGTCTGGGAAAAAGAGGGCTCTGCGATCAACGTCCATTCCATCCCCCGCATGCGACTAGAGGCAGATGGCACCCTCCACATCTCCCAAACCTGGTCAGGCGACATAGGCACGTACACCTGCAGAGTCACCTCCGTTGGTGGCAACGACTCACGCAGCGCACACCTCCGTGTCAGGTAACCACCGTCGTCTACATCACTTGCCTGGCTTTCTATCTTGTCCTTTTTTTCTCTGATTTAATTCCCCGGTGCAAAGACGCAGGAAGGAAGCAATACAATATGCACGTTCACCCCAGGCATTTTTCATGGGGGTGGCCAGATTGGGATATTGGTAACGCACAACAGTCTGTTTTAGCCATAAGCATTACAATTCAGGGATGTGATGGGATTAAGACTTCACATTTATGACTAATTTTGACAAAGAACAGAAATGAGGAAGGAGTATGTTAAGCTGGCTAATGGTGACTCGATATACTAAATATGCCTTTTTGCGGCAGGAAATGTTAATTTATGTCGTACATATTCACTGTAATTGGTTATTATTTCTTTTTTTTTCATGTATATACACATAATATGTTTGAATAATACATTTAAATGCCATTCAGTTTAATCTGATGCGCCTAAATGTATACTGGTACAGTTGACATTTTGGGAATCCTGTTTTTTTCATTGTTCTTCAAATAGTTAGTTTTCCTTTTCCTTTAGAACAGATAATAAGGGGCGACCGTGGCTTACTTGTGTCATGGTTGTTGTGTCCTTGGGCAAGACACTTCACCCACCGTGACTCGTGTGAATGTGTATGACTGCTGTATGTTTGAGGAGGTGGTCTGATTAGCTGCCACGCTTCCGTCAGTCTGCCGATGGGCAGCTGTGACTACTACCTAGTTTGTCTGTGTGAATGAATGGAACCTGGACTCTGTAAAGCGCCTTGAGCTGAGAAAGACGCTATATAAATCTAAGCCATAATAATAATGTACAGCTTTCATTTTCATATTGCATATAATGCAAAAGACACTTGCGAAGGAAGCATCATTAGACACATGCAAGTGCCAAAGACGTGCATGCTTTCCACCACAATCTCTCACTGCCACTCTGCCCGTTCTTATTGATACCTCTGACTCATTCGCACTTCCTCCTCACCTCCTCTGTCCTCATTCTCACCCAACACACTTCCAGCCCCAGGGGACCCCTCCCTATCTGGGACTACTACACACTCCTACGCACACGAATACCTCTGTTTTTGTTTCATATCTCAAATCTTCTCCAAAACTTCTTCAGCTTTTGTTGTACGTTGACACGGTTTTGTCACTGTTTGAAGAAGACATCTAACTTTCTGTTTGCCAAAGTGATGGAGTGACTGACTGATTGTTTGTGTCTTTCTTTGTCCGCCTTTTCAGCCGTCTCGTTGGCTGGCTGCCTTTTGACTGAATTTCTGGCTGAATTTGTTCATTGCTTGAAGGTTTATCTATCAATCCGCCCGTGCTTATCTGAATTTATGGCTGAATTAATTAATGATCCCTAGCTTTGGCCTCATTTATTCATGTCTTTGTCTGCATTTTCTTCCTATCTGTCTCCTGATGCCTTTCAATCCCCCTCCTCTGGTGCAATCTATCTCCTTTTGTTTGCCAATGTGTCCATCTTGACAAGGAACCATCTTTGCTGTCCTGTCTCGCCACATTCATCACCTGTCTAACTGATATCTCTGTTATAAAACATTAAGCTTTACTTCAGATTTGTACAAGAGATGTTCAGAGGAGATAGAAATGCTCGGTAACCCTCTGTCCCCGGAGGATTTTTGCTGTGATAGGAAGGATTCTTTTATTTATCGAAGTTGTCCTGATGTTCCCTGCAGGCAGCTGCCCCATGCCCCAGAGAACCCGACAGCGGGGCTGAGCACATCTGAAAAAAGAGCCATCGACCTGGCCTGGGCCAAGCCTTTTGATGGCAACAGTCCACTCATGCGCTACATCCTGGAGGTTTCCGAGAACAGTAAGTCACATAATATCCTGTCTTTTCCAGTCCACATCAATCTGTTGCATCCTTCTCTACCCGCCGCACCCTTTGTGTCTATTTACAAAACTTTAAGATCTATAAATGGTATATAATGAGTCAGGTTTTGGGGGGGAGAGAGTGATAACTTGGCTCTTGGGATCAACATTGCAGCAACGACTGACCAAGACGTTAAATGTTTTAAGACATTTTATTTCCATGCAGCCATGTGTCTTCACGCCCAATGATTTCCCCAAACAGTGTAACTGCAAAGTAAATGCAGCAGAGAACTTGAAATGGAATTTAAAAGCATGATTAATAGGACTAATTAAGAATGTCCATCACTGCTATTAATCTCAAGTGGGGTGTGTCAGCGGCACTACAGTTGGCATCCAACATGTTTGTTCAACTGAAGTTAATTTACTGAAAACTGTGTTAGACTTGAATCTGCGGCACATTGTTCTTTTGATTCCTTTTCCTCAGTGTGACTTGTTAATATAATAAATTAGAATTTTAAATTGTGACCTGCCCTGACAAAATGATTGCAGGCATGAGTCCCCTTCGGAATATTAGTGAAATTGCTCGAAATGTTAAACTCCTTCCTTATAAAATGTTACGTTTTATGGGATGTTAAGGTGAGTGGTTAGCATAACAATGAACAAGATACATGCGTGTGTGGAACAAGGTGTTAAACTTGATTTTCTTTGTTCTAGACGCCCCCTGGGCCATCCTGCTGGCTAATATTGAGCCAGAGTCCACAGCAGTGACAGTCAATGGCTTGATCCCGGCACGCTCCTATCAGTTCCGCCTCTGTGCTGTCAATGATGTGGGGAAGGGGCAGTTCAGCAAGGAGACAGACCGGTGAGCTAAAGACAAATCCTATATCTATTTTTACCAATCCAGGTTGTACAAAATAAAGAAATGCCAGATGCCAGTACAAACTTTCCTTTGAAGCGGCACTGGAAGCTGCAGTTTTCCATACAACTTTACGAAGACAATGTTA
Source organism: Echiichthys vipera (assembly GCF_963691815.1). Taxonomy (NCBI): domain Eukaryota; kingdom Metazoa; phylum Chordata; class Actinopteri; order Perciformes; family Trachinidae; genus Echiichthys; species Echiichthys vipera. The sequence continues at coordinate 6,577,457 of NC_139843.1, read as the reverse complement.
ATGAAAAAGCATATCTCATTGTAGAGGAGCAAGCTTTTTATCCATTGTTTTCATTTAAAATCCATCAAAACAGTCCTCTGTGGTCGAGTCATTGGATTTGCAATAACAATGACAAATCAAAAAAAATACAATAACCTGCAGAAGGTTTTTAGAAAATACTCCATTGTGCTTAAGAAATCCGTTTCCAAGACAACCACTTTGACTGATCCCTTTAGACAAGAGTCAGTGGGGAGGGATATAAGCCTACCAAAGCGGATACACACACAAACATGCACAATCACGTGTAAACACACGTTCACACTCACAAACACCCGTATGCTCTCACATTCTGAAAGCCGCAGGAGGGATTTAGGTTTGAGGCGACATTAGGTTTGGCCTTTCTGCGGCCTCACACAACTTCAAGCACTCATTCCTCCCTTATCCTTCACTCCCTTCCCTCCCTCTCTCCCTTCCTCTCTCCACCAGTCTGTCACGCTGCCTCATGCTGCCAGCTCCCTAGCCAGGGGAGAGCCACAGGGGGGCCCCGTCTGTGTGTTGCAGGGGGTTGGCACCATGTGCACTGTGACGCCGTTTGGTACTTAGTCACCGCCACTGATCTCACTCCCATCTCTCATAAGCATCTTCTCCCTGGACACTCGTGGGGATTTGTCAGGGGAAATATATAGATATATATTTTTAGGTAGCAAAAGCACACAAGGACTGGTCAGGATTTCTAACAGAGAGAACAAAGTGATACGAAACAGCTCAGGGACAGAAAAAAAAAGGGCTTTAACTGTTGCTTCAGCTTAAATTTAACTGGAATTTGGCGTTAAATTGATATGCTTCATTAAAGCTGTCTATTACATTATTGCAACGTTTTTTTATGCTTTTAGTTTGAAAATAAACCAATGCTGTGTTTGTGAAGATTTTCAGACAGGAAATGTTCTTTTATTCCTATTTCTCACTGCTGCCGTCTCTCTTCATATCTCTGCATCTGTGTTTGTGTGTGTATTCTGCAGAGTCTCTCTCCCAGAGGAGCCCCCCAGTGCTCCTGCTCAAAACGTCATTGCTAGCGGCCGGACCAACCAGTCCATCATGATCCAGTGGCAGCCTCCGCCTGAAAGCCACCAGAACGGTATACTCAGGGGCTACACAGTCCGGTAAGATCCCTGTTCATCCAACCGCTCCGCTAACACCTGTGTCTTAGTTTTTATTTCGTGAACAGATAAACGTTGGAAATGACAAGCATACATTCAGTTCCTGACACACTCAAAACAGCTCTTAATCCTGGAATGTGAATATATAGAGATTGGAAGGAAGATACAGTTAGAAAATGTGTTATTTTTCATTGATTGATTTCATTTTTAATAACTGACATTGAGAATTTAGGATTTGCACTTTCAGTATGAGCAGGCATAAAGACGTTACAATACATGCTACCCTTCTTATTTACACCATCACACACTAAAATCCCCACCAACATGATCCACTTTATGTTGTTTTTAACTTATCTATCTCCACTCTATAATGTTATTAGTATAAGAGCTGGGAGCTGGAAGTCACGCACAGTACGTTACACACTGCACTGTCAGTTAACACCACTGCGTTTATTAAAACTTAATTAAAAAATAATTCTGAGAGAAAAATACAATTTTATGACTTGTTTGACTTCAGGAAACTTTAGCGAGTCTAATAGACAGAGTCAGCAGTATGCCAAAGTGACTGTAAATCCTGTAAACATGTAATTAGTTCGTTTTTTTATTCATTATATTCAAATGAAACAGCAGGTGCTGGCTGGGTTTTTGTTTAATCACTTGTTTGCTGGTACTTTGTCTCCCCCTAGCAGGTAGTCCAGGGTACTGGCTCAAGCAACACAAGTTCTGTAATGTCCTTTCTCTGTCAGTGAACCGTCTGAAATGTCTAATTCAGGGTGCAAACTGGGTGCAACAGCAAACCCTGGTTTTTAATTAGTGTCAAAGTCCGGCATTCAAAGTTCATGTGTATGTATGTCAGGTACCGTCTGACTGGGCTGCCTGTGGACTACCAAATGAAGAACATTTCCAGTCCTGATGTGACTAACCTGCTGCTGGAGGACCTCATCATCTGGACTAACTATGAGATTGAGGTGGCTGCCTACAACGGGGCGGGTTTGGGCACGTTCAGTCATAAAGTCACTGAGTGGACTCTGCAGGGAGGTGAGTACTCATATCATCAATGTCCTTGATTAGAGACCTAAGCTGATATACTGATTATTTTCTTTTTAATTATTGGATGTGTTGTGTTTGCTAAGCCTGCATGTATATGTATGCATTAAAGCATGATGATTATTCATGATGAATAAGACTGGGCTGCAACATCCTGCAGGTGCAGTGTTGTTACGTGCAAGAAAGAAATAGTCCCTTTAGCATCACGTTTATCTTCACCTCTGATTGAAATCATCTACTAAAAGGCAATGCTGACAGATGTTCCCCTGCATTAGCATTGATTCTTCTTTGTAAGGACCACACAGAGGTGTTACATCCCCCCCCCCCCCCGAAATCTATAAGCAGCTCACACAGTCACAAGCCAACCCACAGAGAGCCCTGGTATTAGGTGTAACTGTCATCAGAAAGAGAGTGATGGCGGTATCTTCCCTGACCTGTGAAGCAGCGATCAATACTGACATCCAAATAGATGCAGGCAGGCTTCCAACAGTCGACTGAAATGTGCTCTCACACCTTCATTTTCTGTCTCCCCACTTCTCCTTTTTCATGCCCTCTGGTTCCCTTTTTCTTCCTCTCCTCATTCATTCCAGTACCCACCATCGCCCCTGGCAACGTGCAGGCCGAGTCGGTCAACTCGACAACTATCCGCTTTACGTGGAAAGCCCCTAACCCTCAGTTCATCAACGGCATCAACCAGGGCTACAAGGTCAGTAGCTGTCGCCGCGCTGTCACCGGCAGCCATCACGTCCATTGACAGACCTGTCAGAGCTGGACTTGTAGTATCACATATACCTGTGTAGCGAGAGGGAGGGGAGGGCCAAGGGGCGAAATATATTTGGCGCGATCGTGAGCAATGGACTTTGTTCACCCATTTGTCAGTTGGAGGTCATTCTCTTTACCTTTGTAACCATTTTTCATATGGTTTATTGTGAAGCTGTGTGCACGTAATGATGAATGTCTTCATTATTTTGTCATGGGCTCTTGAATATAGTCCATCTCTCCGTCTCTTGTGTATAGTTCATTGAAACGGATGTAGCCCACAGGGAATCATAAAGCCACAGCTATGGCGCGGTCCTATTTTTCCGATGACTCTATGGCAACTTAATTATGTCATCGCTTTTTTTTTCCCCAAGCCTTTTTGTTTGTACGTTCAATAGATCTCCATGTGTCTTACTCAGCTGAGTACGGCGATCGCTGTACAAACCCAATCTGAAACTTTGAAAATCTGATTTTTCCTCCATGGACAGATCAAAGCAGCAGTGAGAAAAAGGGTGTAAAGGGGTGGATAAAGGTGATGGAAGGCTTTCAGGGAGAGACAGGAAAAGACAGATGGAGAGAGAAAAAAAACGATCGAGTGGCAGACAGTCAAATATCTATTTCTCTGACATGTTCTTGCCAGCTCTTTGCCTCCCTGGAAGATCCCTCTCTCTCTGGAAGCTGGAAACAAAACCCAACAGACCAGCCTTTGGGAGTCATTACCTAAGCATCTAATGGGTTGATCCAGGTCCCATTTGTAGATGGTTCCGCAATCAACATGCACGATGGGATGCTATCATGTCTCTCATGAGCCTCGACTCTCTCAGCCCCTGCGAGTCCGTCTTAATGGAGCTGTTCAAGCAGTCAAAATCTCTTCAGGGTGTCTTCCTTAATATATTTAGGAGAGCTTTGATGCTAAAGAGCTCCTCAGAGCAGCTCAGGACAACCAGGGAAAGACACTGTCAGTTGAGTGAGAAATACAGGAAAATGATTAGCTGCTAATTTTCTTTCACACACACTTTAATTTCCCTCCCTGTTCGTCTCTTTTAGTTGCTGGCCTGGGAGCCTGGCAAAGACGAAGAGGTTGCTATGGTAACAGTGCGACCGAACTTCCAGGACAGCGTCCATGTGGGATACGTGACAGGTCTGAAGAAGTTCACAGAGTATTACACCTCTGTGCTGTGTTTCACGACGCCCGGAGACGGCCCTCGCAGCCCGCCCAGAGCATTAAGGACACACGAGGACAGTAAGTGACTTTTCTTACGAGGTTTTCTCTCTCTCACTGTGGTGTTGGGACACAAGCGTCTCACAGAAACACATCCTCCTGGCAAGATCTATTATTCATGCAGAACGATGTAGTGAAGTGCTAATGACTGAGTATATTCTGCATCCAGCCAGGATCATCATAATTGGTTATGGTTAGTTTCCTTAAAGAGCGTTGGTTAAGCTCCATTCTCAGACTTTCAGCGATTACCTTGTTATTGCTGACGTTGTAAAAACATTAAAAAATTCATACTGTGTGTAGAGTTTGCCCGTTGGCTCAGCTCATTATTCTTATTTGTCCCGTCCAGCTCCGGGGGCTGTGGGTCACCTGAGTTTCACAGAGATCCTGGACACCTCACTCAAAGTGAGCTGGAGTGAGCCCGGCGAGAAGAATGGCGTTCTCACAGGTACATTCACTTCACTCCAAAATCACACTTGTGGTAAGGTGAGAGAAGCAAAAGTAGCAATAGCCTGACCTCCTTCCAGTGAGCCCAGCATATTTAGCTCTCAGGATGGGTACACAGCTACTTTCATCATTTGATTTGCGTCGTGCACATACTTGTCGGAAAATGGTATCACTTCCTACATAAAACATTACATTCCAAACAACGAACCCTGTTTCCTCCTCTGAGCTCTGCAAGTAATTCTGTCACAAAATAAGGCTCCCTTCCTAAAACACAGCTCAAGGCTTTATTTTTATAACAGAAGAGAAGTGAGCAGAGATGAGAGCATTTTGAAAGTATAGCCCTTAAATCATCATTCTGTATAAAGAGCAATAAAAATCAAATGGACTGTTGTCTGTCTCATCCAAAGGATTCCTCCCCATGGAGACCGTCGATGAAAGCTTTCTGTTTCTTCGGCAAATGGTAGTGTCCCTGGGAATAACTAGTTGTTTTTTACAAGACAATATTTCCGTTTCCTTATATGAACCGCGACCAAACAGGTCCGTCTGAAGTTGCCCTTTCACACATGCGGCACATGATTGTCTGTCAGATGTGCTCTCACTCGTGAGGTTAAGGTGAGGGGTGGTGCCGAGTAGAGCGTGCAGGAGGCAGGAAACAATACGGATTACATCGCGGTCCCAGAGCCGGTTTGTAGTTTGGTCATAAACAAGTATTTTGCCCCTTGAATGTATCTGACAGTTTCGCAATCTCATCGTCTCTTTAGTCAGATCATTTTGTTGCTGTAATCTTATAAACCCCCTTTCTTCTTCTTGTTTTCTTCGGGGTTCTCATGAGCAGCGCGATAGAGCAGCACCAAAACACCACTCTATTCACACATGGGCTCAATCAGACATTACCTAAACTGACACTACTCCAGCCACTGACTTTGCGGAGGGCAGTCCTTCCCATACCATTTTCAAGTAAAGGCTTTCTTACCGCTGTAGCAGCCAGTAAAACCTTCCCCAAATACTCATCTTCTTTTGATACTGTTTACTCCGTCAGATTACCAAGCAGAATACTGTGAGCCATTGTTTGCATAATGCTCTTACTTCAGTCTGTAGAGGCTTTGAATAAAGAACGAGTGCCCACAAGTGACATCAATATTCAAGTGTTTACAAAGGTTGAGATGGTGCAGAATATCGTGAAGTGTTTTTCCAAAACATTTTAATGCGCTGCTCGCTCTTGGGAGACAAAAACACTGACATGCCATGTGAAATTATTGATTTGGCAAGAAATTCTGCCTAATGCCTTATGCAATCACATGAAAAGCTGCTGGCCAAGGAGCAAATTGCATTAACTTTGAGAGGGTAAGCGTGTGTGTGTGTGTGTGTGTGTGTTTGGATGGGAGTGGGCGGAGGATGTGTGTGAGTGTGTGCAGGAAAGTATAATCACAAGCTGATTTAATTTGCTATATTCAATTTTTGATGAAGCTAATTTAATATTTCTGTTAGCGTGCCCTGTAGCATGCGAGCTGAGAGTTGCTATTGTAGTAAAACTGCTGTCAAATTTCGCCCCCCCGAGAAGGCTCTCTTGTCTGCTCCTGTCAACCCATCTCTGCTGCTTTTCAGGTTACCGCATTTCGTGGGAGGAATACAATCGAACAAACACCAGAGTTACCCACTACTTGCCAAATGTAACCTTAGAGTACAGGGTCACTGGACTCACTGCTCTCACCACCTACACCATTGAAGTGGCAGGGATGACCTCGAAAGGCCAGGGCCAGCTGTCCTCCTCCACCATCTCTTCCGGCGTCCCCCCAGGTCAGTAACCACACAGTCGATAAACCCAGGCTACAAAAAAAAGTGCTTATTTTCTCACTTACCTGATATCAAGCCTCACAGCTCAAGTTATGAGGCATCTGCCGCCACCTCACAGATGGTTTCAGGTTCTCATAGTGCAAAAACTTTGAGTTTAATTACATTTCTTTTTCCTCACACTTCAGGAAGTTGAACCACAGAAAAGCTACTTTAGGGAGAAATCTAATTTGGTTTACTAAAGCTACTAAGAAAAAGTAATTAAAGAAAAACAACAGTTATGTACATGTGTAAAATACCTGACTAGGGGTGTCAAACTGATCCAGTAAAGGGCCGTGTGGCTGCAGGTTTTCATTCCAACCAAGCAAGAACACACCTGACTCGACTTATGCAATCACCTGAACTGTCTTCACACAGTTGATTTGTTGGACCAGGTGTGTTTTTGATTGGTTGGAATAAAAACCTGCAGCCACACGGCCCTTTACTGGATCAGTTTGACACCCTTGAGGGTCCAGCTGGGGTATTGCACCAAGCAGCTAACTTCTAAAATAACATGCAACCACTTCTTTAATCATCTGTTGATTCATATTCAGGAGTTTCTTTCATGATGAGTGTGAGCACTGAGTGATGCTCGCCAATTTACACACAAAACACACACAAAAGCTTACAGGTCTGGTGGGTGTGGTGGTGGCTGAATGCATTCGCATTCCCTTCACAGTGGTCAGCATGAGAGAAGGTCGAAGGATGTTCAATTACAGCAGATAAGTGATGGTGAAATAATATGAAAAATAATTTCTTTCCTTTTTTATGGCTCAAAAACTCTTGTAGTTTTAGTATTTAACTACAAACAAAACAAACAAAGCCCCAAAAAGTTATTTAACTTCTTGGATCAGTATTCAAATATGAAAGTAGTTCAACTTCTATCTAGCCACTGTGAAATATTTAATTATTAGTTTGCAGTGCCTGAAAGACTGATTAAGAATAACAATCCAAATTGACGCAATTGAAACCAAGAAATCCTGTCTCTCGGTTTAAAAACACTGGATCCTACGTTTCCCATAATGCAACTTAATGGGGTTTTTCGGTGGAGCCTATGTGCATCCTTAATGTCTTCTTTCAAACTGCACATCTCCAGTTCGTACTGCAGGCTTTCTGTTTCAACTGTTTCAGTCAGAGTTCACCTTTATTGACCCTTTCCTTTCTGCGCGTTTACGGATTCATATTCAATTTGTTGAACACACTGTTGTCTGGCGCCAGACGCTGTGAAAATCAGACCCCAGTCACCTCGGTTGGGACGAAGCCAAAAAGAACACCAATACACACATCTGCGCCACATCCGCTAAAATAAAAGCTCCCAGGAGAGCATTAAGGGCATTTAGAGTGTTTAATGATTTCATATTTGCAAGATTGTGTAATAGAAATACAATGCCCGCATCAATTACTGGAGAAGCGTTTGCAGCCTGTGCATCTGTGAAGTGTGTGAAATGACAGGCTGTTATATCGAGAGCAGGCTCCAGAGCAGCAGTTATAGTCCCCAGAATGGTGATTACTCTCATTGTATATGTGTAAAGAAAACACCTATGGGTCTGCAACTGTGCAACAGAACCATCCAGCTAAAAGCCACCTCAATAATCAGTCATGCAAATGATTTAGAAGTGGTAATTTCAGCATGACGCGTATCATTTGCATTTCATTAGGGTTGAATACACGCGCATTTAAGCAATCTTGGCCAAATTGCTCAATGTGCCTGTGGGAGCGATTATATCTTTTTAATATTAGGCCAGTGTCCACACTCCAATATGCCGTAGTTTGACGTTAATATCTCCAACTTGGATTTATGTGAACTATATTGTGCTTTAGAACGGGGAGTTGTTATGGTAGGTTTATCTCGAGGGAAGCATGAGGGATAAACGACGCAGAATGAATCATTTTATGCACAAGCTGCACATTCTCATGCAGTACGTCCCCACCTCAACACACACACACACACACACACACACACACACACACACACACACACACAAATACACAGACAGACACACACACACAGACACACACACACACACACACACACACACACACACACACACTCAAACACCAACTGTCACAAAAAATCTCTCCTGCTTGTTCTTTGAATTCACAATTTCCAGATTTGCTTCCCCCTCTGGGATTTCCAGGGAATAATCCATTCTTATTGTTTACTCAGCTCAAGTGTAAACAGTGAGGTATCAGATTGAATCGTATCTCCAGATAACTGCAGTGTAATTGACATTCATGGCATTTTCTCCGCCTGTGTACTGTGTGTAGGCATCTTTTTCCAAATCCAATCTACTTTCGCTGTTGTAGCTGGACTTTGGAGGGAGCACGGCAAAGAAATAAGAGAGGTCACTGAGAATGCATCTGTGTGTTGTATCTGTTCGGCCACAAGGGGGCGCTGGAGTAGATAGATTTGCCTTAGCAGCAAAGTCTACAAAGCAAAACCACCCTGAGTGAGAGGCCAGTGATTTGCTCCCGCAGCTATTCTCTCATGTCCTGCTCTTTTCCTTCACAGAGCTCCCTGGCCCTCCCACCAACATGGCTATATCCAACATCGGCCCACGCTCTGTCACCCTGCAGTTCAAACCTGGCTATGATGGCAAAACCTCTATTTCACGTTGGCAGGTGGAGGCCCAGGTGAACCACATTTAATCCAGAGCTGAAACTCCAGTTTCATTCATCATCTTCTTTTGGAGGTATCATCCCCATTAGGGTATCTACTGTATGTGTCATGCTCTCTGTTGTCATGGTCCCAGGTGGGTGTGGTGGGAGAAACTGAGGACTGGGTGATGGTCCACCAGGTGTCCAACGAACCTGAGGCTCGCTCCTTGGAGGTGCCGGGTCTCAACCCATACACCTTCTACAGGTAGCTTACTGGGAACTGTTATCCGCTTCACTGTGCCTGCCTTCATTTATCTATCTATTTGGTTGACAAAAAAAACCTATAAATGGAACAAGACTTAGCCTGGTGTCTAATTCTCTTTTAATCAGGACCACATCAACAAACATGCTCTCCAATAGCAGAACACAGGCCCAAACACATGAGATTTTGATCAGCTGTCACTAGACTTTTGTATACAAGACATGCATACACAGCATTGTTCATTATTAAAGTAATATAATCGTCTTTGAAGGGATGATTTTTCCAATATAAAATAATGCTAGATAACATTAAGCGTGCGCAAAATGTGACAACAACAGATAAGGTTTTATGTGCGCTTCAGTATATCTTCAGCGTTTTCCCACAAGCCTTATCTTATTCTCCATTCCTTTGATTCGGACACAAGCTTGTTATGGATAGCGTGATTTAAATTTGTTTTTTTTACAGCATGCACATGATCTTTATCTTGTTGCAGTCTGCTTGCTGTTTTTCCCATGATCCCATTCAATATAAACCGACGAACATTTTCACTGAGCCAATCCCTGAAGACCCTTAACAGCTATAGTTGTCATCATTCCAACATTAGTGCTGCCACTTTACATTTAAGTAGAGCAAACGCTTGTGTTGGATATAAAAAGAAAAAACAACTTTTTTTGCATATTCAGCCTGTATCACAAATATGCACTGCACTCATTTTTATACTGTATTCATATTTTATGCTCTGATCTCAGTTCCAATGCAATAAGCATCACGTCAGTGGATGCACGCTGCAAGTAAATGAAAGCAACCTTTACGCAGGAGTTGCATTATAATGTTTAACTCCAAACAACAGGTTCTGCATGCGTCAGGTGAACATTGTGGGCACCAGTGTTCCCAGCCAGCCCTCCAGGAAGATCCAGACCCTGCCGGCTCCTCCCGACATGGCCCCCGCAAACGTCACCCTGCGCACTGCCAGCGAGACCAGCCTCTGGTTACGATGGATGGTGAGAAGGAATCGGCTTCCCGTGTGCACACCGAGTCTGAATTATTCATTACATTTTCTAATCATGATGTTTCCCTTGCCGTCCCTCTCTCAATGTTCGCACACAGCCTTTGCCTGAATGGGAATACAACGGGAACGCAGAGCAGGTGGGCTATAGAATTCAGTACTCCCGCGCGGGCTCACAGGGCCGAGCGCTGACCCACATCATCGCTGACCGTCTGGAGAGAGAGTTCACCATCGAGGACCTGGAAGAGTGGACGGAGTACGATGTCAGGGTCCAGGCCGTCAACGGCATCGGGACGGGACCCTGGAGCCAGCCAGTCAGAGGCAGGACGAGGGAGTCTGGTGAGTTAGCACCTTATCTGTCATCCTAAATGAAAATAGAAGAATATGAAGACGTATGAAGATCAATGATCCTAAAGTGATTCAGCAGCAAATTGCACTGTATCATTCAATCACAAAAACATAGCATCGCTGGCTTAATTGCTCAAAAGCATTTTTGTTTTTTGCTGCCATATGTTAAGTTCTTGTCGAGAGAAACACCAATGAAACAATGATTTATGTCACACCTCAAACCACTGCGACACACACGTTCCTGTATCATGTACAGTATCATGGACATATTGTCATTGATTTTCTCAAAAAGGAAAGCACCCTCTTTAATTTTCTAATACTAATGTTGGTTTTTTTTGCAACATTTCTGTGGAATATCCTGATTGTCAGTCATATTGAAAGTAACAGACGTGCCACGTGTTAAATCTATGTGCAAGTGACTCAGCTGCTCAATGCAAAAGCACCTCTTTTCCCTCCACGCTTCTGCTTTCATATCGCTCACCAGACATTGGCGGGGTAGTAAGGAATGGAAGGAGACTGAGGAAATTGAGAACACATGGACTCGAATGTGGAATTCCAGCTCTCTCTTTTTTTTCCACTCACTCCAGCAGATTCTTAGGAATCAGCGTATTATGTCCAGGGAGGAGTGCCAAGGAAGAGAAAAGGGCCTATTCTTGAGTCTTTCTTTTTTTCCAAACAGGCCTGGAGGGTATACCAGGATATCAGAGGGCTTTGTACAAACACAAGCACACATGATATAAGCATAGCGGATCACTTAAACTGCATCTCTGCGGAACACCTATGTCCACACAGCAGAGTACATACAAATGCGCATAAGGAGCGTGGCAAATAAATGTTTCAGAATAAATGACTAACGGTGGACTGTTCCGACATAATGTTTTCGCCTCTCTGCTCTCTTTGTTTTCCAGTTCCCTCCTGTGGACCCACCAACGTGTCTGCCTTCGCCACCACCTCTAGCAGTATCCTGGTGCGCTGGTTTGAAGTGCCTGAGCCTGACAGAAATGGTCTCATTCTGGGCTACAAGGTCTGTCCGAGCAGTCAAAGCTAAAGCTATTTTAGGGTTGTATACGAAGCAGCAGGGTGAAAGAATGCAAGGCTATTTCTCCTATTTCATTTCCAAATTCTCTTTTTCCCCCCCAACTTCTCCTTATCTCCTCACTGGATCAGGTGGTGTACAAAGAGAAGGACTCTGACAGTGCTGTCCACTTCTGGACAGTGGAGGGGAACGCCACCCACAGTGTTCAGCTGACTGGCCTTGGAAAATATGTGCTCTACGAGATCCAGGTTCTGGCCTTCACGCGGATTGGAGATGGACGGCCCAGTTCGCCACCAATCCTGGAGAGGACTTTGGATGATGGTAGGGACAAAGCAACATTAAGCATTACAGTTAAACAGCCTTAATGGCAAAACATGAATGATACTATAGCAATAATCTTTCTTGCGAATTTACATAATGACTTTATGGAAAGTAGCAACATTTTGTTTCATGCTGGGGAAATTAACAGTGTTTCTTCTTAATTTTAAATGATGTAAAGGTGAAGAATATATCTTTAGTTTGATTCTGAGTTGTTAAAGTATTATACAATATGTCTGTTGCTTCCCTGCAGTGCCAGGACCACCAGTGGGTATCCTGTTCCCTGAAGTGCGGACCATCTCAGTCCGGCTTATTTGGCAGTCCCCCTCGCAGCCCAATGGCATTATACTTGGTTAGTAAAACATACAAGACCTTTTTCTGTTGGGGAAGATGTTGTTTTTTTATTTATTTATTAACCTTATTCACTGACATTTAACTAGATAATGTAGACTCTAGTCTGGAAATGTCAGGATGTTTCGCTTTAGTGTTAGTAAGTGACCTGGAAACTACCAGATACTGCACACATGTCTTTATTTAGATTGAATGTAGCATCGGGCCCACAGGTGTAGCTCCAGATGACTCTCAACAGACTGCACTTTTGTAATGTTAACATCAAATCCTGTTATTTTTTGGCTGTAAAGGGATTATTGGATAAGTTGGATTCTCTTGTAAGATAATTGGGGATTTCCTTGTGAGTAGGAAAACCAGCACAAAGAACAAATGCTTCAAATTAGAACCAGGACTAGATATTATCAGCCCATATCAGCCTATAACAGAGATATCAGTATCAATGTGCTGAATACGCGCTGACATAAACACCTTTTTTTACAGAACTTATAATTCAGAAAACAATGCTTGCAGCGAATTAGAAATGGTCTTATAGCTAGTTCATTTATTTAAATGCATTCTTTATTTAAATGCTGTACAATTGACACTGAACTCACAGTAATATCTAGCTCTTTCATTCATTGGTTAGGCCCTAGTTCAAAAACCTAAAAATGTTTTTTCCTCCATGAGCTCCTTATGTCACCTTCAATATGAATGTTCATCCACCACTTCTCTCCAGCCTACCAGATCACGTACCACCTCAACTCCTCCAGTAGCAACACACCCACAGTGGACGTGCTGATCCCCAGCGCTCGCCAGTACGCAGTGACCAGCCTCAAGCCGGAGTCCGTCTACGTGTTCCGCATCAAAGCGCAGACGAGAAAGGGCTGGGGTGAGGCCGCCGAGGCACTGGTGGTCACCACGGAGAAACGAGGTAACCAAAGCTTACCGACTGTGTGGTGTATTTTTAATTCCAACATGTTAAGACTGCCGGTGGTGGATGGTTACACGTCAATAATCTGACTGTTTTACCAAGTGAAGTGGGATTTTGGAGTGAAACAAACAGGAAACAGTTGCATGCATGATTCTGAGGGCAGACCCAGTGTGATCTCAGCAATGACACCACTGGTAGAGAGCCTCCTTTGCACTCAGCTCATTTGCAGTTAACAGTCCAGTCAGCAGATGTGTTCTTTAAAGGAGTGTGTGTGCCCTTTGGGTGTTTATCGCTCTGATGCAGTTGTTGAGAACGAATCAGTCCATCTGCTTCCCTCGAGGCGTGGAGTGGATTGTTTACTCTGCAACTTTCATTCCTCAGCTACTTTTCATTCATCAGAATCGCACTCTCCTTGTTTGTGCAACACAGCCCATGCAAATGTGAGCGAGTAAAAAGTGTATTTTTTTTTCATTTCTTCATTCTCCTTTGTATCCCTCCTGCCTTCATCAATTCCACATTCATTCCCTAAATCCTTTGATCCCACTCTACCCTTTACGGCTAATTTAAATTTCTCTCATCCATCCCCTCTGTTACCAATGTTTCTTCCCCTCGTTTACACATTATACGTTCTGTCTGTGTGTCCGTCCTTTCAGCTCGTCCTCAGCCCACCAGCCGTCCCATGGTTCCTCAGAAAGACGTTCAGGCCCGCCAGGTTTTGCTGTCGTGGGAGCCGGGCAGTGACGGCCTGTCCCCTGTGCGTTACTACACAGTGCAGCTCAGAGAGCTTCCTGAGAACAACTGGACAGTCCACTCTGCCTCTGTCAACCACGAGGCCACCTCCTACATAGTATCCAGGTAACGTGTGCTTTCAATTTTAAATGAAGCAACACTTCAATCTTCTCACAGTCCCCACTGCCACTTTAACTTTCCCTAAGCTGTAGTCTAGTTAGCAAATCTACAATATCCTTATACAGAATAATGCTCCCAGGCTGTTACAGTCTGGTGTCAAAGGTAAACAATGGTGTAGCTTAATCAAACACATTTAGGATATTAGGAATTCAGTAAATGCAGCATTAAGGTCTCAGTTTGCTTGAAAAACTTGCAGCTCCCACAGTGAGTCTACATTTCTCTTCTGATATCTGTGGCGTAAAAGGCTTGAGATCCGGTGCTGTCATGTATAATCAAAGCTGATGTTCTCTCCTGTGCTTCCATCCCTAAGGCTTAAGCCCTTCACATCGTACCAGTTCAGAGTAAAAGCCACCAATGACATCGGGGACAGCGAGTACAGCGAGGAAAGCGAAGCAATCACGACTCTACAGGATGGTAAGAGTGACATCACAAGTTTAAATATCTGATGTGTAAATTCGCTTGATCGGAAAGGAATAGTTTGACATTTCCTGAAATACGCTTATTTGCTTCCTTGCCGAGAGTTAGATTTGAAGATTGATACCCATCTAATGTCTGTGTGGTAAATATTAGCTTAGTTGAGCATGAAACTGAAAGGAAGGTAACAAAATCCACCTACCAGCACGCTCACACTCATGTGTCATGTGTTGAGTTGCCCGGCAACCTCACAATAGCTGTGTTTTCATTCACATACTTTTTTGCGCGTTTTGAAGTATTGCTCTAGAAAAGCTGCATGAAAACGACAACATTTCCTAAAACCTTCTTGTATTGCGCATCTGCATTCTGAAGTTGTTTTTTCTCCAAAGTGGAAAAAGAGTTGATGCACTAAATGGGACATGGAAACAACTTTGCTGAATTAGTTCTGACATAGCAACCATTTAAGTCACATGAGTGATAAGCTGTTTCTGCTGTCCGCGTCATCCCGTATATTCCCATAACGTGTCTTCATCTCTGGACAGCATGAAACATGGAATCTACTAGCATGAAAAAAACAATTAAAACGTGCCCAAGTGAACCAAATTCCTGAAGACCTCTATCCATTTTTCTCTTGTAGATGGCTTAGATAGCCAAGACGACTTTCTGGCTAACAACCTCGACTTCATCTACTCCGTTAATGGCAGATTACAGCCTATAGCACCAACTGCTGATGAAACTATGCTGTAGCCTTGTTTATTAGCTCCAAACCAGATGATGGGAAAATACGTTTAGTGTTGACAAGACTACAGGAAGTCACTGCGCCCAAGAAATAATCCTGCACGTAAGAGCGAATAATAATTAATTGGGGTACATCCCAAAATGTCAAACTATTCATTTAAAAGAAAATAATTCTGTAATGCACTGTGGGTTTAACATGGTCATATTTCTTATAACCTATATGCACATATACGTAATGTAAGTATTTATAGGCATGATATTACACTACACACTTGTGTAACACTATGAAAGGAGTTCAATGTCTGCATGAATTAGCCTATTGTTGTGATTCAGACACTACTGGCAAAGGCACTGGGTGATGTCATGTGTGCGCCATCTGCAGTTACCATGAGACAAGAGGACAGCATTAAAACCTTGGCAAAGTGTGGCCAGTCTGGCTTTAACCAGCTAAAGAAATGTTCTTTTTTCCAACTGCTATTTCTGATTCGTTTGTCAATGGCTGTTCTGTGTAAGCTATTGTGTGTTTATGCTCCATGAATGCCACTGCACAAATGGGTGGTTTGAGCATCCTGAATCGTGCACATTTTCAGGTCAATTTAGCCCATTTATCTCACTTTTATTGCCTCAGCGCCTGACGAAGCACCCGCAATTCTCTCGGTCACGCCGCACACAACAACGTCCGTGCTGATCCGCTGGCAGGTAAGAGGAGACAGTATAATTTCTTTTTTTTTAACATTTCATTGTTTGCAAAATCCATGAAAGTCTAAGAAAGTGGCCTCTAATGACAGACCATAGCAGTTCACGGAGTAGGCCTATAATTAATGACTGGATGCTACACACTTTTGTGCACACACCATCTACTCTGTGTGTGTGTGTAATAAAAAAAAAAACCACCCTCTCCCACACTCACACCTGAATTAACAGGTCATAAAGAGAAAAACAGGAGGCTCCATGCCGCAATTTCACTTTTATGGAGAACAGTTGTAGAGTTTATAAGGATAGAGAGGTACTTGTTTGCTTCTCCCCTCTGGCCCTGCTCTCTCATGTTCAACCAAAGGGGAATTCTCTGTGTGACTCACCTGATGACGAGCTTTGTCTGAGAGCAGGTATTTATTTCTCTTTCAATTACTGTAAGCCTCCTCAATGATGGTAAGTTGGAGTCCAAACACGGGATGATGAAGGGGAATTTTACAATGAAGAAACGTACAATGTACAATGCCTGGTAAAGCAGCTATAAGGAGTTTTTAACTGGTTATGAAACAGTCACAATTTAAATCTGATGCGTCTACACAAGAAAATGAGACCATCAGCGAGCAGATCGGCTATTCTATATTCTTTATACCTGTCCCTGGGTCTTTTTTCCCCTTGTACAGAACGAGAAGATTTTTCTTTTTTTAAAATAAGTTTTTGACGTTACATTTGTAGTTACGGCTGATACTGGTGCAGGATCAGCAAAGAGACAAAGAAAAGAATTAACCGAAGAACATCCATCCATCCATCTTCAACCGCTTGCCCCTATCGGGGTCGCTGGAGCCGATCCCAGCTGACATCAGGCATGAGGCGGGGTACACCCTGGACAGGACGCCAGTCTATTGCAGGGCACCTACGGACCATTTAGAGTCATCAATGAACCTAACACCTCATGTCTTTGGACTGTGGGAGGAAACCGGAGGATCCCGAGAAAACCCACGCAGACACGGGGAGAACATGCAAAAAAAGAAACCAAAGAACAAAATATTTTAAAAGGGACAGTGATAGTCATCTTTGGTCGGTCATTCAATCGGCCCTCTCCCTCTTAAACAGGCATGTAATTTGTCTATTATACCTAAGAAATTCATGCGAGATGTGGTTTTACATCAATGTATGAATTTATGTTGATGGCTAAGCAATGCATCCGGCTGTGTTTAAAAAAGAAAAATAAGTTGCGTCGTGATTTCACTCGCTTTCTAAAACACATGCTCGCCAGATGAAGATCTTTATGATGCGAGGCGGTGATGCCCATGGAACCACTTTTGTCGAGGGGGCCGCCAAAATGAAAGTTCCCTATAGTTGCTTTAAGGTGAAAGCAATGTATATAGCCGCATTCAAACTGAAAAAGTGGCTCAAATAGGTTCACAATATTCTAAGCTCTTTCTGGGGATCAGTTCTGCACAGATCTGCTACATTAGTCCTTAACTCCCCATCTTTTTCCCTACAGCCCCCCTCTGAGGAAAAGATCAATGGAATCCTACTGGGCTTCCGAATTAGATATCGTGAGCTGCTGTATGATCGTCTTCGTAGTTACTCTATTCACGCCATCAACAGTGTGTCCTCCTGGGGTGAGCTCACTGGTAAGGAATTACTGCAGCATAACATGACAAATTTCAGTATTTTACCACCTACACTGTTGACATTTTACAGTAGAAAATGTTCATGTAGAACTATGAATGTGTTGCATTTATTGTAAATATTCTGTATGATATTTAATATGCTACATTCAGTCAGTAACTCTCTGTTTCTCTTTATATTTGCTGATCCTGTCACTATATCCTGACATCATATCTGTAAAAAAGTAATGTTGCTCTACCTCTACCTTCTGCTCTCCGTCTGCTTCTAATGGCATCTGCTGGATTCCACTGCGCCTGACAACCAATCAGGGCCGAGGAGTCTGTGAGACAGTGTCAATGATTCTGAATTCCAATCAAACTGCAGCTCTGATCAAATATAAATCAAAATGCTGCTACTGTATTGCATATTTCTCGCATAAAGTCTTTTCAGAAACATATTTTAGTGCACTGTTTAGCATTGCTTTGTTTAGCTCGACAGATATTGCGAGAAATTTGCGATACAGTAACAGAATCATGATTCATATTTAATCAGCACTAGTTTCATAGTTTGATCGAAGTTCAAGAGCAGTCATTGACACTGCGTCAGAGACTCCTCGGCTCTGAGTGGGTGTTGTAGGTCGCCCGTGGTGGAATCTAGCAGATGGCATTAGGAGCACATAGAGAGGGCTCTGGGAGCAGACAGGAACAGAAGGTCCATGAAGAGCTGCATTACTTTTTCTGCTGTCAGGATATAGTGACAGTTTCCACAAATATGCAAAATATATATATTTTCCATAGAAAGTTGCCAACTTCACTTTTAAGAAATTAACCAAGGACAGAAATTGCACATAAAAATTCATCCAGCATTGGTACATCGGGGGGGGAAGTTTTCCCCTCACATTACTGCAGTAACTATGTCACACAATTATGAGACTCAGTCACAGTTGATTATCTCTGAGAAGTCTTTATGTTTCAGCAGCAACATTATTTCCATCAGAGGAAAGCTTTCACACAGGCCCTTTCTGTTCTCAAGATCTCCCCGCTGGTCTTGACACTTCACAGCAATCTGTGATCAGTAGCTATCAGCTGCAAGCTATTATTAGGTTTACTCAGGAACAGCTCTGTTTCTACTGCGCGGTGTAACTTAGCCTGTAATTTTACTCTGGTTGAGTTATTCTGGGGCTCACTCAGAGGTATGATCACTGTGATTGTGTTATCTCTTCATGATGGCAGTTAAACGTTTCTCAACAAGGAAAATATCAGACTTTGGACACCAATTGTATTGTCTTTTCACTATCTCCCTTTAGTTTGACCCATTTTTTTAATGACTTTTCCTTTTGACCTCTCCACTGCAGCCCCCTACAGCATTCAGAATCTGAGTGATTCAACGCTGACCCAGCATGAGTTGGACAGTAAGTTTTGTTATGTCTCACATGCACATGTGTTCTCGATGATTCAATCCCCAAACAGCTATCTCAACATGTGTTTCAATCGGCCTGCTGAGTGTCGAGGAAATTAACACATTAGGCTGCTTATATTCACACATCACATAGGTACAAACACTTCTACTGAAAACTAAGGGCGCACTAACACTTGCCATTGTTACCGGGCCCAAGCACGAACGTAGGCTAAAGTCTAGTTTGACCAGTAGAGCACAACTGTTCTGTGCCCAGGTACCACACACTTCCCAGCCACAGCCCGGCTGAGAAAGGTGGGCTTTAGTAAAGCACAGATGCACATGTAGTGCACATGAGTATGAGCATGTGCACGTGTACGAGCACGAGCATTGACAGTGATCCTGAGACTGTTTATTACGACTGTTCCCCCCAACCGACATTTAAAAATATGCCGCTGAAGGGTTTGCGTTTGTCTGATGCGGAGGGCGAGTGTTAACTGCAGATTTGGTCAGATTAAAATATTCCAAAAACAGTTGGACAACAAAAAATCTCCTAGGGATGATGACATATAAAGAAGCAAGAAGCAATCGAGCCGAGGCCAAGATTTTTGCAAGTAATTGCAGGGGGGCCTGGACTACGGGGAAGGAAGAAGGGCAATCACACTAAAGCACGACACGGATCATCTGGGCCAAGTGTGAGTGTGCCCTGAAGGGAAGCTCTCTGTCTACAGAGATTCTTGTGTACTGAGTACACAAGCCCTCATAGCCCAACATTCCCCTTGGTTTGCACATGTCAGCTTATTTGGATAAGCACTACCAAAGCAGATGGCCACATACTTCTCTTGTAATTGTTTACAGCAGAAAATCAGTGTTCAATTCCCAGTGGCAGTGCTGTAAGGATCAGTGGGATGCCAGTGAGGGATTATATCCTTAGTATTGCACTAATGACTTTTACTAATTGTTTGTGGTACCTGGAGGTAGGTTGAGGGAAGTGGAATGGCTGAAAGGAATACTGGGTTTTCAAAATTGAGAGCAAATGGGGATTAAACTTTAAAACAAGTACAATTTCCAAATTGGTGTTAAATATAACTGCTAACTTTATATCCCTGGATGTTTACTTCTTCTGCAGAGCTAAGTAAACACAAGCGCTATGAGATACGCATGAGTATATACAACGCTGTGGGCGAGGGGCCAACCAGCCCGCCGCAGGAGGTGTTTGTGGGAGAAGCAGGTATGTATGCGTCCTGTCATTTAAATCAACACAGTCTCAAGTGAAAAATGATTTGAGCAGCCTCGATGCAAGTGGATTAAGCTTTTCTGTACACACAACCTGTGTGTTGGAGGATTCTCCTTTAAAAGCATGCTAAGATTCCAGGTGTGTTGTGTCTTTAATCCCAGGGCTTTCCTGCTTAGGTTGTACTACACAATGAGTATTATAGCATTACCAGTAATTTTAAACAATCACTTCTAATATAGAAAAATGGCATTTTCTTGTGTTGTATGCTTAATTTGTGTGATGACCTTCAACAGTGCCTACAGCCCCACCCCAGAATGTGGCCATTCAGTCCGCAACAGCCACCCAGCTGGACGTGACATGGGACCCTCCTCCTGTGGACGCACAGAATGGAGACATCCAGGGCTACAAGGTTAGATTCACACTTTTCTTAAAGGAGTGGTACTATAGTCATTTATAGCTTCAACCTTGTGTTTTGGGATTCTATTATTTCCATTTTTACATGCTTTAATGTTCAAAAATGTTCTTTTTCTCATAATGTCTGAGTATCTGTGATCACCCTCTATCTGAAATGCCAAGAAGGGACTGTAACAGTATTGTAGCAACACATTTTACTTATATATAGTATAGTTGTGACATCGCAAACGGACAAAAGTCCTGACGGCTTGTTTAAAGACACAGTTTCTGAATACAGGCCGTTTGCATTTCTCTGTGGATTGAATTTTCTGGTACTTTCACAGTATTTATATAGCACATCGACCTGCTTTAAAATAAAAAAAAGTAATGGAAATCTCACTTTTTACAATATAGGACCTTTAAAACCTTCAGCAAACACTGCCAATGCCATATTGGGCCCAGGAGCAACACATTTTATGGGACCACTTCCCAATAAGGCAACAATATTGTCTTCAGTTGTTATCATTACATACATATTCAAATGGCTTTGTGGTTCACGAGAGACTACGTTTATTTGATGTTAATCACCATTAAATTTACTTTTTACACTCTTAGAGAGCACTGTTCTCCAGAGGGGCCCTCAACGAAAGGTTTAGTCTGAAAACATTTACAGGAAATAAAATGAGACTGCTCTCCCTTGAGGGAGTTTGAAATGGGACTGAGTTTTATAGAAGCAGAAGTATCCGTATTCCCTGAATAGCATCTGTAGACTTGCATTTATATTTATTTATGACTCTCACCCCGTGTAGGTTTACTTTTGGGAGTTCCAGCGTAAGAATGAGACAGAGAGGCTGCGCACTCTGTTCATGCCGGAAGGAGGGGTGAAGCTGAAAAACCTGACTGGTTACACCACATATATGATAAGCGTGGCTCCCTTCAATGCAGCAGGGGACGGACCCCGCAGCACACCGACCAGGGGACGCACTCAGCAAGCAGGTACATCTAACCACAAGATACCAATAAACATGCAAATTATTTATACGCTTTGAAGTGCAACAGTCAGGACTACCGCAATCAAGCAATATAGCAAAACAAATATTTCTGCATGTAACGAATGAACACATGATGGAGAGGTACTGAGGAAACGAAGACAAGCCAAAGACAAACGAGGTAACGGAATGACATGACTAAAGCAGATGAATTAGAGCACGCTCTGCCATGCTCATTCATTTGTCATATTTATGTACTGCTGCTGGTACTGGTGCCGATGTTAGTTTGGAGAACGCTGAGTGTTTTCCCAAAGTGGATGAGTCAACCAAGAGGAAAGGATTTGATGTGAAGATGATGCTAATTGTTGCTGTCAGCATGCCAAACGATGTTAGCGGAACCACACACTGAGCATAAGTTCCTCATCAGCAAAGGCACTCGGAACTCATTTGCTGAATCTCCCGTTTTGTCTGGAAGGTAGATGGTATGGAAACTCTCGAAGCAAGCGTTCTGTCTACCAGCACGCCATGTGTACACACAGCATCACCACCGAACTTCCCCATTACCCATCTATTTCTTTGTTTCTTTCCCTCTTTTTAGGCGACATCCACATGAATACATTTTTGTTTTAAAATGCATAACTTTTGCTACGTTAACGCCCGGGATTCACATTGACTTTGACCCCATTTAAGTCTGAAATGGAATCATATCACGATGAAATCATATATCGAGAAACTGATAATAACAAGCACACACTGACTTGTCAGAAGATCTGATGTGAGTTTACAATTTGCACTAAAGTTCTTCAATGTTTTTTCATTTGTCAGCGTAAAATTCACACCAGAATCTAGTAAAATAGGCTTCACCATGTGGTTATTTCATACAGAATAAGATCTATTTATTGAATTACCAGAGAACTTAGTATAACGTGATATATCGGAATAGAAGATTTTGGCTTTATCTTCCAGTTCTACCGTCTTTGCTTTGAAACAACTGCAGACCTATGTTTTCTGCTGCCTTTGCTGCCTTATGCTCCACCTCATCGGCCGTCCAAGCAAATAAATATTTTCCCCATTGCTGTTCTTCCTCCTTCTGCTCTTCTAAAATGCATGTGAGGTTAGAGATAGAATTATTTATACAGGTAATCTCATTGAAACATGGGGTCTCATTCCTAAGAGAGATCTGGATTAGTGTGGATCTAGCCTTAAACCACTGTGTAAAAGAAGCCTTTTTATGTGCCTTTTAATATCGTCACTTGGCCCAGTAAAAAGGAAGAAAAAGAGTGTGTTCACAGCCTCTCGGTTTCCCGCACGGCTCACTGTCGTGAGAGGAGGAAGCAGATGACAAGCTGGAACGGGGGGTGGAAATAGTTATCCCATTTTTTTAGAAGACAAAGGGGCTTTGTCTTCGGCAGAGCGTCTCAACTTCTGCTCGACAAGTTTAAAGACAACAGGGCAAACTGTGTCTCGAGCACGGTGGCGTGTCACAGGCTCAGTCAGCTGTGATGGAGCCTGGAGGCTGTGAATTGTCGTTGTGATTTGGAATAACTCGCTGGATATAATAGTGAATACAAGCGGCATTAAACTCCTAATCTCACAGAAAAGGAGGAAGAAATATGTAGACTTGCCTGTAGGATGATGTTCATGTTAATCTCTGATTATGTTCTGATTCTGTTTGATGTATTTTTGATGTTAATTATAATTCCATGCCGGTTATACTTGTATGTAGGTGGATGACAGGGTAGTCTTCATGTATTCTATTACTGCGGTTCTGATGACTATGCACGTTCATTCGTGCAGTGCTGCCGAGTCTGTCTGGCTCTGACTATTGGTGCTTTATGTTGCGGTCCATACTGCAAAACTAGTCGCCCTCCGGGGACAAATAAAGTTGCATGCCGAAGTTGGATTGCTATGACCCAGGTCAGAAAGTGTTTTCAAGTGATGTCTAGCCTTTTGGCCTGTATGCAGTATATCAAACATGTGGTGTTGACCCAGTCAAGGCAGTTCAGCTGGTGAACAACACGGGCACTGAAACCAGACTCAGACAATATCATTCAGTTGCAGAGATCAACAATTTTTATAACTCGATATTGCAAACAGATTGTAGTGTTGGTACTTTCATAAAATATTTACACAATGAGGTCTTGACAAGTAACATCCAGTAAAGTGGATATTATGACTAAGTTGGTAAAACCAAATAATAGAACAGCTAGTGTGAGTCTGGTGTGAGTTCAGAAAATGACAGCACTTTACTGTGATGCAGCCTTCAAACCAGGAAAAAACAACACTTACAATATTCAAAATCTAAGATGATATCTAGTCTATAACAAGAAATTGATACAACAATATAAGAATAGAATATAAAGTATCTGCAAATATCATGCAAACCAAGTGACAAAGATAAATCTGTGATCCTCTTTGTCATATGATAATCTTTTAGTTGTATCTAAACTTTATTATAGGCTCTATATATATCTATATATCTCTGCAAAGGTGCTCAGAAGGCTGATTAATTGAATCTTTTGTATTATTATTTTACACTATACATTCAATAAGTTTCATTGTCAACCACTAAAAGTAAAATAGCTCTATGACACAAATTCTAAATCACCCCGAGCATTATTTTCTGCATTATATGTTCTGTTAAAAAAGGTTTTCATATTGGCACATATCAGAAAACCTATACACTGATACGCTAGACACCAACTTGTCTGTGACAGGCCAATATCTGATATATCTTTCTGGCTCTACTCTATCATGAGCCCTCTTTCTCACAGATTGCATTTTATTTTGCACACTTTTTACTGCCTTAAGATTCAAAAGATGTGTCCGTAGAAAACATCTAAAATCCCTTGCACGTACTTTATTGTCTACTTCTTGTGTATCGTTTAACCGTTGACCTCTGAATGTTCCAGCTCCCAGTGCTCCCAGCTTCATCCACTTCAGTGAGCTGACCACCACCTCAGTCAACGTGTCCTGGGGCGAGCCCACCTTCCCTAATGGCATAATCGAGGGCTACCGTCTGGTCTATGAACCTTGCACACCAGTAGATGGTGAGCTTTCATTCTTAGCCGTTAGACTTTCTCTGCTCACAATGACTGCTGGCTTATATTAAAGCTTCATGCACACGACAAGATCTATTAGGATTTAATTGATAGAATTGGACTTTTGTTTAGATCAATTAAGCTCAACCTGGTCAAAATCTTGTGGTGTGCATTTTTTGGGGCCATAAGTTAATCATCACCTTGAGCTTGCATATCATTGCAACTTTTTATAGATCTACTGCAGTGCCAAAATGTGAACATATTTGCCATTACTAATCCCATTACTGCGGATGTGTGCCTGTTTGCTTGTCTTTGGATGTGCTCCCACATTGCCTGGCCTATGTAAGACCTGCTCTAAATGTGATTTGTTTGTCTAGAGTCCTCAGTGGCCTGTGTCGACTGTCTTCACTCCCCCTCCCCCCCAGGCGTCAGTAAGACAGTAACAGTGGATGTGAAGGGGAGCGGTCCTCTCTGGTTGAAACTCAAAGACCTGGCTGACGGCATCACCTACAACTTTCGCATACGGGCCAGGACTTTCACCTACGGGCCCGAGGTGGAGGCCAACATCACCACTGGGCCAGGAGAAGGTACCGTCCCTGATGTTTTGTCTATGCGGATTGTGATGTTTTGAATCCTTCATTTTATACTTTATGTCAAACACTTCATTATTCTTCTTCAGGCGCCCCAGGACCCCCCGGAGAACCTTTTATCACGCGCTATGGTGCGGCCCTGACCATTCACTGGACCAGTGGGGACCCAGGGCGTGCTCCCATCACACGCTACGTGATCGAGGCCAGACCTTCAGGTGTGTGCCTAAGAAGCATAAG
Source organism: Echiichthys vipera (assembly GCF_963691815.1). Classification (NCBI taxonomy): domain Eukaryota; kingdom Metazoa; phylum Chordata; class Actinopteri; order Perciformes; family Trachinidae; genus Echiichthys; species Echiichthys vipera. Next base: position 6,551,940 of record NC_139843.1, on the reverse strand, counting down.
GGCACAAAGGTTCACCACTTAAGTCATGAATTTGCAAATCTTTGCCTTATGTCCGCCTCCTTGATGCTTTGATTAAGGAGAGCGGTGTCAGGTGTCAACATCTGCTGCCCCAGAGTCTGTCTCCCTGGTATTTTAATGGGTTATTGATCGTGGCGCTGCAGTTGAGACAGCTGGCATCAGGTTCCAGTCGTGATTGACAGGCCCTGGCAGGGTTAAGAAAGTGATGCATGGTAGCTGACTCACAGGGATGGATGTGTTTCACCGCTTCTCAAGGGAGTATTTAGTCCTAGATTTAAGCAGCCTTGTTGATGATAATACATATCCTAGGTCAGTGGTTCTCAAACTTTGTACATGACGTACCACCTCAGAAAATATCAGGCTCTCTCGAGTACCACCACTAATACGGATGTTAAAATTTACTAGCCGACACTACGGGCAGGCAGGTTTATTCCTCATCAGAAGATTTCATTTTACCCCTGCTCACTCTCTTGCCATCACAGTTTAGCTCATGAATCATGAACTAAAGTATTACAGGAAAATGCCAAACTTGTTTTAAATTACATTACATTGATCTTAAGAGTTTAAGTATTTTCAAAATGTTGTAGTATTCTAAGAGTATCATATTTGTTTAGTAATTAATGTTGCCTTTTTTTATTATGGAGATTATTTCGAGTACCACCAGAGAGAGGTTGAGTACCAAAAGTGGTACAAGTACCACTGTTTGAGAACCGGTGGCCTAGGTTAATGCCCAGAGTATGAGGAAGATGGTTGAATGAACTTCACATCACCTCCTTCCCCCCTTCATCTTCTTGTATCCATAAACCAAGAGCCATAATTCTCTGCAGTATCATTTAACTTGATGACTTGTTTTTGTGTTCAAATCAAATTACATCTGCTTTTAAAAAAAAACTTTTGCCAAAGTTTAGCAACATGACAGATGAACTCCGCTGCTTGTTTATGTTTGTTTACCCCATTAGAGGAAGAGTCAAACTTTACATAGATGTTTACAAGCAGCCATGTGTAATAAATGGTCTCTGGCAGGTTTTCCAAAGCAAGCAACATTGCTTCATTTTGAAATATGGCTGTACTGCTATTCATGATGTAGATTTGGTCGCTGTAAATTTTACGGGGGCAGTGAAATTGATGGATTGTGTAATATTTGTAGGAATTATGAATTACCCCGGGAGCTGCCAGCCAGACAGGAGCCTTATATCAGACTAAACAAACAACTTGTTAACAAAGACATATTGACATTGTTCAATTGTTTTACAAGTTTCCTGTTTCTCATCAGACCCATACTCATTCAAAATTATAATTTTATCTCTGTTACAGATGAGGGATTGTGGGATATCCTAATCAAGGACATCCCCAAGGAAGTAACATCGCACACATTCAACATGGACATCCTGAAACAAGGGGTCAGTTATGACTTCAGGGTAATTGGAGTGAACGACTACGGCTATGGCTCCCCTAGTCTACCTTCTCCTTCTATATCCGGTGAGCCTCCATGCATTTCTTGAAATTAACTTAAGTTACATTCATTTTTCAGACTCAAATTAAATTCCTTAGGGTTGTTTCAGACATCACAGAAATATGGCCAACTGTTTTTTAACAACCATGAATTCCGATTTTCTGTGTTTTTCTTTCCAGCACAAAAAGTGGCGCCGTTCTACGAGGAGTGGTGGTTCCTGGTCGTCGTGGCTTTGGTGGGGCTCATCTTCATCCTGCTGCTGGTTTTCATCCTCATTATCAGAGGACAGAGCAAGAAGTATGCCAAGAAGTCTGAATCAGGTGAGTGCACACAATTAAATGGAGAGTTTCTAACTAGACTTCTAACTCTTATAGAAGTTTTGTACCTTCTAAACCCCATGGCACGAAGGGGCCAAGAATCTGTTGACTGGACTTTCTTTTATAAAACAGTTTCTTTTCATACGGGTATTTTAATGATTTGCAGTTTTGAAATAATGAACTGAGTGAACTTGAGGTAACTTCTTTTTGAGAAGGTTATAATTTCATTTTGAATGAATCGGATAATTGACTAAGTAGCAGGAGAACAAAAAAGCGGAGGCGAGAAGTACGGCGGTAGGGAAGCCGGAGTAGGGGGCATACTTGTCCATTCAGTGCAGCTCTGACATCAGCGGGTATTTCCCTCGGCTCAGCACTTCTGCCATTGCTGTTTAGCTGCCAGGCATGGGAGGGGAGGGGGGTCCATGCGGGTCACTGCCCATCTTTCTGACTGACGGAGGGAAAACAAGAGGTTCCTTCTCACTCTAACACAAAGACTCCCTCAAAGCCTCCATATTCCCCTCTAGGAATCTGGCCAAGGCTACTGGACCTTCCCTAGTGGTTTTTCTTTTACTTTGTGTTTGCATAACCACCAATTGACCTTAAATAGCCCCTGGAGCAACCACGGAGGTCCTGGCCTTCACTGCTGTCCCTCATAAGTCGTTTGGATGACTGAGAGTGTTCTTAACCTGTAGCATGGCGAGCGAAAGTGCCTCCAAACATTAATCTACTGTCGAGCAGCATAGCAAGTCTGTCACTCTCAGTTTATAGTGTGTGCAGGGTTGATTAATCACGAGGGACACTTGGGAGTTGATGCAAAATAGTTGCGTTATTGTCTATTCATGTGTGATCCACAGACTGTTTACACTGGGGGGCACACTCATTTATCATATTCTGAAGTATTTTCTACATGTGTTTGCATATACATTTGTACTCATAACGGTGTGATGTCGTATTCTATAGGAAATGTCCTTTGTCATTAGACCTTTGGTAACATGTCTCCATGCTGTGTTTAATACACTGTAAAGTTTTCATTGTGGTACATGTCTGTCGTTTATTTGAAACTTTATTGCTCGAGACTCAAATTATTTGTTATGTATGCCACATTTTTGCATTACTGACCTCGTTGTGAAAGTTCCCTTCGTTTTGGGAAATGGGCTTATTTACTTTTGTACTGAAACTTAGATGAGAGAATTGATACCGCTCGTGTCTGTTCAATATAAATCTGAAGCCTGTTGGCTAACAAAGACTGGAAACAAGGGAAAACTGCTAGCCTTGCTCTGTCTGAAGGAAACAGTGCCTCTAAAACCCACTAATTAACCCCCCAGGCTAGCAGTTTCCCCCTGTTTCCAGTCTTAATGCTAAGCTAAGCTAACAAGCTGCTGGCTACAGTTACAGATTTTGGGGTATTGATCTTTTCATGTAACGCAAACAGCAAATAAGCACATTCACCAAACTAAGGAATTTTTGCTTAAAGTCACAAATATTAGTCCTTGAGAGTTTACTTGACATGAAAAACTATAATGATATATATAATGCCCTTTATTCACTCTGCAGATAGTTCATTCATCCTTGTTTTTAATATAGAATAATTTAATCATCTCTCTATATTTCATCCTATTCCTGATTTGATTCACTCACTCACCCACTAAATAAGCCATTCATCAGTTCCACCCACCCTCCCCATGCACTAACCTGCCTGTCCGTCTGGCCTGTGGTCACACAGTGTCTCTGTACGTGTGTCCAGGTAACAACTCCAACTGTAACGCTCTGACCCACGGAGACATGGTCAGCCTGGACGAAGGACGCTTCCCCGCTCTGGAACTCAACAACCGAAGGCTGTCTGTCAAAAACTCTTTCTGCCGAAAGAACGGTGTCTACACCAGGTCAGTGATGCACAAGGCTTATGAACCAGAACGTTAAAGATGCCCTATTGAGCTAGTTTCTAGGGTCACATTTGTATTTTTGATCTTTAAAAACACATTATATTTCTCATATTGTCCATTGCTGCAGCACCCATGCAGCACCTTTGGGTGGCAGGCTCATATGAGCAGGCTCTGTCTGAGCTTTTACCCCCATTTTCTGAAAATCCCCGTGTGCTCTGATTGGTCGGCTGGTCCGCTCTGCTGTGATTGGTCAACTGTTTACGATGCGTGCCGGGAAATGTTATGCTCCTTCCCATATACGGAATCAGTTAACTCAGCAGCTGTAAACACTGTCTATTTAGAAGCTGGCCATATTAGCCACACAACATGCTAAGGTTAACTTTAAAAGGTTAACCTCCAAAATAAACACCTCAACAGCATAAAAGTGGCCGAACTTGCAGCTCACAGTTTGAGCCTGTGTGCAGCATGACCAATAGGGGAGTCCAGCTTCTTTTACATAATTCCAGAAATGCAAGGAAATCTCTAATAGCGACCGACACCCTAGCGTTCAGAGCTGAGCACAGCCAACCCAGGCAGTCGGCAGGGCTCACGTCTAAATGCAAGTACTTCTTCATTTGACACATTGTTATTGTGAAACATCACTATAAAAGAACACTTTTAGCTCAGAAAACACAGAAAAGCATAAAAGGTCCTCTTGCAAGATGATATTTAAACTTGAAGCTTAAGGTCAGATCATTGGGTTATCTGTGAAAGCGTGACCTCATGCCTCAAAACATTTTCAGCAAAGTGGAAAGAAACTCTCTCCTTGTGACAGCTAGGGCTTAAATCTCTGAATTTCAGTGAATTCCAGCTGTAGGACATGCAGCAGGCTGAGACAATGACCTTGTTTTAAAGCTAATGACTCTGACTGGCCCCTGTGCTAAGAACACAGCATGGGGCTCAGTCATAAATCCAGTTTTGGATCTGACTGTATACTTTGCAAATGCAAGCATCTTCTTAAGGACAGCGACTGCATTTCATATGTATCTCATAGCATTCTGTAGTTGTACTGACTGGGAGACGTGGTTTGGGAATTCGCCTCCTCCGTGTGTGTATGAGTCTGCATGTCCATATTGTTAAACCTACATTGTTTTGTGCATAAGAATGTGTGAGAAATTTGTTTTTCGGTGTGTGCATTTGTATGTGTGCATGTGAGTGCAGCCTTGAGGCCAGATCAAAGCAGCTCCAGGTCTTTTGAGGAGCTTCCAGGCAGCTTCCTATTATGTCTCTGGGCTTGAAGGGGGAGGCTGGGAGTGAAAGAATGCACAGATGTACTTTCAGACTCAGCACTCTTTGAACTCAGCCCATAGCTGAGGAACCCAAATCCCAACACCTGAGCCCCCTGATTATGGATTAATACCACATCTTGATCTCCGGTCTCAGAATACCAAGTACTCTGCCTGATACCAGGATCAGAAATCAAACGTTCTTAATCCCACTGTATTCGTTCTTACCCAGAGCTGTGTCAGACAGCCAATGCCATCTATGTTTGATTTTGGATACAGACATTTTTTTCATTGTGGAGATCAATTACAAAAAACAAAAAAAAAACAAAAAAAAACAAAAGGGAACATGTGCACGACAGTAAATTCAGTCACGATCCGGGTCAGCCAAGGTAACTCTGGGTGTCTGAAAACGTACTACTTGAATTGTAAATCCCTGTAAGGAGGTTCAAATGTATGTGAAAAATAGTAACACTAACATACACTTGAATTAACTGTTCAACAGCACATTGCTAATTCTGGTTAAAATAAAAAATATATAGGTATTATGTGGTCCTATGGTATTAGCTGTTTTCTCATATGAACTCTCTTTCATACATGTGGAACAGAACAGGAAGTTGTCCATGTCAGACACTGGAAATACTGGAAATACTGGTTTAGGTAATGAGTGGCACGTGTGTAAAGCGTGCAGTTTGCATAGTTGATCATAAACATCGAGACTCTTTGGTTCAACTGTTAGTTAGTATGCGTCGGCTGTTGTTGGATGCTGAATTTTTTTAGTTTCTTTTTAATATATTTTTATTACCCTCACTTAGAAAAGAAGAAACACATATAAAAACGAGAAATAATAATACATAAGAAGTGAAATTAAAACTAATCTATAAAATAATAATAATTAAAAATTAAGCAGAAATGTGGTATGTAGGTGTACAAACATGTACAGACACACCTCCACCTCCACGGAGGGACGTCACACCTATATATAAACACATACCCATACACAAATACACATACGGAAACAGTGTACTGAAACATAAGTACACCCATGGATGTGGAAAAATTCAGCTTTCGCGCCGACCACATGATAGCAATCGGACATGACATCAACTTTGTACTAGGGTGCTGGCACTGTAAAGTCCAACTAATTCACATATTTGTGTTCCTGCATACAGCTCTTCCAGGTGATGTCTAGATAAGTCCAGGGTTCCAGTGCATGTGTGAAAGAGACTTATGTAAGACATCAGTAGTGCAAATCCACTCCGACAGCACTTAAACTCCTACTTGGATTCACACACAGGAGTCCAAACGTGTCTCTGGGTTGAGGTTCGACACCGGGAAGATCAATGTTTTACGGCTGTTATGATAAAGAGGAGCGGATTAGTAGCATCGTCCCTGTAGCTTTGTATCATTCTCTTTCAATAGTTTGAAACTTACTTTGACACGGAGGAGGTCTCGATGAAGTAATTTAGCGTAGATTAACAGGGTTCTAAACACTCTTGTGTGACAAAGCTCTTGGACACTTCAGACATGTTAATGAGTCCCTACAGGCGATTGTAGCAAGAGGAGAGCCTGATAATGAGTATAGACCAGGGGCAGATTTGATTTCACCCCCTGGTTCTCTTCTCTTAGCCGAACGTAACGCTGACGGAATTTTGCTGCGAGAGGATTAAGTGCACCCTCCTCTATCCAAATGAGAGAGCTGATAAATAATTCACGCCTCATTCAACTGTGTATGAGAGTCAAGGAGACAAGGTGAAAATGGGCTGAGCTTCTTCAATGTTTTGAAACAGGCAGTTTATCATAATGACCCAGTGGGCTCCCGAGAGCATTTCTTCACACTGGCTACGGCTCTTTGTTTGGCTGTGCTGTAAGGGGGACTCGCTGTGCGGTCTTCTGAGGAACAGAGGCTGGTAAAGGTTACATTAGAGTCCTTTTGGGAATGAGTGCACAGGAGTGGAATTCAGAGTTGTCGATGAAACTTTGTTGTAAGGTTTTTTTTTAGTTGGACCGCATCTTAGAAAGGTTGTATCGTAAAAAAAAAAAAGTTATACGTTATGTCATTATGGCATGGGATGCATAGGAATGGTAGTGCAAAATCCACTTATAAAGAGAAAATGTTTATAATGGAGTAGAGCAAGAGTAAAGTACATAATGCAGTTAATACAGTGAAGTCCAGTATGCATTTACAGTTATACCTCAGGTATGACATGATGGATGTGCATACATGTATATCATGCATGATCAGACATGTTTGTACATTAATACACACCATCTAAATATACACTCTAATTCCATCCATTGATGTAGCTCACACTCATCTAAAAGTGACTTTCCTCATGATTTAATTTTTTTTCTTTCATTTTTTCTACTTGGGCTTCCTGTTTGCCTTTTTGTAAAGAATCTATTTTCAATATACAAAATAAATATTTATCCATTATTTTATAACACCTAATAAATGTAAAAAGGTCTGAACCAGTAGAAATGTGTGTCCATTTTGCAAAATTAAGCAAAGTCATGTAAGAGACACGGAGTTAGAGAGATAACAAGTTCGCCGACCTGTAGTACACTGTATATAAGTAGCTCTCACACACGTTTCAATCCTCTGCTGAAGTGAATTTAGTTTAATATAACTTATCAAGTGTAATTGATTTACAGCTTGCTCTGTGATTTCCCCAGGGAGTTTTCCATTTTGTCCGCGCCACACTCAAAATTCCAGTCCTTATGAAAACTGCTGGAATTTACCCGCAGCATTTTTTAAATGCTTTCAAAATATATTTATTTTGAATAATGCTAATGTGGTTTTCGACGCGTAAAGCGGCTTTGTGTGTGCTGCAGCAGCTCCGCTGGCAGCAACTGGCCGCCAACACTCTGGCCTGGAAAGTCAACAAGAGTCAGTATGTCCCAGCGGGCTCAGCCAAACCAGCACCAATCAGCAGAAACAGATGGGTGTTTGTTTAGCAGGACCGGCGACAGTGGAAAGTACGGAGGAGCTTAGGCACCAAGAGCTGTTTTTCCCTTTCATATTTACTCAAAGAACCCCTGACTAGAGCACACCATTTTAGGGAATGTTTTTCCAGTATTTCATCTTCCTCTGCCCTCATTTTTCCTCATTCCTTCTTTCTTTCAGCTGTAACGCTCACTCAACACCTCTCCTTCACCTTATTCTCTCTTTACAGCCCCTCTTTGCTCAGCCCTATCACTTACACTCTTTACACATACATCTGAATGACATATTTGATCGCTGCAGGATGCCACTGACAGTGTAATCCGTGCAATCATTCATGTAGGCTCTGATAACATTTGCCAAAGCAGAGCCTGAGGCTGCCGTTTGTTTGATGACCGCTTGAGCAATGCAATCGTTTAGTTTATAATTTAGTCACAAGGACCCAGTAGTTTGACGTTCCACAGCCCACAGTGAGGACTGAACCAGGGTGAATTATTCATATTCAGCTAGTGGCTGCAGGGAGTCATCTCATGAGTGTCCCATGATCCTCATCAGGCTGCAGTCCTATACATTCAGACAGTGATGCATGTGAACTTGAGAGGAAGCGCTCACTGTAGTGTCTCTTACGTTAGTGGGAATGAGGGAGGCCTTGAGTCATTGCACTGCTAAGTTTGCCTGTTTCTCAGAAACTACTTTCAATATGATTTATGAATTCAATAAAGAAGGCCAAATGATTTTTAAAGGACAACAACTCGGTTCTTATTTGCATAAGCCGGCTTTTGTTTTCTATTGGTTATGATAGCACTGTACTCACCAAAGTAAACACAGCGACATCAATACAACAAAGTCTGCTGGCGTAAGAAACATGAGCTCTTGAACACCTCAGACTGAAATCAGCCTTGTGGTAAACAAAGCAAGGGGCTGCGTTTGGGGGAGGGGGGGTGGCGTTTGGGGCCGCGTAGCTTCAGGTACTGACGAGACTATGAAATACAATCAGAAAGTCCCATTTTGAGTAACCGATCTGTGAATCGCCAAAACATTGTTGTTTGTAATGCTAAGAGAAGGATTTCACAACTCTGGAAAGTTATTTCAGCCGTGACTATTTTATCTTTCTCTGCAACAGTCAGAATGTGCGTTTCGACAAAGCTGTAAGAGAAGTTGTCATGCTTATCTTTGTTTTCTCATCTTGTTTTTCAAATCTGGCAGATCGTCTGACATGATCTCTGCCCCCTTTTTTGTAGTTTCAGTGCATTCACATAGCTTAGCAACGACTTTGATAGGAAAGACGACAAAAACTGGAATTATATTTGAAATTTCTAGTTGATTTTCAATGGTTATCATGAACAATGTAAAAGTCTACGAAAGGATCCCGAATTGGCACTCGCCACTCAATAATCACTACAACACGGAAGTTAACTGACCACATTTTTTTTGCATCAACTCTGCAACATATGTCCATCCATAACTGCATTAATTATTATTATTATTTACTATATTACAATTCTTTGCTTGACCCTTACGAGGGTTACACATGTGTTATCTGCAAAGATAGTCTGCCAGTATGAGGCGGCACATTGGTAGATCAACCTAAAAGGAAAAATAAAGGATGATTAAAATGATATTTAATAGCACGTCACAGATAAAGGAGGGGCGAGGAGTGTTTGCTGCGGGTACTCAACAAACAGGACCTGTTTGTTTGTTTGTGTTTGTTTTTATCTTTTGCAGTTTTATGTCCCGTTGAAAAATGTTTTGGCCGGTACAATTGTCATAGACAGATGGACCAAAAAGTTATTTTGTCTTTGGTGAAGGACAACAACCAACTGAATCCCTCTGATCTTTATCTTTGCCCAGGTCTCCTCCTAGGCCCAGTCCAGGCAGTCTCCACTATTCAGACGAGGACGTCAGCACAAAGTACAATGACCTGATCCCTGCAGAGAGCAGCAGCCTGACAGAAAAACCATCCGAAATCTCAGACTCACAGGTGCAGTAGCAACTCTTGTTTGTGAACTACATCTTGTATGATCGCTGTATGTAAAATGTTCACCGTCCGTCTGCATTAAGTGTGTATTTGTTAAATGTTTGTACCTGTCTGTGTGCACACCGCCATCTCCTTGAATTCCTCTGGAATTCCGCTTTGCGTCGTCTTTATTGGCTGTGCGGTGTTTTTTTTGTCAGTTCATGCTGTTCATATCGTGTCCTTTTCTCTGTCATTCACCTGGATGCTATCTGGCCTGCAGAGGTCATAAGAAAGAGCTACAGTAATGCACAAAGAGAGACGAAAGATTAATGACTCTGCTCAGTGGCGGCAAAGCAGTTTTTAGACCAGGCGGTGACCTGTGGAGAATGTCACTCGGCAAACATCCACCTGCGATCCAGGCCACTGCACTCAGCCACAGCACTTGTTATGTAAGACAGCCAGGGCACGTGGACTCTACAAAGTTTATTGGAGAGCTGGTTACGGATTGGAAGGTACCTTTTCAGCCAGGCAGCCTATCCAACCTTTCTACAGCATTTTCTGTAAGTCAGGTCAGAGTCAGTAAAAGCCATCTGAGGAAAACTAAAATACTGTATTCGCTCCTTTTCCGTGGCAGAGCCTAGTCTCATTAGTGTTGAAAGTAGTCAAATGTAGTTTTAATCGCGTTTAATTTTTAAAGCACTCTAAGCAGACGCTGTCAGGGCTGATAGATGAACAAGTATTGCTCCAATGTCCAATTCGTGGCCTGCCCTACGTCCTTAGACGAACTGCTTTTTCCCCAGTAAGAGCAATCGACAAATAGTGACTTTCTTTCTCTCTGTCTCCCTTCTCATTGATCTGTCTGTGTGCGGCCCACCCTCATGCCTCTTATTTCTGGCCTTCTTTTTATTTGGGGGATTTTCCTTTATTCTCCATGTTATTGTTTCTGAAATATGCATTATGTTATTTCTGTTTTTGTTGTCGTGTCACCTACTCCCCGCAGTAGTTCGGGCGAACCATATTGCGATCTGCAGGCTGGTTTTGATCCTAGTCAGATGAAAGCATCAGGGGGGGGGGTATACAGTCCTGAATTCCCTTGCTTTTAGGCTTGCTTCAGCGTTCTCTTTTATCTACAAATTCCTTACTCTGGGCATTTCTCAAATTATCTTGGAACATCTCTCAGCCAGATACCTCCCTAGTGTGAATTCCGCAGCCAGGAGTCTTTCCTCACCTGACCTTATCGGGACCTAAGTCCTATTTCCAGATCAAATGAAAATCTCCCTACAATGAATCGTTACAGACAGGATCTTTCGCAGCACGATAACATCCCCTCGAATGAATCATTTCGTCATTTCATCGCCTGTGTGACATATCTACCTTTCGCACTTGTGTATTGTCAAACACAGTCCTAATGCAGCAACTGCCCCCTCAGCCTGAGATGACAATGCGCCTTCTGCCACACCGCACACTCAAGGGGCTGGCTTTGATGAGCTACACCACACAGAGCACTGCCTGTTACCCTAGGGTTCCTCTGCCATTCCCCTGACAGGCCACCATATCAGCACCCAATGGTGCTTCAGAAAAGTCCAGGAATGCTCTTTGAAGTTTTATTGAGCGGATAACTCTAAGCTATCAGTATGACATTGTGATGTCTGTCCTCTTTAATCCCCGGGGGCTCCACCAGCACCAGCAGGTATGAGTTCACTATTGTACTCCTCCTCCAGAGGATTTGGAGAAAGCTAACATTGACTTGGCAAAGCAACAGGGCCACCATTACTGCTCGGCTCCCCTGCAGGTAGCTCCCTATTGACTTTTTTCCCTCAGAGTATAGGCTTTTTCATTTCGCAAGGTTGTCTCTGTGGCACTGTCTTTGCGTGTCATTTGAGGCCGAAACCAGTCAAAGATAGATGATCTCATCTCTGAGTCAGAGATGGATTGTAGATCATGCTCTCTCTGCAGAGTGGCATTCCGGGGGAGAGAAATGAAAATGTCTGCCCTCTCTCTCTCCTCTCTCTCTCTCCTCTCTCTCTCTCTCTCTCTCTCTCTCTCTCTCTCTCTCTCTCTCTCGCTCTCTCTCTCTCTCTCTCTCTGCCTCCATCTACTCACTCTTTGTCCACCCTCCCACTCCCTCTCTCTCTACCTGGCTACTGTAGCTTTTTTGGCTGAGGCTCAACAGAAAACACTTTTTGTAATGTTTGAATTGTCTCTGGTGACAACGCACCACTTTGTTTTGACTGGCCCAGTCTGAAAGTATGATGTCATTACCCAGAATAAAGGAGAACCATAGCTGCAATTAAATTACATTTATTTTTTAATAAATTCAAGGCGTCTATAGAGGATAGTGGGGAGAGACAGAAATAGTGGGTCAATGGAAACTAGTCTCATAGTCCTAAACTACAGAAAGGAAATAAATTAAATAAAAAAAAAACTATTAGTATGGAATGGCAACAAAAGCACGCGCTACCATTACTCTGATTAAAGTCCTTCAGTCTGGGACTGATGCACGACAAAATCTCAAATCCCCAGATCATAGTTGTTCTGATAAAAGCAACATGCATTATAGCAGTGAGAAGGGATTGGAGGCCTATATCCATGTCTTGATGATGACTAAATACAACTTCACTTTGATGTGGCAGGTATTTCAGTATGCCAAAAACATATTCCAAAAAATCTAATCTCCTTTTTTTCTACACAGAAATCGCTGAAAACCCACACAAATGTATGTACTCTGGACTTTTTAATCCCCCTCGAGCCCCACATATATTGTCTTTGTCTCTGGGGACCCCTGCTGCGTTCACTTCATCAATGAGAGTAACATAGACAGCCTCCCCCTTTTCCTCCCCGTCCTCGTTGCAAAAATCCATAACTAGAGGACAAAGGACTGACCCACTCTGTGGTATTGGGGTATGCATCAGCTTTGTTTGGGGGGATGGGGGACAGGATTGCCATGAGATTGTTCTTTCAGTCCCATGCCATTATACAAACCACAGGAAGGTCAAATTAAAAGTTACTTACAAAGCATTTTAACACTTGCGTTATCGTAAGGTGCTGTGGGGAACAACTTTAGGTATAAATGTTGATTAAAAACAAGAATAGGTTTAAAACTGATATGACAGCATGTTATGTAATGTCTCATTCTACACTATACCTGCAAAGTTGAATCGATTAGTTGTCAACTTTCAAAGCTTTCGACAAAATTCTCAGGTTCCAGTGTGCATACTTTCTGGTTTGTTTACCCGTAAAATGTATAATTTCTCATGGACCAAACAGCTAATCGATTATTCAACAGATTAATCAACAATGACAGTAATGGGTAGTTGCAGCTGAACTCAAGACTGAGGTCAAAGTTCAAGTGATAGATTGTCTGAACATCTGCCCTATTTGCCAGAGATGACCAATTAATCTACACAAAAGAGTAAACTATATTTAACGCAAATCCATGGTTATATTTTCTTATATTTTTTCCCTTTCCCACATTGTTCACCTACTATGATGCTAGCAATGGTAAACACAAACACAAACACAGGGGGACTTTCTCATGATGAAACAAACTACTGTCGAGAGATTTCACCAGTTAATTGGATACATGTCTTAATCGCTTTCTCTGCTTAATTTAACACCATAATGATGAAAAAAATGTCTCCTAATTGTCATTGGCAGACTGGTATGTGTCTGACTTACACATATACTTGCATCAATACGCTGGTGGTTCCCTTGAGGCTAAGGTGCAATGCTGCATTTCATGCCTTAAGTCTGTTTCTTTCACAGCATTCAGCTCGAGTAATTAGCTCGTAATGAGTTACGGAGATGTTTCACGGGCCGTGCTGCCCCAGAGGCAAATTGTCAAGCATCTTCACTGTATGTTCCTCAATTGGATCCTTGAGTTATTTCTGTTAAAGACTGGTGATGAACCAAACGCAAAAAAAAAAATAGGACAGATTGCAGTGGTTTATACCTGAACTAAAAACATCTGTTGTACACACTCCACAGCCAGGCAGAAGTAGGACACCATTCACTTTGTCAACACTTGGTCTGCACTTACTCATTCCCACTAACACACACACACACACGCACACACACACACACACACACACACACACACACACACACACACACACACACACACACACACACACACACACACACACACACACACACACACACACACACACACACACACACACGAGTGGGGCTCCATGTCTCATTGCAGTGTTAATTCTTTTAGAGTGAGGTAATAGCTCTTGAAGTGGCTCAGTATTACTTGTTCATCCACTGTGAATGGATCTTGTTATTGTGTTGTTGTGTTGCTAAACATACTGGCATGGCTGGAATGCTTTTCAACTGGTTGGCCTCAAGTGTTTACGACTGGGTAACAGTATTAGGAATGGACAACAAACACAGACAGCCATAGATGCATCTCACATCCCTGCTGTCGTTGTTGAGAGAAATATAAAAGGAAGCAAGAGACACTAAGTATAATCATTATATTCAACTTTATTGGTTGAGCCAGATCTCTCAGTGCACAAAGTCTGCCATCGATTACTTTGTAGAAGAAAAAGGTGTGTGCGCGTGCGTGTGTGTGTGTGTGTGGGGGGGGGGGGGCATTTTCCTTTGTTTAGAACCAAAGAAGATTAAAAAAAAGAGCAGGATATCCAACACAGCATTCTGTTTGGAAATATATAAACTCTGCTGACAACTTTAAGAGAAAAGTGTTTGTGTAGGGCTTCGGCACAAGAGACATGAACCATGTCGAGGCTGAGAGAAATCTGAGCCTACTGCCATATGTATCACATATGTGCTGTGCAATATCCAGCGTGAGAGCTGTGCTCTGGAGTGTATCCTTCGAGATTGTGTGCGCCAACAGCCATGTTTCTGTACGAGACCAGAGCTGATACGAGGGGGTGAGAGAGAGAGAGAGAGCAAAGAAACCTTACTACAGTCACAATTATCAGCAGCACCTCTGCAGTAACTGTTCTGAAAAGAATAAGCCATTGTTGCCTTACTTTTGTACCACACCTAATGGATTCTCCAAGTCACCTCTTTGGGCAATTATCCAGTGCAGATATTGGCAAAGCCAAGTACATCAGTTCTTCGTGGCCAGGTGCTTAATCACAGGCTAGCTAGCCAATTGGCAGCTTGCTTTCAAGGCAATTAGTTGAGCAATCCCCACCGAGTGTGCAATGATCACATTGCTTTTTCGTTTGACACCTGGAATGTTACTTGACATGAATACAATAGTTTCTAGCCTAGCCTGCAGCACAGTTGAGGGTCAGTGAGAATGTGCTGAGGGTTAGAGTCATTTATTTACAGATTGAAGGGAATTGAAACTGATTTAAAGAATGGGGAAAATATAATCTACCTTCTTCCCACTAGACTCCTAAAATCCCACTTTCTGTGTTTGAGAATGCACTGCACAACCTCTGTTTTATTTCTAGCTTGTTATATACATATACATATATGTATAACATACCTGTATTTATTATATTATAACCATCATCATGACTGGGCCATTTGAATCATTCTGTTATGGTGATGTACTGTAAAACCCATTGTTTTGTTCACCCATAGGAGGCGCTGGTGTTTTCATATGGGACAGGTGGCCTACATACACTTCCACTGCATTTGGTGAGGTTCCTGTGGCTGCTTGCTTTGAATGTTTGTAGCCTGATAGGAGACTGGTTCCTATTGCTAGTCCCCATCCAATCCTCTCCCTCAGATCCCAATTACAGGTTTTACCAACTCCCGTCTTGCTGGCGTGGTGTGGATACAAAGATCTTAAACCCTGAACATACCGATTAAGTCCTGAAGATAAATTGACCTTTGCCATCTTGTGTTGATGGTCTGTCTACAATGCACGCTTCAGTAACAAGTCGTCCTTCTGTAATCATGCTTTGACCATTTTTGACCATTTTTGGTGTCCATACGTTCTTGTGCTGTGTTGTAAATGTAATTGTGTGTGTGCATGTGTGTGTGTGTGTTATTTGGATGATTGTGAATTGATAACTTTGCTCAGAATAATTCAATAACTTCATATTCATTTACACATATAGCCTCAGCATCTCTAACTGCTCCACATGGAAACATAAACAGAGTCGTCCCCTGCTAACTCTACATATCAATATGTGTTTTCTGTCTTTCGCAGGGAAGTGACAGTGAGTATGAGGTGGACCCTAACCGACAGAAGACCCACTCCTTCGTCAACCACTACATAAGCGACCCCACTTACTACAACTCCTGGCGCCGCCAACAGAAAGGCATATCCCGGGCACAGGCCTACAGCTACACTGAGTCCGAGTCGGGCGAGCCGGAGCACTGCGCCCCACCACCGCTGCCTCCTCTACCTCCCCTCCCACCCCAGCTCAGTTCACCTAGCCCCCAGCCTCAGCAAGCCCAGGGCCAGCCTCAGGGCCCGCCTCAGGTCCCACCTCAGGTGCCACCCCAGGGCCAAGGCAGCCTGTTCAGGCCCAAAGGTAGCCGGACTCCCACCCCCTCCCAGCAAAGCTCCAACCCCCCAAGCCAGCACAGCACCCTCTATAGGCCCCCCAGCAGCCTAGCCCCAGGCTCACGGGCCCCAATCGCTGGCTTCTCCTCCTTTGTGTGAAAAATGCTGAAAAAGGACTTTGAAATTTCCGGAAATACCTACCCACCTTGTGTTGAAGGAGAACACAGTAACGCGCAGTCAACTCAATCAAGTTATTTACGCCATCCTTTTTCTTTTCATCACTATTTCTGTTTTATTACATGTTGTTTTTCTTTAGTCAGCCTGGAGACATGCAGAACAAAACAGACTTTTTGGAGCACTTTTTTTAATTGTTTAATGTGTGGAAGTGTAGTTTTCTCTCACCAGTTGATAAAATACTCGCTGCATCATTTGTTCACTTTTATTTTGCTGTTTGAACTATTTGCATAACTTTATTTCCTCCTTTTTTTTGTAATTTTTTCTTTGAACTCATTCAAACGATAATCTCTTGATTCTGTACAAAGCCACAAGAATCTCTGAAAACACACACACACACACACATGAATATAAATATATATATACATATATATAGTAGATGTACCTAAAAGACAAAATCAAGTCAATGCAGAGTCGGCATTGATGGAGACTGAAATAACATTACGATGGAGCCATATCGTGGAAGTGAAAGGACAAGTGTTTGTTTGGACTGGATGTTAAAACAACAAAATAGAGGAAGTGCTAAAAGACAGACATGGATGTGGAATTCATGCCAAAATGAACAAATTATAATGCGTTGGCCCGGAGAGTTTTAAGCGGACGTTGGCGAACCAATCGTGGGTTTCCATGGAAACAGCTCTCTGACCTCCAGCACACAAATACATAGAAAAACTAGCCAAGGCAGGTCAAATGTCAATGACTATGCTGTGCCTGAAGGATCCTACAGATATATGAAATGAGTGTATATCTGGTAAAGTCAAAGTGTTTAAGTCTTTTTGTGAGTGTGTAATGGTGGATCAGCGATGCCTTGATAGAGAAACACTTATTTATGATATCTGGCACCAACTGTTACCGAACTGCTGACGGTGCCCTTGACTGTGGCATCGTAATAGCTGGCCTCTCACTACGAGAGCCTTCTTTTAATCCTGACAGATGTGGGGCGTGAAGTCATTTGCATTCACAGCCCATATTTTGTTTTCACCCTTTGCTGGCTCACATATACACACATCTCATTGTCTCATTTTGCATATGTCTACTGAAAATGCTTTGAAATATGACCTAAAAGGGTCAAAACTGAAGTAGACAGGGACAGTCACATGTGGGCACAGTTGCGCTAAAATGTTAATAGTGAGATTTTGATAAGAAACAAAGTTTTTTTTTTCCTGTTTTCCCTGCTGGTATATCTCTTCTGTCACTGCTCACAGTCACGGGGCAGCGCTAAGCCTGCGCCAAGAGATGATGTCATTGAATTGCCTCACCTCTTTCCCTTTTTGTGTAATCAAACACTCTGTACTATTCAGGTGTGACTGTATTGTCCCAAATGCTAATGTGTGTGTGTGTGTGTGTGTGTGTGCGTGTGCATGTGTGCGTGTGATTACACTTCTTGTGCGTAAGCTCTTCAGATCATTCACCGTGTGTCTGGTAACAAAGAGATTGTCCTGCAGCATCTGTAAACCTGCCTGGAGTAACGCCACAGAGGGCCGGCGCCGTCCAAGCCGCCCGCCAGGCGCACTCATAACGCTATAGTGAAGACTCAGTGGTGTGTTCCTAGTTCTCATAATTCAAAAAAAAAAACTAAGAAAAAAAACGTCATCTACTTATTCTTTTTTTTCTCTGTGGGGTGATTTCATTGTACGCAACAAAAGCTTATCATGCAGAATCTGAATATATATGATCACAGTACATTTCTGAAATAAATTATTTTTGAATGTTAGCAGGTCTAGTGCTCATTGAAATGTGTACGGGGTAGTTGGGCGGAAGAGGTGTAACATTAAAATGCTGATGGGGAATTTCAAATCCTATTACTATTGCAGCCTACATTCAGACCAACAGTAGCTCTCAGAATGCAGTCTTCGTATTCATTTAGGTGTGACTTCAGAAAAGCAGCTATACCGAAAAAAAAGTATATCCTGGCTCAACTTTTGCCTCCAGCTATAGAAGTAAATGTGTAGCCCACCATCACTTATATAAGGTGAAATGAAAGCATGTAAACTTAAAGCTATTCTCAGTGTGCTCATGTTTAATTAGTGTTTCCCAGGTAAAACGTACACGCGTTAAATACCAAGCCGTGTCGCGAAAAGCGCCTTACCTTTAATGATATGTTGTGAAAACACCAAGGTAAATGTGAGTACAAAATGCCAGCCATGCTCTGTGTGTAAAAGCTTTCTGCGAGCACAAAGGTAGGATCTGTCTACGGCTAATTAGTTGATGAAATTCCACCTAACCTTAGTGTTACTCAGGGCAGCAATAAATTGGATCAGTGTAGATGCTGTGAAATCCTGTTATCTGGTTACAAATGTGCCCTCAGGACTTTTTCATCTTCCTCCATGCTCCCAGATAACCACAATTCATTAGCTCACGATTTGTTCCTCGGTCGACTAAACTGGCTCAGTTGGCCTTTTAAACCTGTGAGACTGCACGTCAAGTGATACCTGGATTTAAGGTGTCAGCAATGTGTTAGAGTATGAAAAAGTACCCACACTGAAAGACACATCCTTGCATGAAGAAGCACATGTGCGATGTCAGATGGTGTTGGATGCTAATTGGATAACGGTGAACTTGATCCAGGGCTAACCTACTAAACACATAGGCATGAGAAGAGAGGAGATTAGACGGGATAGGACAGAACAGGGAATTGGAACGAACACGTCCAGAGCGCTAATCCCTTTTTTGAAAACACATGGGAAATCTCCCTCCAATAGAAGAATCACAGACAGGAGGCATTTCACTTGCTGCAAAAAATAATTTCCCTCTGTCTCGGTCTCTCTTGCTCTCCCTCAGGAAATGAATGACAGAATAGAGCGAGCTGGTGGTCCCCGCTATAAAGGGAGCCCAAGGTACTAAATAGCCCCGATGAGCTTTGAGAACACGCCGTTGAAATAATAAAGGATTCAGACAGAAGGTGTAGTTCAAAGGAGTTTGAAACCCTGAATTTAATTGCCTCATTTGTGAGCTTCACTGAGGGCGGGTTGGGGATCTGAAGAGGATATACTGGCAGTTGGAGAAAGGATACTAATTTGAGTAAGGGGATGTTCCCCAAGTGTCGTTCATGAATGCCTTTCTTTATGTACTATTTGGCGGATGCTGAAATTGGTTTCTGACTTAATGCACATTATGGGAAAGAGCACAAAAATGGCCGTAACCATTTCGGTAAGTCCCTTTGCCCCAGCACAACCTCACTCTCAAAGTGTATGTGTTTCAAACGAGATCTACTTTCTGAGGCAACTGAAAATCGTGACACAAATTGCTGAAATTGTTGGATGAAGTCATATTCCGTCACAATTATTTCCAATGCTTTTGGTTTGTCCAGTTGACAGGTTTCCAGCAGAAAAGAGAGCCCTTGTGCCCCATTTTCTAACTGTAGCCTTTCCAGGCGGGCTGCACGCATTATATAATGTATTACATAAAGCCACACAAGGAAGCAATAATTGAATAAGGGGCCCGCTTCAGGGTAAAGCGCCATCAAAGTTTGTTCGTCCTGTCCCTTCACTGAATTTCTAAAGGACCCAAACAGAGCTCCCCATAAAACTACGCGCCTATAATTTGTCCATAATGTAATAATTTAAGAGGTGATGGTATTTCCTGGTGGGCGAATGAGGCTTTTACAGACAGGTGGGCGTTCAAGTTCACACCTGAGGACCAGATGACTGCTGTAACCACTAAAATTTGCTGTGTGTATGTGTGTGTGTGTGTGTGTGTGTGTGTGTGTAATTAAAGACCCCTTTTAATGCAATCTGGGAATTGTCAAAAATAATTGGAGTAAAGTGCATAAAGTCTACCCCAATTACCTTCACGGCTCTTATGAGTTGGAACTAATATAAATCAATATGTTCTGACCTTTGATTGCAGTACTGTGCTAATTTGCAGTACATTTTCCCTAATGGTACAAATCATGTGTGGGAAGAACCTTATTTCCTACTGGATTGTATGGACTCGGCTCATACTCAGACTGCACATTTCAAATATTAAATCAATATTTTAAGCAGTTACTACATGCTCACACTAGATATATGTAATTCTTTGTTGTTGCAAGAATGACAAAGAGTGTGGGTTGTTATCATACAATCTTGTTTTTCTAATTACCTTATAACTTGTCAGCCACAGTTACCATTAATGTCTAAAATGTGCCAATTATCAAATCTACTTTTAGGGAGAAAACAGTTCTGCGACTTTTTAGAAGTTCACTGTTGCAGGTGACCAATTATTATTATTATTATTATTAATTATTTTTTTTTAATTGGTAGACCTGGAACAATAGTTAGATGAGGATGAGTATGGTACTGCGGCACACATCTGTCATGTGACACTGTGCATCTTGCTTGTTAAATCCATTTCTCAAAATGCAATCTGTAGGCCAATACAGTCTGTCGAAAAAGCCGAAGTGTATGTCGAGACAAGTTTAAACGAGTCATTGTATTGTATATCCAGAAAAGTCTGAGTATACTATGTCGAAAAATGTTAAAATAATACTACAGCAAGTGTAAAACAGGCATAGCAAGATGTGTCTTTACACTATGACCCTAATTCAAGAAATGATGCCATGACTGCTTAAAACAGGCTCTCCTATGACTGATTTGAGAATTTTTTGGACATATTATATTTTGACTTTTTTGGCATTTTATACTATGACATTTGTTTTCAGGACATATTTTATATGACTTTTACTGACTTTTATCAAGAAATTATGCCATAACTGCTTTAGAAAGGCAATCTTATGACTGTTAGAAAAAGCCATGGTTCATTTGACCAAAAATAACAAGATGGCTGGAGTCACAAAAATAGATTTAGGGCGTTTTAATTTGCAAAACATAGTCCTAACAAAAGTCAGAACAAACAAAAAATGAAACAACATAAATGTACATATGCTGCCGTCACGTTCTATGGAAAAGATGGTTATTTCCATTGTAAGCTGGAAATTATCAGTGCGTTGTGTTTAAAAGTGTTTGTTGTCGTAGTTAAATGAAACATGGTGGACCCATAAATCCTGATCTGTTACTTGGGGACAACCATTTTAAACGGCCTAATTCATCAGCTACAGCAGACAGAGGATTTATCAATAACACAAATTTGTATATAATATACTATATTTTTTATAGATCATGAATAGAAGTTTTTTTAAAGGACAAAGGTAATAGCTAATGTTTCTGTTTAAGCTAAATGAGCTTGGTCTACCCACATAATCTTCCCTACCAGCTCAAAAACAGTGTTGCAGTCCCCATGTACACATAGAACCTCTGTTTGTTGACTGTAGTCTATAACACATGGCACAGGAGTGAAATGTAGCCACCAGAGTCAAGAAGTGCATTAACAGGTTTACCATTTACTTTCACTGATACTGATCTAGTTTCTTCCTCCCTTTACTCACCCTCTCTAGGCACATAACACAATCCAGTCAGATTTGGTCTCTTCAGGGGCCAAACAGATGCTTTGAGGCCCTGATGCTGATAATAATAACACACTTACAGCATAGTCCCTGACTGAGCAGAGTATCCCTTGTCATTTTCAATTTTCAATGTCTTCACCTAGTTTGTACACTGGCATATGTGGCTCTTTAAACTGGACAGCTTGTGGACTCACATGCAGATTACCCGCTCTTTCAGGTGATTATGTTAACGACTGCCCAAGGTCGAAGGTGTCAGGTGGGCCTCTACATCTGGGTCCGGGAGTTGGAAGTTCCAGACTGGGGCTTCCACCCTCTTCTGTGGTGATTGGCCCAACTGGGAATCTCTCCTCTCCTGAGCAGCTAAAAAGTCTCTGAAAAGATCTATCATCTGGGTATTTGAAGGACCCACTTCTGGCAAACACGTGGTCCCCATCTGCCCTGTTTTGGGTTTTGCCCCATATGCCTCAAAATCCTGCAGTGGCATCTCTTCCTCTGACGTCACAGCTGTGTCCCACTCCTCTTCATTCAGCAACTGCAGCTTGTGGCTTTGAGAACATAGCCCAGTCCTTAGGGCCCGTCCACCTGAAGACGCCTTTTCCTGTAACCGCACAACTTTAGTATCGTTTAGGCCGACCATCCACACACAGCCGCCGTTATCGGAGCCTGAAAATGGTATCTTTTGTAACCGGGTCCCAGCGGGGGAAGATTGGACATACTTTGTTAAAAAATGCCATCATCGCCTAACCCCAGTGCTGTTGCTTGGAGAGAAATGGACCCACAGACTGAACTGCACTCTGAGCGACATTTATGTGAATGAATTAGGTCAACCATATATTTCCCCCTTTTCCCTAATGGTCTGAACAAGTTGCTAAATTGGTCCCTAGTAGCTTTTTATAAATGATGTTCCTAAGAAGGTCTGAAAAGTCACTAAGGGCGCACTCACACTGTCCATCCATACCGTGCCCCGCGCTTTAGGGTCCTTGTCCCCCCCTTCAGGCCCGTTTGTACTCAAACTACCTGGGCCTCGGCGGAATGCTTCTTGCTGTCTATACGTCATCACGCCGTAATACGTCACACGCATTGATTGACGTCATCGCGATGCGTCGTTAGTGTATCAAAAAAAGCCCATAAAAGTCATGGTACAATGTGTAAAATAAATATGAAAATCTGTCATAATAATTTGTTTGAAAAAGTCTGAAATAGTCTGTCAGGAGAAAAATCATATAATAGTAGGCCTATGTCAAAAAAGGTCAAAGTATAGTGTGTCAAAACAAGACATAGTATCAAAAAATGAAAAAAGGTCATAGAATAATAATAATAGTTTTTATTCATAGCATAGTAAGAGTTGAAAAAAGGACATAATATAGTACGTCAAAAAAAGTAATTATTACTTTTATAACTATTATTAAAAAACTATTCCTTAAAGTTTCATTTCACCGACCCCTTTGAGGATCTTATTTCACCATTAGCTAGGCCCTTGACTGCCAGGCTTGGGAGCCCCCACCAAGTTGAAGTTGTGCCCATTGTTATGTGTTGTGGGATAAATGGGCCTCTGTCCCTTTAAACCGCAGCGGGAGGTGGTGCTCTCCGGCACATGAGAGGCGGGGAGGGGAGGAGGACGAGGAGGAGGAGGAGGAGGAGGAGGGGAAGGGCCGCTTTGTGCGCCACACACATGCGAACTCAACGGACATTTGAGCACCGACAAGGGAACTGTCCTGCCGCCTCTCCTGCCGAGGAAACTCCGAACTGAAACACTGTAGCCACACGCACGGTTCTTCTCCCGCTTTTGCTGCGTCTACGGAAAGTCGAGTGGAATATAGCCGGAAACTTCGCCAACGCTCGGGACCGTAAAAAAAAGGTAACATTCCTTTGTTATTGTTTTGGGATAAGAGAAGGACGACTTTTAGGGACGTGATATAGTTTACTAGAGTGTTCTGTGGGGTCAGAGAACAAATGTAGGTGAAAGTAAACAGCCAAAAGTATGAAATCTGCATCTCATTTGAATGTCAAACCTGCCTTTGGTCAATCAGCGCCGTGCGCTCTCCTGGAGCTTCCTGGTTGTCCCATATGGAGCCACAACAATGAGCCCCCTGACGTCCCCCCGGTGAAGACTAGAAAGTGACAGGAAGACCATAACACTATTCAAGTCGCCAGCTCAGTTCATCTTCTTGGGTCAAAGTGTGCTTTATTAGGCCTACAGTTGATTCTTTGTTTCCAAGTTCTCTGTAAACATTTGCTTTGTCTGGGATCTGGATCTCTTTTGAATCAGTCACTGGAGGAACTTTGAGTCTGGATCCAGGCCGTGACTTTTTGTAGAGCCCCTCAAACTTTTTTATGTCATGGGATCTCCAAACTTAGAAGTGTTAGATTACTGTCCAGATTACATTTAGGCACAGAGGCGTCCATTTTATATAGACATCCTGCTTTATATAAATGTCCATAAGATTACGTAATTATCTGTGTGTTTAGAGGCACACAAAGCCAAAATCACAATAAGCTGCTCAGTGAAAGGGAACTTTTCCACATTTGGATCCGCATTAGGAGCCCCGAAGGGTCGACAGACTGTGTACACACAAATTACAACATTAATACAATCTCTAATAACTTATATTCAGTTAGGAGATACATAACAGTGGGAACTGGGTTGCAAAGTCAGAAACAAGTGTCCCAAATAAGTATTTTCAGTTACAGGACAGGATATGGTTCAATGGGAGTGCGCAGATGGACTTAAAAGCATCGGTTCTCTTACAGAGAGTTATGTAACAGTTATACTCCGCTCCTCTCTGGGAATCCACCATGAGCTCAACAACACTGCCAGGCTACTTTCACCTCAGTCCTTCCAATTCGCAAATGTGTTCACTTCCCCGCATCATTAGTGAGTCGTTCCTGTTTATGTTTACAGACCTGGCACTTGCCCATCATGCCTGATGAGCTGGGTAATTTACTCTAGGCTTGCCACCGCGCGTGACCGCGTACCTGCCCGGTCTCATTCATCACGCTGCTGATCTACTTGGCTTTAACTAGACTGACCATAAAATCTGCAGGCCTGTTTTATAACCTTTAATTATGACTCGCTCATCGTCGCTCTTGTTAAACAGCCGGTCTGGACAAAAGCAGGGGGACATGTTGACTAATGGGCTTGGGTTTGGTGTTGTCTTTGTACGACCGTTGCCCTCTGACCTGCACAAACACACTCTAACAACAGCCCTAAAGTCAGTTAGTATTTGTCCGTTGGCTTGATGAATCGTTTACCTAACACTGTATTAGTAGATCTGGGAAATAAAGAGACTTTACTGGAGAGATTTAGGCCAAGGTCAGACTCTGCCTGGTCACCGTCACACCAGCAACGGCCCTTTTTTCCAACATCCCATTGCTTTTCTGTGTCATTTTCACAAACTAAAATGGTGCATTATCACACACACACTCCAGGCCTTTCAGCTCCTTATTGTATGACTTCTCCAGAGCTGCCAGGCAGATATCTCTCCATCAAGATCTATTGTGTGTGCTGCAGGGTCAGAGGGGAGGGGGGGGGGGGGGTATATATGTGTGTGTGTGTGTGTCATCTCTGACTGACTGGGCTTTTCCTTTTTTTTTTTTTGCAATGGAGGCTATTTCAGTTAGCTCTGGAGGATACTGCCGCTGTGTAGTGAGGAAGCTGGCTACCTGCCCGACTCTGACTGCGCTGAGGTCATTACACTTTTATACTGGAAAGAGGGCGTGCAGGAGTGGGGGTTTGGGTGAGGCAGTTGGACTCATTTGCACTCTCATGAAAACACTACCTTCAGGCAGTTTCACAGGCAGTTCGTTAACGTGGAGGGTAACTAATTTCCTTGTGAATCAACACTCAGGCGGTGTTTTATTTGTGTGTGTGTCTGGATTCCATATTCCACACGTGGAGGGTTAATGTGTGCAGTATAAACTTTTTGCTTTTGTTTATACGAGAGGGGGAATACGAATGAGTTAACTGGAGTCAGATGCGATCACTTACAGTATATTGCATGTTCTTGTTGCTTCTCGTGCCCCAGGAAATGCCTATGTAAATTGTTCACGGCCTCTAATCCACCCACCTTTATCCCATGCTCCATAGGAGGCCGACAGAGAACACTGGGAGAATGTCTTGACATTTGGTCTTCTGCATGACTTTGTTGCAATTACACAGCCTGCGCAGAAGGTCCTAGAGTTTGGGGGAAAGAAAAACTCTGTGAGATCTGTTTTTATGAAACATAGTTATGTTTTGAGAGGGTTAGAAAACAACTTTGTTAACAACTTTGAGGGAAAACCATTATTAAGTCTTTAGAAACACAAAGCGAAAACAAGGTAACGTTTCACTCATCGCCCCGAAGCTGTGGAAGCCTTCCAGTTTCTGTGACGTGTTAATCCCTTCAGACGTAAAAGTTTTTCATCGGCCGATACAGGAAAGCATTGAGACTTGAGTCGAACTACCCGAGGAGAGTTGTTTTGTCTCAGACCATTTCAGGATTCACCCCACCTGCAAAGAAGGCAGTGAAGTATTCGAACTTTGAAGAAAAATCATGCTGAGGCTGTTTGAGGCTAAGCTCAAAACAGACTTTATATGGAAGAAGAATTCAATGTTATGCAAAGTATTCAGGCGTTTGGCAGGATGTATTTGACTTTGAACTTTAATCAAAAGACAAATTAACCAGATGGTAATCTGAAACTAGCTTCCCTGTAAAAAAAATAAAGAGACATCATTTAGTTCTTTGGTTTCCAACCTGTTTGGATTGTATTATTTAAAACAAAGCAATGTGACCCTTCATTTCTGGTTGTTTATGACCAAAAAAGTATTTTGTTTCATTTTAAAACATTTTTAAAGGTGAAATTATCCAGCAACTTACATGAGAGTATTTTTAGGAATTACAAATTGTGTAGGAACACCTTAAAAACAAACATAATTTGTTCTAACAGAAATATGTTTTGCTGTCCTATCCTGTTAATCCTCTTAAGACCCTACAGATTTGTCTTCTTAGGGAACCACGTAATCATCCAACGCCTTAAATTCATTGTTGTGAGAGTATTCTGGAACTATACAGTTCGAGCGTTGAATAGTTAAAGAAACCCCATGAAAAGCAGTCAACATTCAGTCTTCACAACGCTGTAACCCTGTTACTCCGAGAGAAACTTAAGCTGATTCTGGCACAGTGACACCCATGCCCTTTACCATCCCATTTAACAACAATATATCACAGCTGTTCCCAGGAAAAAAGGCAGCTTTCTCTCTTCTTCTTTTTTTTTGTGTGCAACAACCCGTATGCACCTGTCACTCTATCGCTCAGATCTGTGCCTGTTTTGGTTATTGTCAGTGTAATGTGACCATCGTGGAGGAAAATAACCAGTTCAACAGGAACTATTTTCCTGTACGGCTTAAACTCCGCATTGAAGTCGTTCCACTCCACTCACGAAAACCCCAACAACAGTTTTGACACAGCAATTCTGCAGCATGTGATTTAAAATAATTTATTTAACCCAATGGAAGATTGACTTTACGTTTACAACCCCATCACTGTTGCAACACATGTCATTGTTCGCGTCTTCAATTGAATTGTTAAAAGCGCAAACCAGTTAGGATAATTATCATGTCTGAGGTGAAGCCAGCTGTGGCCAGCCCGGTGGGTGGGTCCTCTGCAGTGTCTGTTTTATACAAATACACCACAGAGAACATCATCCATCATCAGCTGGCACACCTGTGCAGCTCATATCCTCTGGAATGATATCTTCTTCCAAACATATTTTGTTACATGTGTCATAGCTTTCTTTCGAGTTTGACTTTGATGGTATTACCCGTGACACTAACTCAAAGGGAAATTTCCGTCAACCCGGGTCTTATTCCTAACATTTTTGTCCAATATGTCTGTTGGTCCTGATGATACTCGCTACCTCGAATCTGGGAAACCCCGACTTTGGGAAGAACCCTTCACACAACCCTTCTACAGCTTTCTAGAACAAAATGATCCCAGCAGCTACAGGAATTTCCAGGGGTGTCTGACTTTTTCAGTCCCGATACTGATACCTGGGCTTTGTGAAAAGGCCGATCCTGAGCACTGATCCGATACCAGTGTTTAATTACTAAGCTGTATAGCTCACTTAAAGTTACTTGGATCATTCTTTTATGTAAGGCCACATCAGGCTTGACTTCAGCATTTCTTTCCCAATGTCCTTAATGAAACATATTTTAACAAATAAATACATAGATATAAATTTACTGAATTGTTATTTATTTAAAAAAGTAATAATAGAAAATGAATTCAATAGCTCAAGCCCATAATCATGATACCCGATCCAGCTATTTGGGTCAGTATCGGCCAGATATCTAATAGTAATATTGGTGTAAATCAATTCATCTCTCCATGTGATACATTTATAAGAAAAGATTTTGTTGCCCCAAACCCAGAAGTTAGCATTGCCATGGGTTCCCTTGACAAAAAGCCAGTGGCATTAAGGCAAGTTCTGTGGCAAACAAAAGTTTATGATACTACAGCAGAATAACCTTCACAACTGAACGCTACTTTTATCATTTTTGGAGCGTAAATGCCAGAAGTAAAAAGCTAACATTAGGCTATAAACAAACCACACCACTCACTAGCTTGTAACTGATTTCAGTTTTACGGCGTTTTATGTTTTATTAAAGGATCCCCATTAGCTTATGCCATAGCAGTTCGCTAGTCTTCTTGGCGTGTACGCCCGTTGTCTCATTTAGCCATTTGCTAGCACCGCCTTTTTCAAGACATGTACAAGTGGGGTTTTCTACTGCTGTGTTTAATCTCAGAACAAAACATTAAAATATATTACACATTCATCAAAAACAGACCTTATTTATTGCCAAAATGCTGACTCACTTAAGGGATTTAGGACTCGTTCCTGCAGAACTCTATAGCAGGTTTATCAGCTGAGTTGTGTAAATCGAACAGTCTGATAAGAAACTCCGTGGACCGCTCTTTCTTGTACATTCCTATTAAATTCCAGTCACTACTTCATCAGCTCTGTCATCTGTAGCAGCACAAACGCTGGCTTCTTTGGAATACACAGTTAAACATTAACCACGAATGATTGGATTAAGTTTCCCTCCGCTCCAGTTCGTCACTGGTACAATATTGTTTTAAGCAGCAGGGCCCCGATTGGTCCAATATATGTTGACTCGACTCTGACTGGGTCATATATTGAAAACGCACACAAATGTGCAGCTGGCCGTTGTGGTCCAGGCTTTGGCCTGTTTACAGTCCAGCGAGCTCTCATTGTTTTGCGACTCTGTACCAACACAGAAACAGGTGGTTTCTCTCTCAGGCCTACTGAAAAGACAAAGGAGGGCTGTTGGCGGAACTGTGGTCACCTCTGTGCCCACGAGAGGACAAATCCATGCCGGGAAAACTAGATCAGGAGATGGGAACGGTCACATGAACTATTGTGGGATCTCATCGTGGTTGTCTGATGATCCCGTGAGAAATAGTGGTTTCCTTATGAATAAAGATTTGCACATCTTCCTGCCCGAGGCTCCAGAGGACATTTTAGGTCAGCCTTTCAGTGCTGTGAATGGACTTTGGTGGAAGTTTTACAATACCTGGAAGGATAAGCATCTCAAGGCTTTGTCTCTTTGCATTAAATTATTTGTATATTAGTGTCAATAGAGAGTCATGTGGGTCACCTTTGATCCCCATCTTGTGCATGTGTGTGTCTATGTGCACGTAAATGTTTGTCTTTATACGTAGGTGCGTGCATGTGGTTTGGGTGTGCCAAAAGGGTTTGGTTTGCGTCTTCCCCTGTTCTGCTGCTTTGTTTTTTGTTCTTTCTCCTCTATTGTAATTTGTGTGAAATTGTTGCTTCCTCAGTAACAGATCCATTTTGTCTGCCATTTGGGAACCCACAGGGTGTGTGTGTGTGTGATTGGTTTTGAGCCATTTGTTTGTGACTCAGAGGCCAACTCTCCCCGATGAACCTTGAACCTATTTATGGCAGTTTGAGCAAAAACCGTTAATGGACTTTGAAGTTAGTGCTCACTTTGCACACATACAAACTTACACACACACACACACACACACACACACACACACACACACACACACACACGATTCACTTGAATGCAAACACAGCCACAGCAGGCCATCTGTGTACGCTTCACTAATGAAAACTTTATGCTTGCAGACATACTGTATGTTTCCAGGAAATCCAAGTTGTAGCTTGATTGCCAAATCAAAGTAGCATGCCAGATGTGACAGCTAGACAACCAAATAAAAGAAAGATGGAAAAGTTAAGATGGAACTGGTGATACCTCAAAGACTTTCCTGACATAATCAGGTGCCTATTCCCAACATCTTTCAGAGTTTGGCACTTTTGTCATCTGGACAACAAATCTACACGTTTCAAAGGAGCCATTGGTGACATTAATTTTCTGGGTTTTATGTTGTTTTGTGTAATAGTATTTACCTTTCCTTTGGCATTTTATTTTATAGAACTACAACTAATGATTCCTATTAATCCAATTAATGCTCAAAAGATGGTGAAGAAACGACTTGGCAAGAGTTCCCAAAGCTCATGGTGACATTTTCAAATTCCTTGTTTTGTCCAACCCCTGCTCCAACATCCACATATTCAATTTCCAGGGATATTTAACACAAAACGATAAGCAATTCCTCACATTTGACAAGCTGAGACAGAGGATATTTTATATTTTTGCTTCATGAATAATAAAAACATTTACACGATTATCAAAAGTTATTAATTGACTCATTGTGCCAGCACTAGACATAAAGTCGCTGTGCACATATCGAGTTCATATTAGATTCTTGCATGCACACAGATCAGCTCTGTCTCAGTGAGCCGAGCTGCTGAAAGCAAACCAGTCCTCGTGTGTTTAGCAGGGCAGGAGTCTTTATCTCTGTCCTGCTCTGGGATTTGAACGCTTGTTAACTGCTTTTGCGAATTGCTATTATCAGGTTGAAGTGGCCATGTTTGTGCGCCTGTGTGATCTCTTTTGTCAGCACATTTTGTTGTTTGCTGTAGGTGTCATTAAAGTTAGCACCATGGGGGTTTATTAACTCATCTTGTTAGTCAGGACTCGGTGCTTGAGGCCTTTATAGCCAGTTTGTTTTACTCGAGTGGGGAGGCTGCTTCTAAAAAAAAAAGATGCCAGGAGGCGTTGAGAAGCTGACTCAGTTCAGAAGCTGGTCACTTATCTGCTGGTCACACTGAGAAGCCTTGTGCTGATATCACCAAAGTTTGTAGATTGTCACACCGGCGTCGGCTTATCTTTTCGCTGATTTGGCATGTTTTGTTTCCCAAAGGTCCTACTCTGAGCAACATGTTAGTACTTCTTAAACTCTTAATTTGTAAAAAATAAAAATAGCAGCCAATATTGCCAGTACACTATTTGAACTTATTAGCTCTAGTGCAAGCCAACTGTGACTTTAGGATCCCTGCTGTAACAGAGCATTTTGTATCTCCACTTTGCTTTTTTTTAGCACAACCCTCAGTAGAAATTCTGCTTTGTTTTGTTGTCCAGCAGCTATTGGGCGGTTAATTCAACCACTTGGCTCAGATCCTGCACTCTGGTACCAGGCGTGAATGCTGTCTATTTGTCAGAGACTGATGGGCCAGATTTCAATGATTAATTAGACATGTACTCTCGTGTACACGCACTTACACACACAGTAGAGTACAATCCCTTCACTGTAAGCTTAATGAGGGTTTGGGCACATTTGACGCGGGACACGGAGAAAGAGCGTCTGTCGCCGTGCTGGCATGGCTGAGTGAATCCAATGCGGTGACACCCTCCACCTCCCCTTTGAGGGTGCGTTTCTCTTCAGTGCCGCCATCTGTGCCTTTCCCTTTTACATAAATCCCTGCGGTATTGTATCTGTATATTATCCACACATGGGGAAGAGGGTGTTATTTTTCCCCAAAACAAACTCCCAGGAGATTAGATTTGACAATTCCTTATTATATAATTAAGAAACATGGTCATTTATCTATTTTGTTTTTAGCCGTTAAGCTGGAGCACAGCATGGTAGGCCATCCAGGATCTAACCTGATTTGTCCAACTGTAACCGCTTTATAAAATACCAGCTTGACTGCAAATGGAGAGACAGCGTTTGGAAGCCTGTCCTCTGCTTCTGGATCTCAGGATTTGAAAAGATTAAAAAAAAAAATGTACTCAATTTAGACAGTGGTGGCGGTTGTGT
Source organism: Echiichthys vipera (assembly GCF_963691815.1). NCBI lineage: Eukaryota > Metazoa > Chordata > Actinopteri > Perciformes > Trachinidae > Echiichthys > Echiichthys vipera. The sequence continues at coordinate 6,519,860 of NC_139843.1, read as the reverse complement.
TTACTGGGTGTGACTGTCGGGGTCATAACAGGAGCTTGTGCAACACACCAAAAGCAATAGTAGATTGATTTTGGAGTAGGGCTGGAGGGGCAGCATGAGGTCTGTTTGTTTGTGTTTCTCTGGATGGACTGAGGTGTTGAGTTTCCCTGACAGGAGCTCAGGACAGCAGAGCAGAGGACCGGCTCAGGCATGCTGGTTTTATTTGCTTACGTCGAACATGCTGCCCTTAATCCGCCTGTGGTTTTGTTTCTGCCCGTGCAGCACTGGCGCCCTGGAGGCTGGTGCGCCGTAACACACATTCAGAGGGCATGTAGCACTTGGGCAACTGTTGTGCTGATGTCGGTACATTTTCCCGGCCCAGATGTTTGAACTTGTCTCCCAAAGGTATTATATATGAACATGATGAGTGTTCACTATCTTCTCAGTCTTCTGCAGATTAAGCAGTCAATACCCCAGGGTGATCAGAGCACTTTACCTCTGAACTCTACCTAAGTTTCAGGTTTCTTTGAGCTGCACTAACTCCACCGTCTTTTACTGCAATCATGTTAGCAATTTGCCATATATTAATATATGCACAGTTGCTCACATTTGTCTGTATCTGGTTATGAAGCCACTGTTCAATTGTGACTAGCATGACTTTTTGCAGGACATAATGTGACATAATTGTGGCAACTAACATGTAATATTAACTTTATTATTGCACACATTCTCTCTAATAAGGATATTCAAATAAACACCAACAACTATATTATCGAAGACGCATGTTTTTCTGTAACTCCTCAATGCTTAAGGACAGAGAGTTTAATTTAACAGCACTGTGTCATGTGCGGACAAGTCTGTTGACACTGAGGTTTTGGCTAATTAAAGTTTAATCCAGCCCTCAGGAGCCCTCTAATTTTAATCAAATCATGTTTCATTTACATTTAACCCGTAATCCCTAATGTCTAACAAACATGTTAAACTCATTTCTCCCCTCATAAAGCGCAATCATTTGTCTTTAGCTTTCACAACTCAAATCTTCCTCAGAATATAATAAAACTATGTATGAATAATTGATTAATGATGATATACTCCGCTAAGGAGGACAGTGAGTTGTGGTGATATGCCGGTCAAAACTGTTAAACATGGAAGTCCTCTGTCCACTGAATAACTAACATTTATATTGCATTTTTCTTTCTTAAACTTGCTGTGATCTCCTTTGTTCTCCTGGTGGAACAAGAACACATGCTCAAATACATTTTTAATTAGCTTAAATTATGAATTAACTAGCAAAACAAAGCGGGTCATGGTGACTGTTATAAAACATTAGGGCGATGTAGAACCACATGCCATTTCCAAGTGTCCAGTTATGTGTGTATAGTATTTTTCATCTTGATTATCGCCTTCGTTCAGCTGTTTCGGGATATAACAGGAGGGGCTACAACCTTTACTGTTAATGCTCACGGTTTCCTCTCAGAAATTTCATACTGTGTTGAATAAGTGAGTTCAGAGCACTCCGGGTGTGCTTTAAATGTGTTCGATCTGTTTACCGTGGGATAATGCTTTCTTAAACACCTGGAACCTCTCCTTCTTATCATTCACATCCTTCCGTCTGCGTCTGTTCAAGATATTTCTTTCCTTTGTCATACTGGGTTAGCCTTAGAGCTGTGTGATTACATATGAAGTTGGACAGGAAGAACCGGTTCCTTCTAGCAGGCAGTAATAAGGTAGTACCTGGGAACAAAGGTTGTCTTACTACATAGTGTTGTGTTGGTAACAGCTTGGCACACTATTGTAGATAATTGCGTCAAATGTCATACATTTTTAGACCTTCTGATTCACTTTTCAGGTATGTAATCAGGGCTCAGCACTAACTTTTAAAAATGATTGCCGGTTTTGCAACCAGGCATTAGCTTTTGTTTGCTGGAACTGAAAATGTGTATTCACCTTATTTGAGTAATTAGGGTACTCTGCAGTTATACATCAGCCTAATAATATAAATATGACATACAATTGTCCTTTTTGTTTTTCATTCAGGTCCATCTGCTTTTTTTTCAGTCCAATCAATTTGCATTATGTTGTTAGTCAAAATTTTCACTCCATAGTTAAACAGCTTAATTTGCTTTGCCATTGTCCAAAAAAAGGCCTGTGCACACGCAAGTCAATGAACATAAAGCACTGTCACAAGTAGTTATCTGGTTCCCGGTCTGAATTTAAATTTAAATAGATTTTTGAGTTTTTCCTGTCCTATTTTTTATGTGCAACCAAAGGCCAAGAACCGATTGACAGTTTTTCAAAATGTTTGCCAATGCTAGACTGGCAACTTCTACTGTCGAGCCCTGGATATAACTCAAAGCTGTGTTGAGTTTGTGTGCTGCATTAACAAAAATAAGTTGTCATCATCCATTATCTCTGCAGCGAGTTGAGGACAATTAAGCGGGGGTTGGACTGGAGGAAACTTTGAGGTGCTTGGAAAAGCACAGCGCAACTTTGCTAATGAGCTCACACCAAGGCTATAGCATATGAGGCAGAATGAGGTCTATACATAGTTCATGAGCTCTTCATTTTTTAGACATTTCTATCATCTTTGACAACAAAACTTTTCCATCATATTTATTTACATAACATTTTGTGTGCTTAGACACCAGCAATGCAACTCCCAGAATAATTTTAAGATAAAAAAACATCAAATTATAGATGATATTATGATGATAATGAATAATGTGCACTACTGATTCTACTGAAGAACAGACTGTGTCCACGTTGTTATTTGTGTTAGCTCTGTCCGCCTCCTCTCCCTCCCTCTCCCCCCGTGGGAATCAGATGTTTGGGCTGGAGGTTATGGGCCTTGCAAAGTAGCTGCAAATGAAGTTTGCTGACCTTCTTTGTCGGAGTTGAGAACTTTCTATTCTTATGCAGCTCTATTGATTAATTGATTAGCAATGTCATAGATGCTGTTGGCGGGCTCATATTCATTTGCAAATGAATGTTGCTGACAATAGGATTGAAGAATGGAGCAGATTCAAGGTTAAACAAAGCAGAGGCTTTCTTACTGCTCAGACAGAGTCCCTCTGTTGAACATGATATTGAAAAAATGGACAACTGAGGACAAAGCGAGACTTTATAAGAACTAAACATATTGTAGTATTTCAAATCAAAGCATGACCACTACTTTTTCTTGCCCAAATAGAATTCTGGAATAGGGTTAGGAATGGGCAGTGGTGGTGAAAATACTATTAATACTAAAACTCTATACCCCTGCGTGCACAGACTTCCCGTTTCTCCAGTTTGAACCGTAGACATAAAGATGGACGACACATCTCCACTTCCTCCCACAGCACAAAAGGGAAGCCACAATAGGATAGGATTTATGACCTATTCTGCAGCCAGCCACCAGGGGGGCAATCAAGATGTTTTGGCTTCACTTTCGGGGAGCTGGCAAGCCATCCATCTTTTAATGCAGCCTATGGTTTGCAGCATTTAGAATCAGCTCCCTGCTCTTTTGTGCCCTGTAACATGCTCTGCAAGGGAAAATTCATTTTTAAGACAGTCTCATAAACTACTCAACATTTTTTTATATACTGTATTGACTATTCAAAAACATCCCTGCATGTTGTTTGCAATTTACTGGCTTTATCTGATCATTTTTCTGGCTTTGATACAACCTTTCGGTAACCGATATATAGGTTTTTCATTGTCATTGGGTAGGTAGTAGGAGAAGCATATCATAACTTTTTTTATTCTATAGCTATCAAGGTAACCTGCAAGACAGTAGTTGGGGTCCTATAACTGTTGTGTAATTACTCTGCATGTATCCTTGTAACTCTTGCATGGAAGCTTCCACCTTGTGAATGAATCATGGACTCTTTCCCTGTCTCTCTTTTTAAAAATGTAAAACGCAATCAAAAGTAAAACCAGACAGTAGTCAAGATGTGATTGGTTAAGCAATCAAAGCCTCTTTCCCCCGTTCATCATGTAGAAGGAGAGAAAGTAGCATGGGTGGCTGACGACTGTGTGGCGCCTGTGATCCATGGGATTACAAGAGTGAGACTGAACGCTGATGAGCATGGTGGTTGTTATGATGTCATTCTGCGCGCATCAGAGTCTGCCAGCGACATAAGATGCGCTTAATCATTCATGGCCCTGTCACCGCTTGTCTCAGTTTGAGCTGGAGTCATGTGGCACTTTGAGTGCTCGGTTACATAAAGGCTTCGTCACTGGCTGGCACGCGGGCTGAGGCAATAATACTCAACTCAAACAAATAAGATAATACCTATTACCTCTTTGGGCATATTTCAGTCTTCTAACACAAGTATGTCCAGCTATTTGTGTGTTTTGGTATATATATATTATTATTAGCTTTGTCCTAGTAGTTTGACCTGTTTTGTCTGTTTTGGTCCATGAGCCTGATAAGGGAAAGCTGAGATGGAATTTAGCCCCCAGCTGAATGGAGAATGTGCTAATGGGCCAAACAGGCCAGACCGGAATCACAAAGTAGAATTCAGGGCCATAGAGCTCAAACTTTAAATTATTTTTAATCAGTTGTATATTATTCTCTCATTGTTCACAAAATCCAAGAGCCAGCAACTGATTTAGAACATCAATCCCAGTCCAATATTGACGTGATAGTGGAAAAGTCCAAAAGGTTAAGATTTAAGATAGTAACATGGAGATCTGAAACAAAACACATCCCTCTCTGCCTGACAGTTCAGGATCCCCTCTATTATACAATTTAGTAGATTTTCCAAGTATTAAAGAAATAGAGCCCTGAAATAAGTAAATTGTTCTAATGGTAAGAATTGTCATAACTGATCGATGAATAGCCAAAACATTGGAGGAAATTTTCCTCCCGAGATAACATAATTTATTTGCATGGTAGTTAAATATGATTAGTCTTTTGCATGTTCTTTTATCAAGAAGAAGAAGATTATGTATGGATTTAAAAAAGGGGCTGAAGTTAAATGTCTAACCTTGATTTGGATAAAGCATTGATTGACTTCTCAATGTTCCTAAGAACATTTAACACACAGTTTTATATGCAGAACTTGAAAGCACTTTTCAGAGTTTTAAAATGGTCTCTTGGATTTTGAAACCGTAGAACTCGCATAACACTGCCATCCTTCATGAGTTATCGTTTTAAAAGTACTGAAAGGCGAGAACTGAATATGACAGGACTGCCTGCGGGCCATACTTCATCTTTTGTAATGCTCACAATAATGGGGTCTTGATGATCCTGAGGGGGTTTGAAACTATTCCTCATCAAACGCCAAGGGGCCCTAATAGACATTAAACGGGCCATTTCCTAGAATGACTTAAGGTGTGGGGTTCGCACCTTTTGATATTTGAGCACCCACTGACATATTTTATGCTGAGGTTGAATGTCTTAGAGTGACAAGGCACATCAAAGACATTCCCCTTCAGCTATAGCACCATGGTGATTGTCTTATTGCCCTGCATGTGGCCACCAGGAAGGGTTAATCCATCCATCTGAATCCATGTGAATGAGCAGTTTTCTCCATGTAGGGGATAAAATCTCTCTTGCTGTCTCCGGCCCGGCTTAGCGACAGGAAGCTCCAATCGCAGTGGGTAGTCACTGTGCAATGCTCTGATGTTGCCATAGAGAAATACAAAACTATGAGCAGTGGGGAGAAACATATCATTTGATGAGTTGTCTTGAGTGGTCAGTCACACATTCAGCAGTCTTTTGTGCAGCTGATACTAATTGGCTACTGCACAAGGCATGAAGTAATAAAGGGTTTAGCTAATAATAGATCATACTGCATTAATCTAACCACTATGGGTCCGCTCAGAGGGACTCTGTGGCCATTTGTTTGCTGTGCGCTATAATCTTATAATTAGGCATCCAGTTGCTGTTTAAATAGCTTTCGTAACTGTAAGCCCATTTCAGTTGTCACGTGTAAGGGTGTGAACTTGAAATCAAATGTCTTCTTACAATAGAACTTGAAAATAAGCTTTTCAAGTACTATTGTTAATGTGTTTGCTCTTTGTCAGGCCTTCTTTTGTGCCATCTTTTTGTTGTGGGGACAGTGCATCTCCATCATTAGCACCAGAACTACAAAAGAAATCTTGAATGAAGTTGTTGAATATAGATAATAAAACCTCTGGCAATGGAAACGAGTTCAGTTCTCTTTGGGGATGATCTCTCTTTTGAAAAGAGGACAGGAGTGAACAAAAAAGCTAGCTTTTATCATCGATCAAACCCCCCACTGTTCCCTCTAGTGCTACAGTTGCCTTTCCAATTGAATGGGTTCTTGTCAGAGATGCAAATGTTTTCATGGGTGACGTTTCTTTGGAACACTGTTGAGTGAAGCCCCCCTTTCATTCACTGTGGGGATACGCATACAGGGCCTAGAGCGTGGGCTTCAGCTCCAGTATGAAAACACAGAGAATGATGGGATTGCTGTCTGGCTAAAACAATTGAAACCCTTGTTAATGTCAGTGACATATGGAACTAGTGGACTGTAGCTAGCACATTAGTGGGTGTTCTTCTCCACTTGATTCTGCTTCAAGATCACATTTCAAGGCTGGAGTCACTGGTTACTTGAGGACAGTTTGGTCTATGAAATGAGACGAAATATCATTATTCCATCTGATTATTAGTGTAAGCACAGGATCATGTTGAGCTACGATAAATGACCATGATTTCCTTTAATCTGTGACATAGGCATCAGCAGAACCGATATGAAAGTGCAGGTCAACCGTGTTTACTGATGTGCGTTCATTGAAAACATAAAATAAAGCAGTGATAGACAGAATCAAATATTTTATTTTGGAGGTGCTCAATCGTCACACTCAAGGCTAAAAAGACAAAAGCTAACACTGAGAGAGGAACACAAAGACATTTTATCTCTTGGTGATAGGAGAGTTAGAACAGAATGAGCTGTTCTGTAAGTGTATCCATGCCGAAGAAATCCTGTTCCACTTCATTCTTTTTTCTTTCTTTCTTTCTATTATTCCTGCCAGGTTGAACTGCTCCGACTCCCAGTATCCTGTCTCGCTGGTTATGTAACAGTCAGGGGCCTAAATAGGAACTAAAGCACAGCAGAGACAGCGGACACTGCAGCCACTTTGATAATTACATGTGACAGTAGCCTATTAGAGTTTTTGGGACAAGCTAAAAGGGAAAAAAAGGACCAAAAGAATTGTACTGACACATTTGAGAGGGAACTTACTTCGGTGGGGGTATTGGAACTGGTTTTTAGTAAGGTGGAGGTGTTGTGAACTTTGTACCAGAAAGCCTTTTTCTTCACCATTACATAACACCCTCATGGACTTGTGAATTTTAAAAGCTTTTGTTCATTCTGAACCACTCAAGTAAGTTCATTTTCAAACAAAAGTTTCCAGTTCAGGACAGAGCAAGGTTTTCAACAGTGATGAACATGAATAGACAAAGCTCTTTTGAAAAGCATTTGAAGGGGCATGTTACATTTTCCACTGAATAAAATTGTGTCTGTTATTAATTACATGTTTCCAAATTGCCTGCCAAAGACATAATGTGGTTTTAATACGCTCTATTCTTCTTCATAGGCTGATCCAACGTTAAGATGAAACCTGAGCTGGGGGACCAGAATGGCTGCACACATTAAACACCTGGAATTATACTTTCTTTGACGACATCGCACACAATTGCCAAATAACTCTGGAAGAAACTGTCCTGAACTCCTGCAGAAGCTAGTTCAATTTCTCCCTGTGGATTATAAGTGACAGACTGCCATCATGCCTATTCTCAAGCAGCTTGTGAACAACTCTAACCAGTCGAAGCGGCGGTCTCGGATTGACCTGACCGCAGAGATGATCAGCGCTCCATTGGGGGACTTCCGCCACACCATGCACGTTGGGAGAGGAGGGGATGCCTTTGGGGACACTTCCTTTCTTAGCACCCGGTCAGGGGAACCTCCCAGGGAGCCCGAGCCAAAGCAGAGCTCCCCGGGCCCCAAACCAGGGCTACTGTCCCGCACCTTCAGAAGCAGCAAGCGCTCTCAGTCAGTAAACCGGGGGGATAAGTATGAGTACAATATGATGGCGCCTTCTGGGGGCTCATCCACTTATGTGAAAAATGCCATATCCCTGCCTTACCTTAACGATGAGGACATTAACAGAGGCAACCAACTGCCAAAGAGTGTTTCCTCAAGCCCCATGAAGAGGCTGTCTGAAATTGAAAGTAAGCCGGTAAATGGAGCAGCAGCGATGGCGACATTGGATGCAGAGTTTGAAGAGCGTAATTTCGGCGAACTAACAGATTTGCCTCATTCCCTGCCTAAGGGAGGCGGAATGAAGCACGCAGAGTCTATGATGTCCTTCCACATCGACTTGGGGCCCTCCATGCTCGGAGATATATTGAGCGTGATGGAAAAGAAAGGCTGGGAGGAGGACGACCTCGGCTACGAAGAGGGCAAGGGCAGCGAGGGCCACGGGTCTCCTTCCCTCATTCCTCACATAGATGATGATGAAGTGCAGGAGCAGGCCCCTGCAAGGCCACCTCGCAGTATGTACCAGCAGAAGCCCATGGTTGATCCCTACACCCCAGAGCTACAAACCAGGAACAACCACCACAACCTGGATAGCTGCTCCGTGTCCAGCGCCGGCTCAGTCACTGAGGAGAAACCTCAGTATCATCTCCACGATGGTGACACGGACAGCGCAAAGTACAGTTCTCCACATGGGGAGGAAGAGTTCACCTTCATGGATGACGATGACGACGATGACGAGATTCGAGTGTAGACTAAACTGTTAGCACTGCTATGAACAGTCTTGAAGGACACTAATGGAGAAGACCAAGCTGGAAAAGGCAGGGGAGGGGTTTAAAAGCAGGGTCGCATCCGCTTTAAGCTTCTCGTAGATCAATCGACTCTCTGCATACTTTGTTCAACATCATAAATGAAACCAATTAAGCCTTATTCACTGTGCTGTAAAAAGAGATCTGAGCTGACTGCATGCCAGAGTGCATAGAGACTGGCTCATAAAGTGGAACTCTTAAAATAGTTGTATTTTTTTTTTTTGCAACATCAAACTCTAAATCGTACATTATTGGGGAATTGTCCAATTTTAAATAAGACTGGCTTGTTTTTAAAACCTTTTCCTTCTCAAAAGGTGCATTAAAAATGAGCAAGCCTAAAACACTTAAGAACTGGGACCAGGTTAGTTCCCCAGCTGTCAATCACATGAATATTTGGAGTGGGATGTGTGGAGAAGGATGTGCGAGGTCGCAGACCAGATGTGGATGTGTACTACAGATCAGGAACAAGGAAGAGGGAAATTACAAGAAGTGAAACTCAGATAGCTTTGTAGCTAGCTAGCTTTGTGGAAGTGAGCTGAATTTGCCAATGACAATATCTTGGCATAGACACAGATAAAGTAATGTCCACATGAGAATTTAAGGGGTGATTTCTGCTATTTGTCTTTATTTCCTGTACATAGAATATCTGGAAGTTGGTCAACAGCAGCCTGTTGTATTTGAGTTTGGTAGTTCATCACGTTGCCGCTGTCTCTCTTTGGCATGTTCTTTATACTTTAAAGCCACGGAGAGCTGTGGTATTCATTCATGCATTTTCATAAGGGATGGATACTTAATGTGCACTGCTAGGTCTTAAAAGTTTAGATTTTCTGATTTGTTGAAATTATCACAAAAACGTCTTAATGGTACGACAGTGAGCCAGCTTTTCTCTGTGAAAGCCGGCTCTGCGGCACTTAACTATTGGACTCACAGAGACATCAAATTGTCTAGTTCACATCGCTCCTGCTATCACTGTCACGTAAGGCTGTATTAGTTGACAATGACTTATTTTTTACATATGAAATCACCCGCTGCTAGTAGCTAATTTGCAAAAAGAAAATGTGAATTGTCGAAAAAAAGAAGGCCTTTTGTATGTTTTCAGTGTCCTGTACGTTTTTGTTAAACAACAGGAGAGATTGTGGCTAATTATGCGTATTTCAGTGTTGTCCCACCTCATTCCACATTTACTGAGATCGGTTGGATAAGAAGGTCAGCAGAGAGGCGTGCAAATGTTTGAAAGGGAGTTAATTGTGTAGAAAATTGTTATGTGAACAGTTACGGCTCCATCCAAAACGCATATCCCGTCTCGACACGTGTTCAGGCTTGTCTTCAAGGGCGGAGAAAGGATGTTAAAATATGTACCAAGTGGTATTAGAGTGCAGCTACTTAATTGATGGGCATCAGGTATGTCTCGAGGCAGTGAGAGTGGCAAATATTTCCTGAACCGGCCCCGCAAGTCATACTATTCAGCTCTACACAACCCAAATCACACAGTAGGAAACAGATGATTAAATCAACCCATCATCTGGCCTGTCCCTGTCTACTCATTAAATGTGCTGGAGTATTGCCCCCCCCCCACCCCCCCCCCCACCCCCCACCCCCCCACCAACCAACCAGCTGGAACTGCTCCAGAAACAGCAGGGTCAGGAACAGACAGGTGGGCTGTTTCTTCTTTGGCCTTCTTGTGTTTAGTTTAGTTTTTACAACGTAAGCTCGCTCGATATGCTCCTCCGGGTTACTTTCAGTTCTAAACGAGGCAGATAGAGATGTGTTGTCTTTTGTCCGATATCCATAATTAATGTCTGACCTTTTTTCTTTTTTATTATTATTATTTTGTGTTAGAAAACTAATCGCCAGGTTTGACAAACGGGAGCTTTGGATTTCCTGTTGTGGCGGTCGATGCGGGGGGTGTGTACATAGAATCAGGATGCTGTGCCATTCTGCCTCGGGTTATTGAGATGTTTTGGAAACATGTCCACGTGAACAGGTCGCAAGAAGTTCTCAAATGAAAAGTGAGCTGAAGGAAATTGCCATGTATCTTCTAACCATATCATTGGGTAACATTATCAGGATGTTTTTGTTTCCCTTATGTATAAATGTGCAGTATGATTTGAGTCAGAACTCTTTCATATTTTGATGTAAATGGGCCAAATGTACTCTTTTTATTATTTCTATGGATCCATTGTGAAATGTGTGGTTTGTGGATTGTTTGCGCAGCTGCAACCGCCACGAAATGGACCCTTCGAAAAAAAGAACAAATACACTCCTTATCTTCTGTTGTTTTAATCAAGTAACGTAAATCTAATTTGTGCCATCGGTGATTACGGTAAACAATCTTTGTTTTCAGCAGTGGGACTGCGGTACCAGCGTGAGAACCACAACACTGTTCACTGACTTCAACACTAAATGTGCACATTTGCAGCCAAATTGTATTTGCAAGTACATTTGGAAGAGGTCAACAGAGAGTCATGGGAAAAGTATAGTAAATTACACTGAAATATTTTCTCGCAATTGTCTTAACTCTCGGGCATGTGTCGTGTTTCTCCGTAGAAAGCTCCAGTGGTAGGCCAGAATAAACCGTTTAAAGGAATTTGCAAATACTTTCTGCCTCAGGCCCGCTTAAAAGTTTTCCATGCCCCGACAGCTGCGGTTTGGTGAGTGGCGTAAAAAATGATAAGGACTGCAAAAAAACAACTGGCTCAAAGTTCTGCTGTTGAATGTTTTCTTCTTTTTTTTATTTCTATTCAGTGGCTGTAGTGTTCTACCAAGTATGTACCGTTTTCTTTTCCTACTCCTTATTCTGGTTTTACAGTATATTAATATATTTACCTTCCTCACTTTCCTCTCTTTGAAATAACAGCTATATTTTTCAATAAAAAGAGAAAGCTGGTAATCTTTAATCACGGCTCTGCTGTTTTTTTTGTTTCATCTCCGTAAGCCCGTCACCGCAGGAGGCAGCCTCGTTTTCAAAGCCCTCCGCAAGTTTGTTCACATTTTGCTTCCAAAAACGGGCAGAACACTCGGTGAAATCTGACCTTGAAGTTAGACCCCAGAATCTCTTTACTGAAGGAACCGCTTGAAGAGTTCCAGCCACATCAACATTTGAACAAACATCCACTCGGAGTGAGTTAGTCGACATAAATAACCCTGAAACGAAAGATAAAACCTCGTTGAAGAGATCCCGCGTGTCAGGCAAATGAGACTTGTAAGCTAATTAGAGCCCTCCAGCCTGACATCGATTTCAGCGGGCGTTAGAGTTGCTTGATAAAGACGCTTAAAATACTCAGGCATACCGTGTGTTTCATGACATGCAGGGAGTCAAAATATTTACTTCTTTGTAAGATGCAATTCTGTGTGGCTTTAATGGTGCATCAGTGACAAATTGAGCTAATTAACAGTACTTTACTTTTTTTTCCCACCCAGGTATAAATCCAATTTCTCCAGTTGATGGCCTTCTGGATGTGTTATCTCTTTGTTCCCACATGTAATTGACTTGTATGTGTGGTCTGAGCCATCACTGTGGCACACACGTGTCTCATATCACCCGGGGGGTTCAGTACAACCGGGGATTTGTGAGAGTGTCACGAAGAGCGAAGATGATCTCAGGTCTAAGAATAGTAGCTGATGTGTTAAAATTACTTGAAGAGGAGACCAAAGGGTAGACACTGAGTTTTCAACGTATAACTGTCTAGAAGAAGCAATGGTGGAACGTACTCAGGTACTGTCCATTTAAATGTTTTTCCGCACTGTCTGTAAGTAACACCTATAGAAACCCTGCATAATAAGAGTTTATAGCCACCAGACATGATCGTGGGTGATTGTGGCGCTGTATAAAGAGTGGATCTGCCTCCATTTGAGAGATTGGCGGTTCGATTCCAACCACCCCTGGTCCACCTGTTGAGGTGTCCTTGGGCAAGACAAGACACTGAACCCAGCTGCGCATGGGTGTCTAAATGTGGTGTGAATGGTTAGATCAGATGGTATGTAGATGTCCACTGCCATCAGTGTGAATGACTGTGTGAATGGGTGAATGTGACAAACACTGTGAAAGAGCCCTAAGTAGTCAGAAGATTAGAAAGATGCTATATAAGTATAAGTCCATTTACATGACAATCTGACAAAAATATGACGCATGCATTGTTAAAGAAACAACAAAATTAGATTTTAAAACTTGAAATAGTGTTTTTTAATTTGTGGTGTAGTAGTAAAGGATTTGAATAGTTCTTCCACCATTCCTTCCCCCAAAGCACTGATGCAGTCCAGTTACCCTCAAAGCTATGTGCAAAGTTAAAGAATGTTTGGCAGATTCGGCGTAGTTGTATTATTAAAACACATAGCTTTCCCCTTCTGCTTGTTAAAACACTCCAACCCATTAAACGGTGACCTGAAGTTGATACTAAAGTTGTGGGTTTAAATTTCAGTGTTGTAGGAAACAGAAGGATCTTGTGGCTGTACTCGTTTATAAGAGTGCCACTATCGCCCTCTAGTGTCACTTTTATATGAATGCAAGTTGATTATTTATCTGGGCAGTGACATTATATGTTCAACAGATATGTTTTTTTTCTTCATGTGTAATAATATATAGCCCACAGATTATGTGTTTTGGTTTAAATAAAAGGCAGGGGAAGTGTTCTTTCCCTATGTGGGGCGCTAGTAACTCAGTCCATAGGTGACTTGGCTGGGGACTTGAGGGTTGCCGGTTCAATCCCCGTGTGGACCATGAATGGAGTGTGGACTGGTGGGTAGAGAGGTGCCAGTCTGCCAAGGTGATGTTGAGCAAGACACTGAACCCACAACTGCTCCGGGTGCCAGTCCACTGGCAGCTCCCTCACTCTGACATCTCTCCATTAATTGCATGTATATATCCTGCATGTGTGTGTATTTTGGGCGTGTGTGTAACATTCCTTAAGTCCACTTCCCTGTTGTTCAGACCACATCTATCTGCCATATTTGAAGAATTTCAACCCCCCCTTTTTTTTTTTTTACTTGGAATGGCACCATTTACATTTGGCTGTTTTGTTGCTGCCATTTGCGGTGGGAAACGATAGATTTTGCAAAAACACAAAGCTCGAGCTGATCCCTCAGACACATCTTTAGGACAAACTATTCATGGGTTTTCGATCCTCATTCTCACCTCATGTAAAAACAAATCACAGCTTTCACAATGTGAAAGTGTTTTGGGGGAATTTAAAATCACCTGCGAATGTTCTTTGTGATAAAATATGTCAAAAAGGCCAAAGTAAATCCTTATTTTCATTGAGCCATCTAAAGCACTTCCCTCTGACATTTTATTTTCATTTTACATGCGTTACTTTAATGTACAACAAAGTAAATGTATACATGATTACTGTATAATTTGGTCAGACTGTTGTAGTTCTCCGGTATGTTGTTTTATGAACTGCCATAATCAAGAACAACATCCATTTTCTCACAGTATACATTATCCAAACTAAAGCCACCAAATGTTTCCTAATCTCCAATTACACTAATACCATACCCGTTTGGCTTGTCATTTACACAATAGAGTTAAAAAAAAATAAATGTATTTGCATGGACAGCTAAGAGGATTTCTAAATTGTGCTGTGTGTAATGTATCTTCTTTGTTTCAGTCTGGAGGAAGACAAATAGCTGGATCAGAGCGGTGACTCACATGGAGCGACCGCGTGGGACCGTCTGTCATTTCCAGAGAATCCTTCTAAAAAAATAATGTCTGTGTGCTATGCTGTGAATATTTACCCTGCTTTCAATGTTCTCATTCTAGTATAGAGTATGATGTATTATGTATCTGTTGGTTGTCTGAATTAATCAGCTATAGGGCCGTGAAGGAAAGTCATTCAAAACCTCCTTGAAATGCTGTTTTATAATTCACATACTGGGTGTTGTTGGATAACAATAAAGTCTCTGTGATCACTAGACCTGGTTCACCCACTGACTTCATCCTGATCATGAAGCCATTCTTGAATAATAAGTGTCACAATAGAGCTGTGTCTGAACAGTGAAGTTTCTTTAAGTATCTTTCATTCATCCTCAACTGCTTGTCCCTGTCGGAGTCGAGGGGGGGCTGGAGCCGATCCCAGCTAACATCAGGCGTGAGGCGGGGTCCACACTGGACAGGACGCCGGTCTATCACAGGACACATAGAGACGAACAGAGACAGACAACCATTCACACCTACGGGCAATTTTAGAGTCATCAATGAACCTAACACGTGCACGTCTTTGGACTGTGTGCGGTCACCGGAGAACCCAGAGAAAACCCCAACAGACACGGGGAGAACGTGCAAACTCCACACAGAAGGGCCCCAGCCGGGATTTGAACCAGGAACCCTGTCGCTGTAAGGTGACAGTGCTGACCACCACCCCACTGCTGAAAATCTGGCTTGTTATAAAACAATGCAGATCAATCATTTGTTATACAGTATTGGTTAAAGTATAAGTAAAAGAACTGATGCCAAACTAAAACTAAAACTGAGCATTTCAGGCCGACTGTGTGAAAATACGCCACTACAAGTAAAATCCCTGCATTCCGGAGATATGTGGTTTTCACTGGACAGTAAGGGGACGGAGACTGTGATCTGAAATGCAACTAATGCTGTCAGGCAAACGTAGTGCATTTAGTTACACTCCACCACTGTAAATATTACACAGATGAACAACAGATATTGTAATTTCAATGAAGGATTTCTTGTAAACCTGGAAACAGAAAAAAGGGTGTAGCATAACTTGCACAGTACAGTATCTAAGCTTTGCAAATGCATTAGTTTATTCATTCATTCATCTTCAACCACTTGTACTTGTCGAGGTACCAGGGGGGGGGGGGTTGGAGCTCATCCCAGCTGACGTAGCCAGAGAACCAGGAGAAAATCCACACAGACACGGGAAGAACATGCAAACTCCACACAGAAGGGCCCCAGCCAGGATTTGAACCAGAAACCCTATTGTTGTGAGGCTAAAGTGCTGACCACCACCCCACCATGTCATATTCATTTCCTTTTAACCTTTTTGATTTAAGACGTGTTGTTTTGATTTAAAAAGGGTATTGAGGGCTATATGGTGGTGTAGTGGTTAGCCGCAACCCTAAGGGTTAGGGTTAGGGTTAGGGGTTAGGGTGCGGGTTGGGGTGCTCATTTGTTGAAACGTCGCCTACCCCCCCTATTTATGGCCACAAGCTTTCCATCGGTACCAAAATGGAGTCTCTACGACCTTCCTATCAAAGGTTATGGCCTATTTAAAATAGGGTTAAGGTTTGAGATTAGGGTTAGGGTTGGGATTAGGGTTAGGGTTAGGGATTGGGGTTGGGGTTGGGTTAGGGGAAGGGTTAGGGTTAGGGTTAGGGTTGGGGCTACGGTTAGGGTTAGGGTTGGGATTAGGGTTAGGGTTAGGGTTAGGGTTTTGGGGTTAGGGTTAGTTTAGAGACTTGAAATTTGGGCTACCCCCCCTATTTCCTGGGTGCCGAGTTCACTCATGCTGGTTTCGTTATGATCAGACATCGGGAACCCTTTGATCTTAAACAATTGTGTGCCTAATTTTTTTCCCTTTGGTGCTCATTTGTTGAAACTTCGCCTACCCCCCTATTTATGGCCACAAGCTTTCCATCGGTACCAAAATGGAGTCTCTACGACCTTCCTATCAAAAGTTATGGCCTATTTAAAATAGGGTTAAGGTTTGAGATTAGGGTTAGGGTTAGGGTTAGGGTTAGGGTTAGGGTTACGGTTTTGGGGTTAGGGTTAGGGTTAGGGTTAGGGTTTTGGGGTTAGGGTTAGTTTAGAGACTTGAAATTTGGGCTACCCCCCCTATTTCCTGGGTGCTGAGTTCACTCATGCTGGTTTCGTTATGATCAGACATCGGGAACCCTTTGATCTTAAACAATTGTGTGCCTAATTTTTTTCCCTTTGGTGCTCATTTGTTGAAACTTCGCCAACCCCCCTATTTATGGCCACAAGCTTTCCATCGGTACCAAAATGGAGTCTCTACGACCTTCCTATCAAAAGTTATGGCCTATTTAAAATAGGGTTAAGGTTTGAGATTAGGGTTAGGGTTAGGGTTAGGGTTAGGGTTAGGGTTACGGTTTTGGGGTTAGGGTAAGGGTTAGGGTTAGGGTTAGGGTTTTGGGGTTAGGGTTAGTTTAGAGACTTGAAATTTGGGCTACCCCCCCTATTTCCTGGCTTCCGAGTTCACTCATGCTGGTTTCGTTGCGATCGGACATCGGGAACACTTTGATCTTAAACAATTGTGTGCCTAATTTTTTTCCCTTTGGTGCTCATTTGTTGAAACTTCGCCTACCACCCTATTTATGGCCACAAGCTTTCCATCGGTACCAAAATGGAGTCTCTACGACCTTCCTATCAAAGGTTATGGCCTATTTAAAATAGGGTTAAGGTTTGAGATTAGGGTTAGGGTTGGGATTAGGGTTAGGGTTAGGGATTGGGGTTGGGGTTGGGTTAGGGGAAGGGTTAGGGTTAGGGTTAGGGTTGGGGCTACGGTTAGGGTTAGGGTTGGGATTAGGGTTAGGGTTAGGGTTAGGGTTTTGGGGTTAGGGTTAGTTTAGAGACTTGAAATTTGGGCTACCCCCCCTATTTCCTGGGTGCCGAGTTCACTCATGCTGGTTTCGTTATGATCAGACATCGGGAACCCTTTGATCTTAAACAATTGTGTGCCTAATTTTTTTCCCTTTGGTGCTCATTTGTTGAAACTTCGCCTACCCCCCTATTTATGGCCACAAGCTTTCCATCGGTACCAAAATGGAGTCTCTACGACCTTCCTATCAAAAGTTATGGCCTATTTAAAATAGGGTTAAGGTTTGAGATTAGGGTTAGGGTTAGGGTTAGGGTTGGGGCTAGGGTTAGGGTTAGGGTTAGGGTTAGGGTTGGGATTAGGGTTAGGGTTAGGGTTTTGGGGTTAGGGTTAGTTTAGAGACTTGAAATTTGGGCTACCCCCCCTATTTCCTGGCTGCCGAGTTCACTCATGCTGGTTTCGTTGCGATCGGACATCGGGAACCCTTTGATCTTAAACAATTGTGTGCCTAATTTTTTTCCCTTTGGTGCTCATTTGTTGAAACTTCGCCTACCCCCCTATTTATGGCCACAAGCTTTCCATCGGTACCAAAATGGAGTCTCTACGACCTTCCTATCAAAAGTTATGGCCTATTTAAAATAGGGTTAAGGTTTGAGATTAGGGTTAGGGTTAGGGTTAGGGTTAGGGTTAGGGTTACGGTTTTGGGGTTAGGGTTAGGGTTAGGGTTAGGGTTTTGGGGTTAGGGTTAGTTTAGAGACTTGAAATTTGGGCTACCCCCCCTATTTCCTGGGTGCTGAGTTCACTCATGCTGGTTTCGTTATGATCAGACATCGGGAACCCTTTGATCTTAAACAATTGTGTGCCTAATTTTTTTCCCTTTGGTGCTCATTTGTTGAAACTTCGCCTACCCCCCTATTTATGGCCACAAGCTTTCCATCGGTACCAAAATGGAGTCTCTACGACCTTCCTATCAAAAGTTATGGCCTATTTAAAATAGGGTTAAGGTTTGAGATTAGGGTTAGGGTTAGGGTTAGGGTTGGGGCTAGGGTTAGGGTTAGGGTTAGGGTTAGGGTTGGGATTAGGGTTAGGGTTAGGGTTTTGGGGTTAGGGTTAGTTTAGAGACTTGAAATTTGGGCTACCCCCCCTATTTCCTGGCTGCCGAGTTCACTCATGCTGGTTTCGTTGCGATCGGACATCGGGAACCCTTTGATCTTAAACAATTGTGTGCCTAATTTTTTTCCCTTTGGTGCTCATTTGTTGAAACTTCGCCTACCCCCCTATTTATGGCCACAAGCTTTCCATCGGTACCAAAATGGAGTCTCTACGACCTTCCTATCAAAAGTTATGGCCTATTTAAAATAGGGTTAAGGTTTGAGATTAGGGTTAGGGTTAGGGTTAGGGTTAGGGTTAGGGTTACGGTTTTGGGGTTAGGGTAAGGGTTAGGGTTAGGGTTAGGGTTTTGGGGTTAGGGTTAGTTTAGAGACTTGAAATTTGGGCTACCCCCCCTATTTCCTGGCTTCCGAGTTCACTCATGCTGGTTTCGTTGCGATCGGACATCGGGAACCCTTTGATCTTAAACAATTGTGTGCCTAATTTTTTTCCCTTTGGTGCTCATTTGTTGAAACTTCGCCTACCCCCCTATTTATGGCCACAAGCTTTCCATCGGTACCAAAATGGAGTCTCTACGACCTTCCTATCAAAGGTTATGGCCTATTTAAAATAGGGTTAAGGTTTGAGATTAGGGTTAGGGTTGGGATTAGGGTTAGGGTTAGGGATTGGGGTTGGGGTTGGGTTAGGGGAAGGGTTAGGGTTAGGGTTAGGGTTGGGGCTACGGTTAGGGTTAGGGTTGGGATTAGGGTTAGGGTTAGGGTTACGGTTTTGGGGTTAGGGTTAGTTTAGAGACTTGAAATTTGGGCTACCCCCCCTATTTCCTGGGTGCCGAGTTCACTCATGCTGGTTTCGTTATGATCAGACATCGGGAACCCTTTGATCTTAAACAATTGTGTGCCTAATTTTTTTCCCTTTGGTGCTCATTTGTTGAAACTTCGCCTACCCCCCTATTTATGGCCACAAGCTTTCCATCGGTACCAAAATGGAGTCTCTACGACCTTCCTATCAAAAGTTATGGCCTATTTAAAATAGGGTTAAGGTTTGAGATTAGGGTTAGGGTTAGGGTTAGGGTTGGGGCTAGGGTTAGGGTTAGGGTTAGGGTTAGGGTTGGGATTAGGGTTAGGGTTAGGGTTTTGGGGTTAGGGTTAGTTTAGAGACTTGAAATTTGGGCTACCCCCCCTATTTCCTGGCTGCCGAGTTCACTCATGCTGGTTTCGTTGCGATCGGACATCGGGAACCCTTTGATCTTAAACAATTGTGTGCCTAATTTTTTTCCCTTTGGTGCTCATTTGTTGAAACTTCGCCTACCCCCCTATTTATGGCCACAAGCTTTCCATCGGTACCAAAATGGAGTCTCTACGACCTTCCTATCAAAAGTTATGGCCTATTTAAAATAGGGTTAAGGTTTGAGATTAGGGTTAGGGTTAGGGTTAGGGTTAGGGTTAGGGTTACGGTTTTGGGGTTAGGGTTAGGGTTAGGGTTAGGGTTAGGGTTTTGGGGTTAGGGTTAGTTTAGAGACTTGAAATTTGGGCTACCCCCCCTATTTCCTGGCTTCCGAGTTCACTCATGCTGGTTTCGTTGCGATCGGACATCGGGAACACTTTGATCTTAAACAATTGTGTGCCTAATTTTTTTCCCTTTGGTGCTCATTTGTTGAAACTTCGCCTACCCCCCTATTTATGGCCACAAGCTTTCCATCGGTACCAAAATGGAGTCTCTTCGACCTTCCTATCAAAAGTTATGGCCTATTTAAAATAGGGTTAAGGTTTGAGATTAGGGTTAGGGTTAGGGTTAGGGTTGGGGCTAGGGTTAGGGTTAGGGTTAGGGTTAGGGTTGGGATTAGGGTTAGGGTTAGGGTTTTGGGGTTAGGGTTAGTTTAGAGACTTGAAATTTGGGCTACCCCCCCTATTTCCTGGCTGCCGAGTTCACTCATGCTGGTTTCGTTGCGATCGGACATCGGGAACCCTTTGATCTTAAACAATTGTGTGCCTAATTTTTTTCCCTTTGGTGCTCATTTGTTGAAACTTCGCCTACCCCCCTATTTATGGCCACAAGCTTTCCATCGGTACCAAAATGGAGTCTCTACGACCTTCCTATCAAAAGTTATGGCCTATTTAAAATAGGGTTAAGGTTTGAGATTAGGGTTAGGGTTAGGGTTAGGGTTAGGGTTAGGGTTACGGTTTTGGGGTTAGGGTTAGGGTTAGGGTTAGGGTTTTGGGGTTAGGGTTAGTTTAGAGACTTGAAATTTGGGCTACCCCCCCTATTTCCTGGGTGCTGAGTTCACTCATGCTGGTTTCGTTATGATCAGACATCGGGAACCCTTTGATCTTAAACAATTGTGTGCCTAATTTTTTTCCCTTTGGTGCTCATTTGTTGAAACTTCGCCTACCCCCCTATTTATGGCCACAAGCTTTCCATCGGTACCAAAATGGAGTCTCTACGACCTTCCTATCAAAAGTTATGGCCTATTTAAAATAGGGTTAAGGTTTGAGATTAGGGTTAGGGTTAGGGTTAGGGTTCGGGCTAGGGTTAGGGTTAGGGTTAGGGTTAGGGTTGGGATTAGGGTTAGGGTTAGGGTTTTGGGGTTAGGGTTAGTTTAGAGACTTGAAATTTGGGCTACCCCCCCTATTTCCTGGCTGCCGAGTTCACTCATGCTGGTTTCGTTGCGATCGGACATCGGGAACCCTTTGATCTTAAACAATTGTGTGCCTAATTTTTTTCCCTTTGGTGCTCATTTGTTGAAACTTCGCCTACCCCCCTATTTATGGCCACAAGCTTTCCATCGGTACCAAAATGGAGTCTCTACGACCTTCCTATCAAAAGTTATGGCCTATTTAAAATAGGGTTAAGGTTTGAGATTAGGGTTAGGGTTAGGGTTAGGGTTAGGGTTAGGGTTACGGTTTTGGGGTTAGGGTAAGGGTTAGGGTTAGGGTTAGGGTTTTGGGGTTAGGGTTAGTTTAGAGACTTGAAATTTGGGCTACCCCCCCTATTTCCTGGCTTCCGAGTTCACTCATGCTGGTTTCGTTGCGATCGGACATCGGGAACCCTTTGATCTTAAACAATTGTGTGCCTAATTTTTTTCCCTTTGGTGCTCATTTGTTGAAACTTCGCCTACCCCCCTATTTATGGCCACAAGCTTTCCATCGGTACCAAAATGGAGTCTCTACGACCTTCCTATCAAAGGTTATGGCCTATTTAAAATAGGGTTAAGGTTTGAGATTAGGGTTAGGGTTGGGATTAGGGTTAGGGTTAGGGATTGGGGTTGGGGTTGGGTTAGGGGAAGGGTTAGGGTTAGGGTTAGGGTTGGGGCTACGGTTAGGGTTAGGGTTGGGATTAGGGTTAGGGTTAGGGTTACGGTTTTGGGGTTAGGGTTAGTTTAGAGACTTGAAATTTGGGCTACCCCCCCTATTTCCTGGGTGCCGAGTTCACTCATGCTGGTTTCGTTATGATCAGACATCGGGAACCCTTTGATCTTAAACAATTGTGTGCCTAATTTTTTTCCCTTTGGTGCTCATTTGTTGAAACTTCGCCTACCCCCCTATTTATGGCCACAAGCTTTCCATCGGTACCAAAATGGAGTCTCTACGACCTTCCTATCAAAAGTTATGGCCTATTTAAAATAGGGTTAAGGTTTGAGATTAGGGTTAGGGTTAGGGTTGGGGCTAGGGTTAGGGTTAGGGTTAGGGTTAGGGTTGGGATTAGGGTTAGGGTTAGGGTTTTGGGGTTAGGGTTAGTTTAGAGACTTGAAATTTGGGCTACCCCCCCTATTTCCTGGCTGCCGAGTTCACTCATGCTGGTTTCGTTGCGATCGGACATCGGGAACCCTTTGATCTTAAACAATTGTGTGCCTAATTTTTTTCCCTTTGGTGCTCATTTGTTGAAACTTCGCCTACCCCCCTATTTATGGCCACAAGCTTTCCATCGGTACCAAAATGGAGTCTCTACGACCTTCCTATCAAAAGTTATGGCCTATTTAAAATAGGGTTAAGGTTTGAGATTAGGGTTAGGGTTAGGGTTAGGGTTAGGGTTAGGGTTTGGGCTAGGGTTAGGGTTAGGGTTAGGGTTGGGATTAGGGTTAGGGTTACGGTTTTGGGGTTAGGGTTAGGGTTAGGGTTAGGGTTTTGGGGTTAGGGTTAGTTTAGAGACTTGAAATTTGGGCTACCCCCCCTATTTCCTGGCTTCCGAGTTCACTCATGCTGGTTTCGTTGCGATCGGACATCGGGAACACTTTGATCTTAAACAATTGTGTGCCTAATTTTTTTCCCTTTGGTGCTCATTTGTTGAAACTTCGCCTACCCCCCTATTTATGGCCACAAGCTTTCCATCGGTACCAAAATGGAGTCTCTTCGACCTTCCTATCAAAAGTTATGGCCTATTTAAAATAGGGTTAAGGTTTGAGATTAGGGTTAGGGTTAGGGTTAGGGTTAGGGTTACGGTTTTGGGGTTAGGGTTAGGGTTAGGGTTAGGGTTAGGGTTTTGGGGTTAGGGTTAGTTTAGAGACTTGAAATTTGGGCTACCCCCCCTATTTCCTGGCTTCCGAGTTCACTCATGCTGGTTTCGTTGCGATCGGACATCGGGAACACTTTGATCTTAAACAATTGTGTGCCTAATTTTTTTCCCTTTGGTGCTCATTTGTTGAAACTTCGCCTACCCCCCTATTTATGGCCACAAGCTTTCCATCGGTACCAAAATGGAGTCTCTACGACCTTCCTATCAAAGGTTATGGCCTATTTAAAATAGGGTTAAGGTTTGAGATTAGGGTTAGGGTTGGGATTAGGGTTAGGGTTAGGGATTGGGGTTGGGGTTGGGTTAGGGGAAGGGTTAGGGTTAGGGTTAGGGTTGGGGCTACGGTTAGGGTTAGGGTTGGGATTAGGGTTAGGGTTAGGGTTAGGGTTTTGGGGTTAGGGTTAGTTTAGAGACTTGAAATTTGGGCTACCCCCCCTATTTCCTGGGTGCCGAGTTCACTCATGCTGGTTTCGTTATGATCAGACATCGGGAACCCTTTGATCTTAAACAATTGTGTGCCTAATTTTTTTCCCTTTGGTGCTCATTTGTTGAAACTTCGCCTACCCCCCTATTTATGGCCACAAGCTTTCCATCGGTACCAAAATGGAGTCTCTACGACCTTCCTATCAAAAGTTATGGCCTATTTAAAATAGGGTTAAGGTTTGAGATTAGGGTTAGGGTTAGGGTTAGGGTTGGGGCTAGGGTTAGGGTTAGGGTTAGGGTTAGGGTTGGGATTAGGGTTAGGGTTAGGGTTTTGGGGTTAGGGTTAGTTTAGAGACTTGAAATTTGGGCTACCCCCCCTATTTCCTGGCTGCCGAGTTCACTCATGCTGGTTTCGTTGCGATCGGACATCGGGAACCCTTTGATCTTAAACAATTGTGTGCCTAATTTTTTTCCCTTTGGTGCTCATTTGTTGAAACTTCGCCTACCCCCCTATTTATGGCCACAAGCTTTCCATCGGTACCAAAATGGAGTCTCTACGACCTTCCTATCAAAAGTTATGGCCTATTTAAAATAGGGTTAAGGTTTGAGATTAGGGTTAGGGTTAGGGTTAGGGTTAGGGTTAGGGTTACGGTTTTGGGGTTAGGGTTAGGGTTAGGGTTAGGGTTAGGGTTTTGGGGTTAGGGTTAGTTTAGAGACTTGAAATTTGGGCTACCCCCCCTATTTCCTGGCTTCCGAGTTCACTCATGCTGGTTTCGTTGCGATCGGACATCGGGAACACTTTGATCTTAAACAATTGTGTGCCTAATTTTTTTCCCTTTGGTGCTCATTTGTTGAAACTTCGCCTACCCCCCTATTTATGGCCACAAGCTTTCCATCGGTACCAAAATGGAGTCTCTTCGACCTTCCTATCAAAAGTTATGGCCTATTTAAAATAGGGTTAAGGTTTGAGATTAGGGTTAGGGTTAGGGTTAGGGTTGGGGCTAGGGTTAGGGTTAGGGTTAGGGTTAGGGTTAGGGTTAGGGTTGGGATTAGGGTTAGGGTTAGGGTTTTGGGGTTAGGGTTAGTTTAGAGACTTGAAATTTGGGCTACCCCCCCTATTTCCTGGCTGCCGAGTTCACTCATGCTGGTTTCGTTGCGATCGGACATCGGGAACCCTTTGATCTTAAACAATTGTGTGCCTAATTTTTTTCCCTTTGGTGCTCATTTGTTGAAACTTCGCCTACCCCCCTATTTATGGCCACAAGCTTTCCATCGGTACCAAAATGGAGTCTCTACGACCTTCCTATCAAAAGTTATGGCCTATTTAAAATAGGGTTAAGGTTTGAGATTAGGGTTAGGGTTAGGGTTAGGGTTAGGGTTAGGGTTTGGGCTAGGGTTAGGGTTAGGGTTAGGGTTGGGATTAGGGTTAGGGTTAGGGTTACGGTTTTGGGGTTAGGGTTAGGGTTAGGGTTAGGGTTTTGGGGTTAGGGTTAGTTTAGAGACTTGAAATTTGGGCTACCCCCCCTATTTCCTGGCTTCCGAGTTCACTCATGCTGGTTTCGTTGCGATCGGACATCGGGAACACTTTGATCTTAAACAATTGTGTGCCTAATTTTTTTCCCTTTGGTGCTCATTTGTTGAAACTTCGCCTACCCCCCTATTTATGGCCACAAGCTTTCCATCGGTACCAAAATGGAGTCTCTTCGACCTTCCTATCAAAAGTTATGGCCTATTTAAAATAGGGTTAAGGTTTGAGATTAGGGTTAGGGTTAGGGTTAGGGTTATGGTTAGGGTTACGGTTTTGGGGTTAGGGTTAGGGTTAGGGTTAGGGTTAGGGTTTTGGGGTTAGGGTTAGTTTAGAGACTTGAAATTTGGGCTACCCCCCCTATTTCCTGGCTTCCGAGTTCACTCATGCTGGTTTCGTTGCGATCGGACATCGGGAACACTTTGATCTTAAACAATTGTGTGCCTAATTTTTTTCCCTTTGGTGCTCATTTGTTGAAACTTCGCCTACCCCCCTATTTATGGCCACAAGCTTTCCATCGGTACCAAAATGGAGTCTCTACGACCTTCCTATCAAAGGTTATGGCCTATTTAAAATAGGGTTAAGGTTTGAGATTAGGGTTAGGGTTGGGATTAGGGTTAGGGTTAGGGATTGGGGTTGGGGTTGGGTTAGGGGAAGGGTTAGGGTTAGGGTTAGGGTTGGGGCTACGGTTAGGGTTAGGGTTGGGATTAGGGTTAGGGTTAGGGTTAGGGTTTTGGGGTTAGGGTTAGTTTAGAGACTTTAAATTTGGGCTACCCCCCTATTTCCTGGGTGCCGAGTTCACTCATGCTGGTTTCGTTATGATCAGACATCGGGAACCCTTTGATCTTAAACAATTGTGTGCCTAATTTTTTTCCCTTTGGTGCTCATTTGTTGAAACTTCGCCTACCCCCCTATTTATGGCCACAAGCTTTCCATCGGTACCAAAATGGAGTCTCTACGACCTTCCTATCAAAAGTTATGGCCTATTTAAAATAGGGTTAAGGTTTGAGATTAGGGTTAGGGTTAGGGTTAGGGTTAGGGTTAGGGTTTGGGCTAGGGTTAGGGTTAGGGTTAGGGTTGGGATTAGGGTTAGGGTTAGGGTTACGGTTTTGGGGTTAGGGTTAGGGTTAGGGTTAGGGTTTTGGGGTTAGGGTTAGTTTAGAGACTTGAAATTTGGGCTACCCCCCCTATTTCCTGGCTTCCGAGTTCACTCATGCTGGTTTCGTTGCGATCGGACATCGGGAACACTTTGATCTTAAACAATTGTGTGCCTAATTTTTTTCCCTTTGGTGCTCATTTGTTGAAACTTCGCCTACCCCCCTATTTATGGCCACAAGCTTTCCATCGGTACCAAAATGGAGTCTCTTCGACCTTCCTATCAAAAGTTATGGCCTATTTAAAATAGGGTTAAGGTTTGAGATTAGGGTTAGGGTTAGGGTTAGGGTTAGGGTTATGGTTAGGGTTACGGTTTTGGGGTTAGGGTTAGGGTTAGGGTTAGGGTTAGGGTTTTGGGGTTAGGGTTAGTTTAGAGACTTGAAATTTGGGCTACCCCCCCTATTTCCTGGCTTCCGAGTTCACTCATGCTGGTTTCGTTGCGATCGGACATCGGGAACACTTTGATCTTAAACAATTGTGTGCCTAATTTTTTTCCCTTTGGTGCTCATTTGTTGAAACTTCGCCTACCCCCCTATTTATGGCCACAAGCTTTCCATCGGTACCAAAATGGAGTCTCTACGACCTTCCTATCAAAGGTTATGGCCTATTTAAAATAGGGTTAAGGTTTGAGATTAGGGTTAGGGTTGGGATTAGGGTTAGGGTTAGGGATTGGGGTTGGGGTTGGGTTAGGGGAAGGGTTAGGGTTAGGGTTAGGGTTGGGGCTACGGTTAGGGTTAGGGTTGGGATTAGGGTTAGGGTTAGGGTTAGGGTTTTGGGGTTAGGGTTAGTTTAGAGACTTTAAATTTGGGCTACCCCCCTATTTCCTGGGTGCCGAGTTCACTCATGCTGGTTTCGTTATGATCAGACATCGGGAACCCTTTGATCTTAAACAATTGTGTGCCTAATTTTTTTCCCTTTGGTGCTCATTTGTTGAAACTTCGCCTACCCCCCTATTTATGGCCACAAGCTTTCCATCGGTACCAAAATGGAGTCTCTACGACCTTCCTATCAAAAGTTATGGCCTATTTAAAATAGGGTTAAGGTTTGAGATTAGGGTTAGGGTTAGGGTTAGGGTTGGGGCTAGGGTTAGGGTTAGGGTTAGGGTTAGGGTTGGGATTAGGGTTAGGGTTAGGGTTTTGGGGTTAGGGTTAGTTTAGAGACTTGAAATTTGGGCTACCCCCCCTATTTCCTGGCTTCCGAGTTCACTCATGCTGGTTTCGTTGCGATCGGACATCGGGAACACTTTGATCTTAAACAATTGTGTGCCTAATTTTTTTCCCTTTGGTGCTCATTTGTTGAAACTTCGCCTACCCCCCTATTTATGGCCACAAGCTTTCCATCGGTACCAAAATGGAGTCTCTTCGACCTTCCTATCAAAAGTTATGGCCTATTTAAAATAGGGTTAAGGTTTGAGATTAGGGTTAGGGTTAGGGTTAGGGTTAGGGTTTGGGCTAGGGTTAGGGTTAGGGTTGGGATTAGGGTTAGGGTTAGGGTTACGGTTTTGGGGTTAGGGTTAGGGTTAGGGTTAGGGTTTTGGGGTTAGGGTTAGTTTAGAGACTTGAAATTTGGGCTACCCCCCCTATTTCCTGGCTTCCGAGTTCACTCATGCTGGTTTCGTTGCGATCGGACATCGGGAACACTTTGATCTTAAACAATTGTGTGCCTAATTTTTTTCCCTTTGGTGCTCATTTGTTGAAACTTCGCCTACCCCCCTATTTATGGCCACAAGCTTTCCATCGGTACCAAAATGGAGTCTCTTCGACCTTCCTATCAAAAGTTATGGCCTATTTAAAATAGGGTTAAGGTTTGAGATTAGGGTTAGGGTTAGGGTTAGGGTTAGGGTTACGGTTTTGGGGTTAGGGTTAGGGTTAGGGTTAGGGTTAGGGTTTTGGGGTTAGGGTTAGTTTAGAGACTTGAAATTTGGGCTACCCCCCCTATTTCCTGGCTTCCGAGTTCACTCATGCTGGTTTCGTTGCGATCGGACATCGGGAACACTTTGATCTTAAACAATTGTGTGCCTAATTTTTTTCCCTTTGGTGCTCATTTGTTGAAACTTCGCCTACCCCCCTATTTATGGCCACAAGCTTTCCATCGGTACCAAAATGGAGTCTCTACGACCTTCCTATCAAAGGTTATGGCCTATTTAAAATAGGGTTAAGGTTTGAGATTAGGGTTAGGGTTGGGATTAGGGTTAGGGTTAGGGATTGGGGTTGGGGTTGGGTTAGGGGAAGGGTTAGGGTTAGGGTTAGGGTTGGGGCTACGGTTAGGGTTAGGGTTGGGATTAGGGTTAGGGTTAGGGTTAGGGTTTTGGGGTTAGGGTTAGTTTAGAGACTTGAAATTTGGGCTACCCCCCCTATTTCCTGGGTGCCGAGTTCACTCATGCTGGTTTCGTTATGATCAGACATCGGGAACCCTTTGATCTTAAACAATTGTGTGCCTAATTTTTTTCCCTTTGGTGCTCATTTGTTGAAACTTCGCCTACCCCCCTATTTATGGCCACAAGCTTTCCATCGGTACCAAAATGGAGTCTCTACGACCTTCCTATCAAAAGTTATGGCCTATTTAAAATAGGGTTAAGGTTTGAGATTAGGGTTAGGGTTAGGGTTAGGGTTGGGGCTAGGGTTAGGGTTAGGGTTAGGGTTAGGGTTGGGATTAGGGTTAGGGTTAGGGTTTTGGGGTTAGGGTTAGTTTAGAGACTTGAAATTTGGGCTACCCCCCCTATTTCCTGGCTTCCGAGTTCACTCATGCTGGTTTCGTTGCGATCGGACATCGGGAACACTTTGATCTTAAACAATTGTGTGCCTAATTTTTTTCCCTTTGGTGCTCATTTGTTGAAACTTCGCCTACCCCCCTATTTATGGCCACAAGCTTTCCATCGGTACCAAAATGGAGTCTCTTCGACCTTCCTATCAAAAGTTATGGCCTATTTAAAATAGGGTTAAGGTTTGAGATTAGGGTTAGGGTTAGGGTTAGGGTTAGGGTTAGGGTTACGGTTTTGGGGTTAGGGTTAGGGTTAGGGTTAGGGTTAGGGTTTTGGGGTTAGGGTTAGTTTAGAGACTTGAAATTTGGGCTACCCCCCCTATTTCCTGGCTTCCGAGTTCACTCATGCTGGTTTCGTTGCGATCGGACATCGGGAACACTTTGATCTTAAACAATTGTGTGCCTAATTTTTTTCCCTTTGGTGCTCATTTGTTGAAACTTCGCCTACCCCCCTATTTATGGCCACAAGCTTTCCATCGGTACCAAAATGGAGTCTCTACGACCTTCCTATCAAAGGTTATGGCCTATTTAAAATAGGGTTAAGGTTTGAGATTAGGGTTAGGGTTGGGATTAGGGTTAGGGTTAGGGATTGGGGTTGGGGTTGGGTTAGGGGAAGGGTTAGGGTTAGGGTTAGGGTTGGGGCTACGGTTAGGGTTAGGGTTGGGATTAGGGTTAGGGTTAGGGTTAGGGTTTTGGGGTTAGGGTTAGTTTAGAGACTTGAAATTTGGGCTACCCCCCCTATTTCCTGGGTGCCGAGTTCACTCATGCTGGTTTCGTTATGATCAGACATCGGGAACCCTTTGATCTTAAACAATTGTGTGCCTAATTTTTTTCCCTTTGGTGCTCATTTGTTGAAACTTCGCCTACCCCCCTATTTATGGCCACAAGCTTTCCATCGGTACCAAAATGGAGTCTCTACGACCTTCCTATCAAAAGTTATGGCCTATTTAAAATAGGGTTAAGGTTTGAGATTAGGGTTAGGGTTAGGGTTAGGGTTGGGGCTAGGGTTAGGGTTAGGGTTAGGGTTAGGGTTGGGATTAGGGTTAGGGTTAGGGTTTTGGGGTTAGGGTTAGTTTAGAGACTTGAAATTTGGGCTACCCCCCCTATTTCCTGGCTGCCGAGTTCACTCATGCTGGTTTCGTTGCGATCGGACATCGGGAACCCTTTGATCTTAAACAATTGTGTGCCTAATTTTTTTCCCTTTGGTGCTCATTTGTTGAAACTTCGCCTACCCCCCTATTTATGGCCACAAGCTTTCCATCGGTACCAAAATGGAGTCTCTACGACCTTCCTATCAAAAGTTATGGCCTATTTAAAATAGGGTTAAGGTTTGAGATTAGGGTTAGGGTTAGGGTTAGGGTTAGGGTTAGGGTTACGGTTTTGGGGTTAGGGTTAGGGTTAGGGTTAGGGTTAGGGTTTTGGGGTTAGGGTTAGTTTAGAGACTTGAAATTTGGGCTACCCCCCCTATTTCCTGGCTTCCGAGTTCACTCATGCTGGTTTCGTTGCGATCGGACATCGGGAACACTTTGATCTTAAACAATTGTGTGCCTAATTTTTTTCCCTTTGGTGCTCATTTGTTGAAACTTCGCCTACCCCCCTATTTATGGCCACAAGCTTTCCATCGGTACCAAAATGGAGTCTCTACGACCTTCCTATCAAAGGTTATGGCCTATTTAAAATAGGGTTAAGGTTTGAGATTAGGGTTAGGGTTGGGATTAGGGTTAGGGTTAGGGATTGGGGTTGGGGTTGGGTTAGGGGAAGGGTTAGGGTTAGGGTTAGGGTTGGGGCTACGGTTAGGGTTAGGGTTGGGATTAGGGTTAGGGTTAGGGTTAGGGTTTTGGGGTTAGGGTTAGTTTAGAGACTTGAAATTTGGGCTACCCCCCCTATTTCCTGGGTGCCGAGTTCACTCATGCTGGTTTCGTTATGATCAGACATCGGGAACCCTTTGATCTTAAACAATTGTGTGCCTAATTTTTTTCCCTTTGGTGCTCATTTGTTGAAACTTCGCCTACCCCCCTATTTATGGCCACAAGCTTTCCATCGGTACCAAAATGGAGTCTCTACGACCTTCCTATCAAAAGTTATGGCCTATTTAAAATAGGGTTAAGGTTTGAGATTAGGGTTAGGGTTAGGGTTAGGGTTGGGGCTAGGGTTAGGGTTAGGGTTAGGGTTAGGGTTGGGATTAGGGTTAGGGTTAGGGTTTTGGGGTTAGGGTTAGTTTAGAGACTTGAAATTTGGGCTACCCCCCCTATTTCCTGGCTGCCGAGTTCACTCATGCTGGTTTCGTTGCGATCGGACATCGGGAACCCTTTGATCTTAAACAATTGTGTGCCTAATTTTTTTCCCTTTGGTGCTCATTTGTTGAAACTTCGCCTACCCCCCTATTTATGGCCACAAGCTTTCCATCGGTACCAAAATGGAGTCTCTACGACCTTCCTATCAAAAGTTATGGCCTATTTAAAATAGGGTTAAGGTTTGAGATTAGGGTTAGGGTTAGGGTTAGGGTTAGGGTTAGGGTTACGGTTTTGGGGTTAGGGTTAGGGTTAGGGTTAGGGTTAGGGTTTTGGGGTTAGGGTTAGTTTAGAGACTTGAAATTTGGGCTACCCCCCCTATTTCCTGGCTTCCGAGTTCACTCATGCTGGTTTCGTTGCGATCGGACATCGGGAACACTTTGATCTTAAACAATTGTGTGCCTAATTTTTTTCCCTTTGGTGCTCATTTGTTGAAACTTCGCCTACCCCCCTATTTATGGCCACAAGCTTTCCATCGGTACCAAAATGGAGTCTCTACGACCTTCCTATCAAAGGTTATGGCCTATTTAAAATAGGGTTAAGGTTTGAGATTAGGGTTAGGGTTGGGATTAGGGTTAGGGTTAGGGATTGGGGTTGGGGTTGGGTTAGGGGAAGGGTTAGGGTTAGGGTTAGGGTTGGGGCTACGGTTAGGGTTAGGGTTGGGATTAGTGTTAGGGTTAGGGTTAGGGTTTTGGGGTTAGGGTTAGTTTAGAGACTTTAAATTTGGGCTACCCCCCTATTTCCTGGGTGCCGAGTTCACTCATGCTGGTTTCGTTATGATCAGACATCGGGAACCCTTTGATCTTAAACAATTGTGTGCCTAATTTTTTTCCCTTTGGTGCTCATTTGTTGAAACTTCGCCTACCCCCCTATTTATGGCCACAAGCTTTCCATCGGTACCAAAATGGAGTCTCTTCGACCTTCCTATCAAAAGTTATGGCCTATTTAAAATAGGGTTACGTTTGAGATTAGGTTTAGGGTTAGGGTTAGGGTTAGGATTTGGGTTAGGGTTAGGGTAAGGGTTAGGGATTGGGTTTGGGGTTGGGGTTAGGGGAAGGGTTAGGGTTAGGGTTGGGGCTACGGTTAGGGTTAGGGTTGGGATTAGGGTTAGGGTTAGGGTTAGGGTTTTGGGGTTAGGGTTAGTTTAGAGACTTGATATCTGGGCTACCCCCCCTATTTCCTGGCTGCCGAGTTCACTCATGCTGGTTTCGTTGCGATCGGACATCGGGAACCCTTTGATCTTAAACAATTGTGTGCCTAATTTTTTTCCCTTTGGTGCTCATTTGTTGAAACTTCGCCTACCCCCCTATTTATGGCCACAAGCTTTCCATCGGTACCAAAATGGAGTTTCTACGACCTTCCTATCAAAAGTTATGGCCTATTTAAAATAGGGTTAAGGTTTGAGATTAGGGTTAGGGTTAGGGTTAGGGTTACGGTTTTGGGGTTAGGGTTAGGGTTAGGGTTAGGGTTAGGGTTAGGGTTTTGGGGTTAGGGTTAGTTTAGAGACTTGAAATTTGGGCTAGGGTTAGGGTTAGGGTTAGGGTTAGGATTAGGGTTAGGGTTAGGGTAACGGTTAGGGATTGGGTTTGGGGTTGGGGTTAGAGGAAGGGTTAGGGTTAGGGTTGGGGCTACGGTTAGGGTTAGGGTTGGGATTAGGGTTAGGGTTAGGGTTTTGGGGTTAGGGTTAGTTTAGAGACTTGAAATTTGGGCTACCCCCCCTATTTCCTGGGTGACGAGTTCACTCATGCTGGTTTTGTTGCGATAGGACATCGGGAACCCTTTGATCTTAAACAATTGTGTGCCTAATTTTTTTCCATTTGGTGCCCATTTGTTGAAACTTCGCCTACCCCCCTATTTATGGCCCCAAGCTTTCCATCGGTACCAAAATGGAGTCTCTACGACCTTCCTATCAAAAGTTATGGCCTATTTAAAATAGGGTTAAGGTTTGAGATTAGCGTTAGGGTTAGGGTTAGGGTTAGGGTTTGGGCTAGGGTTAGGGTTAGGGTTGGGATTAGGGTTAGGGTTAGGGTTACGGTTTTGGGGTTAGGGTTAGGGTTAGGGTTAGGGTTTTGGGGTTAGGGTTAGTTTAGAGACTTGAAATTTGGGCTACCCCCCCTATTTCCTGGCTTCCGAGTTCACTCATGCTGGTTTCGTTGCGATCGGACATCGGGAACACTTTGATCTTAAACAATTGTGTGCCTAATTTTTTTCC
Organism: Echiichthys vipera; assembly: GCF_963691815.1. Taxonomy (NCBI): domain Eukaryota; kingdom Metazoa; phylum Chordata; class Actinopteri; order Perciformes; family Trachinidae; genus Echiichthys; species Echiichthys vipera. The sequence goes on along the minus strand of NC_139843.1, from coordinate 6,486,592 downwards.
CTTTGGTGCTCATTTGTTGAAACTTCGCCTACCCCCCTATTTATGGCCACAAGCTTTCCATCGGTACCAAAATGGAGTCTCTTCGACCTTCCTATCAAAAGTTATGGCCTATTTAAAATAGGGTTAAGGTTTGAGATTAGGGTTAGGGTTAGGGTTAGGGTTAGGGTTAGGGTTAGGGTTACGGTTTTGGGGTTAGGGTTAGGGTTAGGGTTAGGGTTAGGGTTTTGGGGTTAGGGTTAGTTTAGAGACTTGAAATTTGGGCTACCCCCCCTATTTCCTGGCTTCCGAGTTCACTCATGCTGGTTTCGTTGCGATCGGACATCGGGAACACTTTGATCTTAAACAATTGTGTGCCTAATTTTTTTCCCTTTGGTGCTCATTTGTTGAAACTTCGCCTACCCCCCTATTTATGGCCACAAGCTTTCCATCGGTACCAAAATGGAGTCTCTACGACCTTCCTATCAAAGGTTATGGCCTATTTAAAATAGGGTTAAGGTTTGAGATTAGGGTTAGGGTTGGGATTAGGGTTAGGGTTAGGGATTGGGGTTGGGGTTGGGTTAGGGGAAGGGTTAGGGTTAGGGTTAGGGTTGGGGCTACGGTTAGGGTTAGGGTTGGGATTAGGGTTAGGGTTAGGGTTAGGGTTTTGGGGTTAGGGTTAGTTTAGAGACTTGAAATTTGGGCTACCCCCCCTATTTCCTGGGTGCCGAGTTCACTCATGCTGGTTTCGTTATGATCAGACATCGGGAACCCTTTGATCTTAAACAATTGTGTGCCTAATTTTTTTCCCTTTGGTGCTCATTTGTTGAAACTTCGCCTACCCCCCTATTTATGGCCACAAGCTTTCCATCGGTACCAAAATGGAGTCTCTACGACCTTCCTATCAAAAGTTATGGCCTATTTAAAATAGGGTTAAGGTTTGAGATTAGGGTTAGGGTTAGGGTTAGGGTTGGGGCTAGGGTTAGGGTTAGGGTTAGGGTTAGGGTTAGGGTTGGGATTAGGGTTAGGGTTAGGGTTTTGGGGTTAGGGTTAGTTTAGAGACTTGAAATTTGGGCTACCCCCCCTATTTCCTGGCTTCCGAGTTCACTCATGCTGGTTTCGTTGCGATCGGACATCGGGAACACTTTGATCTTAAACAATTGTGTGCCTAATTTTTTTCCCTTTGGTGCTCATTTGTTGAAACTTCGCCTACCCCCCTATTTATGGCCACAAGCTTTCCATCGGTACCAAAATGGAGTCTCTTCGACCTTCCTATCAAAAGTTATGGCCTATTTAAAATAGGGTTAAGGTTTGAGATTAGGGTTAGGGTTAGGGTTAGGGTTAGGGTTACGGTTTTGGGGTTAGGGTTAGGGTTAGGGTTAGGGTTAGGGTTTTGGGGTTAGGGTTAGTTTAGAGACTTGAAATTTGGGCTACCCCCCCTATTTCCTGGCTTCCGAGTTCACTCATGCTGGTTTCGTTGCGATCGGACATCGGGAACACTTTGATCTTAAACAATTGTGTGCCTAATTTTTTTCCCTTTGGTGCTCATTTGTTGAAACTTCGCCTACCCCCCTATTTATGGCCACAAGCTTTCCATCGGTACCAAAATGGAGTCTCTACGACCTTCCTATCAAAGGTTATGGCCTATTTAAAATAGGGTTAAGGTTTGAGATTAGGGTTAGGGTTGGGATTAGGGTTAGGGTTAGGGATTGGGGTTGGGGTTGGGTTAGGGGAAGGGTTAGGGTTAGGGTTAGGGTTGGGGCTACGGTTAGGGTTAGGGTTGGGATTAGTGTTAGGGTTAGGGTTAGGGTTTTGGGGTTAGGGTTAGTTTAGAGACTTTAAATTTGGGCTACCCCCCTATTTCCTGGGTGCCGAGTTCACTCATGCTGGTTTCGTTATGATCAGACATCGGGAACCCTTTGATCTTAAACAATTGTGTGCCTAATTTTTTTCCCTTTGGTGCTCATTTGTTGAAACTTCGCCTACCCCCCTATTTATGGCCACAAGCTTTCCATCGGTACCAAAATGGAGTCTCTTCGACCTTCCTATCAAAAGTTATGGCCTATTTAAAATAGGGTTACGTTTGAGATTAGGTTTAGGGTTAGGGTTAGGGTTAGGATTTGGGTTAGGGTTAGGGTAAGGGTTAGGGATTGGGTTTGGGGTTGGGGTTAGGGGAAGGGTTAGGGTTAGGGTTGGGGCTACGGTTAGGGTTAGGGTTGGGATTAGGGTTAGGGTTAGGGTTAGGGTTTTGGGGTTAGGGTTAGTTTAGAGACTTGATATCTGGGCTACCCCCCCTATTTCCTGGCTGCCGAGTTCACTCATGCTGGTTTCGTTGCGATCGGACATAGGGAACCCTTTGATCTTAAACAATTGTGTGCCTAATTTTTTTCCCTTTGGTGCTCATTTGTTGAAACTTCGCCTACCCCCCTATTTATGGCCACAAGCTTTCCATCGGTACCAAAATGGAGTCTCTACGACCTTCCTATCAAAAGTTATGGCCTATTTAAAATAGGGTTAAGGTTTGAGATTAGGGTTAGGGTTAGGGTTAGGGTTACGGTTTTGGGGTTAGGGTTAGGGTTAGGGTTAGGGTTAGGGTTTTGGGGTTAGGGTTAGTTTAGAGACTTGAAATTTGGGCTAGGGTTAGGGTTAGGGTTAGGGTTAGGATTAGGGTTAGGGTTAGGGTAACGGTTAGGGATTGGGTTTGGGGTTGGGGTTAGAGGAAGGGTTAGGGTTAGGGTTGGGGCTACGGTTAGGGTTAGGGTTGGGATTAGGGTTAGGGTTAGGGTTTTGGGGTTAGGGTTAGTTTAGAGACTTGAAATTTGGGCTACCCCCCCTATTTCCTGGGTGACGAGTTCAGTCATGCTGGTTTTGTTGCGATAGGACATCGGGAACCCTTTGATCTTAAACAATTGTGTGCCTAATTTTTTTCCATTTGGTGCTCATTTGTTGAAACTTCGCCTACCCCCCTATTTATGGCCACAAGCTTTCCATCGGTACCAAAATGGAGTCTCTACGACCTTCCTATCAAAAGTTATGGCCTATTTAAAATAGGGTTACGTTTGAGATTAGGTTTAGGGTTAGGGTTAGGGTTAGGATTTGGGTTAGGGTTAGGGTAAGGGTTAGGGATTGGGTTTGGGGTTGGGGTTAGGGGAAGGGTTAGGGTTAGGGTTGGGGCTACGGTTAGGGTTAGGGTTGGGATTAGGGTTAGGGTTAGGGTTAGGGTTTTGGGGTTAGGGTTAGTTTAGAGACTTGATATCTGGGCTACCCCCCCTATTTCCTGGCTGCCGAGTTCACTCATGCTGGTTTCGTTGCGATCGGACATCGGGAACCCTTTGATCTTAAACAATTGTGTGCCTAATTTTTTTCCCTTTGGTGCTCATTTGTTGAAACTTCGCCTACCCCCCTATTTATGGCCACAAGCTTTCCATCGGTACCAAAATGGAGTCTCTACGACCTTCCTATCAAAAGTTATGGCCTATTTAAAATAGGGTTAAGGTTTGAGATTAGGGTTAGGGTTAGGGTTAGGGTTACGGTTTTGGGGTTAGGGTTAGGGTTAGGGTTAGGGTTAGGGTTTTGGGGTTAGGGTTAGTTTAGAGACTTGAAATTTGGGCTAGGGTTAGGGTTAGGGTTAGGGTTAGGATTAGGGTTAGGGTTAGGGTAACGGTTAGGGATTGGGTTTGGGGTTGGGGTTAGAGGAAGGGTTAGGGTTAGGGTTGGGGCTACGGTTAGGGTTAGGGTTGGGATTAGGGTTAGGGTTAGGGTTTTGGGGTTAGGGTTAGTTTAGAGACTTGAAATTTGGGCTACCCCCCCTATTTCCTGGGTGACGAGTTCAGTCATGCTGGTTTTGTTGCGATAGGACATCGGGAACCCTTTGATCTTAAACAATTGTGTGCCTAATTTTTTTCCATTTGGTGCTCATTTGTTGAAACTTCGCCTACCCCCCTATTTATGGCCCCAAGCTTTCCATCGGTACCAAAATGGAGTCTCTACGACCTTCCTATCAAAAGTTATGGCCTATTTAAAATAGGGTTAAGGTTTGAGATTAGGGTTAGGGTTAGGGTTAGGGTTAGGGTTACGGTTTTGGGGTTAGGGTTAGGGTTAGGGTTAGGGTTAGGGTTTTGGGGTTAGGGTTAGTTTAGAGACTTGAAATTTGGGCTACCCCCCCTATTTCCTGGCTGCCGAGTTCACTCATGCTGGTTTCGTTGCGATCGGACATTGGGAACCCTTTGATCTTAAACAATTGTGTGCCTATTTTTTTTCCCTTAGGTGCTCATTTGTTGAAACTTCGCCTACCCCCTTAATTATGGCCACAAGCTTTCCATCGGTACCAAAATGGAGTCTCTACGACCTTCCTATCAAAAGTTATGGCCTATTTAAAATAGGGTTAAGGTTTGAGATTAGGGTTAGGGTTAGGGTTAGGGTTGGGGCTAGGGTTAGGGTTAGGGTTAGGGTTGGGATTAGGGTTAGGGTTAGGGTTTTGGGGTTAGGGTTAGTTTAGAGACTTGAAATTTGGGCTACCCCCCCTATTTCCTGGGTGACGAGTTCACTCATGCTGGTTTTGTTGCGATAGGACATCGGGAACCCTTTGATCTTAAACAATTGTGTGCCTAATTTTTTTCCCTTTGGTGCTCATTTGTTGAAACTTCGCCTACCCCCCTAATTATGGCCACAAGCTTTCCATCGGTACCAAAATGGAGTCTCTATGACCTTCCTATCAAAAGTTATGGCCTATTTAAAATAGGGTTAAGGTTTGAGATTAGGGTTAGGGTTAGGGTTGGGGTTAGGGTTAGGGTTAGGGTTGGGATTAGGGTTAGGGTTAGGGTTAGGGTTAGGGATTGGGGTTGGGGTTGGGGTTAGGGGAAGGGTTAGGGTTAGGGTTAGGTTAAGGGCTACGGTTGGGGTTAGGGTTGGGATTAGGGTTAGGGTTAGGGTTTTGGGGTTAGGGTTAGTTTAGAGACTTGAAATTTGGGCTACCCCGCCTAATTCCTGGGTGCCGAGTTCACTCATGCTGGTTTCGTTGCGATCGGACATCGGGAACCCTTTGATCTTAAACAATTGTGTGCCTAATTTTTTTTCCCTTTGGTGCTCATTTGTTTAAACATCGCCTACTCCCCTATTTATGGCCACAAGCTTTCCATCGGTACCAAAATGGAGTCTCTACGACGTTCCTATCAAAAGTTATGGCCTATTTAAAATAGGGTTAAGGTTTGAGATTAGGGTTAGGGTTAGGGTTGGGGTTAGGGTTAGGGTTAGGGTTGGGATTAGGGTTAGGGTTAGGGTTAGGGTTAGGGATTGGGGTTGGGGTTGGGATTGGGGTTAGGGGAAGGGTTAGGGTTAGGGTTAGGTTTGGGGCTACGGTTGGGGTTAGGGTTGGGATTAGGGTTAGGGTTAGGGTTTTGGGGTTAGGGTTAGTTTAGAGACTTGAAATTTGGGCTACCCCGCCTATTTCCTGGGTGCCGAGTTCACTCATGCTGGTTTCGTTGCGATCGGACATCGGGAACCCTTTGATCTTAAACAATTGTGTGCCTAATTTTTTTCCCTTTGGTGCTCATTTGTTGAAACATCGCCTACCCCCCTATTTATGGCCACAAGCTTTCCATCGGTACCAAAATGGAGTCTCTACGACGTTCCTATCAAAATTATGGCCTATTTAAAATAGGGTTAAGGTTTGAGATTAGGGTTAGGGTTAGGGTTAGGGTTGGGGCTAGGGTTAGGGTTAGGGTTAGGGTTGGGGTTAGGTTTAGGGTTAGGGGTTAGGGTTAGGGTTAGTATTATGGTTAGGGTTTAGGGGTTAGCGTTAGTTTAGAGACTTGAAACTTGGGCTACCCCCCCCCCCCCCCCCTATTTCGTGGGCGCTGAGTGCACTCGTGCTAGTTACGTTGCGTTTGGACGTCGGGAACCCTTTGATCTTATACAATTGTGTGCCTATTTCTTTTCCCTTAGCTGCTCATTTGTTGAGACTTCGCCAACACCCCTATTTATGGCCCTGTGCTTTCCATTGGTACCAAGATGGAGTCTCTACGACGTTCCTATTAAAAGTTATGACCTATTTAAAATTGGGTTAAGGTTTGAGATTAGGGTTAGGGTTGGGGTTAGGGTTAGGGTTAGGTTTGGGGTTTGGGTTGGGGTTAGGGTTTTGGGTTAAACTTGGTTTTTTGCACTGGCCTAGAGTATTGTATAGAAGAAAGAAAAGGGGAAAGGGTGGAGAGGGAGAAATATATAAGAAAACAAAAAGAATAAGAAGAGTAATGGTGGTGATTGTTTTTTTTGTAGAGGGGGGGGAAAGGTAGCCTGAGTATGGGTAGGGTTGGGATTGAACCTAGGGCTGCTGGTTGGCAGCCTGCCATCTTAAGCCTTGAGCCATTGTCCTGAGGGGGACTGTTTGTCCATAAACTTATAAGGAGCTGGATATTTGGAAAGACAAGAAAAAAAATTAAAAAAGAAAAGAAAAAAATTAAATAAGAAAAAGGGGGGGGGGGCAACTTATTAGAAGAAGGAAGGGAAGGAGGAAGGAAGGAAGATGGTAAGAAGAAGATGGCGGGAGTGGAGTGAGAGAAGTGTGGCGAGGGGACATGGTGTGTTTAGGTGTCATTGAGGCCTGCCGGGGTTATTGTGTTAAGTTTATGGATCCAGATTTTTTCTGCTCTTTTTCTTTGTAAAGTTGTCCAGTGATTGTTGTGTTCCAGTCCTGAAATGATGAGGTGGTCGGGGGGATGGGTTTGAAAATGTTGGACAAGAGGGGTGGTGAGTCGACCCTCCCCAATGTTGTAAAGGTGTTGGGATAGGCGGGTGTGAATGGAATGTTTGGTTTCTCCTATGTAATGTTTTTGGCAGAGTGTGCAGGTGATGATGTAAATGGCGTTTGTGGAGGAAGTGGATAATTGTCCAAGTGTGGGGAATTCTGTCTGTGTGTATGGGTTTTGGATGAATTTACGGTGTTTGTAATGATGATTGTACTGTAGGGGTAATGCCGGTCTATGGTCAGAGAATTTGGATCTGATGAGGATGGACTGGAGGTTTTTGTGTTTCCTGTAGGCTGAGATGACTGTGTGGTTATGGAAAGCTGGGTGTTGAGGATGGAGGGAGGAGAAGTTCTGTTTGACTTGGCGGTGGAAGCCTGTTATTTGGTGTGAAAAGGTGGAGACAAAAGGGATGAGATGTGTGGTTGGGGGAGGAGTGTGTTGTGTTGGGTGTCTGTGTGTGTGCGGTGTGTCTGGGTCATCTCCAGGGTGGGTTGGGGAAAGGGGTAGTTTGGGGTAAGGGGAGGGTTGTGGTGGAGGGTTTTTATGATTAGGTGTCTGGTTTGGGTAGGGGAAGGGGGGTTGAAGGTTAGGTTTAGGTGTACGGGGAGGGGGGTGGGTAGGGTCAGGGGACAGGTGGGGTAGGGGGTTAGGATAGGGGGGAGGAAGTGGATGCAGGCCCTGGTTCGGATGGGGGAAAGAGGGTTGGGGGTTAGGTTTAGGCATAGGGTGAAGGGAGTGGTAAGGATTAGGGGGCAGGTGGGGTGGGGGATTAGGATCAGGGGTGGGAAGAGGCTGCAGACCCTGGTTCGGGTGGGGGAAGGGGGGTAGGGGGTTAGGTTTAGGCGTAGAGGGAGGGGGATGGTTAGGATTAGGGGACAGGTAGGGTAAGTGGTTGGGGTAGGAGGTAGGAGCAGGATACACGCCCTGGTTGGGGTAGGGGAAGGGGGGTTGGAGGTTAGGTTTAGGCGTAGGGGGAGGGGGGTGGTTAGGGTCGGGGCTAGGGTTAGGTTTAGGCGTAGGGGAAGGGGTTAGGGTTAGGGTGCGGGTTAGGGTTAGGGGTTAGGGGTTATGGTTAGGGTTGGGGTTGGGGTTGGGGTTAGGGTTAGGGTTAGGGTTAGGGTTAGGGTTGGAGTTGGGGTTAGGGTGCGGGTTGGGGTTGGGATTAGGGTTAGGGGTTAGGGGTTAGGGTTAGGGGTTAGGGGTTAGGGTTGGGGTTGGGGTTAGGTTTAGGGTTAGGGTTAGGGTGTTAGGGTTAGGGTTAGGGTTGGGTTTGGGTTAGGGTTAGGGTTGGGTTAGGGTTAGGGTAAGTGAAATTTTGCACAAACCCTAGAGCGTGCCTTGGGTGGATTTCGAAGCAGACTTAGATTTTTTTACATTTTTATATTGAAAGAGCCTTTCACAGGATGGAATAAACACAGAAGTCACCTGAAGTATCCAAAGAGCACCTTTGTGTGATCACCACAAGTGGCCAGCAGCACTTCTGCTCTAGTATCTTCACATTGATTTATTCAGTTTTATTGAAAACTGCAACACGAAATATAAATATAAAACAGAAAGCAGTTCAGTTTCTTGCTGTCAAATGTTTTGATTTAGAAACTAGTTTAATACACAGAGGGGACATTTTTTAAGTAATGCTGCAATTCCCTCTACACTGCACTTTATTGTACTTACAGTGTCTATGTGTGCCCAGGAGATGGAGCCAAAGATGTACAGCAACATTTTTTCCATTCCCTGACTATATCTCCTTTAACAAGTATAGCTTTTTTAAAAAGGTACCTCCAGTAACCTCTTTTCTGAACTGAGCTGTTAAAAGGTTCCCCCAGGAGCTTCTTAAGATTCTCCTGGGCATCTAAATCCTGACATCATGCATGCAGGTGTAATGTTTCTTCATAAAACCCCAATTCACATGAAGTTGGAATGTTGTGTAAAACGTAAAGAAAAACAGAATACAATGATTTACAAATTCTGCACGTTTTATGAAAGAGCGGCTTCGTTGATGGTGTAGTGGTTAGCACTATCGCCTCACAGCGATTAAGGTCAAGGGTTCAAATCCTGGCTGGGGCCTTTCTGTGTGGAGTCTGCATGTTCTACCTGTCTCTAGTTCCCTTGACCGTAGGTGTGTATGGTTGTCTTTCTCTATGTGCCCTGTGATTGACTGGCGACCTGTCCAGTCACGCTTGGGATCAGCTCCAGCTTCCTGCAACCCTGACAGAGACAAGAGGTTGAAGATGAATGAAAGGATGTGAATGTTAAATATGTTGTTTTTTTTAGTGCATTTAATAAAATATACATTGAAAAGGATTTGTGAATCATAGTATTATGTCTTTATTTATGTTTTACACAACGTCCCAACTTGTTCTGCAGTTGTTGACACAGTTTAAAGAACGATTAATGGAGTATAATTTATAATACGTTAGGATTCAATTTTGTCTGAGGCCTCTACCCAGTGTTCGTCTTTCGATGCTGCCGATTCCTGTCTAACATTACATTTCACTGATGATGTGATTACTGTGATTAACCTATCAAAGCACGAGAGGCGATAGTTTGGAACATTATTGTTTCAGCTATTGTTACACCCTCATCACAAATCTCATCGATCAACTCACATGAAAACACTGATGTTCTCACAACGCTTCAAAAGCAAATGATGAAAGGAAATGTTTTACGTGTCAGTTTTTCATTGTGTCGGCATTTGTCAAGTTGATTTGTCATCTAAATGCTTTTGCTTTTCTTGGAGCAAAAGCATGGGAACAGGCAAATGCTCAATGATCGTGGTGGTGCCTGCTGCCGTGGTCCTGCATGACGCTTCCTGCTGCTGTTATAATCTTTAACATTAGCTGTGCTTGTTTCTACTATTCTGCTGTATTAACTGCCATGACATATAAGTCATATTCACATTAATAAAGATATTATTATAGTTACTGGAAGTGTGTCTGTCTCACTGTCTTTGTGTCTGTCTTTGTCTCTCTCTGTCCATCTGTCCGTCTTTTCTCTCTTTCTCTCTCCTTTTCTTCCTCCCTAACCGCTGCAGACAGATGTCAGTCCACAGAGCTGGGTCTGTCAGTAGCTCAGTCCATAGGTGACTTGGCTGGGAACCGTAGGATCGCTGGTTCAAGTCCCTGTGTGGACCATGTCCAAGTATGGAGTGGAATTGTGGCTGGAGAGGTGGCAGTTCATCTCCTGGGCACTGCCGAGGTGCTGTTGAGCAATGCACCCAACTGTTCTGTCTGTGCATATGTGTATTTCATGTGTGTGTAACATCATCAATAATAAGAGTTAAAAAAACTTCCCCGTTGCGAATAAATAAAGTAATTCTTCTTCTTCTGCGTTGTACCGCACTCTACGGGGGAATTGTTGGGTCTATGTTCATCATATATAAGTCATAGAGTGGGGTCTTTACCTAGTTTGTAAGGTGTCCTGAGATAACTTTTGTTATGATTTGGCACTATAAATACAACTGAATTGAATCAATTGCTTTGATAAGCCTTTTACTATTAAACAACTACCTCCAGGTGCTAAGAGAGCTCTCTATTGTGAAGGCCATCTTGTGCTGATCAAGCTCTGTTCTGTTCTGTAATGCACGTGTTCACATCAACACCTCATTTGTTCTTGGCAGAAATATACATTTGAACAAACCTGCATATAGATTAGTATTTATTTTACACCGGCAATCACGTGTGTGAAATGAATCAGCTGCGAAGGACTTTATGGAATACAAACTATCAGCTGTTAAATGAAAAATCACTGATGCTGTAAAACATCAGATTCAACTCTTCATATCACGGACGTTAGGACCTTTTGTGCAAAAATGATACACAGTGTATGTTTTGCATGAATAATAAATAAAAGAGTGAAACAGATTACATCAATAAATATTATATATATTTTGAATGCATCTTCTTGTACAACTATATTCCTTGTCTCATAGTCTGGCTTACTGGATGTACAGTGCTGAAGGTCCCATATTATGCTCATTATTAGATTCATACTTGTACTTTGAGTTTCTACTAGAACATGTTTACTTGTTTTTATATTAAAAAAAAACATTATTTTTCTCATATATGCTGTCTGAATATACCTAAATTCACACTCTGTCTAGAAAACGTCTGTCTCTTTAATACTGCTTCCACACTAAGTAAATATATTACTTAAAATGTTTATTAGATGTGTATATAGAAATTCAAACCAAATCAAATGTCATTAAAATTGGTTCAAAGTTAAGCTAGTGTCCATCAATTCTTGTCATCCAATATGCATTTCTCACATACATTTTTGGCGTATTTTGTGTTGTTTCCTGTCCACCTAAGATCGTGCAGACTGGTTTGTCCAAGTGGTGTAGCCGTAGCTAGCTTTCAAAGATGGCCATCCTTCTGCCCATGCCCGCCGCAGATCGTGCACCGACACCGCCATTGCAGTCGGAGAATGACTGTTTGAATATGGGCTGTGTGCATTTCTCTGTGGAGTGTTTTGATACCTTCACGGTAATTATAAAACACCTCAACTTGCTTTATCATAAAAAACAAACAAGCAAACATGGGAATCTCACTTTTACAATCTGGGACCTTTAACTAGAATTTGGCGCTTGCTGAGCTGTAATTTTGAAGGCTAACGATTACGATTCATGTGTTTCTAGAGTGATTTTTGAGTTGAACCTCTTATGTTTAAGTCCTTTAATGTAGCATCAGTAAATGCACCTTTGGACAAACAGTGTAAATCTTTCCCAGAGTTTGTTTAGTCTGAGCAGGCATGTATTCCTTATAATCCACCATTTTATTCTGTAATGAGACCCACAAGCAAGCAGTAAAGGGGGGTTGTCTACACTGTGTAATTCATGAGCACACAAAGAGGTAAAAAAGAAAGAAAAACATATATGTCGGTGAGTTAACTTTGGCTCAGATTGTGCTTCCCTGCCGCTATCGTGAGTTAAAAGTCATAACAATTCTACATGTGAACGCGATGGGGAGTAGGCTGTGATTGCAGCGTGGGCTGAGAAAAACAAACCCGGTTCAAGTACGGACCATCACCTAGGGGTCTGAATCCAACCACACGCACCTCAAACACTTAAATATTTAGTTTAGTCGAGCCGAGCCAGTCTGGGCCAGACGATTAATCTTTTCACATGAGAGAGCGGTCAAACAAAGCGAGATGGGCACTTAATGAAGACAGCCCTTAAATGCGTGTGTGAGAGAACGTGTTGTTGTGATTGAGCTTACTGCAAAGGACATCCAAACAATGACTGACAACACGAGGGAGAGATGTTTTACAGAGGAGAGTGTAGTTGTTCCCGCTGCTCGCCATTTGATACCGAAATTGCTTTGTTTATGTATTAACATAAAGGCTGATTTTGAAAGCTGTTTGAAATTATCCATCAAGTCGAGGTCCAAGGTCTGGTACTCGTAAATTACAATTAATGAGTCTGGCAGCTTCTTTTTTTCTCAGGCATTTTTAGGCTTTTTCAGCTGAGCAAAGCACATTTTAGTGAATACATAACAGCCGCACATTAAGGGCTTCAGGGGAATAATAACAGAGGGTCGGAAATGGCCCCCTCACGTAGCTTTGACTGCTTGGACAAAGTTTTTTTTCTAGCTCTGGTTATTTTTCAGTCTTTACCTTCATATCTCAAACATTAAAAGTGATCACTCTAACATAGCCCCAAGTTTTAAAGTTGTATTGCTAAATAGTGATAAAAGGAACCCCCTTCTGGTCTTTAATCGTTGGTGTGAACCTTTGACGCCCTTTGTGTGCCAACGTAGCATTGAGGGATGGGAGTCAACGTCAGCTGCATAAGGTGAAGGTCAGGGTCACTGCAGAAAGGATTGAAAGATTGAATTAAACATTGAATTAATTTTGCAAGTTAACCTTTCATAAATGCAGATTACACAGTGTTGATCATTTAATTTAAAGTATTAAGCCAATAATTACTTGATGGGCTGAAAACAGTGGTAGATAAGATAGAATGAAGTTAACAACAATAGTGATTACAAATCGGAAAAGGGTGATACGTTATAATAATCACGCTAAAGGTCTCGGTGAAACGGTGTTAGTTAAACTAGTTACATTGTTGGTAGAAAGAGACAAAGGAGCATAAAATCAGTTAAAGATCGTAACGCTAAACAGGAAGTTTGTCTGCTCTGACCGGAAGTCTCTTGTGATTGGTTAGGGAAAATCGAACCCCCCCTCCTCCATGAAAGTCTGTTAGATTGTAGGCAAATGTCTTGATATCAAGTCAACATGGATTTGTGAGCTTGAGGAAATGTAATATTCAATAGAATGCCCTTTCAACGTGATTGACAAAGAGGGAATGGACATGTTGGGTGAAAACTGTTGACAGTGTTTTTGTTTGGACTGAATCCAAAGAATAGCAGAGCTCACAACAAGTCTGTCATATATATAGTGTGGCCTTGGATACTGGACTGCTCTGGAATTCATGCATGGATGGATGTGATTATAATAATGGCACTTGGTAATGTGGTCAGCATTGGTATGTTGGATATAAAGACCCTTGTTTCAGTGTGAGCCCTTTTTTATTCAGCACATTCAAGCTTTAGTGGTATTTCTGAAAGGGAATGTTGCTTTTTGGCCTTCAATTAAAAGGATTGTACTTCATTTTACATGTTTGGTTTTGGAGTGTTTTTTTTTTGAAACGGGTTCAATTTTGTCTATAAAAGAAATGCCAAAACACTTGTAGTAGATACGTAGATATGAAGGGATTAAGCAGTGGGTGTTTTCACAGAATGTGAGGTTGCAGAGCCCTGACATGCCACAGCTTCACACCGCCACACTGACATTACACATCCTGTCTGTTACTATTGAAAAACGGACGCACAATTCCTTCCAGTTTCCTCCTAGTGTTTCCTGCTGTCAGTGGAAGGGTCCGGGCCGACACCCTTCTCTTCCCCCCTCTGGGATTTAACCTCTTGCAGGGTGGAGAGGGTCAGCTTCCTTCCCCATGAGGATGCTTGGAGGGAGGGTAGGAGGAAGAGAGGGAGGGGGCACATGGTTGACTCCATCTTTGCCCTGGGAGGAGGCGGCAGAGAGAAGACCTGAGATATTTACAGAAAACACAGGCGTGCCCTGCCATGTGTGAATGAGAAAGCTGGGGTGGGGTCGAGAGGGGGGTTTCACGACGAAACACAGGGGAGGAAACGGCCTGGAAGGATACTTCACTACTCCATCATCTACACCTCCCTTTTCCTTCTCGTGTTTATTTTTTACCAGATGTGCATGTGTGTGTGGTGAACACATCCAGAGGAGGTGTTCCTATGATTTTAGCCAAAGCTCCTGAAGCCCAGTGTGGATTTATTCCAGCTCAAGAGGAGCCTGGTATCCTCCACAATGGCATCCCTCCACCCACCGCCTCATCCTGCACCCAGTGTTCCCAATTTGTTGATTAATGCTGTCTCACGGCTGCTGAGCTTTAAAAAGCCAGAGTGGTTAAGCTACAACATTATCAAATAAAAAGCATCGTGGATAAAAAAAAGCGAGTCACTTTGTGCGAAACCACAAATGAGATGTGAAATGGTTTCTCGTCTGTTTTACAAGGACAGAAAGTGAAACGGGAGACAGACTGTCGCCAGAATAAAGATGCAGGCGAAAGGTCAAGTACTCTCTACACTAAATCAAATTGCTAAGATAATAGCCTGAAAGGACACTGTCTCAGTTTCACAATCTTTACACTGGAGAAATGAAGCCGTAAGACGGATGCATATTAAAATTCCTGAGTCTCACTGGTCAATCGCACACATCTGGAGCTCTGCCTGAGACTGTTGTCCTCATTGCATCTCGTCTGAACTTCCTGAAAGACGCACTGCTGAATCACCGTCCATCTAGGACTGACTGTATGTTGATTTATTTTATTCTACCCCTCCTCGGTACAGTGCTGCTTCAATACACCACGGCTTTAGATATGAAATGCTGGTGCTATGCAAAGGCTACATCAGAACTTATATGTTTTCATTTTGAAATGCAGAACTTTTGCTACATATTTGTCTGGTGCCCACATTGTTACTCCAGAACAGTAGAAACAAAGACCTTTGGAAACGATGCTGCAGACAGGGTAGATGCTGGATCGTACTTACAGATCATGGTTACCGCACACTTAAGATGCTTTTCATTTTAAAATGAAACCATAGTCCCGGGAAAGTAGCCTAAAACACTACGTATGCCTTTGAGCTAAAACAAATACAGCAATACAAATGCAAAGACGAGAGGCATTTTGTCTGACGTCGCCCTCTTCTGTATATTTTTTCTTATATAGATTATTTATGTGCAACACAAACTTGACAAAGGAGCATTTGTGACCATTTATAGGCTTGATTCATATTCCCTAACATTTACTTAGCAAACCAAGCAGGTCCCATGTTGACTGACAGCGGTCACAGCCACTGGCAGGGTAATGAGCCATTAAGCCAGCCATTCACAAACCTCCGGCTGGCTAACTCCATCATACATCACCAGAAGACTGCTTGGCTTGACGGTTTTCCCTAGCAATGGAAAAAAAGGGCAGTCTCTAAGTGCAAAGTCGCAGTTGAAGACTGGAAAGTTGGTGCAGAACAGGAAGTCTAACAAGCATGTGTGGAGGCTCAGGAACTGCATGACAGGACTGACAACAAAGTCCTTGAATGCCTGGAAGGAGCAGAGTCATTCGTCGTGCCTTTAAAGGGTTACAATTACGACAACACTTGTTCATGACGGTATTTGAACGATTAGGGTGGTATGAATAAGGCTACAGGAGCTTGTTAAACCACAGAGGAAATTAGACGAGCAACCTCAATCCATGTCATTTCCAGGAACCTTTTTGTCAAGCATGCAAGCGGAGAAGACGTTTGCACGAGGACCACACACACAGCGGAATCCCGCACCTCCACTTTAGGTAAAGGGTTTATTTACACGGGCAGTGCATGCATGCTTCAACTCAGAAATCCCAAAACCAAATACATCTGAAAACAATTTCTCTTATGAGCTAAAATTTCTTTTACAGAAAATCGTTTTTTTCCCCGTTCCTAACACTATAAGAATCATCTCGGGGGAAAAAGAGGCCAACCTGTTGAGCTGACAACCTCAGCTGCAGTAAGACAAATGGCAGAAATTCACCTTCTGTCTTGTTGTTTCCCTCCGCACTTTTACAAATGTCGG
Organism: Echiichthys vipera; assembly: GCF_963691815.1. Lineage (NCBI taxonomy): Eukaryota > Metazoa > Chordata > Actinopteri > Perciformes > Trachinidae > Echiichthys > Echiichthys vipera. Next base: position 6,470,738 of record NC_139843.1, on the reverse strand, counting down.
ACTCCATCACAGAACTGTCAGATGTAAAGAGTGTGCAAGTGTTGCAGAAAACAGCCCGACACTGCACATTTTTCACTCTGCAGTTGACGACTCCAACACACACGCACACACACACACACACGCGCGGACACAGACACACACACACGCGCAGACACAGACACAGACACACACACACGCGCGCGCACACACACACACACACACACACACACACACACACACACACACACACACACACACACACACACACACACACACACACACACACACACATTAAACAACACTGGCTGCAATCTCCCTTATTTCAAGTTTCCACTCACATCAATTGCGGATGGCTTGGAAACAGAGCCCCTATGTTGAAGGAGTGCAGTGGAACTCTACAGATTTAAGGTCTGTTCTTCATCATATGGATTAAGACACTACACAGTTATCTTACATTGCATTTTTCATCTAACAGTAAAACTAGAAAACTTGACTTACTGTGCATTAAAATGCAGCCTGATTAACATTTTTCAGAGACTCAGCAGCAGACTGAAGAGAATGTAAGCAATTAAAGTATATGATTCCCTGGGAGCAACATTCTCGGGTCTATTAAACTAAAGTTAATTGTGTTTTATTAATTTGAACTACACAATTAATGGCTTGCTCTGTAGTTAAATTAAATAGGTGTCATAGTAATAACTTTTCTCTCTGCCTTGACAAAGAAGCCTCCTTAAGGTCCCAAAATTGCAACCCTTCACAGAGTAAGACTGCCTCCTGTTCCAATGTGTGAAAAATGCTAACGTAGGATTGACCTATTGATCATTAAACTAAGCTAAAAAATAAAAAGGGATGGAGAGGACACTTGCGAGCAGAGCAGTGCTTATCAGATTATCATCACAGCCTCATAGATATGGGTAAGAAAGGGCCTGCCACACCTACTAGTATAGGTTCAGAAGGTTGTTGTGAATTTACATGGTTGCCGGTAGCTTAGTCAGGACCCCTTAGCGTCACATTTTAATGCTCTGGGAGTCCAAACAAGACTAACTTGACTTAGTTAGGTTTAGGAGAAGACTGTGGTTTGGGTTAAAACACTTAACACTTACTTTTGAGTTCATGGCAGAATACAAAGATTTGTCTCTTGTGTGTGAGTCCTGTGTTTGTTTGACCCATCCACCTCAACTTTTGTCCTTATGCAGCGGTTCACTCTTTGTACTACCCTACTATGTTGCTCACACAGACTGTATAAAAGACAGGTCATTTACAAATAATAAAGCCTATTTTGGATTTCGGTTTACACTGTAAGTGTGCAATGTGATGGCACAGCTTGGGTACATGAAGCCTAATTTAAAAGAAACACTTATTTGGCAGTTTTCAAGCCTTTATTAGATAGGACAGACAGGAAATGGGGTGAGACATGCAGCAAAGGGCTGCATGTCAGAGTCGAATCTAACCACTCAGCCACCCTCCGCCCCTAAGAGAAACAATTCTTGTCCTGCATTTTTAAGTGGTTGTGGATCTTCGGCTATGACATGGTGCCTGCCAACCAATTCAATTCAATTCAATTCAATTTTATTTATAGTGCCAAATCATAACAGAAGTTATCTCAGGACACTTTACAGACTAGGTAAAGACCACACTCTATGATAAACAAAGACCCAACAATTCCCCTGTAGAGTACGGTGGCAACGAAAACCTTCCCTATAACAGACAGGAACGTCGGACAGACCCAGCTCTGTGGAGGACGGACATCTGTCTGCACCGGTTGGGGAGGAAGAAAAGGATAGAGAGAGAGAGAAAAGACGGACAGATGGACAGAGAGTGACAAAGACAAAACCACACACATGCAGAGAAGCTGAACAATCTAGCAATATGAAATAATACAATAACAAACAGTTTTTGTTTCAAAGAGGTTTGATAATATTAGATGTAAATGGCAGTGAGTGAACTATTTCAGCAATAATTTGCTGAATGAGACGGAATGGAACCTTTAACCACTCATAACGCTCCAGAGCAAATTCACAGCTAATCACCTCCTACTGACATTACCAGGCATAACATGTCCACCAGTTCTGGGTTTTGTTCTCACATTTTTATCTCCGCTGATCTCATACATGGCCTCTCCAATAGAAATGAACCACACACAAGTTAAATTCTACCTCTGAAATAAGATTATTCCACTACTCAAATCTTGTCCCGTTGCCTACATGTAAGTGTTGTATCAAAATAGACTTGAATACTTCAAACTGATTGAGTTGTCCCAGCTAATGCATAGACGTGACCCATGACTGTATAAACCCCTCCTGTGCTGGTGCTGAATGATGTGATGGTGTTTGAATGTGAAGCATATTTGCATCAGTCCAGGATAGCTTCTCAATGGCTCCAAATACACGCCCGGCGAGTGTAAATTATGACGACTCTCACTGTAGCCGAGGCCCGTCTGATATCTTGTTGACTGGTGGCCCTGACACATGCACATACAAGCGCATGATGAATGCAAATACACCTGAGCCTCCTCTTCATCTTATTTGAGCGGTGGACCTTGTGGCTGTAAAAAAACGCACAGTGAATTTCGGACACGTTTAGAGGAGTGTATTTATAAATGGCGAGCCCACCCAGCCTGGCATGCTTCAGATGCTTTGGGTGTTACCAGAACTGGCCCCGACGAAGGCCGGCAGCATTCCGAAAGCTAGCAACATTGGATGCAAAAGAGCCAACGTTTTCTTTCAACTTCAAAAGTATGTATGTAATATGTTACGTCTCAAGTATTGTTCCCAGACATCCGTCATCCTTTTCCAATCAACTGCTGTGGTGTTGAGTTTTTTTTTTATACAGTTACTTTTGACATTTACAGTGAGTGGGTGTGTCTGATATTAGTACATGTCGGGTCACAGGGCAGCACCTTCGTCCTTAGCATGTCCGGAAAATAACTTCACTCTCCCTCTCTCATTTCAAACACAAACACACATTAGGCCGATTTGGCTGCAATCTCCCTGCTATGCAAAGTTTCCATTTCTCCATCTGAGGTTTCAAATAAAAACATCTAGTGCACTTATTTTTAGTCGCCTAACACTTCATCAGAAAAAACGCACTGTAAGGCTTGACAACAGCTTATACGGCTTAATCATCCGAAAGCACTTATAAAACAGGGAGAGCGCAAAGTGGAAAGTTATGGATTTGTCATTGTCTGAGCAGCAGTCTGTCTGTGAGGAACGTTTAAGTCCATACTGGGTTTTTTAAAGCCAAATCTCAATTTAATAGAAAGTCTAATGTTAATCAGATCAGGCTCCCAGATGTCAGACTTCATAAATCATCTACCTTATAACGATAGAATGTCTGCCGATATACCAAAATGCCCTCTACAAAGCAATTATTTGACTTAGAAATGTGATTAGTGTTATTCTTCTCAACCTACAGAAGGATGTAGCACTAGTATAAATTTACATTTTCAACAACCTTAAGGTACCGAAACAGTAAAGTGATCCAGTCCAGTGCTTCGGCTATGCGTCAAGCTGAACTGTTTCATTCAATTCAACAACAACAAAATATTTATATATAACATAAGGCATATGCTGTATATGTGACTATGTACGGTGAAGCCCAGGATGCCTCGTGACTTCCTTTCTTTTGTTTCATGTGCACAGTTGAAGAATTTGTAAGACCCGGCTTGAGAGTCAGGAAATGAGATTTTTAAGAAGCGAGCTCTCTCTTTGTCCTTTTTATTCGCCGGTTATTTGTACATAACCTGAACAGCAACAGCAAAAATAAAGAGGCCAGGCACGCACTGAACCCACAATAATGCATTTGTATTCATAGTATAGCTATAACTCTCTTTAAAGAGATCACAGGATTATGTCTTGCCCCTTTATAAAGAGTAATACATCCTTAAAAGTAAAGTAAAGATAAATCACATCATTTTAATTAGGCAACAGAGACATTTTAATTGCATGCATCAAACTACTATCCACCTACTTAGGACTCTGAAACAATGTCTGCCTTTGTCGAAAAACCACATTCCCTATCAGGGGCGAGGTGCTGCCCTGTCTGCTCCTCATTACGCCTCTAATGATAGACCAGGTAACTCAAGCTCAGTCAGCTCCCAAACCCAGCCTCTGTGTTTGTCTTTACATCTTTTGCCGTCTCCCCTCCTGCGTCCCCCACCTCTCCCGATATACCATTCTCTCCCTTTTCTGCCTCCGTGCTCCATTCCTCCATCCTTAGGGTTACTTTTATGTCTCCCATGGGAGAAAATTGTCTTGGAGAAAGAGAAATTGCTGCATCAAGACCAGGCATCACAATAAAACGTTAAAAAGGAACACATGTGCAAACATCAGCATGAGATAAAAATAACCAACCGTTCACTTTGCCAAGAGCCACAAAAATTAGAGGCACACATTTAAAAAACACAGCCTAGTACACAAATTACACGCCAAAAGAGTCTCATTTACACGTTTACCAGCAAACATACTATCTGTAAAAAACAAAAAAACAACACAACTGCAGTTATCTGAGTGCCTTACTTCCTGTTTTCTCTCCTCCAGGCTCCAGCCTCAGACTCACAGAGGGGAAAATGTTTTGTGCTTGCAAAAGGTGACTTTTTACCTCCTTTGAGAATTCATTAGGACATACTTAGGAGGTACATGAGATGTCCTCCCCTCTCTCTGCAAAAATGTCTTCTATAAAATGTATTTACTACAGTAGAAATCACGTCCAGAGCAAAGAAGGAAATCAGGAGACGTAACATAAGACAGCTATTGTGGACTTTAAGCAGCGACGGTTGAAGTTCCTAAAGTTAAGGACAAAAAAGTACTCGGTTAGGTTTAGGAATTGAAAATGGTTTGGGTTAAGTACCCAATATAATAACTATGCAAAACGGACTTTTGGTTTCACGTGGGACACAAGCCGCGTTGGGCGAAAGCTGTTTTTTTGACCCAATCCATCCTCGCTGATCTCCACCCTGTGCCGACCTCCGTTGACCTTGATTAGAAGGTTTTTGTAAGATATCACAAAACAAATATAATCCAAGGTGGAATGTGGAAACGTCATTTGCAGCGGATCAGCCTTCTCTCCCATTCGTCCTCTTTCTTACATAATGTCTGGTGCCAAGAGTTTGAGACAACAAAAGCAGTCCTTCTGCGACAACCCTTGTTGTGTGTCTTCGCCCCAGAGATGGCCTGCCTACATCACCTACAGTATGTGTCTGAAATAGTCCAAAAGCTACAAGGGGGCAGCAGACAAAGGGAACAGTGTTCCACTCATTCCCACATATGAAATACAGGGGACAACAGGGAGCATCTTTGATACAGTGCACTGACAGTGTCTTGAGCCCTCTCATCGAACATTTGGCGTTCTCTTATGTTGACAATTCACTACTTGCTCTTCTACCTATTTTCAATGGCTCAGATCTTGTATTCGAGACCTCTCCCACTGCCTCATATTTCTTGCCCTTCTTATCCTATCTCACTATATTCCCCCTACCTTTCACTTCTCCCCTTCCCTTTCTATATCCTCACATTCATCATCCCTCAGCAGCCGGACGAATGACCTCGACTAGCCTCCCTCATCCTACAGTTCCTCCAGAGAGTATTTAAAAAAAAAAAGAAGCTCTTACAGCCTCTTTCCAGCCCTAATGCTCATAGCAGTCACACCCACCGGATTCTCTTCTGCAGACAAGGGGATGCTGGGGGGAAGGAGTGATGTTATGTCATATCATACAGTTGTTTCATTGACCATGTGCATATATTAAAATGACTGTATCAAACATGCATTCACAGTGATTTGCATTTAGTCGATTGTGCAGACTGAAAACACAATAACAGCCGCAGTAGGATGTGGTATGATATCAATTTGCAAGGTGGGAGAGTGCCGGGCGGGCTCATCATTTTCCCTGCTCAGCACTGGCAGATAGAAGCATGGTGGGGGTTGGATTGGTGAGGCAGTTAAACTGTGTATGTGACACATAGCAGCTCTTTGTTTGCCTTAGCAGACAGGGGGCACTGGGCTGCTACAGTGGACAGGAGCCAGGATAGCAGCGAGCCGGCTAATAAACTACACCTAATAAACAGTGCGGCAGCACCTCCCTCATGCATGTACACACTTATGCAACAGTTCCTCGTCTGCAGACCTTCTAAGGACATGAGAAGACAATGTGATTTATTTCCTCTGCGGACGCTGTGATTATGATTATGCTTTTGTACACAGATGCAGTTCACGCAAGGACCGCTGAGCTCTCAGACCACTGGGATACACTGGCTGGCTGTGGCTGAGGGGTGTGTATGTATGTATGTGTGTGTGTGTGTGTGTGTGTGTGTGTGTGTGTGTATGTGTGTGTATGTTATGGGTGATAGAAATCAGCACAGTGCACCTGCCATAAACAAAAGCAACATGTATTCTTTTATTTACCAGTGTGCAGGCATATGCAGTCTCCTCACGCCTAACTCCACCTACAGACATTTCATATGTACTGACCTATCATTGTTCTCCCAAGGGTGATCGAGCAATTTCAATTGTTGCATCTAGACAGTATCAGGTTTTCCCCTTCTACTGTTTGTCTGTCTGTCTGTGCAATTGACTTTGAGACTACACTGATCATCATCAGAACCTATATAATTTGCTTCGGTGCAATATTCATGCATATTTATACATTCATTTAAAATTTTTAGCCCCAAGTGGATGCTCCTTTGGTTTTGTCTGTTTCCTCTCCATGCCTCTCCTGATTGTCTGACTAGTGCCATTTGTTTCAACCACATCATTATTATCCCCAAAAATATCTGGTTGACATACACATCAACAATTGGGAGTCGTATACCAAGAAACAATATATCTGATCCTGAATCTGGTCTAATCCAAACTTTTGTTTTACATTTGTTTGGATAAGAGTTAAATGAGAAGGCAACACTAACAAAGCTGAATACTGGGAATGCTGTGTGACATTTGTTTACTGCTGAATGCAAATGGTAAACACATCTGGAAATGTTTGTTTCTGTTGTTGCATCAGTGGCCATACATCCAGTTAAACAGTCATCCAGGAAAGCAGGTCTGGCTACTCACTAACTGATCCCCTCATGTTACTTCACCATACTGAGAGTACACAGCCACTGAACGAACGCAGACATCGCCAGTGAGTGTGCTTATGGCTGGTCGACTGCAGCTGTCCAGGGGAGAGTGTAAAGAGGTTTTCCAACGTGAGGAGGGTGAAATCCAGCCCCGAGTGCAGCTGTGCCCTGCTGTCCTCAGCAGCCAGGATCAACTATGCGGGCATGTGATGCCTGTGCTGGGTAAATGAGGAGAGAGAGGATTGAGGCAGCAACACATCGAAGGTCTCCCTCCGCTTCCCGCTCTGGTTGGGAGCAACGTGCAGTGTGGTCTGAGGCCTTGGGTGGTCGCTCCAAACGCTGCATGGAAAAAACTGTGTTAAACAACTGAGTGTGCACCACAGCGGCTTGTGTTACACACAGACCCAGGGAGGGAGAGTTCTGTGAGGGCTGCACTCACAGAGAGGATTAGAGACAGAAGGAACTGAAATAGTGAAAAGTGTTTGCTAGAGCTAAGTATTTTTGGATCTTGCAGATTATTGACAGTTCAGCTCTGGAGTAAGGCTAATGAGTATTTTTTTTTTGTCAGCGGCAGTTTTCCTGCCAGTTAAACTACTTTACCTCTTGACACCAACTTCTGCAACAGGTCTGATCTTTCATTTGACCTCACTTTTGCTGACCTTGGCTCCTCCTATTGAGGTCAATGTGCATTCCCAGCTGCTGCCGCCTGTCCTGTCCACACACAAGATGAGGGTGTATTGCTGCCGCCGATGCACCAGAGCCGTGCAAGGGCTCATTCACAGCCCATGTCACCCCTCACGTGGTGCATACACCTGTCATGGCGGCACAGTACATGCACACATAAACATCATCATAACAGTTAGAATGGACTTTAATGAGGGGCCAATGTGATACTCAGGCCTGGGGATTTAACAGAGGCTGCAGAAGTTGCCACTTGAAATACCTCTAAGACCTTTTTACAGCTCAGCTCTCTGGAGTGACCAAATTGGGAACCATGTGGCCATAATTGTCACGTGCCTACTCTATTTATGATATCTTGGCATATCTACTAAATGAATGTCATACCGATGACCCGCAGTTTGATTCTGACAAACACATCCTACATTCTGGGGCCCCGAAAAAAGTAGGAAAGGCAAAATTGTTAAGCAAAATGAAGAGTTCCCACTGCATCCATTTGTGAGAAGGTTAAGCTGCCAGGAAAGATAAATGAATTTCTCTCAGGCCCGCTAAACAAGTTGACAATAGCCCCATTCTACATCAGTCCAAATCTGGGAAAAGGGGAACAATTTGAAAGCTTGTGAGGAGCTGTCAACCAGATGCCTTTGGCATTTCAGAGGAAGAGGGAGGGTGCAGGGGTTGGAAAATGCCTCTGAACAAAAAAGCCATGGTTTTAAATGCCTTTCTCCGCCTTGTGGCAGTGGATCTGAATCTTCCTTGGCCTTTTGTTTGGCCAGAGTGAGACATTAGAGTATAATTCGGATAGGGTGTGTGCCAATGAGAGCATTCAGTTGTGTTATATGCAAAAATGTGTTTTGTGGTGAAGTGCACACTGTATATTTACATAGGAAAGACGGAACTACAATGGACAATGGCCATGCAATTCACTCAAACTGAAAGAAGCTACACACCAGCCATTCTTAAGCTTGTTACAGAGGTCACTTTGGGGCTCACTTTTTCACACATGCTGTTTGAAATACTGGCACAGAAAAATACCAAAATAGACAAATGTAAATGTTAACTATCTAACTATCTATATCCTCTGAGTCTGATTAGAAGCTACTAAATGGCAGCAGGGTTACATTGCAGCAGGGTGTGTCTCTCTGAAGGCCTAACATGAGAACATGCCTTTCGATCCATCCGATATCTCACTTGATGCTCTCTGACCTTTGGCAGTACGCAAAGAGAATGCACGACTAGGGAATGCTGCAACTGCAGCTGTGTGTATGTTGAATGTATGTGCACTGCATGTCTTGTTTCACTATACCGCACATGTGCTTCAAAGATCTAGGAGCATCTTTTTAGTATCTAATCAGGAATTAGGCTTTACTCTGGGTGTTCAATGTGCTTTTGGGAAATAACTTAAAAGAAACATGTGGATGAAAATTAATTTCATCCTTAATCAGTAGGCAAAAAGGGTGTGATGTCACCAAGACCGTATATATGTCTCCTTATTTCAACCAAAATTTTCCATAGGCTTTCTTGTGCCACCTGCTTCAGCTCCCACACTTTGCTGGCAGTGAGACCAAAAGTCAATGTTGAAACCACATGCAGAAGAACTGTCACATTAAACTTACAAACTCCAGGTTTTTAAATGAAGACATCAGCAAAAAACTTTAGTAGGACACTCATGCCAAAGAAGAACAGAAGAGCTGTTCTGCCTTCAGTTTTAATCATGGCAACCTTCTCCTCTTGGAGACAACGGTGTGTTTGGAAGGCTGTTAATCGTGTGGCAGAAATGGCCACAGTCACAGAGTCCATCTGGACCCGGCAGCCCCAGTCCCAGTTCCAACCCTTGTTCCCATGCTGCCAAGGTCCAGCTGTGCACAGTCTCCCATCAACACTGACAGACACCTCTTTGTGCGGGAGGACATAGACTACGACCGGCTATAAAAAGGGTACAGAGAGCTGTAGCAAATGGAACATTTAACAAGTGATTAAAGGGAATGATGGAGGAGGAATATGGGGAGGAGGAGGGGGGGCAGTGCGTGAAGGAAAAAAATAAAGAGAGGCATAGGAATTAAGACACAAGCGCTAACTCCCTTGTTTCCTTCCTTTCTTTATTTGTCTTTTTGACTCTGATGCTGGATGCAGTTCTCACATCAGCCGGCCACATGTTAAACATGCCTCATCTCACACCCTCACTCCTAAGTGGCACCAACATGAGGAATGCAGGGTCCTTTCCTCGTGATTAAGGCTCCTGAGATTCCTTTGACCATTACTTTCCTGATGAGTCACTGTGCAATCCTCTCAAGTTTCTATCATTCATATTCCCTTCCTGTCTTGCCTAGATGACAAGCACAGGCTGCATTTTCCCTAATTTGGGGGTGGAGGTCTGTGTGTGTGAGAAATACACACGCCCAGGGTGAATAATTCAACTCCTGAGTCAGCACGGAAACATTAGACCTCTCTCCCCTCTATAAACGTTTGGCCAAAAATAACCAGAATTACAAGCACCACAACAACAGTTTTAATCTCAAATCAGATTGTTAACCCCATTTTTATAGATACTCGGACAGCTTTTGTGTGAAACAACTTGCAACAAAGCATCAAAATGAGGATTTTCCAAGGTCGTTGGGAGACAAATCAACTGACAAATCCAATATGGCGAGGACACCAGCACTCCAATGGAGGAGTTAATTGAATGCAATCGTTTGGCTGTTCTGTGCAGTACAGATACGCTGCAGCCAGGGGGATTTCCATTCCGCCAATCCCGATGACGCATACCTTCCAACACAGGCGGAGACCCAGTCAGAGATTAAAACATGAAGGACTTCATGTGCAAAGAGAAGTTCCCACTACCTGTGGCTGACCAGTAGAGGTTTGTCTTGTAGAACATGAAAACACAAGGGGTATTCAAGCAAAGAGAGCTCCAAGGTTAGTTTGAGTTGTCGCTAAAAGACAATAAAGAAAACATTTTCCCCATGAGCTCATACAATTATTACTTCCTCTACATAAATGGCACAGACCACATGCATTTTTAATGTGATTTTCATGTTGCATGGCAGAGATTCTGGTCAGTGTTTCCTCTCCATGCCTCTCCTCTTCTGTCCTCTTCTGCCCTGGCCTGCCCTCTCCTCCGCTTAGCTACGCGCCATAGAGTGGCTCCAGTGGAATGTGATGACCACGGACTGGACAAAGCCCTGCTTTCATGAACCCTCGTCCCACTCTGGAAGTTTGCGACTGTAAGCCTTGATCAGAGTGTTTGTGTGTGTGTGTGTGTGTGTGTGTGTGTGTGTGTGTGTGTGTGTGTGTGTGTGTGTGGGAGGGGGGTGGCCATAGTCCATGGACCCTTTGCCTGTCCTGTTAGACATGTGTTGCCCACACTACCACATGACTCTCTACCAGCCGCCACATCAGCCACACACCTTTATCTTCAACATTTTATTTAATTTTCTTTATCACTTAGTTGTAGATTTAGTTGTAGATGACTTTCACAGTTAAACCCCAGAAAGAAACGCTAAGGGGAAAAACTTCCTGATAACTTCATAACATTCAAAAAGCAGCTTTTGGATGTTTCCTGTGTCTGTGTGTTGTGTGACAACTTAGGAAGAAGGATACTTATAATCTGTGCAGTTTGGTAACAGGTGGCATGAAGTGGATTTAACATCTTTCAACCACTAGAAGTCCACCGTCCATTATGTAAGGGATAATGTCATGTAGGTCTTGAATCACCCTGAAGGGGTTAAATTCACAACAATGACCCCCTCACTCTATTAGAAGGTTACTTATTAAAGAAATCAACAATATGATACAAAACATTGATAAAAAACAAATTGTATTGATGTAAAAAGGATCCTATAGGTTCTATGATCAGAACTGTGTTCATGGCAACGAGCTGTTTTTCATAGCAGCAATCTGCCTCTCAGAAATAACAGACCGTGCAATGCCATGAACGACCAATCCGAATCGAGTATAGAAACAAGAGAGAAACAAGGGCTGAAGAAAGGTCGATTAGTAATGTGAGGAACAAAATTAAGGAAAGCTAAGTCAGTGTGTTTGCGGGCATGGTAATGTCTACTTCAATTCGGGTTCATAATAATTTGAGACGAGATAAACAAACAAATCTGTCATCTGCTGCCTGCCTGCCTGTCTGTCTCTACTTCCTCTGTCTAAGTATGTAATACTGTATCCATTTGCCTCCTTTGTGTAGGTAATATAATAGAGCCTGTAGAGTGCCTCAGAGGCTTCTCCACTAAACGTGTACACATCAAACTGCAAACACAGTAGTTACCATGCAACCCTACACAAACATGCACAAGGCATGCAATCATGGTAGTGGGTTCTTATTGCTATGCAACATGTACTGTATATTCTCAATATACATTACAAACGACTGTACGCTGATGTATGTACCTATATATCCAAAACCTTATTCATTTGTATCATAGACCTCTAAAAACTATTAGAAATAACACAGCACACCACTGCACTGGGGGATGGTTTCCTTCTACACCTAAATGAGTGCAGTAGGCTCAAAGAAGTAGAGTTCTTTACCTATCTGGGGAGTAACAATAGCAAACAGGGATGTTTGTCAAAGCAAGAACCGGCAACGTGAGGGCAGATGTTTTACAGCTCAAGGACATCTGGTGCTCTAGAGTGGTACAGCAACAAACAAAAATAAGAATCTTCAACTCCAGTGTAAGAGACCTGGAGAATGACCACAACCAAAGTGCAAAACCCAAAGAAAAATTCTTAAACTCTACTGGCCAGATATCAGCAATATTGGTCTGTAGACATGCCTCAACGACCTGGACAAATGAGAACATTCACAGGCGCTGGAACAAAAGATGGCGACGGATCGGGCACACACTATGAAAAACCAGTGTCAAAAAACCACTAGACAAGCTTTGACATGGAACCCTCAAGGGAAGAGGAAAAGATGTGCAAGAACTTTGGACGTCCCTTGTAGATGGCCTAGACTCCAGCAGGGGTATCAGGCATGATACCAAGTCTTTAATTGCTATGAACATGGGGGTTGTGCAGTGTTTTATTTTGCAGCGGTGCCACACACACACACTGTCTCGCTTCGGTAAGAATCATTAAATCTATTGGAAACCAACCCCTCACCAATGTCAGCTTTTTCATTTGAACAGGCATGAACATTACATCATTATCTCTAATAATGACACAGTTAATCGAATTAGAGCCCTTCGGAGACTTCTGCTTAACTAGCTAATAGACTCCAATTGATTCTGTAGGAAAAGTTGCAGGGTGTTCCAAGAGAGAAGTCCCACTTTTGTCTCAGTCATTGCATTTCTGTTGCATTTTTGCTCCACCGCTGCAAGGAATTGCCTCTAAAAGTCAGAATTTGTCAGCCCAAATGGTTAAATGGAGGACTAACTCACAATAGGTAAATGATGGATGCATAATGAGGAGAGGTGGATAATAGCGGCAACAGGAAACAGTCAGACCACACACAAACTCGGCTGGTGATGACCTGAGATGAGCCTAGGGGGCTCCAGTGATTTCCCATCTGGATGCTCCATTACCTCAGTGGGGGATCTCTAATACTGTCATCAGATTTAATGGTTGATTTCCTCTCCTGTGTTGCCCTCCAGGTGTGGCCACCCTCCTCAAAGACTGCTCCATCCATAATTCATGAGAGGAAACTGACGCTTTTGCAAAGGCCTGTATCCTCGGATACCCCTTTCTCACCAAAATTTATGTTTTTCAAACCTTATAAAACCTGCTAAAAATAGGCGACAGATTCCTTCCCCATTGCCAGTAGATGAGTATGCCTTTCTCTTCGCCTTTCTCAGGGTAAGCAAACAATAGGAAGCAGCATGGAGGCCACTGACTATTACGGTGGTTAGTTCTTTTTTTTATCTTTTACTTATTCAAACTCTGTGCTGACTAATTTGGAAGACAAAAGCCAGATGTCACTGGGTATTTGTCCAGTGAAAATGGGGCTAGAGGGAAAGAATGACACTTGTCTGGTTTACCTATTGAACTGTGCAGTTAGATTAGTAAGCCAAGAACTGCGGGACTACTGACTTTTAAAAAGAGGAAGCTGTGGTGTGAGCAGGGCGCTGGATTGACCAGGAAGCATGCCAGGTTGACATAGAAAGTGGTGGGCGGTGGATGAGTTGGGGTGGGGGAGGGTGGTGTTGAAGAAGTGAAAACATCAGGGGCCAGCGACAGAACAGACAAGGGCTTGTTTTCACTGGATGTGAATGTTTAGAGAACACTTCTGACCTCCTCTTCTTGTCTATTCTTACCTGATAAGCTGAAGGTCAACGGTGAAAAGTGAAGGATGTGTCAAGGCCTTTGGGAGCGTGTGTGTGTAGGAGTGTTTTTGTGTTGACAGAATGGTTGACGTGTTAGTTAAGGCCACAAGATTGTATGCTTCTCTATCAGTACTTGCTTTGCGTCTGCAGTAATTTGGAGAGAGTGCTGCTGCCTGATTAAAGTGATCTGTGGTTCTTGAGACATGTATATAAATGTCAGGACCTGTTTGTGTCTTACAGTATTAATGGTGTAAAGAAAGGGCATGAACATAAAGGTGTGCATATCTGAGAAAGAGTCCAAAGTCCTCCTTTCTCACTTAGTGATCGATGAAATCCAAGCCCCTAAACGCCGTCACCTGAGAGCCCCGACAGCACACACATTTATTTTGTCACCGCTGTCCAAATGTGAGAATTCACTGCATGTCTCATCCAAGCCAAAATGAGAAACATCCACGGCTCAAACTCCTCTGCCAAACCACATGACATAAATTACAGCATTTGTGATACATTTCCCTTTCTGGTTGGTTCACTTTTCATCCCTAAACTATACAGTTTAACTGCTAAGTGGCTACCATACTACAGACTGAAAGGGAATCATTCCTTAGATGCTGGAAATTTCTGGCCAACATTTCATTAAAAAGCTCTCATTTATTACGTTTCCATTCCTTCGGGTAGTTCAGCCTTCGGTTTAGTGTCACTGTGCTCTAAGTGGAGTGGACAGCGTGCTTGCTCCCCTCAGACATTTTCACTATGCAGTAATTCACAACATACTCTCATGGGCCACAAGAAAGGAGTATATATGCCCCTATAACTTTTCCCTCAGGTTCTGAGACCAGTGGGGAGATTGACTGGGAAGCACTTTACCAGTGGACACTCGATGCTCTCTCCAGGGGAGGAATTTCATTCGAGGGCTGGCTTTTCATGCTTTTCTGGGGCGTATTTATAGCGCCTGAGGTCAGGGCGGTAGAGACATGAGGGGTGGCCTTTTTCAACCTGGCCATGTTAAGTGATGCTGAGGCTGCAGGGGTGGAGCAATGACATGTCATTCCATTCTAAATCTAAACCTCCATGTTTATGACAATAGCAGCCTGACCACAAGGTGTAAAATAGTGTGCAGAGCGGCCTCTTTGAAGCCCTGCCCTTTCTAAATACTGGACACAGAGGCAAGAGACATAACCTGCAAGCCAATCACATAGTCATTATTAGTGAGGTTGAGATTATAAACAGTTATAATCTCAGTGGATACAACAGATATGGATTAGTTGCGTTTAAAACTCGAGCTCTTCTGATACATTAGCAGGCTGATAAAATCAATCCTGTCTTGACTTACTACAGACATGCTGCTATTAATGAAAACGATGTTCAGAAACAGAAATTGCAGTAAAAAAAAGAATCATCTAAAATAGCCTACTTTATACATTCTAACTGCTTTGGAAACATAGAAATTTGTTTTTTTTCATCTATATTTCAAACATTTCATATATGTCTTATTGTCTAGGAAATTCTCATATACTGTATGTACGGCAGATTGAAAAGCTTATTTCACCCTCCGAAATGAAAGCTGTGAAGAAGAGGTACAGTAACACATGCACTAGTGTGGCTCACCGGATGTACAGTGCTAAGATAAAGCGCCCTCTCATGCGCCAAATGTCAGGCCACATCTGATATCTCCGCTATCTATTTTGCAAATGCACCGTTGACTTAGGGCCGCCGAAGATACGATTGGTCTTAAGAACTAAACCACACAATGATGAGCCGGCCTGGCCAGACCATACTGTGTAGCACTGGCGAGATTTGCTTACAAAGCAAACTTACATGGATTTAAATTTCTTTGTAAACCTTGACCGTTAAAGTCACAGCCTCAGCTAATAGCAAAGCAGTGGAGACGTCGACCAGCCGGTATCGCCTCTGCAATTGATGGTCACTTGCCTGCATTCAAGCATGTGTGACTGTGCCATATGGCTACAAAATATCCACAATGAATTTCAACTTGCAGGTTAACTGGCAATCTGTCAGCAATACACACAAGTACTATGTGTATATTGGTTGGTATATTGTTGTTTGGTCAAAATTCTGTGATAATAATAGACCAGCTGAGTAACTCCTGGCTACAGCTTTGCTTGTCTCTGTAGTGGAAACCAGGCTATCATCTGTCCAGCCCTATCCCTTCAGAACAGATTAGTGTAAACGATCCTCATTTCCAATGGTAGGTAACACAACACAGATTATTATTCTGTGCTACAGGGGTTTGTGTGGACTCTTCCTGTGCCATGAATCATTAAACAGGTGACTGTAATCCATACAGACAGCTAGCTTCTCAGGGTGAGGGTGAGCTATCTGGTGCTGTCTGACGACCAACTGAACTCCTTTGCTTTGAAGACAACGCTCAGATTGCCCACTTTCTAGTGAAAAATTTGACAGTGGATGACCTGCCAAGTTAAGTACAATTTGTAGAGCGGTGCTGTCCACGTTGGTAATATGCACAAATTCACAGCTGTTATGGGGGACTACAATGGACAAATTTGTTCTGTTTGCTTTGATAGATGTGTTCATTTGAGGAAGATAGTAGACTGGATTTATTTGGAGTTGCAACCAATAAGCAGCACACAGAGCATAAAAAATGAATACCAAAAGGTAGTGACATTTTTCCAGTATATTTACTTGAACAAAGTAAAAGCATCTGCACCCATTGAGTGTTTCCGTAACCTATGGCAACTGCTTCTGTGACAACAGAAATCTTGGACGGGACAGCTCCTGCAGCCCAGGAGCGTGCATCACCATTGGCTGGCTGAATGAATGACTTGCAAACTTTTCTATCTATTATGCATGTCAGTTTACCTTTGGTGTTCTTGTGCTCATTTCCAGGTAAGCACAGCTGAGAGGTAGCCTGCCTGCACTAAGACTTGACAAGATAAGGTAAGACATTTCTCTTTTCTGTTTTGAAGCTTTTTTTAAATTAAATTTTGACTCTAATGCTAAAAAAAAAGTATAATGTTTTCATACTGTATTCATCATCATTTTAATGTCTTGGATCTATAAAATATTAATAATATATCTGCATATATAACGTAAAGACAATTATTAAGGCTACATATTCTAGCTGATCTAAATACCTATTGTGAAGAGGGATTTTATGCACTGGACTACAGGAGCACCCTGAGGGGAGTCAAAAATGGAGCTGATTGGATCCACTCTAACAGCCACATATGCTCGGCCAAAAACCAGTCACTTTCTTCCTGCCATCTCCACCATGGCATCCAGCTATCGCAGCACCCAGCCTGCCTTGGCCATGAATCCCAGTGCCAACCTGTGGAGGACCAACAGCTATTACAAAGGCAGCAGCACTGTCCCGAGCCCCTCTTCCATACAGCGAGAGAATTTAGATTTGGTTCGAGCCAAGACCATGTTCTACCCATCCAACAGAACAGCGCTGTCCACCCGCTACACTCCTGACGACTGGTACAAGTCCAACATAAGTAACTACAGGGAGTCCGAGTCGTCCCGGAAAAGCGCAGAGAGACTTAGAAGAGACACCATCCGGCTGATGCAGGATAGGGAGCAGCTGACCAGACGAACCCAGGAGAATACCAGCAAGAACATTGGCGAGAGGCTTAATGACGTTGTCTTCTGGAAGTCTGAGCTGAGCCATGAAATTGACAACATGGTGACAGAGATTGCAGCTCTCACCGAGGTTAAGAGGAGGCTGGAGAGAGCCTTGGCAGAGACTGAGGGGCCCCTTCAGGTAGGTGAGGGTGTAACGAAAAAATGAATGTGTGTGCTACCTTGCATTTTTCTTCTCTGGTGAGTAATTTTTCATTGTTATTGGAAGGAAATATTTACATTTCTACAAAAACAATCTGCCTTGTAATATTCACATTCAGATCAGGCCTTTGTTCACTGAAGTCATACCAACATTCATGCGTATCATGTCTCAGGGTGTGTCACAGTATCTGTGGTTAAGCAGTTTTGACTTGGGTTCCCGGTTTAGTTGTAGCAACAGTGTTTGCCTGGTTCTTTACGCCTTTTTAAAATGCACCGGTGCTTTTGTTAGGTCAAACTCCCAACTAGGCCACCTCAGTGCCTTGGTATAGAGAAGCACTGGTCATTTGTGTCACCTGGAGTGAGTCAGCTCGATCTCATGACATGGTCACCTTACTAGGCTAAGATCATATGGCAGGAGGCTTTCTTAGAGACTTCTCCAGTTAACTGAAACTGGAGAATGCAACTGATCCATTGCACTATAGACGCATAGAGGCAAATATACTGTACTTATATACCACCTATTTGAATGAAAATGCTGCATATTGAGTAACTTTAAAGTATACTCTTTATACAACCCTCTCAGCTCGTTTTAGTTATGATCACTTTGTCAACAGGTGTCTCAAGAGTGTTTGTACCACAGGGAGAAGCGGATGTCCATCGATCTGGTACATGACGATGTAGAGAAAGACCTCATAAAGGTAACATTAAAGCAGGAGGAGTGTGAGCATGTGTGACTTCTGATAGCAACCGTGGAAAAGAAATGAGCATTTATTTGTATTTAACTACATTGCAACAAGGAAGTGGAAGTCATCAAGTCATGTCAGGAAAGGATGAGGCGACATCTGGACAGAGCCATTGCTCAGCTAGCGTAAGTCTTAAACATTTTGAAAGATTACTTAATGCACCATTCTATTTAATGATTTGCATTTGATATATTGTTTTGTGTCTGTATTTCTTCGTGGGGTTCCTTAGGTCAAACCGAGCAGCCCAGCATGAATTGGAAAGAGACATGAGTGACAAAGTGACAGCTCAGAGGATCGACGACAGGTGTCACCATCTGAGGAACACGTCAGACGGTATCGGCTACTACAGAGGGGTTGAAAGACTAGACCCCTCGTGAGTATAGTTTTATGTGATCAAATGTTAACTGTTCTTTTTCATCACATCAAACAGCTGCTAACAGTTCCTCATGTTTGTTTAAACCAGCTCGGAATACCGAACTGGGTTGTTCAGTTAAACTGTCAATCACAGAAAAGCCTTTGGCAGTCTATGAAAGACAAATTGGCTTCTGCCCTATTTTGGTCCCAAACTAGATTCACACATACCCCAATGAGTCTGTAGTCATGCTAGCTCCTCACAAATGACAATGCTAACATGCTGATTTTTAAATTCTTTAAATCACACTAACGACAAACGTACAGCTGAGGCTGATGAAAATGTCGTAAGTTGTGCAGGTATTTTTACACCATCTCATCCCAACTTATCACATATTGCCGCTTTGTCAGGACCCTTGTCAATGCCCTAGCCCTGCGCATCAAATGTATGATGCCCCTGGCCGCTGTTTGAAACACAGGGAACATGTTACATTGTGAACTCCACTTGGTTACTGTGAGGAAAAGATTGTGAGTAAAAAATAAATGCGTGCAGTGATGCATGAGACATAAACTGGACACAAACTGCAGTCTCCTGGGTGAAAGTCTAGTTCTGGTTTTACCCATCCACCACCCCAACTTGTTGAGTCTGGCTCTCTAAATCATGGAGTACCTGCTCTGAGCGTCTAATATTACCGCAGGCGGGTTTACAATTGAAAGCACAGTGTACCCTTTGGCCATGAACCAAAGTATTGTCCAGTTTTGACCTGTTGGTGCCACTAGATGAAAAATTAAGTGATCACCAAAGTTATGACAATTCCTCCTGAGAGGGACATGAATGTGTGTAGCAAATTTCATGGCAATACATTTAATCCTTGTTGAAATATTTCATGCAAGCCACAAATATGAACCTCATGATGAAGGTAGAGGAAACATCAGGGGATCAACAAAGTCAGGACCAACCGACAGACCAACAGACTGATATTGCCTTCCCTAAAGCCACGCCAGTAGCATGGCTAGATAGTATCTTACAGCGTTTTTGCTTTTTTCTTATACTTCAAAAAATGAAAGTCACTTTTTTCCCTCTGTCAGACTCTCCCTGCCAGACACGTGGTCCAAGTTCACAGACGACAACATCCTGCAATCCCAGAGTGAACGAGCTGCATCCCACAAGCTGAGGGACGAGATAGAAATCCTGCTGAACACCACGTCCAACGAAATGTGGAACCAGTTCAACAATGCCAACGTAGCCTTCACAAACCGCATTTCAGAAACCGCTGATGCTAAGAACAGCCTTCAGACACACCTAGCTAAGGTCATCACCCTTTCTTCGTGGTCTCATTTATAGAAGAAATACAGAAATAGAGTCTTGTTAGGGTTGTGTAACAATAGCTTTTATCTTGGTGATGTGATGAATCAGAAACATTATTTTATTTCAATCTGCCTTCATCTGATGTTTCACAACAGCCTCGATTATGAAAAAGTGGCTTTAAAGAGGCAATCACATGCTTTTGAGTTAAATGCATTCACTCTTTTTCGTCAGTGCTTAACTAAATTCCCCACTTAATAGGAAGAGATCATGTGTTTGTACCATACACTAACAGTATCTGTGCTATATTCAGCACCATCTGCAAAATATGTGCACAGGAAGACGAATGTAAGCCAAATAGCTCTTTATTGTCTGCAACGTGGCCTGTAGGGGGACATTCGTCTCATCTGTAGTGGATTATGTGCATGTTTACTGTAAAACTTAGATAGATAGCCCTTTCATGGCTTGTGCCATATTTTACACTGGATACCGTTGTTCTCGGGTTAAGTTCTGAGCGTTACACTCTGAATCAGCTGTTGATCGACTCTGACAGCAGTTGTGATGTGAGGCACACAGTCCTTAATAGACCTTGGTCACTGTCAGTTGTAAGGAGTAGTGAGTCGCTGGAATTAAATTACACCAAATGTGTTTGGACAGAGCAGGCCACTGTGCAGCAGTGTGCTCAGCTGATTCACAGCTTGCAGTGTACAGTATTTACTTGTTCTCTGCGTGTACCATTGAGATTATAATTTTTTCCCCCTCTTTTGTCAATAATTCGTCCTTTACCTTAATTAACACCCTCTACCCTGGCTGACCTGCTATTTTCATGAATGAGACACTCAGCTTTTAGGACCACGATTAACAACAACTAATTGGTTTTCTGTCATTTCATTCCCGTCATTATCCAGACTCTGCAGGAGATTTTCCAGACCGAGATGCTGATTGAGTCTCTGAAGAAAGCCATCAGAGACAAAGAGTGTCCACTGAAAGTGGCCCAAACCAGGCTGGAGGAGAGGACCCGCAGGCCCAACGTAGAGCTCTGCAGGGACAACCCACACCACAGGTAATGTAGCTCTGTAACTGTAGCTTAACAGTGGGCAGTTTAAACTTTGTTTACACCAAGAAATACGGTTTTGTTTGGTTAGGATCGGTTCACTTTGTTACAAATTGGAACACTTATTTTTGTTTCCAAACGTTGTGGATGGTAACAAAAGAACCGCTCCATTCCATCGTGTTTTTTAGGTACCTACCACACTGATCAGATGTTAAAAGGTGGAGCTAAAAACAATCCAGACTGCAATCTTTGTAGATATCCTCAGCATCGTTGGGGAAAAGGAATGAAAAGGTTGTTTTTCCTCAGCGAATTGCTGCTTTGCGGTTCTTACCATCCTGTAATGACCTCGCCTGTGTTTAGGTATATGTCAGTACAGTTACATATGGTTCTGAAGGTACTATAGCGAAAGTGTTTGGTGGAAACAGGGGCTAAAAATATTGTGTAAAGTGTCATTAACAGATGTTATTCTGAAAGACATCTTGTCCTGTTTGAATATTTGGTTGAAAGAATTTATATATTTATGTATTATTTAATGTATAATTTCCAAAAATGTCCTCCTTGTTTAGACTTGTGAGTGAGGTAAGAGAGATTGAGGACACAATTCACAAGCTCCAGGAGAGGCTGATGGAGGCTGAGAACACTCTACAGAACCTGGTCAAGACTAAAGTGACTCTGGAGCATGACCTCTCCATCAAGGCCAACTCACTATTCCTGGACCAGGAAAAGTGCATGAGCATGCGCAAGAGCTTTCCCAGCATGCCCCGTCTGGTGGGCTACACCTAAATAAAGTCTTAAAGGGAGCCCAATATAGTTGATTATGACTGTGTTAATAGCTTTGAAGTGATTTAGAGGGTGTTGTGGGTGATTTGAATGTAATGAACAATATAACTAAAAACTTTAAGGGCACTGATGTCAAAATCTGAAAAAAAACCCAATGGATTATTGTATCCGTAATATAATATGTAAAATGATGTGATGTTGTTGAAGAAGCAGCTGCCATGGTGAATAATCAGGTGCTACTCAATGTTTTCTGCTGCTTTAATTGGCCTCCAATTACCGACATGGTAAATTTACAGCCTATTACGAACTGTCACCCTTGGAAAATGCTGAGAACGCATGTGTTAAAACCTGAAAACGATATAATAAAAGCTGTGGTAATCATCAAGACTAATGACTGCATACACAATGCTCACACCTACTGTATTGTTTTTTTAATATTGTACAAGAAGAGGTACCCAACAGACGAAGGGGAGCCAATACTAGGCATGAACAATCATATAAGTTCTGGGACAGCATCCACAGAAAGAACACATTTCCACTACATTTGTGCACCAGAAAACCTTTATCTATAATGTAATTCTTGATTTTGACAACATGTACAGCACTTATAAGGTGCAGTGTGATTATTCATTGAAACCATGGGGCTGTCTTTACACTGCACTGGCGACAGGCCACAGCTCAGTAGAGCAGCAACAGTGGTCCTGGTAACACACACGACAGTAATCTCCAAACAAATAGCAGAGATTAGCTCGGGCAACACAGCCGTCTTGAGACAAAGACAAACACACGTATCTGAAGGAACACTCAGATCTGTCGGCGTAAAACTGACCTGAATGTCACCTTAAGGAGCGGTGACACGGAAGAGACTGACTTGTTTTTACCATCCTTCTTTCATGACCCATTACTCTTCGCCTCACCCATAGGAGGAGCTGTGCAAACAACTTTTAAATTATGTATGAAACCCCACACCTATCTTTTAGGACTCGAGCCCCATACTTCTCACTTCTCATCAGCCTCTTTCCCCCACACTTCATCTCCACCCCTCTGTTCCCTGATGCCTTCATGGCCCAGCACAGGGAGAGCTGGCATCGACAGAGTTAACCCCTGCACATTTAAAAATGCGTAGAGTTTCATTTCATTTGTGTTTATTCAGTCAACGCCTTTAAGAACCTGAACACACATAAACACTACCACACTCTTTGACCCAACCCTTCCACTACTACTGCATTTCCTGTCTAACCTTTGGCTTCACTGAGGAATGTAAACTTTGCTCGAATCACCAATACTGCCCGAGTGGTCACCAGGTCTCCAATCGTTTAATGGATCCCCGCTATCAGAGTGTAGGAGAAGTCAAATCACCAAGCAAAACAATCGTATCCTCCAATTTGAAAATACCGATTTTAATTTTGTTCCATGGATGACTGCTGCATACAGCATATAGGAAAGCACATTTCTATCACCAGACTGCCTCGCTGCAACCTTTGACAAGCAGTTGGAGCACCAGGAGCAGAGCTTTACCGCTAGTGACGGTCCCCATTACAGCTGGGTCTGTCTGCAGCTGCACTGTTGCAGGCACTCCAAGGGGAGCCCTGGTTCCCTTCGGCTCATCTCTTGTGCTCTCTTGGTTTTTGGGCTTTCTGAAAGCTCCAGATACAGTATTTAACCTGCTAGATTCCAGGAGTATGTTTACATGGTACTAACTATTTTGAACAATTGTGCTCAAGTACCAATTTGCTAATACCAAGCCATCGACTTGTCTCCGATCTTGGGCTTTTGTCGGAAAGCTCAAGTAACTGTCAGTAAGTGGAAAATCAGTGCTAAAGACCTAAAGTGGGTACTAACTATTAGAGGGAGCCCTGCACATATTACTTCTCGTAGGTATAAATACAAACAATGGATGAGAACAGCCTGCTCAGTTTGAGTGTCTGTCTGCAAACAAAGTGAAAGGAAGTTGTAGCTGGACTGGCATAGTAATCGGGAATGCAATCTGGCATCCGAGCTTTTCTCAAATCTATGATGAAATCTGGATCCACCTTGATCCTTTCAATGGCTTCAAGAAAATAAGCACAACAACATCTCTTGTGTAAATAGAGCAGTTTCATTTTATAGATTCCTAACAGGAGGGAGGGGCCGACTGTAAAGATAAACCACTCAGTGCATGTGTGTGTAACTTGCACTTTGATTTAGGTGTTATGTTTTACAGCTGTATTGTAAGTCACAGTCACAGTGAGCTCTCTCTGCTGTGCAAACAGCATTGTGTTTGTCTAAAACCCTCAGCAGCAAGTCAATGGCAGGAGGTCTCTGCCATGGTTTCCTACATGCAGTGTGTGTTAAATGTGTGTGTAGTCCCACTCCTGTGCCCAAGCACATTCCTGAGCCCTGGTTTTGCAAAGAAAGGCCTCCTGTTGTCTAGCTTACATCAAAAGACTCCCTGCTCTCATCAGCTTGTGATTAAACATACTGACAGATAGCACAGAGTTGAGGGTTTTCTACCCCCTTATCTGTCCCATTTGCTTTTCCCTTCCAACCCCCATTCAGAAATACATAATGGAAGATCCCATGAAAAGTCAGTTCACTTAAGTGGAATGAACCCCTATGTCTCTTTGAGGTTACGGGTCTCTGTTTGTATGGGACACAAATAGGCCTTCCAATTTGACCTCCGCTACCACCCCCGCATATGGGGAATGTACTCTGGAATTCTCCCCGCAGTCCAGACATATTGCTGGTTTATTCTTAACACCCGTTCTTGTTATAGATGCCCTGTGCCCCATGTTATTTTATGTTTCTTACATACCACCATACCATACTAAAGAGCTGATTGCAGATCACTTGAGACTGGTGTCAGCCACTGAGGGTTTTTTATTCTGTGCTGTAATTACAGACGTGGACTGAGTGTGCATCACTGAAGCTGAAAAGTTGTAGATTTCACAGAGACTATTTGCTTTCCTCGAAGTATGCCAGTTTAACAATATGTCACCACTGCTACTCCTTTAAATGTGACAAACAAATGCTTTTTGTTTGTTAATTGATTATAAAATCCCCAAAACAGACACACAACTGTGACATAGTATCACGTTTTTAAGTGGTGGTGTGTTTACACAAAACATGAAGTGTGAGTTTCACGCGGCACAAACGCGAATTCAGATTTTTTGCAGTCAAATCTGCATCACAAAGTGATTATTTCAGCATACTTTTGATCCGTTTAATGCAATTAAATCAGCAAAATCTGTATAGCAAGCCAGACGCACTTCCCCGGAGTGCACTTCCAGATGAGGTTATGAATTGGTTTTCTGGAACTTCAACAACCAGTACAGAGCTGCACGTTATTTATAGTTGATGATGGAAAGAAACATTGTTGGCGGTTACTACAACTCTCCAATTACATGTCTTGTGCAAGTAATGTAAATAAACATACATGATCCTAATATGATCCTGCAACCCAGTCACCAGAATAAAATGTCGGCATTGAACATTTCCGAAATTCCGAAATAGGAAAAACCACAGATATGATGAATATGAATGTTTCGGAACCACTGCCACCCATTCTCATTTGCTACTTGTCACATACAGACAAGTTTTGAGCAGTATTTAAACCCATGATTTACGTTTCAATCAATTCAAACAAAAACAATTAGTGTGACTTAGATTGTGGAATCAGAACTACGTCATGGAGGAGCGGGTCTCCCTATTCCATTTCTAATGTTTTGTCTTAGTTAGTTGGATTAGTAGTTTATCCTATTTCAATACTACTATATGTTTTTGTGTTTTTGCTCAAGTTGCCAGTTGCAGTTTTTATTATACGTACGTAATACTTTGAGGTGTGCATTGTGATGTTGGGCTATAATAAACTTTGACTTGAACATCTATTTTAAATCCCTCTTGCTCAATTCTACAGAGCATTTATCACTTCACCTCTAGTCCTCTCAAACTGCCTGGGAACTGAAAACTAAACATTTATGGGAACCAGCTCTTCCTGCCAGTTGTGGAAGCTGTTTGAGCGCTCCGTCACTGGGCCGTGTGTGTAGTTTGTCTATGACTGTAAACTAGCATGAAACAAGAAAAAGAAACTGAGCAGAAATCCGTTGAGTAATCGGCCTCGTAACTGTTACGAGCTGTAAGAGGAAGCTGGAGGCAGACTGATAAGACACATTCTATATTCCTTGCGCTTTTCACATCCAAACTGCCAACCCTCACGTACAGTGGCTCTGTGGCCGTGACTGCGTGCTGATAACCAGCTCACATGAGAAATCTTTGCCCTCCCTACACTTTTATTTAATCAACATAAACCCCCTCCAGCATTCTACACATAACTGTCTCCAATCAGGGAGTGGAGATAAGCCAGAGAAGCCTAACTGCTAACCAAAGTTCAGAGGTCAGGCACAAAGACGAACACATACGGTACAATGTAGAGGGGACCTCTCGGGTCGTTTGTGAGATTGAGTGGAATTCTGGAACAATCCATAACATTGATCTATGGAGGATCTTCACATTCTCTATAGAAAGAGGAGTGGGTGGATAATAGAGCGACATAGAAGTCAAGTTACAGTGCTGCAGTCTTTCCTGCTGAATCATAGTGGGCTGAGGACGACTGAGAGTTACGCATTGTAGTCTGACTTTAAAAAAATAAATAAATTCTGGAACAAACATCACATAAAAAAATAAACTGGCCAAAATTGCAGTTTTTCGTCATACATTTTGCACATTATCCCGGTCGGTGACCTTACTGTCATGCTGACACTCCACACACACATCTTTCACCATTAGACGTGTCACGGGATAATGTGTGAATCATGACCATGTGATTTCAGTAATGTCCGAATGACACGGGGCCTTTGACACTCTTCGAGATTACGAGAGTTTGCTGACATTGTTCATTTCGAAACCAGCAATAAAATGACATTTCAAAAAATACTGAGATTTTAAGAGTAGAATTACGCACAACTAACTTTTAACCTCAATGTACATTAAATACATTGACCAATACGATGTTTTCACATTATGTGTTCTGTTGTTTTGGTCATAATGCATGCATTGCATTTAATGCATTATTGCAATACTGCAGGTTAATGATTGCAATGTGATATCATCAGTGTTATTACTTTACTGTTTAGACATTACTAATTTGACTTACTTTACTTATCATTTATTCTTTTTTAAAGCATTGATACAGATGTTGCCATCTTAATCTTGTTGTACTTGGAAATGGAAATCAAAATACTGGAAACCATCTTGATTACAGTAGCCTCAATGCCAAATTGAGCCAAGGGCATAAAGTGGGGCAGCAATGGTGCCTTCACTAACTTAACAACATAGCTTCAAAGTTGTGTGACTGTATATTGCACAGCTGCGATGCTATTGTGGTGAGAAAATACGCCCACAGACAGACAGACCTATCAAAATACTCAAAACAATACCCGCATAGCTGCTACGGCTGGTGAATATAGCAATGAGACGACCACTTTGGAGTTAAAAAACGTCACTTTTCCACTGGCTACATTTCATCATGATATCTTTGACTCGACCCAGAGAGTCTCCGCACTCACATCAGAGCCAATCGGTTGTGTATTTAATGTATTTTAAGGCACGGGTTCAGCTTACTCTTTGTTGTCATCACTCTGTGTCTCGTGTAATTAAAGAGTGATGACGGGACAAGGGTAGTAAGTAACGCAAAACTTATTGACAAAAACAAACAGACAATGTACCTCTCATCTCTATCAGCCTCTCTGACTCCCCATTAACTTCACCTCCTTTGTGTTCGTTGTGTTCTATTATAATTGATTTCTGTCTTTTGCTTAAAAGAACCCGTGTGGTTGGGTCAGACATGTAGTCAGTTACTGAATACAGGGCAAATTTCGGAATTAGTCACTTAATCCATTGGATTACCGAATCAAATGCAATCTAATCTGAATAATGTTAGATTACTTCATGATCAAACATGGAAAATATTGCATTTCATTTGATTTAAAAAATGGATGCAGCCACAAACAGTTAAGTTCCACTCATCTCATCTCATCGTCATCCTCTTATCCAGGGTCGGGTCGCGGGAGCAGCAGCTTTAGCAGGGGACCCCAAACTTCCCTTTCCCGGGCCACATTAACCAGCTCTAACAGGGGGATCCCGAGGCGTTCCCAGGCCAGTGTGGGGGATATAATCTCTCCACCTGGTCCTGGGTCTTCCCCGAGGCATCCTCCACTAATATTCTTTATTTTTCAGAAAATTTTTCAATGCAAATAAAATCCATTTTTCATATTCGGCATTTATAAAAACAGTACTGACAAACTGCGTGTGCTGTGTTAACTCTACAACATTTGGGAGTGTTTTAGTGTAAGCACTGCTGTTTTTATTATTGAAAGAAAAATGTGTACATTTTCATTGTAAATAAAAAATAATTAAAAACTACATGAATCATTAAAAACATTCAATTTATAATAATACGTTTTATTCATAATTAAAAAAATGTATTAAGTTATCCTCAACAATAGAACTACAATCCAATAACACATTTTTTTAATGAAATCTGGGCTGATTAAAGTAACTTTTAAAAAATATATATTTTCTTTTTGACTTTTCAAATATATGCAAAAACAGCACAACTTATTCCCATCAATGATATAATACAGAGGAAGCGAAAGAAGAGAGAGAAAAAAAGATAACAATAGAAATGTTAATTACATTTATAAGGAAAAACATGCATGACCACGACTCACTTGTCACTGAGATACATTACGTCATACCTGGACGTTAGTATTGGCCTGCATCGGAGCCATTTACAAGTTTACATCGTAATGTTTCCATGTGTTCAATAAAGGGCCTCCAAATACCTCACACGTGTTTTAAAAGACATAGGTCATTTTCTGACCTTTCTGATATCCATTCAGAGAGGGGATACACTTTATGAGAACAGCGAGAGCTATATCTTAGTTTCTGGCTTAGTTTCAGGTTTGCTATGAATTCTTTTTTTTATTTTTTTATTACAGAATCACTTTTACATTTAATCCATTACTACCCATACAGTCAGATAGATTGGGGCCACAATAGTCTGCTGTGAGTCGAGAGAGAGAGGGGCAGTCCGGCTCAGACGGGGCTGCGGTGGGAGGGGGAGCTATTAAACTACTGCAGCTCAGTGGGCTGACATACAGCGACACTTCACATGCTGACGACAGGACACGAGGACTGACCCCACCTTTGACCGACAGCTGTCAGAGCCTGACACGCGAGGCAGAAAAGGCCCAGTCAAACAGTGACGCAGATAGGCCTTCCCCCCCTCTCACCTACAAGGAGCATCAGCTGAACAATATCGGCTGTGAGTATGAGTCATTTATTTATCACAGCTACAGGATTGTGCTTTGAGCCAAGATAAGGGAAATTGCATATAATGCAATCAAGTGAAAGAAGGCAGCCGGCCACATTGTTTTAAAATCAACGAGAATATAATTGCATCAAGGACGAGGTCCCATCTTGGGCCTTCTTGCTACCGTATCTTTAATGCTTCCTTATTTTACAGATCCTGCAGGAATTCATTTGGTAGAAACATAAACATCACTCATGATCACTGCATCTGCTTTAACACTCTTCTCCGTAATGGTATGTGGATGGAGTTACTGTAACTCAATCGCGTCTCCAGATCCATGCCCTGCTGGCTGAGGTCCTATCTATGGTTTTGGTATGCACTCTCACTGTTTGCCGTGCTAACGTGAAGTTTTAAAGACGGAGGCGAAACGTCAGACGCCGTCCCAGATGTAACATCTTTCAGTATCTCAGCCTGAATGTTTGTTATGTGGCTCTCCCCGGAGAGTTTGGCTCTAACCCCGGCTTCACAAACACAATAAACTTAACACTCCCATGTCCACTCAAACCACTGATTGTCAGTCTTTAACAAACATTGACATATAAGGGATGGGGAGCGCCTGCACAGCTACTCCACCGCTTTAACAAGAGTTCTCCTCTGCGTCACTAAGTCACTGTGAACTTTAGCTGTTGACCACTTCACAGCTCATATGATCAGTATTCATATGTAGAAAACATGTTTTTACAGAACATATAATGCAGAAATTGATGCTTGGGGTGATTTAGAAAGGTTGTAATACAGCTATTTCTTTATTATTATTTACTCTGGTCAGCAATTGACTGTTTATAGCTTTGTATTTCATTTTTAGTGTTATATTTTCTTTAATCTTTGGGAAAGCAGCCTCCTGAGTAGCTTTGCAGAGTCATATCGATACACAAGATGTTCCAATATCGATCCAATATCACTGCGTTAAAAACTAGTTTATATATATATATATATATATATATATATGCATTCTATTTATCAGCTGCATACTACTAACCCTGTGTGGATGTGGTAGGATTGCTTCTATTGTTGTATGATCTAACATAATGTGGTATCCGTGGTATCGGATCAGTGCAAAGACTTGTGTGCTTGATGACACCAGCATTTTGGGCCAAGTCGGAGGCCTTTTTTGATTCTGCTATCAAATCTTTATTCCAGCTCAAAAATTCACTCTGTCGGCTGCCATTGTCCCAATGGCTGTAATCAGTGAAGTTTCCCCCTCTAAAATCTATATCACTATGATCAGAGTAATACCTAATGATTACCTAATGATAACACCAGTTACACAAATACAAAGAACCAGCTACGGACAACAGAACAACCATATAAGACAGAAGAGGCACTTGTAACATACTTTGATTACAAAGCTCTCACTCTGAGCGGCACTTCATGGTTGCAATCTGGTCTTATTATGTCCCTTTCATGTGTGTGTGTGTGGACACGAGGCCGGCAGAAAGACCTCTGTGTTCATGTGAGTGTGAGAAACACACTCAAAGGGCATCCAGGAAGTGTGAGCTAAGTGGTGAAGAATAGAGAGTGGATGCTGACAGGGGTTAGCTGAGGTCGGCAGCTCCTAAGCTCCTCTATCAGCGCAGAAAAAGTTTCCAAAGCCCAGTATTTTCTGTGCGTCGTGTGAAATCAGTTGTTGACATGTTGCAGGAGTGAAGGAGTATGCGTTTGAAGACTTAAGATAATATGTCCAGTGTTATCAGGAACCCCCAAAGATCATGCTGCATTTGGAAATGTCTGTCTGCAACATGCACGACTAAAGAAATAACAAACCGGCTCCAGCTGAATTATCACTGACAGCAGACTTTAGTTAATCGTGTATCTCTGAACTGTGTGCAGAAGAAGATCCAGAGAGAGGAAGAGATAAGGCGGTCGATTCATATACTTTCAAATATTTACATTTTTTAACCACTCCCTTAATATATTTCCTGGAATTCCACTCATTGTAACACCCATTCTCACAGGACTGGCCTCCGTGCATACTTTTATGTACACACTGACAACAGGGGCTGTGGTCTCTGTTCGGAGTGGAACGCCATCTCACTCCCACTGGAAGTGAGTCATGTCAAACAGAGGAGAGCCCCAGATGCTATCTCTCAGTGGCGGTGCGCTGGGCATACCCATCCACACTTTGAGTCACGAGGCGGACTGCGAGAGTACCAGAGGGAAAAGACCCACACTACATCACACTACAGTAATGTGTGTGTGTTTTTAATTGCCAAGGCAACCAAAGTATGAGTTTACAGGGAAATATATTTTGGAATACGTTCAAAATACCTTTCTCTTCCTATGTGCAGTTGACAGAAATGCAATTAAATCCATAAATGGCTCGATGAAGACATTTTACTTTGCTAAAACAGCAAATTAGCTTAAATGGTCAAGCTGTGTAAACTGCTATACAATACACTGCCCATTCTGTGAGATATTCAATTCAATTCAATTTTGTTTATAGTGCCAAATTATAACAAAAGTTATCTCAGGACACTTTACAAACTAGGTAAAGACCACACTCTATGATAAACATAGACCCAACAATTCCCCCGTAGAGTACGATGGCAACGAAAACCAATATTCCACTCAAACTTCCAGTTCTAACTCTATATCTATTTTATATTTTTTAAAAGTATAATTAAAAAGAAAAGTATACCTCTGTTAAATATGTATAAATAAATATATATATATGTGTGTGTGTGTGTGTGTGTGTGTGTGTGTGTATGCTAAATATATATACACTTCTTCGTTTTTCTATCATTACCATTTTTTATGACTTTGTCAATGACTTCCTATAATTGTTTCCTTTTTTAAATAGTGCTTTTTAAACAATCCCAGTGTATAGTACCCACTAGGTACAATAGAATGGTTAAATAAAATTAAAATACATTTACAATACCATGCTATCAGGGCTGGGGGCTTTCTTTCTAAGGGTCCCTACTCGGTGGTCCTTGCATGTTAAATATGTAGGATGAGGGATGAACTGGGCAAGCAACAACAACACATGCATTTCCAAGATGAAGTGCAGTGTCATTTCTAATGATCAAACAACGCCATGTCAAAATAAAAGCTGGACACAGTGTGAGAAAGAAGCAGGAAAAAAAATCCTCGAGAGTAGATAACTTCCCTTAGTTACCAAGGCAGCCAAACAACGATCACTCAGGTCACTACACATACAGCAAGTTAGTAACTAAGGCAACCCATGCGCTATTACGCATGGCCCATCTATATTGGGAACCCTGGCTGTGAACCAGAGGGTCACTCCATGACGCAGCGACGCACGCAGGGCGTTGTTCTTCCATAATGAGACACTTTATAACAGAACGTCAGCGCTGGCATCAATCTAGTCGGACTTTTTAGGACGGAGGGACTACCGCTGTTGGACTCTTTTCGGAGAACTTGCTTTTGCTTTTCGCGAGCCTGAACCTATTTTTTTGTGGAAATACAAGCTCACTGCTCTAAGTAAGTGGACCTTGGTCTCTTCTAAACTTCCTTTTATCCTGCTCAGAGTATGTGCTGTCGGATTAAAGAAGGAAACGCGCTTTTCGCTGGGATACCCACCGCTCCATTGCGCGCACAGACAGGAGTACAGAGCTGCCATCGCAAAAAAATATATAAATATATTATAAGAAATAATTTTGATTGGACAGATACACTAAGATTGAACTGCATTTTACTTTGCTAAGTTCTTTTAAGTTGCTCTTTTATTGTTTTTCAGTGTTCCGCAAAGATCAACGCTCAGTCTTTGAACTGTTCCCACTTTGTAGATGACACAAGCCGGCAATTAAAAATGATAAAAGACCGGAGAGTTTGACATGCAGTTTGAAAAGAGCCAAGCTTTTCTGTCATATTTTATTCTGTTAGAATACATGAAAAAAAGAAATGTGCCCCGAGATCAGTTTTAAAGTTTAAAGTCTGTCGCCAAACTTTCTGTTAATGCAAATATATTTACGATGGCTTTCTCCTAAAAGTGATGTGATGTCCGCGTCGAACGTGCTGCAGCGACACACCCATGTCCCACCAATCTCTCTTACACACACACGCACACACACTCACGCACACACACACACTGACAGAGACAGTCTCCTCTTCTCATTACTGCCCAGATCGCCTGAAAAGATGCTGCTCCTGCTCCTGGGAATCATCCTCCTGCACGTCGCTGGTCTGGTTCTCTTGTTTGTCTCAACAATTGTCAGCGTGAGTAAAAGTGTTTTTTGTTTGTTGTTATTGTTTTTTATTCTGTATGTTTCCAGTTTTAAGGATTGAATATAAATATATATAAATTGACTAAACTGAATTTTGACCCATACTGGCATAGTTTACCTGCAGGAGGAAGTCCTATAATGTGTTTGCATGTTTGTATGTCTGCATAATTTGATCTACAGGTCATAGTTGTGTCCTATGAATTGGAATAAGCCAATTTACCTTTTTTTCGGATCCATTTGGTGCTGCTCTTCACACATTATTGACTCAATTGTATGTTGTTGACACCAGGTATGGACATCAGGGGAAACTAGCACCTCAGACCTCTGGATAAACTGCTCTACTGCCAATGGAGGATACCACTGTGATCCAGCATCATCTGGAGGTCAGACTTCTGCCTAATTCATTATTTTTTTCTATTGGACGACTATTTATTTCAAAGAAAATGCTGAATACTGGACACGTTAACCACTGCCCCGCTGTGAAGCAGTGATCCATCTCAGGATCACAATGAAAAAAAGAAGCACTTTATCATTATTATATAATTATATATTTAATAACAACCTGATGTCTCAACTGAAACCGGTTTATACCATCCACATTGATGTTAAAGGGGGACTTAAACTGTGGAAAATGACTTGCTGAAATCCAACATATACCCTGGTGATGGTGATGTGGGTGTGTCAGGGTTCCTCTGGGACTCTGGCGCCATCTAGGGCAGAGAATGTGACAGTGTCGTTGTGAAGTGCTAGCTGATAGGCTGCCGCTGTATAAATAGTCATGGTGTGATGTCCATATTCAGGTCCAGTGTTGGGAGTCCATAGTGACAGGAGTTTGGCAATTGTGGGGGATCAGGGTGGGGCTGCAGAGAGTATTTAAAGTTTTAGATGAATGCATGTGTGTGTGTGTGTGTGTGTGTGTGTGTGTGTGTGTGTGTGTGTGTGTGTGTATCTGTGTGTATCTGTGTGTGTGCGTACATGCCTGTGAAAGCAGGAGTGTTAGAAAGCAGGGAGACCTTGGGCTACCTCATGCAGAACATAGCATGCTGACGGTGGGTCACGCCCAGTGTCAGATCATAGTGTCCAGTGTAAGTTTGCAGGGATCACTGGGACAATTTAAGGCAGCAGCTGCAGCAGTGCAGATTTATTTAGACATTCTGCCACCACGATTGAATTAGATAGGATACAGAGAAGCGTGGATATATAAATTCCACCCTTTTTGGATTTCATTTCCATTCTAATAAGAATTACTTTCCCAAAAACGTCATGTGAGATCACTGTTGGGCAGCTGTATGTTTTGCTAGTAAATGTGCCGTCACATTGGTGCAGGAGCTGCTGGCTGCATCTGGGTGATGTCATTCATCTAGAATGAGCTGTGCTCAGCCAGTGTGTGTTTTGTCAGGGCAGCAGCGCCTGCACACTCTGCCAGGTAGCTTCATGGCGCAGCCAGTTTGTTTGACTTGCTTTCATTAGCACGCTGACGCACTGTGTTTATTCAAGAAGGCGCGTGTGCCCGGGTCTGTTCTTTGGCTTTGGGAGATGGAAGATAGTGGGCCGTTCTCACGTGGGGGCCAAGCCTGAGTTCAATAGAGCTTTCTGAAGCTTTGCTGAGCAATCACGTTCCTTCCGAGTGAATCACAACCACGATCATCATAGTTATTTTTAGGATATTTATGTGAAACTTCTGACTTTCCCAATGTCATTGCCCTGGTTACCCAAATATTGGCTCCATTTGGGTTTGATGATGAGAGATACTCATGTCAGTTATCACATGCTGAGCTTGAGTTGAGTATCACTTCCTTACAGGCAGGAAAATTACTTCATAGAGTTTAGTGGCTCTAAAATTAGCTATAGAGGAAAAATGTCTTCAGGCTCCCACGCAGGCCAAATAAACATAGTGAAGTAAATACGACAGCAGTTGTTTTTTTTGTGCAGTACAGTTGGTGCTCAAAATAGAAAGGAGAAAACATCAACAATGAGTTTCCTGTTTGGTGTAACGGCGAAAGGCTTCAGGCGACACTGTTTCTGCAGTGAACTACCACAATAATGAACCAAGGCATTCAAGCTCATATTTAAAAATGAGTCATACTTGCTTATCAGTGATATTCTGAGCCGAGACCACGCCTCACGCTAGGAAATGCCCCATGTCACTGTTTCCTACAACTGGTCAGCGAAGGGAGGAAGGAGGACAAGATGGGTGTTTATCAGAAAGCAGTGATATATTGTGGGTATTTATAGGTGAGTGCTATTCATAGGGCAGGGATGGAACATTTCACCCATTTCTCACAATGCTATCACAGTATTATGTGACATCTAAACAGGATCATTAGAATGGAATCTAATTGTTGCTCTGGTGTGCTATTGTGCTGGATGCATTTTGTGGATAGAGATTTGCAGCGTGTCATGTTTCCTCCCATATCTCACAACCCCCCCAGTCCAATAATCATCAGCAGGATATACTGTAGGCTTGTTATTAGAGGTAACGTGACTCCATCCTGGTTACTCTGTGCAATCATTCACAATACTGTTGCTTTTTAAATCTATAACAGAGAAAGTTTAGTTATGCTTGCATGATTCTTCGTAAATGTCCACTGATAGAAAACTAAGGAATACAGGGCGATTCTGTGTATTCATTGTAGCCTACAGTGTTAAAATGTGGTTAGTCAAAGTCATAACA
The DNA here is from genome assembly GCF_963691815.1 of Echiichthys vipera. NCBI lineage: Eukaryota > Metazoa > Chordata > Actinopteri > Perciformes > Trachinidae > Echiichthys > Echiichthys vipera. Next base: position 6,434,552 of record NC_139843.1, on the reverse strand, counting down.
TCACAAAGTAAGTTATCTTATTACTTAATCATCCTTTCTGTTGCTCGAGCGGTAATAAATTATGCATCAGGCCTTTTTTTCCATGTAGTAAGTGCCCACCATTAAACCACAACATGCCTTTGATTTGCATAATGCAAGAGAATCAATAAACCGCAGATGCCTGAAAATGTTGAAGGAGAGATTTCAATGTTGGAGTTCAACAGTGGCACACATGGCGCCATAATAAAAATCCCACTTTTTATAGGCTTGTCTCGGTGGCCGCCGCTGCACAAGCACATTGAGACAGCCATGTTATGTCAAGCATCTTTTAACAGGGCAGCATTTTATAGCACTAAAACACGACAATCACAGCAGACCAAGCCCCTTGGAATAGCGCTTTTCTTTAAAGCCAATCTGAAATAGTGGCCAAACCGTGGAATTATGACTTCCGGGTTCTTTCACGTGACGCCATTGGGCCCGGAAAGACTTTTCCCCGTAGACTTTCTTGGGAAAGAGACATCTGTAAATAAGTGGATACCATTCTAGCATCATATCCATTTGGTCCGATAAGATCAAGAAAGTGTAAGAGTCACACACATCAGTTAGAGGACGGCTAAAGTCTCTAGTGTGCCTGCTCTATGGGCCCAATGATGCGGAAGAAGAGCAGGAGATCTGGGTATTCTGACGCACGGAAATCAAACTTTTCTTTGCTTCATGGGCCACTGAGCCACTTTAATAGAAAGGGACAGTGCCCTGCCTCCAACGCTGTATCCAGTTCTCTTTATACAGAGATAGCTCTCAAGACAAGAAATAGACCCTGCTGGGATTCTTGGCATAGTGGCATGAATGAAGCAAAGAGACAAACACCCTCTCAGATAGACGGTCTCCCCCGTCACTACAGGTGTCTAATGGGTTAATGGGCTTCTAGGGCGCCTAGCCCTTGGTGGACTAGCAGTAACAATCGATGTGGTACATTTAGTCATAGGTGCTGTGAGGGGTGCACTGAGCTTTTAGGAACAGGATACCTGGGCTTCATTATATGTTATGGATCCATTACACATTCCCTGAAGTAAACATTAAGTTCTCTGTGAGAGGATGCTCCAGTCCAGCAGGGACAAGACTTGGCATTTTGTTTTTTATTGGTCTCCCCTTACCCTTCCCTTCTTGTGCACTCATAGTCACTGTAAAAAATATATCTTGTATAATGATCACTGTGGGTCAGTTATAACAACACTCCCTTTCTTCCCCCTGCAGAATGGATTCAGGCGGTCCAGGCTCTCATGATCCTGTCCATCATCTTCAGCTGCCTGTCTCTCTTCCTCTTCTTCTGCCAGCTCTTCACTTTGCAGAAGGGTGGACGCTTCTTCCTCACTGGAACCTTCCAGATCCTTGCCAGTGAGTTCAATCCTACTTCCTCACAAATCTATCCAGATCAGACAGACATTGCACAGGTAGATTTTAGGCTAGCATCAACACAAATGCGTAAAAAGGGATTTTTATTGGATCTGGTATGACCACAGTTTAAGGCTGAATTTCACTATGAATCAACATCACACAGTCCAAAACCTAAAGGCATTTAATTCACAGCGATATAAAACACACAGCAAACCTCCCATTTGAGGAGCTGAAACCATAATTTTTGCTACTTGACAATCAAGTAAATCTTTTCAGCACTACTCTAATGAGTACAGCAACACTTGATTAGTCTGAAAATACACCACTCACTCAGATGAACCAATATAAGATGATGACACAACATCTACTGTGGCAGAGAATTAAATTAAGAGAGTCTGAGCTAGTTAATAATGGTTTAGTGTTCCGCTTGTCTATTGTACTTCATGCCCTTTGGCCAGAGAGTGGCTCCACTGCCAGCCCATTGTGTCCTTTCTTGGCAGCCCTTTCCAACATCCCAGGTTTGCTCTCTAAACTGTGCCAGCCCATTGCCTGGCACCCAGGTGCCCACTCAGCCGAACAGGAATGACAGTGGGCACACAGCCAACCGCACAAGTTGAAATGTCAGGAAGGCTGGCAGGGCGGGGGTCTGACAAACACATCATGCCATGTCAGACCAGGGAGGCGGGCAGGGCAGGAAAGGCTCGCCATGGCTGACTTAGAGATCAATAAACAGGAGGGATGTCTTCTGAGACAGCACTGACCTGCTTGCCTCCTCTGTAGCGAGGGTTCAACCCAGGACGCGAGCCAGAGAGCACTACACTACAGAGAAACATGATCTAAAAATTGAACAAGATGAGGGCCAGTGTTATTCAGTGCTCTCCTTTTTCCTCGCTGCAGGTTTGTTTGTGATGAGCGGAGCCATCATCTACACGGTGATGAGTCCGCAGTGGGTGGCGGACACAGACGCCTTTGGTTACTCCTACATCCTGGCGTGGGTGGCTTTCCCTTTGGCGCTGATCAGCGGACTCATCTATGTCATCTTGAGGAAGCGAGAATGAGCCATCACTCCATCCCCGTGTTCCCAGTAACCCCCTGCCCAACTGCAAGTGTCATCAGTCCCCCCTCAGATGTAGAAGTTTTCATGCCTGAGTACCAATGGCCCGTGGAGCCACCAGGCCAGATCACAGCGGGAGGGGGTGGGGGGCTAATACCAAAAATCAACGAGCAAACCAACACAAAAACAACCAATACTGTCTCAGTTACAAGATGTATATAGTATCTATGGTTTAAAACCTATTTATAACACTTTTTACATATATGTACATAGTTGTTGTGTTGCTCTGTCAATGGATACGCCTATGAGCTTTGTTTTAGCTGATTAAGTGCCTCAGTGTTTGTTTGTAATGATGAAATAATTAGATGCTATTCTGTTGTGTTTTTTGCCCTTTTTGTTTTAGTAATTGCCAAAGAATTAGTAAAAAAAAAGTTTCTTTAAGTATATTAACCACAGTGCATGTATAGAAATAGAGAGGTTAGAAGGCTGTTTTGATGGGCTCGCTTTACAAAAAGAGTGGTAACATCCAAGGATGTAGCATAGCCAGGAAATATAGATTTGGTCCTTTTCTATTTTTGTGAATTTTAAGTTTCAGTGTTTTTATTTTCAGTATTTTTCTATTTCTTATTTTCAACAAAAGATGGTGCTATGTATTTATCATTCCTATTACTGATAGCAATCATTTACGACGGAGTTACTTTGTTATTGTTTAGAGTCAAACAGCCATTCATTAAAGTGAGAATCAGACAGAGGTACACCCGCTTCTTTAGGGAACACAGTCTATTTCACATCGCATTGTGATTCTTTTTTTTTTTTCCTTCATCATCAGCTACTGTAAAAAAAAAAAAAGAGTTTGGGGTGGTGCACTGATGGAATCAAAAGTGGAATGTCAGTATTATTCTGCAAGTTTGTATAGAGTTGGATTACGGTGAAATTACTTGCTTTTATTTTAGCTCTATTTGCCTTAATTGTCCCTTATTCTGATGTTTTTGTTCACATGGCTGTTAAAATTGCAAGAAGCAAAAATTGCCTATTTAGTAGACTATCGTGAGAAAATAACACTGTGGGGCATTATAGCCTAAGAAAACATCTAACATTACTAGAAAGAAATGCCACTGAGTCGAAGCCATATAAGAAAGTACCAGATGAAAGGATCATATTTAGTATTGACTCTATATGTGAGGAAAAGGACAGAGAGCTTGGCATTGATGATACAAATGTCTGTTTCACAAACTTGAAGTATGACACGCTGCAGTCTCTGCCTACTGACGTCTAGACGTTTTTCTCTTCTACTGTATGAATAAAACGCTGTTTATGTGCTGCGCATAACAGGTGGTGATGACAATCTAGACTCACTTACTCAATAAAACTACTCTCAAATGATCTAATACTGTGTATTCCACTGTTACGAGGGACTGGATTCACGCTAACGCTTGATGCATGCAGAATTTCAACGCATTATTTAGGGCTGATGTTCTGTCTGTAAACTCTGAAACACTACTCTCTGGGCTACAAAAGCATCATGTGGGAAAACAACCAGTACATGGGAATAGACTGACTAATCTACCTGTTCATATGAGATGGATCAAAGATGTCGGAGACTGAAATGCAGTGTGCAGCTTGTGAATTCCTGTGTACAGTCTAGCCAAGCGAGTCTACCTTACAGTATGCCATCACACTCTGGTTGATCAAATGAGCTGCCTCGTGCATGTCGTTGCAAACGCTGTATGTGACTCGTGTTACACACACTGGGGCAAAGGCACGGCGGTGTGCACCCGATGCCAGTTATTCAAAACACGCAGCTTGTGTTTCAGTGTCAACATAGCATCAGAAATAAGAGGACTTGGATGTGTTCCGAACACTGTAAGCAAGGGTCTGTCCTCCACTTGACATCTCCTGTGACATCCTGTAGCTTTTCCAAAACAGAGCTATGTCGTGGCGGATTAAAGTATTTAATTCAGAGCTTACACTGGCTAGTCTGCTGTGGTTTATTTTGCATGATGCTCCTTACTGGGTTCAGTTAGAAGAGGTTGCCTCTAATGACAACTGCCCGACCATTTTGTGTAAAGCGACAGTTCATTTGTCTGTGCCATGTTTACACCTCACCTTCCAAATGCTCTTGATATTACCAAAGCTACTTTGAGTTTAATCATTAAAGGATGTTTCTTACCACCACGATGCTGCTTTTTTTGTGTGTCTTTGAATAACACTACACATTTTACGAGACTCAGGCGTCACAACCTGTGCTTACAGATGACCTCTGATGGTTTGTGATGATATCTATTCCTTTTAAAGACTACAGTCAGTCCACAGCTGATGATCGGTGTCTAAATCTCCAGCAATGAAAGAGTACTCGCAGAAGAAGGATTCTTGTTGCAGGCCTGAGAGGTCACAGCCTCCCACTGCCTCCCCCTCTGACATACCAGCACTGGGTCAAATGGGGACACTGCATTCTGGTCTGCACGTTTGTGTGTGTTAATGCTTTAAAAGTCAGTATATAGTGTTCATATACATTTTCTATCTATGTATATTGTTTGGTGTATACATGTATAATTCCATCCATAAATTCTTTATATACGTTCAGGTAGTTTATCATGTCCTGCACAATATCGCTATCTGGTGGATGCATATAGCTACAGCAACACAGTACTTGCATCACACTAGGTTAGCAAACACTGCCTCTCTGTGGTGCAATATGAGCACTGCAGTTCTGGAGGGAGTGGCGAAACTCGATGTCTCCCTTGGGCCTTACACATCATTTCTTCTTATTATAAATGTTCTGAACCTCATTAATTCTCTATATGATCATTAAGCATTGTCTAGGACGCATCTTGTTTGTGAGGTTGGATACCATCCTCCATTAGCATGCACAAATGTGAGAGGGAGGTGATTTCTCCTCCTTGTCTCCTCTCTATTACCCTTCAGTCAGTCTAATGAATGCTCCTCCTCCAGAGCCATTATGAAGGCTTTTATGGCACAACACATCATTAGAGGTAAAGGCGGAAGACAAATGAGTCTTCTGTATTTGATAAATTGTTTGATAAATTCAGACAAAACGATAATATCGCTGTTACAAAATAGAATATGCAAGAATAGGGTACAGAGAAGCTGGCCAATGAGCAGCTCCAGTGGAGCACCAGGGGGTCAGTTCAGGTCAGGTGAGGCAACAATGAATGAAATATAGATGGCTGGCGAAGAAATCACATGTTTTAGGGACACCACGCACCTCCATAACCCTAGTGCTAGTTTTTATTAGATTGTTGAAGTGAACTTCAACATATTTGGTCTAACTTATATTTATTTATTAGTTTAATATGTCTTGAACATATGTTTAGTCGTTTTCAGTAGGTTGTGGAAGTGCACTACCATTAGAACACACTAACAAAATGTATTTTTATTTTGACACGGTGATATGGTGGTTAGCACTGTCGCCTCACAGCGAGAGGGTTGCTGATTCGAATCCCAGCTGGGGCCTTTCTGTGTGGAGTTTGCATGTTCTCACCGTGTCTGCGTGGGTTTTCTCCGGGTTCTCCAGTTTCCTCCCACAGTCCAAAAACATGCCCGTGTTCGGTTCATTGATGACTCTAAAATCACCCGTAGGTGTGAATGGTTGTCTGTCTCTGTTCGTCTCTATGTGCCCTGCGATTGACTGGCGTCCAGGGTGGACCTCGCCTCACGCCCGATGTCAGCTGGGATCGGCTCCAGCGACCCCATATATATATATATATATGTATATTATTTTATCATTTATTTATCTAGTTTTACATTTTTTACACTTGTCTTTGTCAGTTTAATTATATTTAACGATCAAGAAAATGTGCAGTGAACAATATGGTTTTTAAGAATTTCAATAAATGCATGGATAGTGAACGATTTAACAGTCCTAACTTATACACAGTGTTGTTGAAATGAACATAGTACATTGGAGAAAAACTCAAAAGTGCAATGCATGAGAGTGAGGTTCTCTCTCACATAGGAGTAACCAACTAGGACCGAGCCCAAAGTGTACTCTCTCATCTGTACACCTTTCTTTCAAATCTGGATTTGTCTGAACTGAGTGAACCTCTTCCTAAATTCACGCTCACACTCATATATGTGCCCACGCACACACAAACACGGTGACTACAAATGTGGTGAGACAAAGCAGGCAGACACCAGACATATTCATCACGTCACTCTGAACCAATACCAGTCTGGAAAGAATTGCCGGGTCCCTGTCACATTAACTCTAGTGATGATAACAGATAAACATTCTGTCAAAGCTTGCCATTTGATTTAACCCCCGCCTGGTTTTTGGCAGTTCAATCAGCATAATAAACGCCTGCCTTCAGATGCACTTTCCTCAAGCAGCACACTTTTGCTATGTGTGTGAGAACAGCAAAAGAATGACGTAAAAAGAAGAAAGTCTAAAATCTGTATCTACCAAGTATTGACTGATATGCATTATTACCTTTGTGCTTAATGGGTGTCTGGGGGTTACATGCATCATTGTTTTGCCATCACGGGGTCAAGGACACGCTTATAAAACAATCACTTTTCCCGTCAATGTCTTAAAACCTCCCCTTGTCTTGTCCACCCAATGTCACAATCACCGCCTGCAATTCCTTTTTTTTTTTACCTCGAGCCTACTGGGAGATAATTTTTCTAATTTCTGGAACACATTGAGGGGGGTTGCAAACAGAAGGTCCGCCTTAATCTATCACAGCTCCTCCAAGGGTGCAGGGGTGCCCAGTGACAGGCACAAAATCGCAGAGTCGGTGGGGAGGAGGGCAACAGACGCAATTAAGGCTCATGAAATGCAAATGGTGCTTTATGTGAGGGGTAGGGGTTGGAGAGGAGGGCCAGGTCTCTCCTAGTTTCGCTGCCATCTGCTTGCCATCACCACCAGTGGAAGAACCTCTGGGTCCTGGTAATTTGTAGCTTTAATAATGTTCTCCCTCAGCTGGGGAAGAAAGAGGGAGATGGGGATGAAGGGGGCCGAGGACGTGCAGCTGGCTAAGATTAGATATAGATTAGCTGGTCAGATCACACAGAGATCTGACCTCTTACACTTTAGCACAGACATAAACACACTTACATGTTCACACGCAAGCATGCGTACACATGCATTACATGTGCGGGCAGACACACACATTCAGTCCCACTTTTGCTTCCACCACTACGCAATACTTGCCTACACCCCATCAAAGTTGACTCTGATCTAAGGTGTGCCTCTAGCCGACGGGGTCCATAAATCCCTGAGGACATCTGGAGGTTATTTAGGAACATGATCCCTGGCCGCTGGGGGGCCGAGCCGTAACCTCAAGAGCAGATTTGGTCCCTAACTTTCCCCGGAGCGCCGTTGCAAGGGGTCAAAGTGGACACAGTGTGTTTTTTTTCCTTTCCCCCCAATGACACACAATCATTTGTCATGTGGAAAAGAAGGGTCTTATTGAACCTTCAGACTTATATCCACCACCGTACCCACCCATTTCCAAAGTCAAGACCGGGCCAAGGTCAGCACCACACGCACCTGACCTCTGACCGTGTGTGCGTCCATCATGCTCAGGAAATAAAGCAAAGATTGACAGCTGATGAAGTCGGGGACTGAATCAACTTCAGCTTCTGCCATACATCAAAATCACTTCCACGGACATGCACTTGCACTGAGGGCCTAATCATTTTATCAGCGACGAAAGAGCAGAGAAGATGAAGTAGTGCGCTGGACGTGGCACAATTAGAAGGACAGGGCCTTTGTGGTAGATTCAGAGCAGGCAGTGGTGTGGAAGTGTCAATCTTTGAAAACGGTTGGATGATGAATTAAACATCAGTGAGTGCACGTTTAGCAGCTGGAGAACATCGGTGAACATATGATAGCCAACAAAATGGCTCCCTTTCTCCCTTATGAAACTGAAGTGGCACTTGTAACACTTACATTGACGAGCCACACATTTTTCCATCAGAAGGTGTCTCTCAAAAGATGGATGGTTTTTTAAGAGGAACGGCCTTTGACGGCACACCATCTGCGGCGTGGATCCACCCAATCCGGATCATATGTGTTGTTACATAAACGATCATGCATGACCAGCGTGATGGCCACATGCCATACAAGAAAGTCAAAGCATGTGCCTGCACTGGACTTTCAATGAAACCCGCTCTCAAAGGGGCGCAGTAGGAATCTCTCAGCTCTATATGGAGCAAATAACACAGGCGATGTGTCACTGTACATATGGCGTTTAATACACACACCATACACAAAGCCACACAGAAATGACTGCAGTTAGAGCAGGCTGGGCTTTTTCAGGATGGGGGCTTAAAGAGACAGGCTCTGAAACTGAACTTTTCAGGTATATACAGGTATATTCAGACAGACAGTATGAGAGAAATAATGTTTTTTAAACATTAAAGCATGTAAACACGTTCTAGTAGAAATCCAAAGTATAAGCATGAATCAGAAAATTATAGGACCTTTAAAGCTTCTGTACTCAAAACACTGAGGAAACATGGTTCTCACTGATTGTTCCCCAACTCGTCAAATACCGACGTTTTTGGCCAGCCCCCTGACACACAAGGCATTCACATGCACGCATGACCGGACCAGCTATCAAAACAAACAGAGGAACTCAGATTACAACACACGCAGAGGGGGAGTGACTTTCTCTGCTCAGGATGCCAATACTCCACAATATCTTTATATAGTAAATGTTTGTTTTCTTCTGTATTAATGTTCTAAATATCGAGTACAGACTTCTAAGCAGAGGGAACCAGGCACACAGACAGAGACACACAGATGGCTCTCATGAGGTCCAGTAAAGCGTCATACTGGTCGGATGGACGGCAGTAAAAAGCTCTCTAAATGGTGTCGATGAAGCCTCATAAATTCCCCAGGCAATAACAAGACCTCCTAGGGGAACGGGGTACTCAGCAGCCGAAGTTATTCGGAGCTGTGCTGCATTTGAAACTTTGAGAGCCACATTCATTGGGAGTTATGTTGATACATTTCCAAACATACAAACAGGACCCTAACAGGTGTTTGTACAAGAGAGAGATAAGGGTAATAACATCAAGCACCAACACAATCATAGGGGACTCTAAATCAGCCAGATGGAGCAGGAGCAGACAGCTTTATGAACCAGAGACAAAACTGCTGGGACAGTTCCGGGACTGACATGAAATTAGAATAAATTCCTCTCAGTATGCATCTCTTCTGCATGGACTGCACTTACTCTTACTCTGCAAAGTTCAGCAAAAATGCTCAGACACTTCAAACCCAAAAAGTTTGGACATTGCAAATGGTGAAGTGCCTCGTCATGCAGTTATTACCACAGCAGCAGCCTCTGTTCAGTCTTTTCTGTACTCTTCTTCGACACTTCGATTGATTTTAACACAGCTGAATATAATAATATAAGGTGCAAAAGCCTTAAAATAAAACAATATTAAAATTAAGTGTGCTTTATAACATTATGCATCCTGTCTGTTTCGGTGCCAAGAACGAGCTTTGCTGCCACTATCTGGACAGTGTGTGTGAGAGCACCGAATCTCCTTTCTGCTGTAGAGCCGAAACTGTATCAGCAGACGAAACAAAGAATGTCCTCGAACTCTCAGAGGATATCCTGAAATGAATACCCAAATAATTTATTTACAGCTCTGAAAGGCGCATATGCAACTCCTAATTATGATATCACTTTCCTTTTGAATAATTGAGCTGAGCCAAAAAAAAGGCTCTAACCGAAAAAAAAACAACAGTCTTTCGGTCCTTAGAAACACAGAGATTCAGACCAAAAAGGCTAATGAAAGTGTGATTAGTAAACCTAATTAGTCAGCTACTTTTCCAGCCTACACATGTCCTGAAATCACCATTCATGTATACGGAATAGAGGCAGGGTGATTAGTAGAACAAAGATGAATGCTGTAATCTTCTCTCAATGGAGTGTCAGCCATGGCCCATGAGAAGATAGCGGGCCCGGGCTGATAGCAAGGGGGTTGTCGGGGCTGGTAAGTGCCCATGTAGCTGGGAAAGCTGAGGAATCCCAGGACAAAGGAGCAGGGCTGAGGGAAGATAAGATAGGACACAGTGGCATGAATATCCACCACCAAGGCCATACTGCATTATGCATGTATGGAAACAGAACAAAGAGAAAACATATAGTGTACTGCATATGCATACAGTACACAAGCTTCACACACCATCACACTCAAATTAAATTCTATGAAGTCCAATCCAATATGTATTCCACTCGTCCAACCCCACTACATTTTATGGTTTTGTACTACCCCCATCAAGAAAGTGTATATTCACCACAGTTTACAGTGAATTATTCTCATCATGCAATAAGAAGAGCTCAGAAAACAGTGAAAAATCCAAATCATCTACTGAGTATGCATGCAGCATCTGAATAAGTAGATAAATAAATAACAAGCACAATTTAAAATGGGATTTAATGGTCCCATATTGTGCTTATTTTGTGTTTCTTCTAGAACATGTTTACACGCTTTAATGTTCAAAAAAACACATTATTTCTGCTCATACTCAGTGCATGTACATGCACAGCAGTAACCCAAAATATGGTCATACCCTGGTTAAGGGAATAATCGGATTATTGAAGTTCCCCCAGTAAACATGAGCGGGATGGTAATGGGAAAATTACTGGAGTAATTCCACCTCCAGTACAGTAGGTGGCACTCCGCCAACATACAGCTGGTTGGAATACAGATTTCTTTCCAGTTCACCTTTGTCAAAATCACAAGCAGGGGCAAAATGGCTGAGTTTTGGACAGAGTAACAACAGAAACAGGTCATCTTGGTAGTTGGCGAAGTCCTTCCTCGGTTTAAAGGTAAAGCTTGTGTTGTGTTTTTTTTCATGTTGTTTTGGGTGCGCTGCTTCCTGGTTTATTCTATTTCCAGGTCAAAAGCCACTGCCGTGGAGTGGGGAGGGGGAGTTATAACCTACGGAGCATATGCCGATGCAAAACCCAATAACACTCCGGTTAAACTGTTTACACGCATGAATACCCTGGTTACCAAAGGAGTTATCTAGGTCTGTAAACACGGGTAGAAAACTCTGGGGTAGGGTGTTTACATGGCTTTTGAGGAAACCGGAATATTGCCTGAATCCGAATATAATCAGGTTTTAAAACTGCATGTAGACACACAAGTGTCTGCCTGAAATGCTCAGTTTTAGCACCTGTCTCTTTAAGACCCCGTCCTGCAAAAGTCCAGTCTGCTCTCATTGGTCAGTGTTTTGGAGTCTTCCGCATATGTGCTTTCTGCGTCTCTGCTCCGTCATTGCAGCTGGGGAATGACAGTAACAGCACTGTAGCAGCACATTCTACGTTTATATAGTATGTTTGTGACATCACAACCACACAGAAGTCCTGACAGCTCAATTAAAGACGCAGCCTCTGCATACAGGCTGTGTACTTTTCTCTGTGGATTGAGCGTTTTGATATTTTCACAGTGTTTATATACAGTAGCACCTCAACCTATGTTATAATTTAAAAAAAACACATGTAAATAACTTTTTACAATATGGGACCTTAAAGCCTGTTTTTGGTCATATACCTTAGTCCCGACATGAAAAACGTTATGTGGTAGATGGAAACAGGGTAGAATTTGTAAAAATCATATTGGTGGCTCTGTCAGATAACATTTAAATCCCTTCCAGAGCATGCATCCAGCATAACTGAGTATAGGTTTAATCACTGTAACAATAAGTCAAGTCAATTGAGTATATAGCCCAATATCATAAATTTGCCACAAGACGCTTGGGATGAGGACAAATTAAAAACAAAAGTGATGTAATATGAAATACCTATATAACAATAGGTTAAAATATGTGGTTGATATATACCATATATGTCTGCATGTATATGTCTGCATGTGTGTGTGCATGTGTATGTAAAGTCTGAATAGCTTTGCACAGGACCATTTTGTCTAGCCCCCTGTTGGCCTGACCCTGAGAGCCTGCATAAAACCCCTCATCCCCAGAAGCACTGTTGCACTTGTAGCTCGGTGCTGTAAATCACACACACACACACACACACACACACACACACACACACACACACACACACACACACACACACACACACACACACACACACACACACACACACACACGCGCACACACACGCACACACACACACACACACACACACACACACACACACACACACACACACACACACACACGTACGTCTGGATAATGTTCACACTGCCACCACTCACACCACTCAGCCCCTAGATGCTTTCTCCTTCTATTTCTCCCCCTAACAATCAAAGGCCATATGGCAAACATATTCCTACGGTTCATTGGCTTTTATGGCTGTTGTTTAAAGAATGGGCCATGGCTTGGTTGAGGGGTGTTCCGGGGGCCAGTTTGAAGGGCAGAATAATATAGTCTACCCTCAGTCCATTAGAGGACCTTTATTTCTATTAGTCCAGTCACTAGGCACTCTGGGACCATTGAAACAACCCTGGTTAATTAGGAAAGAAAAACATAAGCACATAACATGTTTAAAAGCAAAGTAGATTGTGCACTGCTGACGATTTGTTCTGCCCCTCTGCGCTTGCTCCCTGGGTATCAGACTTTTATGCATCATTTGACCACTTCACTGGAGCTAATTGTGCTTCACTGGGAGATTCAGCAGCCACATTAAATGGATTGTCTAGATAAAATAAAACTGAGTGCATTCTGCTTAAAGTGTCTTAATCATACATGAAAGTGACTTTGGGGGTAGTGCTTGCAAAAAGGTTATTCACTCTGCATCAAAAGTTAATGGTCCACAATATTTGGCAAGAGTGCCCAAGACAGCAAAGTGCCACCAAAGCTAAAACACACTGGAGGTGTTGACATGAGGATATTTGCAGAAATGTGTTCCCTTACAGGGAGGGAGCAATAATTCAGCAACATTTGGAAACCTTGACTTGCCACTTAATCCTTTCCACTGATCCAGAACAGAAACTCTGGTGACAACCCTCTAGACTAACGTGTCAACTTTCTCAAAAACGAGCTGCCACAACATTAGAGGGAAACTAAACACAATAATAAGGAAATCAATCTTCAAGGCATTTCATGCCTATTTGGCTCATTCGGCAAGGTGGAGTTTAGAGTTTAACCTCTCTCCTTTCTGTCCGTAGTGACTTTTTCACAGCAAGCTGTAAGTCACTTGGACAAGCGTCTTGCACCTCGCCGCTGACCTGCATCTGGACAGCATCTGGGGTCACCGAAGTCACCACGGCAAGTGCTAAACCATCTGGAAACTTCCTCCTTCATTTTGAGGGGTCACTGTGAGGAGGGTTGATGAAGGGGACCGCTACACTCGAGGAATGAAAGATGGGGGGATTTGGGAAGGAATAAATAAAAGTGGAGAATAGGGCAGAAAGTGATTAGCTGTAGACTATGTTTTGGGGAACTGATTTTAACTGTTGATGATTACCATACAGCGAATTCAGCAGTATGCAAGATGAAATACTCTCTCACAAACCACTCAGCACTAAGCACTTTAAAAATGAGAGGACCTCTGTTGAGAGATCCTTGATTGTTGTGGTCTATTAAGTACTTTTTGGAAAATGGAAACAATTAGATGTTAATAGTTAGTATTCCCTAGTGGTAACCGTTTAGAAAACATCCTCCTCTTCCTCTTGAATCTTTCCTGTTTTATCTGTCTCTCAGCTAACATGGGCCAGTTGAAAGGGTCTTTCTGTGCTCAGATATGCAAACACTTTCTGTTGAAGGGTGAGGAGTCAAGAGAAACATTCTGCACCAATTAGAAAACAAGTGTCCTCGAGAGAACATTATACTTTCTTTGCTAGAGAGTGTAGTGCTCAGCGTAAAAGGGGAAAAAAGGGGGGATAAACATCACCCGGACAAAAGAAGAAGGGCAGTGAAGTGGGAGCTCAGTGCCTTGGACTACTTGAAACACTTGAAAGATTTCTCTGTGGAGCCCTGGGGTGGACTCTCACTCAGCATGAAGGATCCCGCTACAGAAAGTAAACAAGGCCCTGTGAAATCAGAGTGAAATGTTTTAGACTCAGAGGATGGATTGAGGAATAAATAGGGGATGTTAATCAAAGGGGGGTGTTAATCAAGTGATGGGGAAGTTTTGCAGTGTAAAGTGAGGGAGGATAGGCTCACGAACGGGCAGGGATGTGAGAGTAGAAGGAGTGATAATTGAAAGCAGATTACAGAGTCGTTAGTCTCAGGTGAAAGCTGCAGGACACACCGAGATGTTGTATCGGGAGTTAATTGCACCATGGGAGGCGCAGTTACTGAGGGGCTATTGTTCCATTGCTGCTGCGTCTCACAGCCTTGTAATTAAAAAAAGTCATTCAGATCCAGACAGACAAAAAGATGGCATCAGATAGAAAATATAATGTCGTTGCTCAAAGTCGGTGAGGAAGATTACATATTGAAAAGACAAATTAAAGCAGATAAAAGGAACACTTGAAATATATTTGAATTTTTTAACCTTGGATTTAATGTTATGACAATGAGACAGGGACAGTACTCTTAACAAGCCATTTTCTCATATGAACTCCCAAGTATGAGTACGAAATGTCTGACAAAACAGCTCCTTGACATTGTCTGAAGTTGCCCTTTCACACATGTAGCACACAACAGAGTCAGGGTGGTGCCTGGGTGGAGTGTACAGGAGACAGGACAACGACACAGATTACACAGCGGTTCAATAATTAATAAAGTAAATTTGGTCATGAAAAAATAAGTCTCTTGCCTTACCTTGAATTTGTCTGAAGATTCTGTTCCTTTGTTTGGAAGTTTCTGAATCTCGTTGTCTCTCCAGTTAGACATTGTCATTGGCGTTCTTGTGTAAACCCTTCTACTTCACCTGTAGTTGTAGTTGTTTTCTTCTGGTTTCGCACAAGCCACATGATAGAAGCACATGGGCTCAATCGGATATTATACAGACTTTGTACCAGGGAGCTGGCAGAAAAAAGTCTGTCCAACTGATTGGGAAATTTGCATTCCCACATACGGCACCGCCTCTTAATGTCTAGGTCATTTCCGGGTTTCCAGTGGATGTGTGAAAGGGGCTATACGGAAAGGGTCCATGATGGCATCACTGTATTACAGGCTGTTTAGCACACTGGGGCTTCAGCAGATCTCTGCTTACAGGGAAGGAAATAGCATCAACATGGAGGGGGTCACCTTTTCAGGAAGGAAGACGGAAAGTAGAAGTTAGTGATACACCATGTGATCCATTGCTTGTGCAATAGTTTAAACATGTTTTAGCCTGTTTGGATCATAACATTTTTTTTTCTTTGTACTTCTTCCAGCCAGCTTTTCAAATAACATACCACAAAAACAACACTTTCTCTTTAAAATAAAAGACATGTAGACTACAAGAGTAAGATTTTTCCACTAGTGTAACTTTTGTTGATAAGCCCTCAAGACCACAAAAGAGAATCATTACTGACAGGCTTGGGAATATTTGAGGCTGCTCATGTTCTTCAGTTGTGTGGAATCAATAGGAGCTCTTGGTTCATTCACTATTGAGCTAATGGTAAAAGCAATGGGACCCTGGGAAGTGCTTCTCATTAACAGAAACTAGCTTTTAATGATGTCCCGTCTCATTTAGACTGATGAGAAGAATTGATCCTTCTGCTGGCCATTGACTGCCTACTGTTTGACCTTTGGACCCATGTTACTGTGGTTAAACTGTAAGCCTGCCGAAACAGATTTATACGAGGTCAGGTGCTCTGCATCTGTCACTGTAGGCCCACACATGTAGCAGGAGGAGGAGAAGATGGTGAAAGTTGAAAATGTGGAGGGAAGAAATGAGCACAAGCATGATAATGAGAAGTTGAGGAGGAGGTCAGGGATACGGCTAATGGGTGATGATGAGGGTGAAAGTGATGTTACGATGTTGCTGATGTTGCCCTCTCTGTACCTCGGGGCACTGTCTCCCAGCTGATCCCACAGGCCCTGTCTATACCCTCCTAGACACTGTTCCATCCTCACTAGTGACCCCCCCTCCATAGCCGACGGGCAGTAGTGACAAATGACTGACAGAGCAAGCACCTTGTTGTCCGTGTGTTCAGGGACCAAGTAAAGGTGCTCCGTGGTCATTATATAAAGAAGACCAGGGGCACTGCAGGGGAAGCCCCAAATGATTTCACCTCTGTGCCCTCAGCTCACCTATTTATATGCTAATGACCCTATGAAACTGTCTGATGTGCTAATTTGTAACAGCTTGGCCAATCAGTGGGGAGCTCTTTGGTTGCCATGGTGCCGCTCAGCAGGAGCACCCTGGTACCAGGGTGAGTTCTAAAGGCGGCAGGTGGACAGCAGGACTGTTTGGTTCCTGTCCTGTCACCTCACCTCCTTCATCTGGCTGTGGACACCAGCTGTGTCCCACTTCCAAGTGTCATGACCCCAAGATAACTACCATGGAGAGGTCACTTTACCTTGTTAAGATATGTAGTTTTCCCCCGCTGTAGTGTAAAAAAACCCACAGTCTGATGCCAATTTAGGACAAATTACTGGATGAGAATTTTTCAGAAGACAGCACAGCAGACCTGAAGTGACTATCTGATTGAGATTAAACTTAATTAAAAACTACACTAAAAAGTGGTTCACTGAATTAGACACATATTCAATAAACTATAATGCAGGAAAAATACATCTAGACAAGCACATTTTGTATGAATGTGGGTTTGGATAGATTTCTGTGATTGCATGATAATGGGGTCATTTGAGGAGAAGAGTTTTGGAGACGAATAAAATGTCATAATTTGCCATTTTGGTCATGGCTAGAATAATTATTCATAAAGCACACAATAGAGTGCTGCAGAAATAAGTCAGCATTTTTTGCCCTTGTCTAGAAATCAGTAAATACCCCACTTGCAAATTTTGAAGCTTGTACGCGTCTTAAAAAGAGAATGTAACTAACAAGTGGCTAAATGACCATTCAGAGGTTGTAGGGGAGATTACACGTCACTGTCAGTTTAGTGGTGGTGACATTGGCGTCATGCATTTATGCTTCATAAATCATAAAAGTGGTGTTCTTTTGTGAAGATAACGTTAATTCACCAAACATGTAAATTTCATCAACTTTAAGAATTAACTTCAAGTTTATCATCTGCAATAAACCAAAATCCAATGGAAAAATTCAATCAGCTCTTTGTTGAGGGAACCACAGTGATGCTAACGCCCGAGTTGGTCTACAAAAATATGTTATCCCTGCAGCACTCTATGATGTGTACAAATACTGTCGTTTGAGGCCATCAACTGTACACATATAAATAATCCCCCCCAAAAAAGAGAAAACTCTGATTCCTAATGTCAATGTTGGATAGGAAATCATGATACATCTAATTTATGTGGCTTGAATGACTTGTTCTAATATTCAATGTTATGCCGCTCGCTTGAACGCTTCAAGCGAGCGGCATAATTTAGCCTGTGGTGGACTTTATTTGCTCAGCATTTAAAACAATAATATACCCTCTTCTTCTAAATAGCGCTTTATACACTTACAGCTGTGTTGGAGCTACCACAAGTCAAATGCAAATTACAGTTAACTTCTTTTGAGAAATCCAGTAAATCACTTGGGGATATTTGAATGCTAATGTGAGTAAGCAAAATGAAAGAGGTTATCCCCCCTCACTCTGAAAGACCACAAGTACCCTAATCCCCAACAATCATCTCAAAATGAACCAACTTTCCAGTGGAGACAGTGGCTAAACAATGAGACTCAGCTTCCTTTCAAAGTACCATCAAATCAGTCATTCTGTCATTAACGAGCTGTTGTAAAAAACACATTGTCTTTGCCAGTGGGAATGAGGAGCAGTGCAGGGGTGAGGGGAAGAGGAATCCCCATTCACAGGATACTTTCACTGTAAAGAACTCTCTTCACAACAGATTCCTCCCACCTCCTCCTCCTCCTCCGGTCTATATGGCACTGCCACTGAAGTCCATGCTCCAATTAGGCCATCCAACTCAATAAGAAGGGGAATAATCTGGCTCTTTGCCTATTAATGGATGAGACATTGGACCTGCTGGTGACTCCAATAAAGCTTCTTGGTTCTTTTCAGGAAAGATGGAATAGTATTAGGGGAAGAGAGACAATAGCATTAGGTATCCTCTCTCACCAAGGCCTACACAGCCCTTTTCCCACTGAATTGCCAGTAGAAAGAGGATAATTGCAGATTGATTAGGCCTAATGGACTAATTCTTTAACTTACACCATTTGCTAACTTTTTTTCCACTCCTTTCCCCCGTCTTCTGTGCTCCTTGAGCAAAGAGAGAAAGCGCTCTCATATGCTGTAAATCAGACATTGTGAGCCACATTAAGCCCTTACCTTGTTCAGCAGCTCACAATGCACTTTTGTTTCTAGAAAAATATTGCCACTTCACCAGCAATTACTCTTGAAAGTGAGTGTTACTTGTTGATTGCCATTCGAGTAAAAGCGACATAAATTTAAATGTGCAAAAAAAGTATGGGTTGCTAGGTGATGGATGGTGTGCTTGTCACCTGTGTCTCGACCCCAAAGACAGACTAACATTAAGGGACCTTGCTTAGTTTCTTATGCCAGTTGAATTGGTTTAGAGCCCCATCAATCTTCGTTATAGCTTGTAATAACTAGTCTGTCAAAACACTGAAAACTTGGCATGGCCGTAGAACAGCATGAACAATTTGCGCTATCAGAAATTAAAGGGCCTAGCTGTAGACGTCATGGAATGTCAGCGCACGGTGGTTGATGGGGGCAGGAAAAACTAAATGAGGATCATTAACTGGGAATAAAACTCCTGCGAGTAGATGCATGCCATACAAAGGGGTATTTCTCTGGGCCTGTTTGTGTGGCATGTTGGCTTTAGCTGCAGATGAGACGATAACTGCTTTAAAAGTGTTTGGCTGATGGGACTACGAAGCATCAGCCAAAAGACCAATTATTCAGTCTCACCTTTACCTAAAATGTCTAACATCCCCAGTTACCCAATGGTACTCATGATGTATATTTACCAAATTTGGGCCCAATTAGAAGAAATGGGCCTTGCAGTTTAAAGTATATTACCATGCGGATTTGATTAAGCACCGTAGAGGCTGCAGACTGATTGTTATTTCTGAGAGCCTCAATACCATTCAGTGATTTACAGCATTAAGGAGACGTTTGAATAGAACGGATGTGTGGAAAATTGCCAATTATAGCTGATCTAAAAAAAAAGAAATTACAGATTGGTGTTGGTGCTACCAAACCAGTATTTCTCATCTTGGAAAAGCATTTAAGGACAAATCTAAGTCATCATCACCTCCAAACAGTTTCATTTTACAGCACATTTTGGGCCATCTTTGATTAGGAGACTGCAATATAACAACGCTAATGCTGACATTTGTTAACCCACTGCAGGAGTGGAGGTGGACAGTGTGGTGTGATCCACTGTCAGAGTTCAGCTGTGTTTGGTGTCCACAGTGCACAGGTTAAAGATTGATGTCTGCCCTAATCCCCATCTCCTCCCACACACATACATACACACACATTCACTTTCTCATCCTTTGTCCCTGCAACTCAAAGCAGAATCAAAGAGAGCATTGAGCAGACCTGGAGTGCCAGCACACCCCACTGCACATGAAAAACTGATAGGTTCCTTTTCGAGCCTTGAGAGGTAAGCCCTGAACTTTGAGGTCCTCATGGTCCCTGTGCACTTTGACACAGGAGGACAATGGAAGCCCTATCTCCAGCTATAACGCAAGCACAGAAGAAGGGACAGAAAACCATTCAACCCGTCATTAACCCTTCTGGCTGGCTCTGGAAACCAGAGAATGGGGTAGTTCCACCGTAACCCCCTGTCCTATACACCTCATGCACCACCCTCCCCAACACACCAACTACCCTCCAGCGGTACAGCCCCCTTTTGTCCTATTGTGCCATGAGTGATGGATTCTGGCGGATGGGAGGAAAATGAGGGCCACAGAGAGTTTCATAGGCTTGATTGGCAACTTTGGCTATGCAAACTGTCAAGAGAGAAGGCAGGAATAACTATGGTACACCTAAATGGGCTGGCCCAAAAAGCATAGAGGGCAAGGGGCATAGTGTTGACACATAATCATAATGATAAAGAAAAAAGTCCCTGTAGAGAGACCTTGTGTGCAGCTTGGCCTTTTCTCTGGTGGGTTAACTTGATCTCCTGTGAATGCTGATGGAGGATCATGCAGATATTTTGGGGGGCGTAGAGAAAGCTGACGGTGTTTTACGGAGGCCTCTTTTGAAGCACAGGGGCATTATAAATGCTAAATACCAAGCCGGACCCAGATGATCACCATGGCCTGCGGCAATCAATAAGTGAATGGAGACCAGGTGGTGATGGCGCCATTCAGAAAGAAAGGAGGAGGACCAGGGTTTTACCAAGTGGGACAGGAGTCAAAACACAATGGAGGTTAAAACTGGGAGATCATAAAAGTGATTGGACGCTCTTGCACACATCAGCGGCAAAGCTTTGATTAAGCACAAGCCGAGATGGAGGAGGATCAATAGATGTGTGTAGGATCTCAAAGCCCTGAGGGAGGACATACGCACAGAGGAGACTAAAGCAACACTGACTAATTTTAAGGATATCGCTCTAAGATTATGGTATCTGACAACATCTTGAAACCTATATTTGCTCATTTTCAAAACAGACATTATTCACATATGGTGGTAGGGGTTTGAAAGCATTTTATTCTCCTTTAAGTCGGCACTGATCCCCATATCATCCTTTTGAATCCTTATCAAATCTATTTAGGTCTAGTTTTTGCAAGGGAGCTTTACTCAGAAATTAACAAGATTGAAATATTCAATTGAGACAATGTTGACGTGATAAAATAGTTTGTTTCATTAGCGATGACTCAACAATGTTGGTGTTGGTGAAGGGCATAAAATCTAAGAGCAGTGGTTCTTTCTCTAAGGCTCTTTGGTCAAGTAGACAACAGCATGCACAGAGAGCATATTAACCAGATAGTTTCAAACCAATTAATTTGGGACTTTGGGTAAGTTACTTACTGAATTAATGTCAATTAGTTACAGCTGATATAATCTGCCACGGTAGATGTTTGTCATTTCCAACAACATAGCAACAGTAATCACCAACTAAAAATTAAAAGCCTGCTACGTTAATGTTTTTTTTTTAATGTTCTGTTCTTCCATGTAATTTGTAAACATTGTTGTTAAGTCGCCATGTATCTGGTGATAAAGCCCTATGGCCCATGGATGAAAGCCATATATATATATAAATATAATCACAAGCGAAGTTTTCTTTCAACCTGCAGCGGTCGATTCACTAGAGAGGGTGGGCAGAGCTAACACAACAGACTCGCTCATGAACTCACTCGTGTGTGAACTTTTTTTCTGGTCTCTGCTTGCGTTCCAAGTAAACGGTTACTATGGCTGAACAAACAAAGAAAATAGCAATGAAAACAGACTTCAAGAACAAGTGAAAGTGAAATAAAAAACCCACCAGCAACTATCGTTTTATCGCCATAGGTGCAGCCAGAGAGAAAGAAACAGAGATCTTTGAGATTGTAACTTTAAGACATTGCTTTTCGATAAGTGCTTTAACTTTTATTTGAGGTCAATGCTCATACATGTTGATGATATTTCTCAACTCACCACAATCATGATCCACCTGTGTGCAATATGTTTGCCAACTACAGTGAAAGGCAGTCCACCTGTTCTTTGAACAAGCTAATGTATTAATGACTCTGCACAGCATGTGATCCAGCTGCTTTGCTGTGTCTAATGGGATCCAGGTACGGGTTTCGCCTTCACTTAACTCTAATCCTTGCACACTTGATACTTTCTTATATGCGACTGTAATGTAAACATCATGCAGAGGCTCGCAGAGCTGCTTAATGTGATTGCCAAAGGAGGGGGAGGCGAACATTAAAAGATAAGCTTTGCCCATAAACCGTTAAACATTAATATGGATCAGGTGAAATCCCTTTTCTTCTCACTCAAGGGAGCTGCATCCCAATGAAGAGACGAGAGCAAGGGGATTTTACTTCCGTGCTGATTGAGGAACAATATGAAACAATAAACCCAAGTGTTTCTTATTTACCGTTTTTGTTTAATGTGTTTTTAAGTGTGCCAGTGTAGTTAAAAGCAGCACTGCCATATGTTGGCTTGCCTTGTTCTAGTTAATCAAATGATAAATCACCAATACAGAACAGCTGCTGTATGGCCACAACTGCACTCATCTGGCTTGACTTAAAGAAAACGCTAGTGTGTGCAGAATGAGAAAGATGCACACTTATGAACAGTATTTACTGTATACGTAACAATGTATTTACATTTAAAAAAAAGTCACTGTTAATCTCTCTTCATGGTCACGAAGCAATCTGTAAATGTTAATTGTCTAAATGACTGATTGTACATCAAGTACAAGCTTTACACATAATCATTTTTTATGTGATCAGTTATAATTGAGCACATTCCCGTATTTCATTTGCATTCGCAGTATCACTCCATATTGATGTCCCCTTTGGATTACATGGTTTTTAATGAACCCGACATCGGTGGGAATAATCATAGTCATTTTCATGCACTGAATGTTAATCATATATCGCTGCTCTGGCTTTAATTACTGCCATGCTGCAAGTCGCTGCATTCATTAATGTAATTAATTAACATATTATTCTGAATAGTATCCGGATTTTCTCAGCGGTGGCAAAAAAAGAAAAAGATTATGCGTTAAAAACTGAGGAATCAATATTGTAAATGTGATTTCTCTTGCTGATGCATAATGAAAATCCCAAATCAAATCATTTTCCCAGGTGAGGTGTTCTGACTCGAAAAAAGCACCCTGTGGTGTTCTCGCTGAAATATCTTATATACCTTCAACATCTCTCATCAAAACATACTGCATGTGTCCTTCAAAGATCTAATAAACATGTTGAATGCATACCTACCTCATGACACATTTACACCACTTTTTTTAAAATTTTGAAAACCTGTGTTGTTTGAATTGGCTTTGGGTCTTCTTCTCTTTCGCTACCTTTTACGATATACTCAATGTTGCTCAACAAACACCTGTCCACAGTGTGTTTGCTTGGATGTGCATTCTTCTGCAGTCTTACTTGAGACAAGAACCAGAGATTCAGTTGAGACTCTAAAGCTTTTACTTGGCGGGGGTCTCTGGCTCGAGCTACATCCACACTACTACGTTTTAGTTTTTATATCCTTTTCTATGTCTACACCTGGTGTTCACACTTCTCCGGCGTTTCCAAGCCCTTAGAATGGAGTGAGCTAAACTGAGTCTCCACTCACTTCTACTGAGTCCAACATGGCTTCTTCCAAAATCTCAGTTCTCCCCAAGGGCTTACAGGTAGGAATGTGTTTTCATCCAGTTTTACATGCTATGAGGTTGAGTAATTAATTCAAAAATTGTAATGTTGAGGTTGAATGTTTCTTTAAACTTTCTTAGAATGACTTTGCATATCCCGAGGGGGAAGTCATTCAGCTGTATGAAACTCGCAGTGTTTGTCCTTTTATTAACCAGGTCTGAGGATTGCTTTACTTGGAACCTCGGAGCTGTGAGTGCTGATGAGCCAAAGCTCCCCCGGTGAGAGTGTAATTACAATGTTCTCCGATTTCTAACCTCTTGTGTGTGAGTTATGGGCCTGGGATTTGTATAATCTATCATTTAGCTACCTGGAGAGGGCTGTGCATTTGATATCACAGAGATTTTCATATTGGCATGGGAGAGAAGGAGAGTACTGATCTTAAGAGGCCACGTTATCCTCAAGCCCATTGCTCCATTTCCTTGGAAGAGAATGGTACTGGCATTTGCTAGGATTTATCGCGTTTGCATTTCAGACCAAACTACTTATTCTTCAATAATGAAAACATACAGATAAAGAGCGTACACGTAGAGACACATGCTGTTCTTGCAAGGTATTCTTTCCTCTGAAGCTAAGGCGCAAGACTCTGCCGTAAGCCTTTCCAGACTTTGCAAAGCCCTCTTATGTTTTTTTTCAAACACAGATAGAGACAGCGATGACATGTCAGATGACACCAAGCAAAGACCAAACAGAGAGACAACTTGAAAGCGGAATGTTGTCATGACTCCTGATGTGTTATACAGTCCTCTCAGACCCTTGATTGTACCACATCTAAAACACACTTCAAACAATGTTTTGCTCAGTACATCTCAATTGATGTATAGCTGCATTATGTTTGCCAGATAACTGTGCTACATTGTGGGAAATTTTCAATACTTGTGAAAATTAAAAAAGCATGCCCTTGGTCTGTGACTTACAGTGCAGCAGATGCCCGCTTCTGAAATTTGCACGGACAGGGAGTGCATAACAAACACTGGTATGGAATGATAAGGTTAGTGTACCTTTAAAAAGGTTAAGGCTGCAGTTTTACTGGTGTGGGATATGGAGGAAGGCAACACTAAAAGTCTCAAAGCTTTATGATGAGTTTAGGGGAAAAGAGAGCGTCGGGGCTGAAGGAAGTGTTGTGAAGAAGATGCGAAATAAGTCTCGACTCGTCCACATATCTCCACTCCTTCACACACCACTTTTTCCCTCCTCCTTTACTCTTTTCCATTTTCTATTCTTCCATCCAGTGTAAGCACTTTATAGTTGGTGGTTAAAAAACTGTCGCCAAAAGCAGATTTAATGTGTTCTACATGTTTAAACACCTTTTAAAAGTATTAAATATACTTCTTTAATTAGTTTTGAAATGTGAATGAAGCAACCCTTAAGATTTCAGTCCTTCTTGATTTGGCAACCCCCGGGCTTAATAGTTATGAAAGCAAGTTTGTATTAATAGTTCAGGTCCTGGAGTTTGTTTGAAATGACACATGCATCAACCACTGAGGGCAGCAAACCTTAAGCAAGTACTATGTCAGGACTGTGAAGAAAAAAAGCAAGTCATGATCGAATGTTGATTACTGCATTACATGAAATGCAGATGCGCCAGCGTGTCTGTATTGTATATCCTCCAGTAAGTGCCTACATCATTTCCTGTGAGTGTGGGATGGGTAAGCCATTTGCACCTCACCGGGAAAGGCTGCCAAATGTTAAAACTTGAATTGAGTACTCCAAGTTCAAACTTAACCCAAGACTTAAGTCCGCCTCTAGAACCTCAGTGTTTCAAAACAACCTCCCAAAACCTGAGGGTTTTCTGAAAAACTGCACCGAATGTCAACGTTGTCAACATTAAATTCTGGGTCATGGTCGGATTTTTTGTCTATAATGCTGTATGCTAATGCTATCCCCTTGCTCAGGTCATCCATCGTTGTCTGTCACTGTTCAACCGTATTTTCTGTCAATTCTTTGGTGTTTTGTTTTTTACCCCTTTCGTCTTCTTCATGTGCATCTCAGCGGATCGCAGTGCAAGTCATTAGTCACCTGTCTTAAAAAACAACAGAAACACTGGCATTCCGGGTTCCTTAAGTCCTGGAGTGCTGTAAAACAAAGTGCACAAATGTTCTTTGGTTACAAACAGATATGTTTAGTTCACCAAAAACACAAGCGTGTTCATGCACAACACTGATTTCAGAACACAAATATACTGAATGACTACCTCTGCATAAATGTCAGCTATAAATAGTTTGAAAAATTGGGTTTGAGTTTGAATTATAACTTTAAAAATTTGATTTAAAAAAAAAAAAACGAGAAATGAAAAATACAGGTGATCATGTGCCTCCCCGGCACCAGCCACATACCACAACCAGAGAAATGTGAGCAAGTGAGCCACATGAAGCCAGTAACCACTGCAGCTCCCAAAAGATTTATGGAAAAGTTCTGAAGTGTTTGATGACACCGCAAATGCTTGAATTTGTAACCTCTGGCAAAACTGAAGTTGGGTGTAAGTATTTCAAAGGAAATACTCAAGTGCCAACCCGGAATTATATTTGGCACAGAAACTAGTCCAATTGTGAGAATGGTTTAAATTCAACCTCTCAAATCATGGCTGGGGTGCATTTTGCAGGGAAGTTTGAATGACTGTTGCTTTCTCTGCTGTTTTGTCACTAAGGATTCACCCTCCATCCATCCATCCAGCCATCCATCCATCCGTCCTTCCATCCACTGAGCCATGAGAGTCTTCTTCCTTATCTGTTGAATGCTTGCTTCATTTGCCTGCTCAGCCCTGCCTTGTTTGAGGGGATTTGAGGGGCGAGATTGCTAATCCCAACTTTGAACATGAATCAGCGTCCAGGGGGAAGGCCTCCTGGATTCTCAGCCTCTTTCTTATGATAATGGTCCAATCAGTATGGCCGGAATGATGAAAATGCCAGCCAGCTTATCTCAGTGGGACAGCTTGGCGGTGGGGAGGGAGGCCTGTCAGAAAGACAACAAGAACCTGTTTTGAAATAAGGAGGGTGCAGCCCTTATTTCTGCTAGCTAGTTATAGCCGTATCCGTGTGTGCGTTTGTGGATGGGTGCATATTCTGTTGGCTGAGGTACATCGGATAAAAAAAACGTGCTCCGGTATGATTGTGTATGTCGCTATTTGCATTAACATGAATGCACATAAAGGGAACAGGAGTACGGGAGATGTGAGTGTGTGTGTGTGTGTGTGTGTGTATTTATTTATGTATTTATGGATATGTGGTGTTTATGTCTTTGATGTTGCTTGCGGTATGAGACAAGTGGATTTCTACCTCGCAAAACACTGGGCTCACATCTCTGAAATTGATAAGTGCTGACCATTTGAGCAGCGATATTATAGATTATATTGCTCACAGAACCTCAAAAGATTGTTATATGAGTGAAATGTCTGTGTGTGTCCTCAGGGTTCCTTTACATCCTAACATTTAAGACTTTTAAATATACTTTTTTTAAATGCAGCTCGGAATAGTAATAATAATTAACAACTAATTTTACAAGAAGGCAAAAAAAAAAACCATGAACTGACATCACTTACTTATTGGGACTATTTTGCAAAACGTTTAATGCAACATATTTAAATAACGTGGCGGAGATGAGGGAACTAGGAAATAACTTTAGGTGTCTTTTCTTGATGATTTCTCACTTTGCATGGAGGATCCCAGTGCCTCGCATGTATTGCCCTGCTGCAAAGTCTTGGTTAAATAGCCTTTATTCATTTTTACTTGCACCTTAATGCGGTAGGCAATCCGTCATTTTTTTTTTATTATTTAAAAAACTATGCATAAAATCCTACTTCTTATGTCTTGACATTTCTTGGCAAAGGTCGAGGACATTTCAAAGTCTTGTGTTTAGATTAATTTTAAACCTTTTAAGACATGCAGCGGTCATGATTGCCCATGCCAGTCTTACCGATATGACAACAGCAGGTGCCGTTAGTTGTCGTCAGCAGGCGCTGCAGTCACATTGCAGATATGTTCGTCAATGGGAGGTATTATGGTATCTGGCATGAATGAAATGTGTTAACTATCAGTAAGGTGGAAGTTCTTGCCAGCTGGGGAGGAGCAGAGGATGGGACTGGATGGGAATTGGCTGTGTGTCCATCGCTGTACATGCAAGCTCCAGTTACAGTAAAGGCATTATGCCAGATTATGGGGCTAAGCAGGGGGCACTGTCTGTCTCTCTGCTGGGACTTGGAGAGGACCCGAGCTGGACTGGACAACACAGCTGTTCCTGGACGCTCTGCACCAGACACTCAGGCGTCCAATAAAACTGCATAGGTTGGTGTGTGTGTGTGTGTTTTTGTGTCTGTGTTAATATTTGTCTTGTTGGAGTGTCTGTTCCTGTTGCCCATGTGCGCTCACGTCCAATTACGAACGTGTGTGCGTAAGGGAGCAAATATGTGCGTACGAATGGGAAAGGCCTTCTCGTCGACAGCTTGCCCGCTGTGTGATGTGGGGTAGCCTTCTGTGATGTGGTGACCAAAGTCAGTAACTCATCCAAAGTCTCCCCCAGGGCTGCCACTCTGTAATGAGAGGCCATTATCACTGGAGAGTACACTGCACTGGAGATAAGAGTAGTCGAGCCTGCAAGGAACCAGGACTGTTCACTGTCACTACCCAGGAATAGCTATATGACGCATGCATCTCCAAATTGAATTCTCATCCCCTTCTCTCTCTCTCTCACTACCCATTACCTCAAATGTTCTTGGCCAGTCTTTATTTCCCTCCCCTTCCTGTTTATCTAATGCCAAAACATCTCCTTCTTTCTCTCTAATGCCTCCGGATTGGCAGAGCCCAGCTGGGATTGTGCTTGTCAGTGGTGGGAGTGGATAACAAGCGGGCAGCGGAGCGCAGTGATTATGAGCCCACCCGCCTTAAAAAAAACGAAAGAGCTCATTCCATCAGAGGAAAGGAATGGCATGTACAGTGTGCCAGTGGAGCTCCGACCCGTGAGCTCATTTTCTATCTATACAAGTGTGAGTGGGGAGTAGAGATGGACACCATATCCATGGAAGGGCGCATGTGTTGTGTTTGTGACCTTTGGGCCTGCTTGGGTTACATTATGTGTGAAATATTACTGTGACATCATGTACATAATCATTAGCACAAGGTTGCAATTGGATACGGATATGAAATGAAAATTGTCAGAACAAACAGTCTACTGTAGTTCCCCCTAACTCTTTAAAGTGGACTGAACTTAATAGTAGTTTCATTAAAGCCCAAAAAGTCTGAAATTGTAAAATGCTAAATGAAATGAACGTAGCTAATGTCCTTCTTTCCCTGTATCATCCATCTTAGTTTGCCTTTGAGTTTTCTTTTCAGCATCTTCTCTGAAATTTTCTCTGAAATTTAAATCCCACGACAATTATTATTATTATTATAGGCTGAGAGGGGAGGGGATCTGCCTCTGTCGACTTTCATTTGCCCTGTTTGAAAACATTAGCATAGACTGACTTCCACACTACCAACCAATAAGAGCATTTACGATCTAATAGTGAAACTTTACTAAACAGATATGAAGGAGGGAAGCTGTTTGTGTGCAGGGAGCTGAACTCCTTTCCATTCTCTGTGTCCTTATCAGCACTACTCACAAAGCCGAGCCTTAACACTCTGAACTGGAGCGAAACATATGCAGAAAGGTTCAAAAGTTAAGGAAAAAGATCGTAAGGAATGGTAATTTCCCTTCAGTCTGATACTGTTTGGGTGTTTCTGGGCATCACATTTAGATTACTGAACTTTGCTGACAGTCTACATCTGCGAGGTCAGGTTCTTCTTGTGTTTCCAATTCTTTAAGCTCATCCCTTTAAGACACGACAGTAGATACTGTTTACAGCATCACAAAGTAGACGAGAAGCAAGGAATAAGGTAGAGAACTTAAATTAATAAATAATAAAAGCAAGGATAAAGTAAAGATGATTAGGACAAAATTCAACAAAGATATCTAATGGAAAATGTTTTTAGAAAGAATCTGAAAATGTGCATAATATGGGACCTTTTAACTGTGTGTGTGTCATGTATGAAAGTGTGGACTTTTGGAGTGAATTCCTCATAACTCAAATCTGAATATGGTTTATTATCTTGAAAGGAAAAGGGACAACATCTCTCGAACACAGTTAGGGTGAGCTCTACTGTGATTTCCCTCCATGTTGGTTAACATCTGGCTAATGAATCCTGGTTCACAGGGCCCATATGATGACACAGTTTGGTGGCTCTCATCCGGCTCAAGCCCGGGTTGAACATGAGCTGCTCTCTCACTGCTTCCTGATTAGACTGTACTGTACATAAATTAATACCAGCGGCTGACACATCATCAGAGCTGCCTCGGTGAAACAGACAAGACAGGTGTCCCTCTGGCATGGCTTTCCACTTATGTGTGTGCACACATAATATTCAGAGAAAGGGGTCCGCGGTGTTAATCTGTCACACTCTGCCATGCCTGTCTACGTTCAACCAAATGTTCATCAATCACATGTGTCTGGTGAACACACACACACACACACACACACACACACACACACACACACACACACACACACAGACATTTTTAGCTTACTGTGCCAGCGCGTCTGCCCAAAAGTGACTTGGGCCACCCGTAGTCATCATCCCCTCCTCTGGCATATGTGGCACCTGCCCTACACTGCTGCTGCAGCACTGGTACATCCGCAGTCATCCAAAACACTGAACCCAAAGGCCTTCCAACTGTGGGACACCTGGAGCTCTGAGCTCACAGAGTCAGGACAGGACGGCCACATTAAACACCCCTGACCCTCCTCCAAACTCCACCCAAAACATGCAATAGTGGAACTATGCAGTCGGTGTTTTGGAATACAAGAGCTCATCCATCATCGATTAGCTCACATTTTTATTTGTCGTGTCAAACATAAACATTTGAACACTTCGCTCCATTGCACATCACACAGGCTTCCTTTTCTTCCGTTCCCATTACCGGTCGATTCTCCGTGGTGCCGCCCAGTTTCACCACGCTGCAGATGCACAGCTTGCAGAAGGAGAAAAAAAAAGAATAAAACACTTCCTTAGCTTTGAGAGCTGCAAGCAGGTGTGAAAATAAACCCATGGTGAGGAGGAGGGACGAGAAAAGGAGGAGGAGGAAAGAAGGAAAGAAGGAGGAAGAGATGCGAGGTACGCTATGCTCCAGTTAAGGCAGTGGGGTTTGTTCTGTGGCTCCTTCATGTCGCAACAGTCCATTAATCATTCCTTTTCACTGACAGGACCTCTGCTACACACAGACACACTTACACCCACACACACACACACACAACACGTCGGTGCCTCTGCCCCTGCTGCCACATGCACAGAGGAGCACGGCCTAATTTTACCCAAACATGCCCGATGATCATCTCCGCCCACGCGCACGTCCATCCCATCAAACCATCAAGTCATCCATCTTACACATCCATCCTTCCGTCCGTCCGTCCGTCCGTCCGTCCGTCTCTCCATCTTCCCGCTTTGATAAGCTCTGGCAACTGCTCACGAGCCATCAAATCTGCTCTCATTTCTTTCTCCACTTGGCAGCCACTGAAAGAGAACACAATCTCAACATCTCACCAAAGAAAATAAACTGAGGGTGAAATGCTACGTAAACTGTGAAATGACATCAAAACAAAAGAGAAATGAGAAACAATAAAGCCGATTTCTCAGTAAACACACTCAGAGAGGCTTAAAATAAACCCGATGACTGAAAAGACTTTCTAACAGGGAAGTTTTATCGGTAATACATCATATGTTGCATACTGTATATTATCAGACCGTTCCAAGTACACACACGATTTAAGGATCCGTCTGTGCCGAACCTGGAGCCATCTTCTCTTTTTACTGCATGCTGTCATATTGTGCTTTGCATGCTGAGGTGTGCTGAGGTGTGATGTGTCTTGCGTCTTGAATGATGTTTTCTAAATTGATGCTATTTTGTCATGTTTGTTAACTGCTGTGCATGTTTTGTAGATTGCCCTGGTTAGTAATTTTGTTATTTGAATCTAATTTTTTCTATATTCTATATTCTGTTCTGTTTTTAGGGTGATTTTAACATCTGTCTAGGGACTGCAGATGAAAAGTAGCCTGTTGATTCTGGCACATTTACAGTTGCTGTTATTGATGTGCACTGCCCCTGTTTTCAAATAAACTAAACTTAAGGATGAATGATATTTGCACAATCCAGATTCATTATAAATCAAACAGTGGGCAGTTTGAAGAACTGACATTATGGTGGACGTTAAGAATTACTTACTTCACTACTTTTCCACTTCCCTTTATGTGCCCATTAATTACTTCCTCATATTTTCTTTAAATGTATCAGATATTTATAACAATATCTTAAATTATAGATAAAATTCTTCTCTATTACATAAAAACAGAATAATGCGCATTAAAAATATTTATTTTTGCTTTACTTACCTTTTCCTTGGTATATGTGTTTGATTTTTAACATTTCTCCAGTGCAAACTATCAAACTTCTGCGAGAACTAATAAGCCATACAATTATACAATAGTCAAAATATGATTTATTTTACAGGACATATTCTTTTTTTAAAAAACCATTTTGATAATGTACCGTATGTCCGTAAAGTCATTTTCGACTCTAGTGGGACTCTAGTTTCCACCAGTTTGTCATTTTTCGCCTTCTAAAAAAATAAAACACTATAATTCCACCAGGATGCGACGCAGTAAAGTAGGGTGAGCAAAGCATAGCATTCACTTGGGTCTTTTCCCCCATGTTTCATGATGTTAATCTGTCACCCTCTTAAAGTTCCCCTCTGTTAGGCTTCGTTATGGAGAAAATTGGTCCGTATTTTCTATAGCTCTAAAAGCTCTGTAAAAGGAAGCTGGCTAAAACTGAATCACTCACACACATCACTCTCAAAATGTCCACCTTGTTAGGTCTATAGACCAATATAAACATAATATAGGGGTTATTATTTGAGTGCCTGAGATTGCCCAATATTTTCCAGACACTTAAACATGTCACTTTTCTTTCTTTCTTTATTTATTTTAACAAGTTTTGTGTGCTGCATAACATGATTGACCCTTAAATATCTCAGCAGGTCTGGAATTTTTATATCTGTGGTGGTTCTTTGAGTCGACACGTCTTGATTGAAGACAGTGAAATACTTTTATTCCTTATGTCATTCTCATATTTCTCCTTTCTTTAACACCCTGCGCTTGAAATACTTCCCCTTTATGACGCCTATATATCTTTTTTTTTTCTTCAAGTACTACTGTCACAGAAAAAACAGGGTCTGAGTCAACTGTATGAAAGTGCGATAACCAAAGCCACCACCAGGGGCTATCTACTCCACAGGTTTCTCCACTTGAAAGCAGAAACTCCCCCAAGCTTCAGTCAGCAGCCTCTTCTCCTGACAAAGGATTAAAGGCTGAGTATATTACAGAACGCATATTATTCCAGCAGTATGCATTTCACTAATGGACCCATCAAAGTTTTGACTGAATGAAAGAAAAAAAAAGAGAGAACATTTTTTGAATTTGAAGCAAAGTAACCACAGCTTTCCACATTAATCCAGCATGTGCAATTGGGCTGCTTTTCATTTCTGTGTGAAAATAAGGAATGTGTTGTGTTTTTTATTTTTTTATTCTGTTCAAAGAGATAGTGATTACTCTGCAAAGTTATCCGCCGAGATGAGAAGGCACAATGAACAAATTATACCCTTGAAGTCTGTATGCAACTGCATGCAAATTTGAGACGAACAAATGTGTGCTTTAACCCGTTCAGATGGTAGAACATCAACGTTGTGTGAGATATGCCCCAGTTGAAGCACTGAATGTTAACAAATGCGGTTTGAGTGCATGGGAAACAGATGAGGAGGATACAGATTTGGAGATGGGTAGTTTTGTTTGTCACAGTGTCAGTGAGGGCCACTGAAAACATTTAGGATGGATGCAAAGCAAGAGTGCTACTGAGCTGCCAGAGCCTGGTTAAAGGGATAGTTCAGATCTTTTGAAGGGGGTTGTGTGAGGTACTTGTTCATGGTTAGTGTGTTAACCATAGATGGTGGTCAGCACGCTCCCAGTTTGGAGAAACAGGCAGGAGGAAATGTAATGTTGAGGACAGGGGCAGCAGCATAATATATATAAGCCAAAATATAACACTTTAAGTGTTTGCTGTATTTAAAATGTTTTCACCAGTTGACCTTGCTGCAGACAGGCGTTTTCAATGGTAGGTCCACACGATCAAACAACCTTTTTTTTGGTCGTTCTTAAAAAGTTTTCTGTCTACACGTCCACACGAAACCAGTGAAACCGACTCCAAACGCTGTAGTACACATGCCAGGCCTGGATGTGGCGCTGTAACTGCCACAGAAATACACCAACAACGGAGAAGAAGAGACAGGGATACACTGTGTACAATACACCGCCAAGTTTCCTTCCCAAATCCTCATCCATCCTAGAAAGAAATCTATAGACTGCTGGTGTTATTTTAGACTTTTGGTGTTTTGGACACTACAAAAGAGTGATTCGTGGTGATGCATGAATCACTCTGTAGTTAGTGTTCTCAACGAGCAGCGGGTGCTACTGTGAGCCCCTTCCTTGTCCCAAAGCACTCACAGGCGGTCACTTTCTCGCTAGATTAAGTGACTTTGACACCTTCTTAGTGACTTTATTTATAAAAAAGGGACTAGCGACCAATTTAGCAACTTATTCAAACCATCAGGGAAAAGTGAGAAATATATGATCTATGCATCCGTCTCTCTTCTCTCACGCAGCAGCACTGTTGTTGTTATTTGACACCGCAGGGGTTAAGGCCGGAGGTGGGGTGATGATGGCATCGTTTTACAAAGTATGTGTTTTCGCCATCCGAACGACAACGCCATGGGGGACGTTTTCAAATCTTCCTACTCTGGGACCGGGTTTTAAAAGATACCATTTTCAGGCTCTGATAATGCCGACTGTGTGCGGATGGTCGGCCATAACCAGACTAAAGTTGTGCGCTTACAGGAAAACGCATACATGTGAATGAGCTAAGTTTACATGGTATATGCTCTTGTCAAAGCCACCAGACTCCATTGAAAAAGACAGAACACAGAACACCGGAGATGTTCGCCTACTGCTGCCTCAATCTGTCAGTTTGTTTGTTAGTTTTGTTCTAATCCTAAAAACCACACCAAATCACACAATAACACAAATGGACTAACTGATCGAGGCAACGGTAGACCCAAACTTTCCTTTGTCGTTGTGAGGTAAAATGACTGTTTTTCTCAATGGAGTCTGGAGGCTTTGACAAGAGCACCACTGCTTCAGTTCCCCTCATGTGAACTCAAACAGGGCTCTCTGACAGCAAGGTAAAGCAGTGATAATATTGTAAACATAGCGTACACTTCCACTGATATTGATTTTTTTTTTTAGGTGGGCTGTTTTAAGTGGCTAAAATACATCTTGCGGCCGACCCTGTCCACAGTAGTACATTGCCTAGCTTCCATGTCTGTTTCTATCCGTTTCTC
Source organism: Echiichthys vipera (assembly GCF_963691815.1). Taxonomy (NCBI): domain Eukaryota; kingdom Metazoa; phylum Chordata; class Actinopteri; order Perciformes; family Trachinidae; genus Echiichthys; species Echiichthys vipera. Next base: position 6,399,340 of record NC_139843.1, on the reverse strand, counting down.
CAAATTAGGGCCGTGCCAACCACCATCTACTGTAGGTAATACGGTACTTATCCAAGTTTTCCACATCACTGACTATGGATAAGTACATCAGACAAACCCTCACTTAAAAAAATAAAATCTTAACTATCCCTTCAAGGTTCAGACGGCTACAGACAGGAGGGGTTGAAGAATGGTCATTCAGATGCAGAGGCAGAGAGAAGCTCAAGGTTAGAGAAAGTTGGATGGAGATAATAAATGTGAGTAGATCAGAGCAGGCAGTGAAAACCACATATGGGCGAAGAAAGTCCGGCTGCGTTAAAAAAAATGCCTAGATACAAAAATAAACACGCTGAAGCCAAGAGGTGGTGCGATGCCAAAGAAAGGAGCGGAAATGAGAAATAATGATCCTGCTAAGAAACCTAGAAAGATGACATGTTTAAGAGTACACCATCATCCATTTAGAAGGACTGAGAGGGATGGAGATCATCCTCATGTTAATATTTTCCCCCTTGGCTTTTCACCTTTGTGTGGCAGAAATCATAGGTAAGGATTAATGAGGTAAATCATTTCTGTTTCCTGCTGCCATCTGCCCCTTCAAAGGGATTTCAAAGGATAGAGGAGCTAGAAAATGCCTCCAAGGGATGTCAGTGCTAATTGTTTCCCATTTAGCTAAATCAAATGAGTTACATCTTATAGGGTTGTTAAAGTATGACTGCGCTGTCAGATACAATATGAAAGGGACTCAAATGAACCCTTAGGGGTCACTTCACCCCAGTTTGGAAATGCCTTGTTTAGTCTAAGAATAACCAGATGTTTTGGATGCTAATGCGTGGCAAATCCATTTACTGACTGGCATAAAGAGACATTTTCATAGTCCCGGATAAAAATCTTGGGGAAAAAACCTTAGTGGTCAGAAATTATTCAAAAAAAATTACGTGATGGTAACAAAGATTCAAATCAAGAAAAGAAAAAGCGCATATCATCACCAGCATCCCTGCATAAACTATTACATTACTGTGAAAAATAGACATTTTGACATGATTATTAATGTAATATGTAATCAGAGACTCAAATATCCCTGGCTTTGACTCTGTTTTCGTAAATATGATTAGTACTGTGACAACAGAGGTGGATGGGGGGGAAAAAAAAGCTTGGCTTAAAAAACGATCTCTCTTTTTGTCAGTGTTATTACATGTGCAAAAGTCACCATCAAACTGGATTAGGGGAACAGGATTGCAATGCTCGCCTTTGATCTGCCAGATTACAGTAAATCTTCCACGGCACAGAATGAAAAGTTAGCAAGAAAGAGAGAGAGAGAGAGAGAGAGAGAGACGGAGATGGGGAGGAGGGGATTCTGCAGGGGCCCGATATCCATGCCGTCTCTCAGCTAAGCCGAATTCTTCCCCCCTCGCCTCGTGCTTCTAGGAGATTTGGTGTGGCTGTGATGTCTGAGTCCGAGGAGACACAATCGGGACGGTTGCTAATATGGCAGCCAGGGGGGAAAAATGGAGAGAAAAGAAACAGAAAGAGATTAACTAATGATGTATCTGTTTATTCCACCCTTATTTTAGATCCACTCGACCATACATGTACATGGAAAGAGATCAAATGTTTGTATGAGATAAAAGCTTGTCAGGCAGTCAACAAAACAACACTCCCTAAAGGCTTTAATCTATGATATACGTTTTTGATGAAGGGTGGGTGCAACCATTTCTAACAAATCGGATATATTAGATCTCCAGAGTACGGCACTAAGATTAGAGCTGCTGTCTATTCATCTATGCGGATGAACAAGGCTTGATAATAGCTCTGCTAATTAACTCCAGACTACACTGGAGGAGTTGAGAGCTGGCTCCAAGCTAATCGCAGAACAAATACGCCCCCCACCCCCCCAGTCTTACATCACCATCACTTCTCTCCTGCTCTCTCTGCCACCTTGACAGCCTGCTCACTTAGATATAATGATGTCTTTTGCCGTGCAAAACTCCCTCAGCCCCGTTCCTCCAAAGGAGCAGTAATAAGACCTTGAGCGCGTCCATCTCATCTGCTCGGCTGTCGAGAACCCTGAGTTTCTTTGACGATCTTGATAACGAACCCGCTTCTCCGGAGACAGCTAGGAATTAACCGTCAGGCAGCAGGGAAGGATGGGAGAAGAAGACAGGAAGACAGACAGCCACAAAGGGAAGGAAGAGAAGTATCCGTAAGGCTGTGAATGAGAGAAAACGATAGAAGCGTTCAAGAGTTTTTAATGTAAAAGACACCGTATACGACTTGTAGAGTCCATTAATAATTGCTCAAAAATCCTGTCATCACAAGGCTCCCTGAGTGAGATGGTCTTATTACAAGCCGTCGCACTGGTGGCGTCGCTCTGTTCCCTGGCTAACGCCTCCGGACAGGCCCACTATCACTGATACTTTGGACATTAGATTAGTCATCAAGTCAGAGGAAGTCAGGATGATTGTAATGTCCATCTTAATCAAGCAGATGCTTTCCCACACCCTCCTACTATCTTTCTTTATAGCTTTCCGCTATTTTTCTCTCTCTCTCTATTGCTTGTTGTATGTCCTCCCATCTCTTATTTTGATAAACACATCATCTTTATTCCTTTTCTCTAATTCTTATCCATCCATTTTTCTATCCCCCCCTCCGTTCCCCATGAGCCTGTGTGCCCAGAGTGCAGGCTCTGGAGTAAATAGCTGGAAAACATTCAGACATTAATCAGCCTGTCGCCAGACAGCGCTGACATCACAGGTCTAGCAGGATAAACACATGCAGGAAGACATGCGTGAGTGATCGCGCACATACACACTCGCAGGTAAAAAATTTTCTGGGGGCCAGCTCGACCCTTTTCATTCAACAGCAGGCTAAACAGGTAATCAGTCTGGAGTGGGTCACTAATTGGCGCACGTACTGTACTTGTACACGTACACACACGTACAGAGATGTACACCTTGGTTGGGCTGATTTGGCTGGTTGGAGGGGCGAAGTAAACAGAAGTGACCTCATGCCGATGATCTAATGGGGTGTCCGAAAGGAAAATGTGTCCACAAGCAGGGGAGCAGGGGGCGGTGTTGGCACTGCTAGCTCTAGCCTGAGTCCTTGTAGACATCACATACCTGCATGGTTTCTCCACTTTCTTTTGTTTTAAACAAATAATTGAGTTAGTGAGCTTTAGATGTGCTGGTAAGGTAGATTTTTATCTTAAGCTAACTGTTTTCCTGACTGAAAATACATATTTAACGGGCACATATAAGAGTGGAATCAAGCTTTCAAGATTAAAATGCAACAAAGCATATTCTCAAAGTATCAAACTATTTATTTAAGGTTTAGGACCAAAATGACTATAATCCTTTGTACTCTCTAAACACCCTGCCTGGATTAGAGCCCTGCTGTTTACTACATCAGAAGTCCCTTTCACACACACGAGCTGCAAACCTGAAATTATCTCGACTTTACCTGGCGGAGCTGTATGTGAGAACGCAAATGTGCGAATCAGTTGGATCAGACGTTAAACGGACTAAACCCTGCCAGCTCCCTGGTACAAATTCTGTGTAATGTCTGAATCAGCCCACGTGTGCATAGAGCAGGTCATTGTCTGGAGAATTCACAGTGAGCGAGTGAGCGTTTTGATGACGTTTCTATCATGCAGGTTGAGCGAAACCAGAAAAATGTCTAACTGAAGAGACAGCGAGATTTGAGAACTTCTGTTGGTACGGGCAGATGCCAAAATAGTCACAGAAACTCAAGGAGAAGAGAGAGAGACTGACGTTTAGGACCAAATTATGAACCTGTTACGTGACTGCGGTGTAACCACGTCTTGCCTTCTGCATGCTCTATCCAGGAGCCAGCCCTCGCCTAAACCAAAAGATGTATGGATCTGGATCAACAAGTGATGATAAGCTTATATTTTACACTTCCTGAACTGATAAACATAACCTAATATGCAGACCTGAATTTCCCAAAATGTATCTGTAAAATACACACATGCCGTTTGTCACACGAATCTGCTCAAGAGACACACAGACACAAACACAGACACCCAGACACACACAGATGTTAACACAGGGGGTGTCAGTGGGTTGATGTGGTAAAGGCTGTGCTGAACAAAGGCAGATTCGTTTGCACCCCTCCCCTCCCTGCCACGTACGAGTTGCCGGGGGATTATTTCATAGCAGTTACGGAACGGAAGATTTAGGGAGCAGACATGCACCTCACCACGCACCTCTCCGATCCCCAGCAGATGATCCTTTGAGATGAGGTTCCCGTCTCTGGTGACACAGAGAGCTACAAAGGTTTTGCTACGTCTGTCTTTAGCGATCAACACACATACCTCAAAAAATGTTCACGTACATAAAGTGAAAATGCATGTACGGGCATACAGTCATGCATATGCTGTATGCACATGCTATCAAAACACCATTTTCTCTGCAAAAACATGGGGAATTTCCAGGTGGGGGTAAATTTTTCCTTTTCTTTACAATCCTTGAATTATTTTTTTGCTTTCTTTCTTTCATTCTTGCTCAAAACTGTCCAATTACCTATGGCACCAATCTCCCCAAATACAGCCACTCACTTAGCTCTACTCCCATTATGAGCTATACATCATTACCTCTGGAAGAATGGGAGATCCCATTTGGAGCATGACATCCCTTTATTCTAAGGCGTTCAGGGATCAGGACTGTGTGCGTACTGTATGTGCATGTGAGAAACAGACGGGGGTCGCAGTGAAGTCTCAGAAGCGGCCTTAAGGAGCTGACAACGAGTTAAATAAATGCATAGTGCGGTGTGTATTATTCAGAGGCATGCTAAATGAAGATGACATTTAGACATTTGTAATTCTCTAACAGTGCACCAGACTTAAGAACAATGCCCTGCGGGCAGAAAACACAAAAGCCCTTTCAGCGAGGTGATACACATTTTACTGTATAATTGCTAAGATACGCAGTACACTTTCCCTTTAAGTCACTCTATCTTTCTCTGCAAATAGATTATGTAATCATTTAGTTAGAACAGACATGTCAATTACACAGAGATTGCTTTGGTGTGAGAATACTCACCTGTAGCCATGAATGTGAGCTTCTTATAGGTGTAAGATTTTTTCATGATTTTGGCAACGCCAACACTCTGATTTCTTCAATATAGCTGATCTGTTTAAACAAGTTGTAGTCTGCAGTCATTCAAAACACACTCTTCACTATGGTTTACGTTAACCTCAGTGCACTTAAGCTCATAAAATGCTTCCAGTAATAGAAACTGAAGGGAGTAAATGAAAGAAAGACAATCGATGGTTCAACTAACATCAGATCCAGTCCATTAAAGGTCACATATTGTGCTAATTTTCAGGTTTATACTTGTATTTTGGGTTTCTACTGGAACATGTTTACATGCTTTAATGTTAAAAGAACACATTATTTTTCTCATACACTGTCTGAATATACCTGTATTCACTCTGTGTCTGATATGCTCCATTTCAGCATCCGTCTCTTTAAGAATTCTGACCAAAAAAGCCCAGTCTGCTTTGAGTTGAACCATCATTGCAGTCAGGGAATGATTGTAACAGCACTGTACCGGCACTTTCTACCTATATATATATAGTATAGTTGGGACAACACTACTGTACAGAAGACCTGATGGCTCGTTCAAAGGCACAGGCTGTGTGCATTTCTCTGTGGATTAAGCATTTTGATACTATTTATATAGCACCTTCACCTGCTTTATAATAAAAGATGTTGTTTTTTTTGTTTTTTTTTACAATATGGGCCCTTAACATTTAAATTGAACCCAGATAGATTCCTGGATTTTTTTTAAATATCAAAAATAATCTTATCTATATAAAGTGTATTTAAGGATTGCAGCCTTTTTGGATCAGGCTACTCTTGTGGTTACTGATAATACAAGCCCCAGAGTGACAAATATATCTGGGAACAGCACCAGAAGAAGAGCAACTCTGTTCACGGGACACCCAAGCTGGAAACGACACAGTGAGAGTGAACCAAAATAGTAAAGTTGCAGGCTGAGAGCCAAAACAATGAGCTGAAAGATGCTTTAAAGCACCGAAGAGCTGAAGGGAGAACTCTGTGTGGGCTCATCAGTACGAGAAAAATAGAAAAAGCAAAAAAGTATTGCAGTGGAGGCTTGTGCTGTGTGAGAGAGTGATAAAATAGGACATAGATGTACCGTGTGGGTTTGGGGTCTTAATCCGACACAGGCAGAACAGCCAGGTCCTCATAAGGGCTCTTTTCATGGAACTATGGGGCCTGGCCCTTTCTGGGTCCTGGGGTGCAGGGACTAGCCCCCACTTCCCTCCCTCCCTCCTTGTACCCCCAACCAGACCCTAGTCATCCTCCTTCCAACCCTTTGTGGGTCTTTTCCACTTTGATTTCATGTTTGCCCATCTCATGGCTCTGAGACGTGGCGAGCAGAGGCATTCCACAAAAGACCCCATGAGACGCTGCCCCCTCCGCTTCCTGCACACTCACACCACATATACATAATAACACACATCCTCACACACACACATACACACATACACACCATCTATATATATGTATAGGTAAATGTGCGTATTGACATGAACATACACCACTAAACATGCACATACACCATTACCTAAACCTCTTGTTTCCACTCCCACCCAAAGAAAGAAAAGCTTGTGCCAATTTAGCACAAACAAAGGCTTCATTCTGTTTGCTTTCTGTTTAAGGGGTGTTCAGGGGATTTTCAAGTGAGGCGTAGAGCGGTTACAACCATGTACTTATTTGTTAACGTGTTCATGTTGTTGCATGTCTTCAGCAGGAGCGCAAATCTGAGGTGCTACGAGAAACCCAACCGCTCTAGCCCTGTCACAACTCTCAAGCTGATGACGAACCGAGCAGACTACCAAACCATATGGGGGTCCCCTCAGCTGTTTCTCTCCCCCACAGACTGTGAGCCTGTCCCTGGCTGGGGGTCCTGGGGTGTTCCCCTGAGGAGCCCCAGAGCTCTGGGTGTTAGTGTTGCCACTGGGGCTTTATAGACTCCCTACTGAGAGCATCTCCTTAGAACAGACAATGGGAGGCATTTATCCCCTGGGTGACCATGCTGACCCCCTAAACTCACTCCCCTAAATCCGCTGGGCATGGACTGGCGGCTCCTTTCAGGGAGCCTTTCACAAGGCTTCACAAAGCATCCTGGCCTATGGGCAAGCCTCCTCAGTAGTGCATCACTTATATACATACAAGATAAAGAGCAGTGTCGACCTAAGCAAGTTTGTAAAAAATGTAAAAATGAAAAGAATAAAAAAAAAAAAAACTGATTAAATTACAGTTTAATCATTGTTTTTGCATGTTGACGTGTTTCAGGAAGTGTTTTGTTTTCCATTAAGCATGAAAATGTTTTAAAGATTCTGTTCAAAGCCAAAGCCGCAGTGAATTAGCAAGACAGCAGCAAAGAGACATTAGCCGTGTTTCCATTCAATTGTCAGGAAAATTTTAAGCAAACTTATGAAACGACACAAAAAAGAAACGCAATTCATGCGAGTTTCCATCAAGTTTGGAGAAATAATCTAGGCTATAGTGTAGTGTACAGTGGTCAGAAGTTGGTGCTATAGGCTACGCATGGCTGTAATCCGCCAGTGGAAGAAGTCGAGGTTGCTAACAGCTAACAAAACAAGTCGTCTTGGCCACCTAACCCATCTATTCGGGGAAAATAGGGAGGATTTAGTTCAAGTTCTAACTGTTCTTTCATGCCAGACAGTAGTGGCCATGTTTCATGCTGTCTGGAGACGAGGACGCCGACATTGTACACAGCTGATTCATGTGAGCTAAATGTTAGCTACATCTACCATATTACCATATTCAGCGAATGTGGTTCCATATCCCATGTATCCCAAAAACATCTCGTAAGACTTTACAAATTTTGCTGTTTCAATCCTGCTTTTCAAATGCACTACTTCAAAATACACATAAAAATTGATGAATGGAAAAACGGCTAATGAGAACTCTTGCCGTCAATAGCAAGCTACAATGCACACATTCACCCCACTGATGCACACACACAAGAGAATCCATTGCTCATCAAAAGAGGAATAAAAAATGTCTATTTCCAGCCTCATCTTTGCTGCCTTTTCTCGTCCTCCGTGCTCTTCCCATCCCCTCACCTTGTTCTCTCTTTTCAAAACACATCTCCCTCTTTTCAGCCTCACTTCCTTTCCCAGTTTGCATTGTTGTTGTCCCCCCCCCCCCCCCATTCCTCCTCTCGCTTTCACTCGACACTTTTAATTCCCCCCGCTATTTTCTCCTCTTGCCTCGGTGTAGAGGCGCCATTTCAATTGAGGGAGGAGGGGGGATGTTTGTGTGTGTGTGTTTTTGTGTACGAGATTGTATGTGTGTGACTGGGTCTGTGTTTGTTCATGTGAGTGTGTATGTGTGTGAAATAGGGGAGGGGCAAGAAATAGAGGGGAAGAAAGAGAGGTTAATATATGTGTGTATATTTCTGAGAGACAGCGTGAGCGAGAGTACTTTTTCACATGTGTGTGCGATGGAGATTGAGTAAAGGGGTTTACCCTCCAATTTATTTTATGCATGTATCCTTTTGGGGGACCCCCGCTGCAAGGAAGAGGCTTCCTTTCATTCTTTTTTTTTTGCATTCCAATGCATCCTATAGACTCTGTAAGACCCCGTTAAATGCGGAGAAAATAGGCCGATTGGTATGAGTGAGTGATCGACGTCTACGTTCTTCAGCTATAGCATTCTTTCTCTAGGATCCTATTTAATGGCATTTTCAGCCTTGAGAAACAGAAAATCACCACATTTGAGAATGCAGTGTGGAAAGAGAACCCCCACATGTCACGATTCGTTACGGACCCGCTAACCCAACGGAAGCATTCAGCTCAAATTTTGATCATATGGCAGATATCGTGTAAAAATGACACCGTGGTCCACATTTTAGGAATGTTATTTCTGTATATGGAACACTGTAGGACAATGTTTTGGGACCCCAAAATGGCGCCCGTTCATTTATATCGAAAATACTTAGTTTTTCTCCTTTTCCTGGTTGAGTGGCTTTAAAGGAGAATTTTAGTCTTTTACTATTCCAATACTTTTAGTCTTCATATGGTTGCATTGCATGAGCGTTTGTTCCCTTTTGAGCACTTCTCCTTTTTCCGTAATCTGTTATTCTTGGAAATGGTTCGGCGATATATTATTAACTAGAATTACCGCCTAACAGTTGTAAGCCTCCGATGACCAGTCAAGTTGCAGTGTACATTGAAACTGTCCAGACTAACATAATATCTGTAGCGAAGACTTTGAAGGATTATATTGAAAAGTTATTAAGTGTATTTTTTGGCAAAACTTGAATACTTTACAACCATCTTCAACCCAGCAGCACAGAAGATCTATACAATCGATCAAATGTCTACCCGGCTGTTCCTGAGTTATGGGATGTTGAATAATGGACACAAAATAAAATGTTATCACAAGGGACAGACGGAAGATCAACACGAAATCATAATGCCAGGCCACGGCTGTCGTTGGTGAGGAGGCATAATGAAACCAAACAGCTAATCAGAACTGTTAGGAACAGGTTTAATATTTAAAAGTAAATAGAGAAGGATGCAACCACAGGACAAGATGGTCTTTTTTAGTGTTTCTAAAATTGATTGATTGACTTCCTTCTGGGTTTTTTGACTGATAGACTTCTTGATTGTTCTGTTTGTCCACTGAGCCGTTTGCAATAAAACACAAGAAAGACAAGTTTGTCTTTTGTGAATCTATATTTTTGAATTTCCACAAAAGACTGTGGCCCACTACACAAAAGAATAAAAAACAAACAACATCATCTTCTGATCTGGCTAAAAAGCAGCAGTAATTAACAGAATATATTAATTATAGCAATATAGCAGCATTTGACAAACATGATTTTCACTAGACTATTTTCCTCATAGGTTTCCGAAGACAAATAATACTGAACAAATAATATTACTATTATATTAGTAATATTACTGTCTAAAATGCATTATTTTTGATTAATTGCCAATATCAGATTTCTTTTATCTCCAGTTAAAGATGACTATTTTTAAAATGTCACTCATTAAAAGGTAAAATGCTACAGTAAATACATTTTTTAAATGTCTACCAAAAGCATGCATACAGATTAAACATGGTTACGAGCACTGTACGTAAATGTAAATGTTGTTGATGCAAAGCATGACATTTTAAAGGAGTGATTTTATTATATTACTGTTAACGTTAGGGTTAATCATAGCTGCAGAATACTTTGACAAGCCCACTTTCATTTCTAGTCACTGAAATGTTGCGCAACATTGGACAATTAGCTTTTCCCGTATGTAAAAATAAACAGGCAGGATCAGATCTGTTTTAAATGAGAGCAAAGTCCCTCGTGTTTCCTTTGAAGGTTACGTTGTTTTGTTTCCTCCACTTGGTCTCAGAAAGGTTGTTGAGACATAACATGTGGTTAGGTCAGACAAACCGCAGAACACACTACTCCAAACAATACACCACGATGAGAACAAGCTGCCATCGTCCTTACAATGGCAGCCACATGGGCACTTGTAAACAGAAGAACGTGATCCAAAACGCTGACTTGTTAACTTCTTCAGGATGAACTATCCGGGAGTAAATAGACACATATCCTTGCCAGATTTTCCGTATCAGTTTGTTTTCATAAATCTCTTGTCGGGTTCAGTGTTCACATACTCTCAGAGAGGGAACATGTTGGAGGAACATGAATGCCATTGGAGGAAAAACACTGATATATTTAGCCTTTCTAAAAGATTAAAGAACAAAGGAAAAACGGTATCGGTCAAGATGCTCCACTCCTTTTTTCAAAATCTGATAACTAAGTAAACTTTTCAAACTTTATCCCAATTTCAACAACATTTAACCTTGGAGGTTACTGTCATTTAGCTGGTGACTTTGAGGTTAGCCTTTATAACAAACAGAGCTAATGATTGGTCCTGATTGTCAAAGGCCATATCAGGGTTCAGGTCCACAACTGTGTGCTTTGCCCTGACCTAGGAGTGTCTCTTTACTGTTTGTCCATATGCATGAATATGCCTGTGTGTGAGAGCAGTGCCCTAACCTGACCTGGGGGTAATAGGTACACAAGGGTCAAGTATGCCTGGAGTGCAGAATATGTGGAGCAGGTTGTTGCGTGAAGTCTCGGTGGGTGCGGTGGGACAGAAGGCAGGTGGAGAGTCAAGGGGTTAAACTAGAACAGGTTGGCAAGAGTGCAGGCATGCATGTGCCACAGTTGGTACTGAATTGCAAGTGTGTGAAGTCAAAGGGGTCAGTTCTGGCTGGGTGTGTGTGGCTGTGCGTTACTGCACGGCATAAGGTCAGGGTTAAAAAGACACGGTTGTTTTAGACCTGTGAAATTAAACGTTTGCCTTTTCGGTCTCATCCAGAATTTGTAAAAATGCGAGCATATGTCACACTGCATGAACTTCTGATACGGCCACAGAGAGTATTTATGCCTGTTTTTGTGCCGGTAAGTAGGAGTGTTTCTTTTTCAGAAAAAATAAATCTTATGGGAAGAAGAAATAGTTTGGCTAATGCAGCACGAGGGTCTGCTGAGCTCACAACGAAATGAAATATCTTCATCATGTGAATCAGGAGTGACAGTCATTTTCCCCCTCTACGGGGCCAACCAGCGTTGATGCAGAAGGCCTCACACAATGGCGCTTGCTGCATTACATATATCATCAAGTCCCCTTTAACAGTGGTCTGCCCAGTGGAGTCTCACAGAGCCCCTGAGTGGAATTTCTGCATTTACAATCATTTTCCACATTTCTCTCAAATGAACCGCACCTCTCTCCCAGAATCCCCAAGACACTCAAGATATTCTTACAAAACCTCGTTCTATAACCATTCGTGTCATCAACATTTCACACTAACCAGGAGCACCGTGGATTGGGTTCAAATTAGTTATGAACCATTGGCTTTCTCTGCATAAAAACCTCAAGTCTTTAGATGTGAGGCGGCCACAGAGAGAACAGTGGGAGTAGGTGGAGGCTGCATTCTTTCGTTTTGGTTTCGGTGTCTGCCTATAAATCTCTGGTAAATTAATCTCATCTAGGCGCAGGGCCATCCCTCTGTCCTTTTGTGTTTTAAGATGCATGTTAGTGACCGGCTGGCTGGATTCTTTCACAATTACTAAGGTGAATAGGCGATGAAGCTGACTGGCACTCCCAGCCTCATCAGCGGCAACTATTTGCAGTAGCAGTACTTACTTAAAGCACTCTCAGGCATCGTGAAGAAACCATTGATATAGAATATTCTGTGTGCAAATGGATTTTAGCCCATTCTTTTCTATCTTTCCCTTTGGGAAGATGAGAATGTAGGTGAAAGAGGCAGGGAGATCTCTTTCCTCCCCCCTTGTAAAATCACATTTTCCCCTCCTACTTGAAAGGATTTCTCAGATTTCTGGAAGCAACGGCACACATGCACACACTCACACACACACGAATACACACACACACACACACACACACACACACACACACACACACACACACACACACACACACACACACACACACACACACACACACACACACACACACACACACACACACACACACACACACACACAGAATTACACAGTCACTCACATAAACACAAACACACACCATGAAGGTTAGGTACTTTTTTTAGACATACTAATAACAGACTAACACTCTACACTCTGATCTTCAAAGCAACTGAAGAGGAGAGGAGAATGAGGCCATTGAGGGAGCTTTTGGCACATTTGAACCCACTTAGTTTGTAAAAGAACACTTTAATATTTACAAATTGCAGTAAAAGTGCACGCAGCACAAGGCCAAAGCCAATTCACTCCTGCAAACATTAAGTCTGAGGGAGAGGAGTTAATTTACAGGCAAAGAATGCAATAAATACAAACAGCGTCCGCTGTGTCATTTTAAAGGCTCGTAAAGAAGGAAAGTTTTCTTTCTTCAAGTGCGAACTGAACAGAATTATAACCTTTGAAACTGTATTGGATGCTTTATTGCTTTATCTTAAAGTGGTTTGTTGACTAATTTTCAACAGTATAAACCTGAAAGAAATTCCAACAATAATGTGGACTGCTTTGTGAGAGCCTGAGACGTTTGTGGTTTACAATTGCTGCTGTCACGATCAGTCATTTTTATTATGTTTGTTATTTTACAAGAAGGTATAATTTGAAGAACTAAAAACTGCCTGCATGGTTTCTGTTGTCTCCACCATGGAGGTAATGTTTTTGGCTCGGCTGGTCTGTTTGTTTGTCTGTTTCTCTGTTTGCAGCATTACAGAACAACTATTTGCTCAATTGTCCTGAAGATTGGTGGAAGGGCGAAGCATGGGCCAAGGAAGTACCCATTCAATTTTGGATCCAAAAGATGGAATACACTTCAATTTTGTCAACATTGTGTGATAGGGCATTTGTGCTACATTCACATGTTGTTGGAATAATCAGGAAAATGAGTGCCCAACTGGGAAAATTCATACTGCAATAACATTCTGAGATAGGGATGTCGGGATGAATCGATTTTGCCATAATCAAGGTTATATAACGTCAGTTTCAGAACCAGTTTTCAGAAGAAGAATTGTAGAAGCTATTGTTGTTCTGTGAAAATGAATCTTGCAAGTCAAGTTGTATGTGTGCATGGTGACATCTCTGCTCAAGGGTCACATAACATGTGGGTTTAAGTCTTTTCTCTCTTTCTATGGTTATTGTTGATTATGTTTATTTGTATTTAATTTTATTTTGTTTCCTTATTAATGTAATTATTTGGATCTACTGTTTAGTCCTAGAATTAATTTATGTTTATGTTTACAACTGGCAACTTAAAGCTGTCTTCAATGACAGTCTCATATTTTATATTCTATAGCAGATTATATAAATGCAACTGGGGCAACTGGGGAGGATTTTGGCAAGGCCGTATTTCCTTCAGGAAACAATGTCCTGACTGAGCTCAGCTGCCACTCAGGCTCCTGGGGTTTTCTAGTTGGGCCACAATCTGTTTTCTGATAAAACAGTCTTTATAGGGAGGACATGGATTATATAATACATCCCAAAAACCCTTGACCCTGTTTTAGAGGAGTGCATCAGAGAGAAAATCTATAAAACGTTTGAAATAGCTGTAATGACAGAGAGAAGATGGCAGCTGAATCAAAGAAACTTCTGGATGGAGGCCGAGTCCATAAAAGTTGACCAACTTGCACCCGTCATAAAAAAAAATGGTTGCAAACGTGCAGAATTATCCTGCATGACACTCTGCTTTGGTCATTGGTGGATGGAGTTGTTTTGTTTTGTTTTTTGTTTTTTAACTTCACCGCATATGAATGTCGCTAATGTGGAAATAAGGTGTGAGATTAATCTTTCACCACACCTTGTAATTAGCCGTCCTCTCACTTAAAACCCATTGTTCGGATCAAACAATGCAGTTGGTGCAAAGAGACTCGCACACACACTGTAAATCGTCATTAGTAAACTAATGACTCGTGCAGTTCTGGCACTCGACCTGATATTTGGATCTAATGAGCTGAGTGTCCACTGAAACTTCCATCTTGTCTGTCTCTAGAGACCAAAAAATCAGTCTCTCTCCCTTTCTCTCTCTCTAACACACACACACACACAGGCAAAACAACCGATGCATTAACCACAGCTCCATTTCCCATGCCGCATTCATCGAGGAAACAAGTGGCTTTAATGGAGATCTAGTTTGCTGATTACAGATTACTGCGGTAAACAACATCCCTTGCCTCTGAAAGGAAAAAATGCAGCGAGTCATAAAAGGTGATAAAAGGCAGACAATAACAACCGGTGTCTAAAAACACAAACAAGGGAAGCTTATTGTTCCCTGCAGGGAGCTGCGCTAATGCAATAAACTGCTTCAGTCATTTTAGGCAACTTTCCCAAACTCCTAACAGATTATGCTGGCGGTAATGACTTTCAGCTTAATTTCGAGGCGGATCAGGTAAAATTGCTTAACTTAATTTAAAAGGTGAGCGATACGAGGGCTCGCCGGGAGCATGAAGCCATACTGTGTTGCAGCTGAAGGCGGGGCCCACAGCTTGTAAGGAGGAAAGGGGCAAACCACAGACAGAGCCTGAAAAGAACTCCTAGAGTACCAGCATCAATTACCACCATTACTGCACATTACCCAAGCCCTCATTCTCTTCCTGTGTGTGTCTCCCTGCACTCATACGAGCCGGGCACACCACTGCACCTCAGGCTACCCAGGAGAGTGTGTGTGTTTGTGTGTGTTCAAGGGGGGAAAATGTGAAATGTCCTGCACACACATGCCCATTTGTGTGTGTCGCGGGGTAATATATCATCTCAGCTTGAATAGACCCCCAAGCCAGAAGTTAATGAAGTGAAATGAGACTTATTAGCCAAAAACCTTTAAAGTCACTGACAGGCAAATGTGGGGAAATAAAGACGGCCTGAAATTATTAATGACAACAGAGACGTAGGTGCACAAAGGGAGTGTGAACGCAGGCGCAGTGCACAACATTTGCATTGTATAAACCTAAGGAAAAGTTCAGGCTGGGACAGACGGTGATTATGCTGGCTGAGTATATCTCCCTGTTTTCTGTGCAGAGACTTACGCTTTGCCCTCTCTTTGCCCTGCAGTGGATTAACACAAGAGCTGACACTAGCATATGATCCACGTGGTGCACATTTCTCAATGGCTTTATTTTTAATGTGAGCGTGCAGCCTGGGTCAGCTTAGTCAGGTAACGTTCAGACTAATTGGTCAGGACTGACCAGTTATCAGGCTGATTACTGCCACTTCTCATCAGGTAATGGTGGCTCAACGGGGGGCCAGTTCTGTCTGACGTGCAGAAAATGATTGAGAGTTCAGCCGTCGGGGGGTGCTGGCAGGGACTCTCTGGGGTCAGCCAGCGAACAGGGACACACTTCTCATCTCTGTCAGAAATTTGGAGGGAGCACTCACATTTGTAGTGTGAAGAAAGCCAGTTTGCCACACTTCTGACAGCCGGTCCATCAAAATGGTTGAATGGATGTTTGTGTGCACTTGTCAAAGAGATGGTGGCCGTGCAGGTTCATAAGCAGCGCACTACCTCTACCTTTGAATAGTAAGGCTATGGGCGCCAACAGATGAAGATAAATTAAAAGTTCAGGTTTCAACCCCACAGACCCTAGGGGCTGACCCCGTCATCTAAAGGTGCTTTGAAGCCTGATACATCTGGTTGTCTTTGACTGAGGGTTCACAGAGAGACAGAGGTGTTCAGGTTGGACTAAGCGAACCCCTCACTGTTCTTTGCCCTTTCTTTAGCCTGGGCCTTAACCCTGTATTGACCCCATTGGCGTTTGCTTAAGGGGTCATCAAGACTAATGATGAGACTTGTTTCGCCTAAGGCCAGAGACCTGAAGACCCCACGGTACCAGGCTGTGCTCCGAATCGGCCAATCGTGGACGTGGTTCGGATCATGAAGCCAGGGTTTGCTGGATGGGAAATTAGACTTGACAGCCTCATATACATAAAATCAATCAACCAACCAACCAGCCAACCAACCAACCATATGTCTGATTAGATGGTACACTGATGTGATGGTCAATCCTGTTCTAAACAGAAACAGTCAGCCTAGATTCACCATCATGTGTATTAGTTAGATATAATAAAAGGTAGGTCAGCCTTTAAGTCCAAAGTACAGTCCTTTAACTTTCTGTTTTTACCCTTATGGCTCAACCCTCTCCTATGATTAGACGTATGATTGTATTTGCTTGAGATAAGCCTCTTATTATTTCACATAAAAAGTATTTATTTTAACAATTAACAATTATTTGTATGTCCTTCTTTTAAATATGGAGACTCACTACTTGGCCTGTAAAAAAATATTCCATTTAATCCGGGAAATGAAGACGATATCAAAGAAACAGGCAGACTACGCTTTCATTGTCACTTTCCCCAGCTCCATCTCTTTACATTTACAGCTCTGTCAGACAATAACCAAGCCTTACCTTTTGCTCACCAACTTCCCATTATAATAAATGATTCAGCTGCACTCACAAATAACTCACTTAGCGATAGAGATTGGGCTGAGAGCTGACCTAGATTTATGTCGACCCTTTTCCTTCTCGATTTTTCCATCCCTTTCTTCAGGAAGTAGAATCAGGAAAGCGAACAAGGTGGAATGTGATGTTAGAACAGCCACAGGACTGGGCGTGAGGTGAGGAGTGAAGAGTTGCCGGCAGGAAACTATTGTCTGGACGGTAGCGAATGGAAGAACGTAGGAAATTTGGCTTTTTGGTTCGGTAGCAGCCTCAAAAGCTGGACTTTGATCATATGTCATCAATGAGGACCACACGCACTTTGCGGACACAGGATTCTGACAACACCTCTGCAGATTTTCCACAGATTTAAAATTTTGAAATATCAAATATAAAGCTCATAATGGGAACACATCGACACACCAAGAAAAAATAGATTTTTTTATCTGGATCACCTGTAAAAAAAATCATCTATATTATTTCCCATAATACTTGCTCTGTATTCAGGGCCATGGTTAGTTTTTTCATACCACAGTGGATAGTTTCTCAGTCATGACGTAGGGAATGCTTGAAACAAACGGTTTGTACACTATGTTTGCTGACCACATCTGCCAACATAGCTAGGGGTAGTAATCATGCAAAAGCATGAGAACAGTGCAAACTTTTGGACAATCTTTACTCAAGGGCATTTATAATTATTACTTACTTTCTACAAACCAGCTAGCTCACCTGCATTGTTATCTCTCTGCAACATTCTGAACAACCAGTGGAAACCAAAGTTATGCTGAATTGACCTTGACAAGTGTATCTTTTATGCTAACAACAATTATGTTCCCACGCCAAAGCAGACAACACGTTAGCTTCATACAATCAATGCTTCCTCTACTGTTCACTACAACCGTTACTTCACCATTATCGCAGAGGGCAGAGAGGAGTAGTAGAAAGAGCCTTTTAATGTCCGGCTATGGGTTCTGTGGGCTCAGATTTATGGCTCTGCTGTCTCCGGCTCTCAGACTCACGATTGACTGCTGTAGCCTGCAGGCAGGAGGGCACATAGTGTAGATGTCTGGGTGGGAGTGTTAGGGCTGGGCAGGAGGTGCGTTGGGGAGTGTGTGTGAAATTGCATCCATGCACGAAGCAGATAAAATAGGGAGTACTTGATAATTATGATAATAAAGGTTGTTTCCATTAAGCTTCACTCTTTCACAACTTAATTAAGTGACAAATTATTCAAATAAGTCAAATCCTTTTACTGGTGCTGCTTAATCAGTTTGTATTTTGGTAGTGGATTAACCATTTAAGTAATTTATAATATATAATTTATAAAAAATCTCTGTTTATATACTTATATACTAAATACCTTTGGGGGTTGGACTACTAGCTGGAAATAACAAGCAAATTGAAGATGTCATCTTGGGATTTCAAAGCCTTAATATTGAATTGATGAGTTTAAAAAAGACAGATTTTTTAATAAAAAAAATGTTAGTTGCAATCCTACACTGCACATACGAATAATTACAAATGAAAATGTTAGATTATAAGAGTCAATACTATGTAAAAAACCTAAGATGTGTATGTGAGGGCAAGGGAAAGGGGGTGGGGTTGGTGTCTACGAGTGGAAACGCTTAAATGTCAAACTGCTCTTGCAGACATGGGGCCAGAGAATAGTGGAGACAGTCTGCCTAAGCTTGTGTGAGCATAGAAAAGGGGGGGGGGGGGGATGCTCGGTTCTCCGCAGACCTCTGGGACCAGGGAGGGTGGAGATAAGCCACCTAGCATCAGCACCCATCATTCTGTTTCTGCCTGCTCATGTCAAACCACTGGGGTCCCCTGTACTGATAACCCCCAGCAGGAAAATAACCTTTAATGTAGCCTGTCTGAGCCATTGTTATACCGCACACACACACGCACACACACACAGACATTCATGCTATAGCATATATGAAATGTAGGAAATTCATCCCATGCAGCCTATTCAACCACACGCAGGCTCAGTGGATAAATCCTTCAAGACACGACAGCACCGATAGAGGGAGAGAGTAGCTTGTTGGTGTGAAACAGCAGCTAAAGAGGGAGCATGGCCTGGGGCTGCGGGTCAGAGTTCTCCTGAGGTCATTCACAGCAAAACTGACTAGCAGAGACAGAGACAGGGAGGGACAGAGCAGGAGTCTGGGAGAATGAGAATGAACGAGAGAGACAGGGAGACAACCTCCGGAGCCACTGATACAGCCCCAGGTCTCTTTGATCTATCACTGCGAGCTTCCTGAAGTAAACACAGGCTAATTGTCTGGATCAGGTTGAGATGCTTATCTATGTTCGCCTCCCTGTTCCCTCCAACGCATCGATACATTTCTTCAGCGACACAGAGGAGGCCTGCGCTTGTCAGTCCCAATCAGATTCCTGGAGGCACTAATGGATACAACCACCATTTAACTGCTTCAGCCCACCCTCCACCACCCAATGCATCACTAAGTCCAGGCCAGGTTTGACCCCACGCATATCTCTTGACCTTTTAATCCAGCAACCGCCTAACAATTAAATGCAAACCTGATAAAGAACAAGTTAGCGAGGCTTTTTAAAAACCCATTTAATTGTGCTTTAAACTTATCTTTTAATTGCTTGGTTACTTTGCTTGCAAAGAAAAAGAAGTTGGCTTTGTTCTTAATATTTGTGATTTCAGCCGAGAATCAGCCTTTACCTTTTATTGTGTTGTTACTTGTATTTTGGCAATGATTAAAAAAAAAAAACCTGCACGCTTAAACCAGGCGTCACCCCTCGCCTAAACCAAAATGAGTATTTCCAGTGGGTCTGACCAACGTGGTCTTATGGGAGGGCGTATAAATAGCACGCCACTTTTCATGACTTGCATGACTTTTCGCGTGCATGTCTACGCATATTAAGCTTTTCGCGTCTCATTTAACGCCCGTAGTTCCCCAGGGTTAGGGTTAGGTTAAGGGTCAGGGTTAGGGGTTAGGGTTAGGGTTAGGGTTAGGGCATTTCACACCCGTTATTTCAGCCATCCTTCACATGAAATATTGATTTAAAAACAACCCTCTGACAGAAAGCTCCACCACTTCGTATTTCTCCGAAAAGTAGCGGAGAAATACGTGGGTTTTCCCGCAATGACATTTGTGCGTAAAATGACAACGCCATCTCTGCACTATACAAGTCAATTGAGACTACATGGCGTGAAATGACACGCAAAAAACATGACATGCGTTGTACTTATACGCGAGATGGCTTGAGAGAAATAGCGTGTCATTCACACGCCTTTTGGTGAGACCAGGCTGGTCTGACAGGGACAGGCTTCTGTTGTGTGCTTCTGGAGCACGTGAGTGGAGTGGAGCGACAGTGGGAGAATTTCAGATGGAGCACAGAACCGATATCGGTACCGCTCACATAATGAGTTCGAAGCACGCCTGAGCTTGTCTCAGTTATTGCTGCTTGGCGCTGTTCATCTAGTTCTAGATCTCTGTGCGGGAGGAGCGAAAATTCTCATCGCTCCACTCCACTCACATATTTTGCGTGCTACATGTGTGAAAGGGCAACTTCAGACAATATCAGAACCTAATTTCTCAGACATTGTCCTGAGTTCAAATGAGAACACGGCTTTGGTCTACTATAGCAGCTTTTTGCAATTTAATCAATCGTGAATAGAGGCAAGGCAAGGCAAGGCAGCTTTATTTGTATAGCACTTTTCATACACAAGGCAGACTCAAAGTGCTTCACAGCACAACATGTCATGAATTCAAATGCATTACAGGAAGACAAAGAGAATAAAAACATAGACAATAATCAAAACAGTGCGGACGTTAAAAATAAAAATAAATAGAAAATAGAAAAAATAGAGAGAGAATAAGGCTGAGAAGATAAAGAAAGAGCTGGAATATTAAAGCAGAAAGAGAAGGAAATGTATTTTCAGAGCTTTGAAGTTGAACTTTTGGTTGACAGGAGGTGGTGACTGGGAGGCAGGGATGACACTATCCTCCTTTTTGAACTCCCTAGCATAAATATTGGTGCTGATGTTGTAATGGGGTTTTCCTCATGACCCTCCACCAACACAGACCTTCCGGAAAGCCCTTCATGTGGATTCTGCTTCCCCTCCTCTGCACCCTGAACCCACAGAGATCAGACACCGGGGGTCTCCAGGGGGAAATAGCTCATCCAGTGATGACGCTACTCATCGCAAGGCTGATTGGGTTTAGGGATGCCTGGGGGGGCTGAGGCCAGATAGTAAAGATATATCAATATACCATGGCTACTGGGCCTTGATCTTGAAATAACTGTTTTCATGCAGATGGTTGCTGAAACGTATTTATGGTGGCAGCTGAATAAAGATACTCCCTGCAGATTTTTGTACACATTTTGAGAATTTACCTCCTCACTTTATATTGCTATTTTATTAACCTTCAGCGTCTTTCTGGCACTTGAAGAGTCCATTTGATTTAAAATGCAGCAAAGGCCCTGCGACGCGGATGAGCATGTTCAGTGGATGCAATAAAGAGCTGTTGTATATTACACAGCTGAGGTTGGGATTTGTTTGTGTTTTGATGTGGTGTGTCCAAATCTGATTGATCTAAAATCCAATCAAGCTGTATTTATAAAGCTTGTTATATATATATATTTTTTTTACAATCACGTAAAATCTAATTTACAACTTCATCATATGCTCAGCAGCCTTGAACAGAGCCAGTAAAATGATTTTTTTCATTATTTATTTATTCACTTCTCTTTCAAAATTGTTCTCTGGTCTCCACTCTGGGTGGAAGAAAGACGTAGCCGAAGGAAACTGGCTGTTTGCAGACATGTGTGTTTATGCGTACATGTGTTTATCTGTGCGTGCATTTAAATGTGTGCATGTGTTCAATGTGCCATCATTTGTATGCGTGTGTGTGTGTGTGTGTGTGTGTGTGTGTGTGTGTGTGTGTGTGTGTGTGTGTGTGTGTATGTGTGTGTGTGTGTGTGTGTGTGCGTGTAACAGAGATACAGCCTGCATCGTGGAACGGTCTATCTAGTAGCTGCATCATTCTCACCTCAGGCGCACGACTCCACTCTGTCACTCAGGGTGACACATGGAGAGGCAGCCCCCTGCCCGTGGCGTACAGAGGGGATCACCGCCCTGTCACTGTCTGTCACTCCAGCTTTGTCCCCTGTCATGCCCCCACGCTGGCAGGTTGAGGGAGAGGAGGGGGGCCGTCACGAACAGTGACAGACTGACAGGTGACAGGTGAAGCAAGCCAGGCAGCAAGTGCCACAGACGCTCAAACCTTCATACATAACCCAGTGTGGTTCAATATGTGTGTGTGAATGCGCGCCTGCACACAT
Organism: Echiichthys vipera; assembly: GCF_963691815.1. Classification (NCBI taxonomy): domain Eukaryota; kingdom Metazoa; phylum Chordata; class Actinopteri; order Perciformes; family Trachinidae; genus Echiichthys; species Echiichthys vipera. The sequence goes on along the minus strand of NC_139843.1, from coordinate 6,377,036 downwards.
ACAGCTGCTTTGTTAAACACCACTGGGGTAGAATTACAAGGCCCTTTTGTGGTTATAACGACACAATCTGAGTTCTGTAGTGGAACTTCTTATACTGCAGAGGTGTCAGTCTGAATGTCAGTAAAAAGTAGATATTTGGGGGAAATTCTTTCGTGTTAAATTCAAAATGGCCACTTGTCCGGCCAGTCTTCTCTGTCCTATCACCACAGAGCTGTAATGATCTTCACCTCAGTCAGAACTGCACAATTTGTGGCTGCATCTCGCCTCCGGCACTTCATCCAACAAATCAAGTTTTTTTTACCTGCAAAGGCACATGCTGTAACTTAGTCATTTGACTTCTCTTGTGGCATTTAGTTGTTTTTTTTTTACTTTCCCTGATGAGCATTGTTTTCACAGCACTATGTGGCTACGTAGCCGGTCGATGCTTTAAAGTAACAGACATTTTGGCAAATTTGCTCATTCGCTTTCTTACTTTCTTTACTTAGAAAGGTAAAGCAGCTTTACATCTTACTAATTAATATATCTTTTTTTGTTTGTTTGATCTGAACAAAAACTGACTTTGAAAAAGGAAAAGTTATGGTGCTGGACTGTTCCTTGGCTGGGCAAAGTGACTTCTTGAAGTCTCATCCCTCAACCAGCAGAGACTGTTCAATGAGTGGTTGAGCGACTTTTGATTTGCATCTGGAGTTTAGCATCATTTCTACCATTTCTTCCATTTATGGCTAACTGTAAAGCTCATGCACGATTATCTCAATTCAATAATGATTAACATAAAACCAAATCAGGCTTACATACATATTTCTGTCTTTGAACATACACACAATTTGTTTTAATGAATCTAAACACAGTTTTATGTATGTGGCTCCTGGAAGTGGCCAAGAAAGTGAACAGTTTTCTAAGATAAGCTAACCATCGGCCTGCTTCTAGCTTCATATTTAGCGCACAAACATAACAGAATGTCAAACTATTCCTTTAAGAAAAGCTAACCTTTACCTTTGCAATCACTCGATGTGGCTTGAAGAGTAACTGGTAACTGACTTTCGCATCTGCAGACTTGTACCGGTCAACATCTGGAGCATTTGCAGTAGGTGCTCTTGCTGTGCCACGCTGACCGAGGCGAATCCTGGCGGAAAGTATAATTTCGGCTGCAATGTTGCAGTAATATGCTCTCAGACACAGGCCATACTGTACAAATCAAGTTTACATAGAGAAACACATCCAAACTTTGCTAATGAAATATGCATACGCCGACACTGATGCCTCTGCTGTATGTAAAAACAGCAGCACAAGCATCAGCACTACACATACACACTGCAGCGTATCATCTTTTGATCGCAGTGTACCCTGCTGGAGTTAAAACATATCCACTACAGTGATGCTGCTGATGCTGTCAGATCTAAGTGAGGACTGAAAGTGTGTGTATACCTTTGATGCTGGAATATGCTCTGGCTTATATTCAATTTTTCACTCTAGAAAAGGCAAAAACAAACACTAAAAGGGACAGAGATAAATATCTAGTTTAATTTGGGGTTCAGCTATGGATAAAGTTCTCTTTTAAAATCTCAGTGATGGTGTTGAATAATTGCTGTGAAAATACAATGAGACATCAAGTTATTTAGGTGTAACTAAATTACAGCCAACATATGTGCCCGGCCCAATATGGGATTAGATTTACAGCTCTCTTTGTCACTCGAATGACTTTTAATGGCTATTATTGCTGCCGGTTGAGGTCCCAAATCGAGCATTAGACCTTCACCGTGGCTTGAATATAACCCGGTGCCAGAGGTTGCACCCAAATCATTTCATTTGACCTGAATCTCCCATTCCATTACCCAACGTTCCCAGTGGGGACAGTAGTGGTCCCTCAACACTTGAACTCTGACCTTGAACCCCCATCAGGAGAGCCAATTGCAGTGAGGGAGGTTTTATAGGCACCCAGGCTATCTGAATTGCCTCGCCTCATGTCTCACAGGGGACATACAGCCATGATGATGCCCTATGAGGTTTTGCTCTGAAATGTGATTTAGTTCTTATTACTTGCGGTCGTTTTGTGGGAGGCAGCATTTGTCAGGGGGAAACCAAGGGATCATCATTCTGCATCATCTTCATGACAAAGAAACTAAATGTGAAAGTGTCAGTGCGTACTATAAGTACATTTTAAATAAGAAACTTAGCTGAGGCATTTTGTGTTTATACCCCAGTGTTGCAGTTCTCAGCATCACAGCTTTTCAAATGCAGGTCAAGCCAGGTTAGTATGTCATAGACCAGTATGACAATGTATAATTTAATGTGTCGGTGAGCTCCTGTCGCTCCCAAGGAATATGACTTATTGGAGTTTCCATGCAAGTATTTGAAAAGTAATCTTTATTGTATTTGCAATAACAAATACATACAAATATTTTCACTTAATTACTTACTGTTTCAGGAAATCATTAGAAATTTGCTCAATATTTAGTTGTGAGACTTGATACAAATTGAATTAATAAAAAAACAATAACCTCAAGTTAAATATACAGTGCATCCATATAGATTGTGGTTAAACAAAAACAGACTTAAACATACTAGAGACCGCACAAGCACAAGAGCCGTTCCTGTGGGGCTTTGAAAGAAGCAGCACTTGTAAACGTGCTCTGAGCGAGCAACAGCCATGGCACGGTTTCATGGCTTCCAAATAAGAGCTTGGTTGGTATGGTAAATAACAAGATATCTATAAATAAAGTACGATATGACTGACAGAAGCCTGGGTAACTTGTGTCACTGTGTGACAAAGAGAGAGTGGCAGAGAGTGGGTTTATGCAGGTTGATTAAGGAGGCTGACTACTGTTGGAATTACTATTTAACTTAATTTGTCAAAATGACTTCTCAAACCATGTATGTATGCATCACTGTGTGCTTTAATTGCCTTACTAATGTTGTGGAACAACAGCTGGAAATGTGCCATGAATGACCCCCGCTATTATCGACTGTAGGTTAAAACAGCTATGCAGCTCGCTGGATATATTGCTACAGATAAGGGTTACATTGTACACAGTACAGGGCTGTTAACCCGAAGAAGAAGGGTGATTTACACAAAGACGGCAACAAAAATGTCTAACTGGACTGAGAGATGACGAGTACCAGGAACTTCTGTCAGTGAAGGCTGAAATCGTCAAATAAATCTTCTCATGTGAACTACAGAGAATGTCCGACAAATTAGGTCTGGATGTTGTCCAGAGTTCACATGAGAAAACAGCTTAAAGTACCATAAAACATCCAAAATTCATATATTTTTGATTTGGTGCGAATAAATCTTTAGCCTGGCAGTGTCAACACCATGGTACCAGCAAAACAACTCTACATTTACTCTGCTATTGTGTGCAGTGTGAATGTCAGCGTGATTTTTAATAGCAATAACTTATCCGGGGTAGCAGAAGAGAGAGCCAAAAACTTTCTCACGTGGTGGTGGTCCATGCCGATTGACCGATCCACACTGATCCACAGTTTGGGAACCGTTACGCTCATACTCTGACATAAATAACTGGCAACCAGAAGTTATCCTCTCCAAAGACTAGTTTCCTGAAACTTAGTTCAGAAAAGGAATAATGAAAATGTAAAAAAAAATCACTGACACAAGCACATTCAGACAAATGCAGAAAGCACACAATTGACACACACGCTCATCAAAACACACGCTCTCACTTTACCTTTTAACGAAGAATGACTAGTTTAAACAAATAGCTGGGCAATTTAAAGAGGGAAATAAGGCCAGGTACAAAGGACTGGAGGAAGTTTAAAAGAAGAGAGAGAGGAGGGAAAGGAGGTATGATTTCACCGTTCACCGAGTCCATAGCAGGCCTGTGGGATTGGCAGAGATTGGTGAGGATATGAGAGGAGAAGCACTTGAAAGCCCAGCCAGGAGTTTAAGATGTTCAGAGAGAGTTATTGGTCGCCCGCTCTTCCTCTCCCCTCCCCTCCTCTGCTTCCCTGAGTCTTTTCAAGCTCCGGGCCTACAGACTCTTTCTTCTTCTTTCATCCCTTAAAGCCTTAACATGCATGACAGGTACAAGAGAATAGAGAGACTGCAGAGGTGTAAAGAGAGGAAGAGGATGGAGGGTATGAATACAGGTGAAGTACTTCAGACAAAGGAGAAAGAGAGAGAGAGAGAGAGAGAGAGAGAAAGAGAAAGTAGGAGTAAAGGTTGTAAGTCAGATAAAGTCTGATTGGATCTTAGTTGGTGGCATTTCTAGGTAGGAAGTTTCAGCTCACAGAGCAGAAATACAAACGTATACATAAGAAGCTTTCCCTTCAAAACGCCGCTATAACAGCCTCTACTTTTCTGGAGAGGATTTCCCCCATTCGGCCACAAGAACAGGAATGAGATTCAACACTGACATTGGGTGTTAAGGTCTTGTTGGTCCAGTTCATCTCAAAGGCGTCGGATGGGGCTGGGGTCAGGGTTCTGTGGAGGTCAGTCACAGTTCTTCCATACCAAACTCAGAAACTGATTTCTTTAGAGACCTAGTAACCCATGTCCACATAAGCATTGTCGTATTGTAGAGTGGGAGTTTCTGGCACTACTTCACCTACTTCCAAGGTGCATGGAAAAAGGAATAAGTTTAGAGTCAAGTCTAGCAACACATGTATATAGAACAAATTTATTTTAAGAACCAAGTTTTGCCTTGTGGCCGTCATCAGGCTCAGCAGCGCTGTCATACGCAAACAGAAAAGGGCCTTCCCCAAACTGTTGCCAAAAAGTTGGAGACTGCGGTATACAATATCATTGTTTGCTGTACGTCCCTTATCTCCAAATAAGGGTCCCTGCACTAATGTTTGTGGATGTCCTACATACTTTTGGCCATATCCTTTACCTTTTTTTGATGCAACTAAGCAGAAGGATAAAACATTTTTCCTAGCATCTGATAAATGACTGTAATAATGAATTGAAGTCGCTGCTTTGGGAAATAAACAAGCTTAAAACTGCATCTAAGAAAACTCCTCAAGCATATCATGCTGTACTAATGCAAAATAGCTGTGCCTTAATGTAGTCCTTGGAAAAAAAGGTTCAATATTCTGAAAGGAATGGTTAAATCTAAAATGTGAATCCCTCTATATATCAAATAGAGCAAGTATGTGGTGAAATACAGGTGAAAAGTATTATTTTTCAAAAAAAACCTAACTAGGCAGACATATGATTCCTTTATCCTTAAAGGCATCTTCATGTGACCCCTTTCAAATTTATTAGCCCCTTTGAAAAGGGTTTATCTCAAAGAATGATGAAATATTAATCTTCACCAGTCCAAATCCCTGTATCAATGAAGTTCAGGTGTGCGGTAGAAGGGAAGACACAAGAGCACTGTTTTAACTTTGTAAGCATGAGTTATTGCTGCGGGTTTTTTTTTTGTTGCCATGTATAACAATGATTTGCATGACAGGCCTGTAACGGTCGATGAGGTCACTGGAACGGGGTTTAAAGAAACAATGCTTATGGTTAAATATAACAAATATAGCTACGACAAGATGAGAGCAGAAATGACAGATGGTAAGATGTAATTTTTTTCCCTTCTCAATGCCATGTGTGTCTTCTATCCAAACCCTCCTTCTTTCGAAAGGGTGACCGAAGAAAGTAAAGAGGTTCAACTGTGGCCCAGAGAGGAAAAGGGAAGAAAAAGTTTAGCTCTTTCTCTCACAGGGCTCTTTCATAACCATTAACTGTGTGATGACACCAGCGGATATTCAGATTGATTTACCATCGTCTGGGGATCACTTGGCCTGCATGGAAGTCTCCCATACCAAAGATTCATTTGAGTCCTTAATGAAAGGCTTCCTGCCCCATCGTTTCTTCCAACCAAAATCCACCTATTTTATACTTCACTTTGATTGCTGTAATGGCCTTATTTATGAGTTCACTGTTGAATCCCGTCGGTAGTTCCTTAGCCACAGATTGGGGAAGAAAATTAATCTAAAATCTCCAGATTCGACTCTCATTTTTCAAAAACTGCAACAGTGCCCCGGAAATCAATAAAGGAGTTAAGGAATGCCAAACTGCGAGATAAAGGACAAATTGTCTGGAAAGTCTTGGCAAAACCCCACGTGTAATATAGAAGAAGAATACTTAAGGCAACGGATGAGAAGGCAGGACACTAAAAGAAAAAAGGAAAAACAGAATTCTAAGTAGTTATCCCATCAGGACTGTGTGTTAAGTAATTACTGTCCCGTAATACTATTATTGATGCTGACTAATTCGCCTTTTGGAGTAGTCTGAGAGGTAACATCAAAGACGTCATCAGTGCTGACCCTGACCAGGCCCAGTGTGGAGGAGGCATCAAAGCCGCAGAATGGCCGTGTGTCAAAAGTAAGTCCTCAAACACCAGCCTGAATAACATGTTGCAGGAAGATGGGGGCCTCTATAATCAGCCTGCATAAGGTGATTAGACCCCAAAAGTCCCCACTCTCCCAGAGCTGAGAAGTATGTGGGGTAGCCAAAGTCTTAGTCCGACAAACAGGTCATTTAGCGCCCCTCACGAAATGGATGTAGACACAGTGTGACAGTGAAGCATGAGGTTATGGTTTCTAATCATAGCTGCAGAGGAAGCTGACGGGCACAGGCTGAGTGGTTGAGAGAGAATGGGGGTCATTTTACAAGGAATCAGTGGGTTCCCCAGTCTCTGTTCACCTTTGACCCTGGGGGGACGGTGACCCTTTATTTCCCCATGGTGATTCATTTCCTCTTTCCCCAAAACACCCTCCACTTCCCGACCACCGTATGTACACATAACACATGCCTGTTGCTATGGAGACAGCTGTGGATCTAGATGGGGTTGGGAGGATGAATATTGGACTGGGATCCAGCCTCTGAGGATGTGTTATTAACCCTCGGGGCTAGAGCAGTGTGGCCGATACTTAACGCCGAGAGTGAAGCCAATCGAGGAAATCGACATCTATATGGATTGGGGTCGAGGATAATCACTCGCGCCTTGGCCAACAGTAACAAAGAGCGGTCTTGAGCTGCATCTAAATGTACCACTGTGTGCACTAAGGCATGAAAGGAAAACATCAAGGAGGTAAAGACTGCATTAAAAAGAGATCTTTTGTCATGGGTGCTCATCAATGCTGATCGTGTACGTGATTCAACATGAGTACTATTGAAACACTTATGCATGACCCATAGAGGTACTATGACAGCCATGGATGTAAAACTTGAGACTCTGGCTTATAGCAGATCCAAGTCACAGAAATTTGACTTGGACTTGCCCCAAAAACCTACAGTACAAACTCACTTTTTAGCTTTCTTGAATAAATATCTTCTGACTGTCATATTCATGAGGTGGTGATGGTCCATTCTTTCTCAGAGCTCCATGTGAGGCCAAACTCCAAACAATGAGTCATCCATTAATGGAGCCTCCATTCCAGCTACAATCAGGACCAGAGGATCCCAAGGCCATGCGGTGGGAGTCACATTGAGGAAGGGCTGCCTGGTCTAAGCCCCCAGAGTTACAAGAAATGGCCAAATTAATCCCCTCACCCTCATTCTAGACATGCATTATCCCCCGCTGTCATAAACTTGGCTGTGGTGAAGATTTACAGCTGCCTCGTGCTCTCCCTCGCATGGCTTTCCTCCCTAATTGTCTGTATGGCCAAGACCTTGACCAGGGCTTTTCTCATTTGAGAAGTCTGAGATCTACTGATTGATTGCCAACACAGCCTAATAATAACACAAACTCTTCACCCTTGGTTTACCGGGGGAAGACAAGACTGCACTCCTGATGGCGGATTTGCAGGAAAGCCAAAGTAATTAAATGATTTTCCACTGAATTAAGATCTTTGTCGAAGAGCATATGCCAAACTGAAGTTAAGTAACCTGGGATTAAAATGGAATCTGCTGCCAATCGGCTGCCAAAGTTACACAAAGAAATTCCTTAAGTGGAGATGGTCACAAGGATTCTCTTACATGCACATTATTAACTGATAATCTGCTTTCAATCTCAGGAACAAATATGAAATACCAAAAATCTTTGCAGCTCTTAGAGTATATAATGTTTAGTGTATAATGTATGTCTAGGCTTAACAATATGACCTCAGTTGTCGGTTGCTTTGATGTTTTCTCCACTGATGATAATGTTGTTGCCGCTGCTACTCCAGCACACAGATCACACCAGAGAAAAGCCCAGCTTCTGCGCCAATTCAGTTAGTGGGAAGCAGCGGATATGAGCCAAGGTTATGAACTGGAGGACATCAGCCCCTCTGATAACGTCCGGCTGTTGTCTGTCCTTGGCCAAGTCCTGCTCAACCAGCAAGGCTGTCATACAGCACAATGACCTACACTAACATTGTCATGGTTGAAACACTATGTCCATAACAAGAGCATTCATTACCAAAGAATGGAGGGAACAAGAAAAGCAATCAAAGAAAAAGCTTAGGACCTTATTTTTTCATAAAGACGATCACGTTTGCAAAGAGTCATTAGGTAGAAAGACTGCAGACACTGGCGTTGCTTCTTGGAATAGATTTTATTTCCTCCTTTTTATTCTGAACGGTTCACTGAAATTTCATTTTGGCTCAGAAATAATGGAAAGTGCGAGAGAGCCGGAATTGTACAGGGAGGGGAGGGGAGATTGGCTTCTCGAGTGGCAGGTGATTTAAGTGTCGATCTCACCTCTCATGTACTTACTCTTAGATAAGGTGCCATGTACGGTTTAGTCTGTGGAGCACTTAAAGATTAATATCAAGTCTGTAAATGTAACAGATCATGAAAAGTAGCAAACACATTTCAGCATTTTTTTTAATATTGCATGGTGTGTTTATTTCCCTCATTGCAGAGTTGCAAAGATTAATCAATGAATCCAATAGTTGTCAACTATTAAATTAATCTTCAACAGTTTAGATAATTGATTAATCAGTTGGAGTAATTTTTTAAGGAAAAAAAAGTCTAAATTCCAGGTACTTAAATGTAAATATTTTCTGGGTTCTGTTCTCCTTAACGACAGTAAACTGAATATCTTTGAATTGTGGACGAAAACAAGACATTTGAGGACGTCGTCTTGGAAAACATCGATTGAATCAGTGAATCGAAAAAATAATCGACAATGAAAATAGTCAATATTCATTTCTAAATATTTGAATTATATGATTAATTACATCAAATAATGAATGCTCTACCGTGGATTATATTTAAGAAGCAACCTTCCTAACATCCTTCACAAATCCAGCGAATTCCTTTATTCAACCCAAACTCGTAAGCTAGACGGTAAAAAAAAAAGACCAATTTTTTAACAATGCAGCATGCTCTCAATGGCTGATTTGATGCTATTAAGTAATGTTTCCCAGCTAAGAAAATCATTCCCCTCAGGCACGGCGTTCTGCTGCAATTTGGCTGATTAGATGGACTAGGCTGGTATTTATGAGGGGATTTTGTTTGATCTGTTGGCTTCAATACATGAGGATAGTTGAGATGGGGGGAGTGGAGGTGAATGGACTGGAGAGGAGGAGAGGAGGGGAGGAGTGGGCAGAGGGCGGATGAAGGGACCGGCGTCCATGTCTGCAAGAAAAATACATGAAACAAAAACCTTTTGGAGAACAAAGTAGAAGAAGATGTTGCAAGAGATAACAGGGATAAAAAGAGGAAGTAGGGGAGATTGTGAAAGAATGAAAAAAAAAAGTCAAGAGACAAAGTGAGCAGGGAAGAAAGGGTGACAGAGCGGGAGAGGAAAGAGGGTGAGGAGAGCACAGGCTTCATTCTCATTACAAGGCAGCGGGGCAGAGGACAGCTGTGGCTCCTGTTACTGTTGTACCATGTGTCTGATTGCACGTTATTACAGAGACGCCACACCCCCGTCATCATCATTCACTGCTTCTCCAAGTCTGTTTACCTTTTACTATTTTCATAGTTCCTAGTCCTTGTCCCCCCTTGACCCTGCTTTAGCTCGCCCCACCCCACCCCCGTCTGTCTCACCTCAATTTCTTCCTTTTTTCGACTTCTTCCCTCTCATGTCTATCCTGTTATAGCAGGTCAGTATCCAGGATATCAAAATGATGTTATGATTCATTACTCATCTTTGCTTTTTCCATCTCCCCTTTTCCTGTGGATGGGACATATTTCCGTACCTACTGCTTTCTCAGACCGCTACCTCTGGTGGTCTTGTCAGCGTGTGGCAGCCCTTCACGACCACCTCCCTGCCTGAGAACGTTCCAAGTAAAACCACAGCCTTTTTATCACAGACCCACACTGCGCTTTGCACCCCTAACCCCTCTAGACAACATGTTTTTCTACCTTTACAGCAGCAAAGACCTTGCATAAAACAGCATGCTGTTTAAAATCCAGACATTTGATAAACAACATGCTTCTAATATATGCCCCTTAGCCATTTATGGTGTATAAATAAGTTGCACAACACCATTAATTAGATATAGGAGTTTACTGCAGCAGACTATCTCTGCTGCTGGGTTATAGTTTAAGGGAAGGAGGCTGTTAAAACAGTGCCACCAACAGAGAAGACCTAAGACACAAAGGGAGCCCACACAGGCAGCAAGTTGTGTCTCTGTCTGCCCCAAGGACCATCACTAAGCAGGAGTATTTACATGCATTCCAGACAGGGTTGCAATGCTATCACTGTTGGAGAAACATCTATGTAAAAACCCAACAGCGGGAATAAACACATGACCAAGCATGCTGCCTGACTACAAAGCCATGCCAAGTACAATATAGGGTGGAATAATGGATCACCTCAAGTGTTCACTACAATAAGCCAAAAGCCACGTACAAAGATTCAAATTTCATCCCACTTTCTGTTCCACATGGACCTTCACCATCTTCACTCTCTTCCTTGAGCAAGCAGTCTTAAACCACCAGTGTTGGGCAAGTTACTTGAAAAACAGAGTCACTCACCAACTGCTCATTGACTTGCTGAAAAAGTCAATATGTAATTTTACTAATTACTCAACAGCAGAAGTTAGTTAGATTACTGAAAATTGCTTTATTTGGCCCGGCTCCTTCAAAGGTGCCTTTAAACAACTCCCAAAGCCCCAACACTGTCTCACGCTGCTGCTAATGAAATATTCGTAATAATTTACGGTATATACAATATAATACAATAGATACATTGTTGTACTGCTTGCAGTACACTAGAGTTTGTTGGGCTTGATGTGCAGAGAGAGCTTGCACACGACCCTAAAGCGCAGTTCAGACTAAATATTTGCGACGAGACAAATTGGAACTTGGAGGTTCTTGCAATGCGCTGGTCTGTAACAATCTGTTCACATCCAAAAGAGACAAGATGGTGTTCAGGCACCAAAACGACTTGGTTAAGATGAGAAAACCTACCTGGATCTTACTGCTCTTCTACCACATCACCTGATTTCCTTCTTTGCTCCGGGAAGAATAACTACAGTAATAAATATGCGGATTACATACGAGTTAAAGTGCATTACTTTTAGCGGGTAGGTTTTGACCGGACCATGTACAGTGGGAAAGACAAGAGTAGGGGCTGTCAAGGCAGCAACTGGACTGAAACACGCAAGACCATCTATGGCCTATGATCCTCAGGGAATACAAAGGCCTAAATAAAAATATAAAAATAAAGCCCCAACACCCTCATGTGAAGAAAAGTCATGGAGGTATTTTGTTATCATCAACTACTAACATGTCCCAAGCCAGGTGTTTCCTGAATGTAGTTAGTATTATACTATATTTATTGTATCGCCCCACTGTCCTCTCAGTTAACTAAGAAGACGAAGACATATTTTACTAATAAGCGAGAGGAAATCAAAGCTGTGAACAGTTATAGTGATAGAGCTTAAACTGAGTAAGTAATAGAATAAAATAGTAATACTTTGCAGGATTCTCTGTGATTGCATGGAATGATTTGGCACCAAAACAATATTTAATGAATGCAACTGCCTTCTAGTAACAAATCCTACAGTCACCTGTTTGTAAGTCCAACTTCAAATCAATGGTTTACACAGGGATTAGTAACTGCATTGTAACTATTACATTTCAAACAGTAGTCTCTTACATATTGCATCAAGCAACACCACTACCATCTCTCTATATCACACACACACACACGCGCGCACACGTACACACACACACGGAGCTCATATGGTTTGCAGGTTTGTCCGTTTGTTAAGAGACATAACACTTATTTCTTCTCCACATCTGAAGCCTGATTAGCGGTGAATGCCTGTTCATTTCCAAAATAGCCTCCAACGGGGCCAGGGTTAGAAAAGAAAGGATACCAGCCCAGCCACAACTAATCATCATGTGATGAATCATTTGAGCCAAAGCCCTTAGCTGTGGCTAAAGGATCACAGATTGCAGCTTGTCTCTTAGGGCCCCTGGATCTTCTTGATTTATATGGACTGGGAGTGCATTCTGTGCGTTCTGATTTACTGTACCATCTCTCTGAGTCCATATGTGCAACTGAAGGTGGAGTTGAGACGGGAGAAAGCAAGATTAAAAATGCAACTCTCTTCAGAAGCAAAAACAGAGAAACATAAAAGGAGAAATATGAAATGTGACAATGAGCTTAGAAGTGGTCACAGCGTCATCAGCCCAAATCTGTCTTTCAGCAAGCCTTTGTAGGAGGTACACAACCAGTAAGAGTCGATCATGAAGCGGAAGTTTCAGAATGCAGGAATTTGTCATTTATCTTCTTAATACCTTTTATGCCATCCAGCCTAATTTTCTAGTTTATCTGATCTTATTTAAGCACACGTTACTGCACGATTACTGTTGAGTTGCCGTCGTTATTCACACTTCTTGAATGTAACATAGTGAGGTAAGGATCTCCCCTATCTTCAGATGCTAGATGGCACAGAATCCATGTCATTCCAACCTTTTTTCTATTTATTAATGATTTAGGGACACATGTACACCCAGCCATTAATTCATACATGAGGTAATGTAGTGAGACAAGGTAAATAGCAACTGGAGACGTGCTTACGCAAAGCCAATATCATAAGAAGCACTGGCAACAAACAGAGCTTTGCTGCCGTACCTCCAGTCCTCGCCAGCTGTGAGACGGTAGCGTTGACAGAACTGAAACCTACGGACCACTAAGTGGTAAGGTGATGCTGGGCCACTGGCTGAAATGGAAACTGTGTGCAGGGTAAACATTTACACAGGCCTGATGAGACCTCTAGCATCCGGCAAACTGCCTGAGCCATATATTCCAATCACATGCACCACGCCTGTGTAATCCCCCATGCTGTGTGCTGACACCCATTTTGGCTCGGCGTACCCCATTTATTCAACTGCAAATGGAGCAAAACACTCAATTGTAGTTTTGGCCACACTTCAGCTGAGACAGGCCCTGCCATAAAACAAAATCTTAACTCTCCTGATTGCCTAAAGGGAAAAATGAAATGAGCAGGAGGCAAAGGGTTGGAAGAATATTCCAAATTCTACAAATGAGCACCTGTGTACGGGAGAAGGTTAAATTGTGGCAATTGCTTAATTGCATGAAGAAGAGAAGCTGGAGGCTACCTGGCAGCCACTGACAGACAGATGTTGTAATGGCGGGTGGGAGATTGAGTAAAACAGAATTTGCAGCAACATGTAGGCCTACTTATTTCCCACCCTTAAGCTTTTTGGAAGATTAATTAGATAGATGTGCCTTTCATAATCTAGGTCAGATTTGTCAGTTTATTTGAGGTATTTTAGGATTAACTCTTTGTCGGGAGGGAAGGGTAGGTAAGTGAGGATAGGATGTTTCATGTCTCTCGGGTCTGAATTGAATGTTTGTCCATGCTCTAATTAAAATTATTTAATTTTCCATGTATGGCTTATTTTCCTCAGAATAAAGAGGAAGCAACTCGATGTGAAGATTGGGCGTCATGCAGCAACATTCTCTTAAATTTCTGTTAACAGAAAGAAAAACAAGAGAAGTCGACTCCAGATGCACCCAACGTTCTTAAACATCAAATCTGCTCCTACCCAGGTGTGCTGGAAGCCCAGATGCATTTTGCTCCGCACCACTGATAATGCAGTCATTAAAAAAGTGAACTGAGACCAGACTAATTGCAAATGCCTATTTTGCGAGGCTACTGTAGGTAACTCCCACCAGACACTATATACGGCAGTTGCTCAAATGCTGACATGTGCAAATATTCTGGCAAATGTCCAAGAATTTGAGAGATATCGCCAAAAAAAGTCTGTAGTAGAAGAATTTCTGCAGTAGTGGAACTGATATATAATAATCTACATGTGATTATATTATATTCATGCAATTTTCATGTTTCACAAATGTAAGGTCGCACTCACGCTGTCCATCTGTACCGTGCCCAAACAGCTTTTACGGGTAAAGACTAGTTACTTTGACCAGTGTGAGTGCAACCGCACCGCGCATAGCTGTGGCCCGCTTGCCGGCCACGGCCAGTTTGGGAGAGGTGGGCTGTTGTACGAGCACGAGGCCTACGGCAGCTCTGACGTCATTTAATGTGCGCCTGTTGGGACATAGAAAAAAGAAGGAGGGACCATGCGTGGACATTTAAAACAATGGCGCTGAAAGGTTCACGTTGGTGTGATGCGGAGGTGGAGTGTTTACTGCAGATTTGGTCGATGAAAAAATTCAAAAACAGTCGACAAGACGCACAAAAACTCTGAGGTCTATGGAAAGATTTGTAAACAAAGCCACGCATCGCGATGAAGTCAATCAATGCGTGTGACGGCAGCAAGAAGCATTGGCGCGAGGCCCAGGCGGAGGGAGGGGGGGACAAGTACCCTAAAGCACGGGGCACGGTACGGACGGACAGTGTGAGTGCGCTCTAAAACTTCCTTGCATTCGACGATCTGTGGACTGTGAAAATATTTTTTTAAAAAGCTCTCAAACACTCGTAGCTGTTCTCTTACCTAAAAGAGAAGAGCCAAAATAAGAAAAAATTTGGTGAATCTCAGAAATCACTGGGTACTAACAAAATAAGAACACATAGCGTATACTAAAAAGAGGACATCTGTGCTTCGTACACAAGGCTCATTGTGTCGTTTTTGTTGCTCTTGTAGATTCAGTGTGTGCTGCGCCCTTTCATGTGGAGTCCCGGCATCGTTCTCTGAGCTCCCAGATACAGACACCAAACCACATTAGAAGATTTAATCAGGGATGCAGAAAATTGGACAGCCACTTAACATCCCCCCCCCCCCCCCCCCCTTAAGTAAGACTGCTAAACATAATCTCTGTGTTTAAAAAAAAAAAAAAAGCAATGAACTCAGTGCCATCAAACGGTTTTACGGTGGGCAGATTAGCCTCTTACTGAAGAGAGAGAAAGTCTTGCAAAGTCTCAGAAACTCAAAATATGACACCATTTCTTGAATCTTGAAATCTCCATCTCTCTGCGATGATAATGTAACTTATCTGCAAGTCTCAAGTAGATTTAAAAAAGCATGTTTGGGGACACGGAGCTCATGAGAGGAGACATTAATTCATATCTAAACATTTCCATTAGCTGAAAAGGCTCCTGTTGAAAACATACTGTACATCAGAGGAGAGAGCATGGGCGATGCCTTTGTTCTGCACAATGAGCTCTCTCACTATTACTCACTAGCTGATGACTGAATACTGGCTCGTGCTTTTGTTGGCAGGAACGACACTTAAGAGCGCATAAATGGAGGCACGGAGTCTTGGAGAGCACATCTATCATAGAGCTGTAGTAAACTGTAGAGCAGAATCTTATAAGGAATACTTTGCAGAGGTGTTGTAGTAGAGCATAACTGTCTTGCAAAGCTATAGTGGATGAGTGTATCAGGGGAAATGAGTTAAGTGGATTTGTGCAACCTGGATGCATGTTCAAGTACATGCAGAATGTGTTTTTAACATGCCTGTGGGACTGAAAAGTATCAAAAGCGTGCATATAAATGAAAATTCACCCGATTATTTAAAAGCACCTTAAGATTGAGTTCCAAATATCTAATATTCTCGGTGGATTTCTTTCTCTCTGACCTCTAACATTTATGTGTTGGAGCTCAAGCTTCCCTCTGTAAGTCTTGGTGGACAGGGGCCGGATTTACGGCACAGATCTGTGATGAGGAGGCTGAGGTATAAAAAAAAAAAAACAGGTATTAAACCTGGGCATCAGCACAAAAAGAGGGGGATGTAGGGGAATCTGATATGGGGCTTCCTCTAATCAGCCAGAGGCTCCGCACTCCCTCAGGCAAACAGGATGCAGAAAGACTTGGAAATCACTCCCTTTACACTCAGAAAAAGAAGAGAGAGAGAGAGAGAGAGACGGAAAGGGGGCGGGGGTGGGGGGGGGGGGTTTGGTTAGACAGCCAGGGGCATCTAAATAAACACAAACCAGATGTAGCACACGTGTGTGAACATGAAACAGGAGTGTGTGGATAAATGCTTTTAGTAATATGTTTACTGCATATGGGGCTGACAGGTCTCATGATAGGGGCTGCGTGTGTGAGTGTTCTTGTATTTCATCTTCGTGAGGACCAGTTTCCCTTTGAGACACAGAGAGAGTGAGGATGGCTTCACGGTTAAGGATAGGCTCAGAGTCCAAACTCTTCTCCTGCATGGTCCCTCGGTGGAGGAATGACTTACGGTTAAATGATTCTGGGAATCTAAATGTTGTGGCAATGGTGAACATTACGATTTAACCATGTCTCTATGTCTGTAGTACTGTTGCCACTGTTATGTCAGTGTCTTCTTGTTTTTCTGTCAATGTCATTAATATCGTATATATGTGTGTGTAAGCAGCTTACTCTTTTTTAACTGCAACCAAATCTACCCTTGGGTACAGTAAAAGTTAACTTACCTTATTATGTATAGTGACACATGCTGCACGTCTCAGTTTTGGGGGCACTGGTATATGTGTCTTTTAAAAATCAGTCATTAGATTATTATCTTGGTTTTTTTGTTTTTATTATTATTATTTTATTGTGTGATTCTTAATCCTTTTGTACTGTGTGTCTTGCTTTTACTTGTTGTATGGACCTTGAGTCTGAAATAAAGCTTATCTATCTATCTTACCAAACATGATTTGATCAGCAGTATGCCTCTGTCTTTAAAAATCATTTGCAGATGTACCTCTTACCCCTGTTTTCGACGAGTTAGTGACTGGAATGTGTTGAATATAATTTAGTAGAATGTTGAATGTGTGTTTTCAGTAAGCTGTGGCCTTGCATCACAACATATTGGATGTATTCATTTGTTCTTTCTTTTTTTCCAATTTCTTTTTGGTGTATTTCATTGTTTTATGTTTACATATAAGTTTAGCAGTTTTCAGTAGGTTGTGGCAGTGCACTACAACATTATTTTATATATATTTTATATATTTATATTTTTTACCAAATAATTTACTTCATAACTAATCTTTGTGTGTATGTTTAGTAGTTTTCAGTAGGTTGAAAGTGCACAGCATACAATACATTGTTGATCTTATTTATTTTCATCAAATGTATTTTAATCTATTATTTTCAAAGTATTTATTTAAATTTTTACATATCATATATTTTATATATTCAATTTCTTTTTTAAGCACCTTGAATTTCTTTGTAATTTGAAGTGTGCTATATAAATAAAATGTATTATTATTTTTACATGTCTTAATTGTTCTTCAGTTAAATTTAATTCAAATTACAGGAAAAAAATGCAATATCTATCTAAAAACAATAGCCGGTTTTCATAAAGTACTGATAAAAATGCATATGAATTTCTGCCTAGGGTGGAAGGAAAACTACATCCATCAACCATGAACTGTAAAGTTTGTACGAAAGCAAAGAGAAAGTTCCTTTAAAATTGTAAACAGCTATTAAGTCTGTGTCATCTGTTCCCAAAATGCACTGTGTATCATCTTCCTCTGTATGTCCTCAAACTTGAGAGACTGTAAAGCCCTGTAAAGACGTTTGAGTGGCACGAGGCCCAGCGGGGAGCAAAAGAGCAGTCGCTTTATTCTAATATGAAGATTAAGCCTCTGCCCTTTGATATGCGATAGGGAAAAAAGGCTCGCCGAGTGATCTCCTGCAGGAATAGAGGCCACGAGGGCAACTCCTCCTCACTGCTGCTGCTTCAGTCCTTGTTGTGGTTCCTGACACTGGAGAGAAGATCTGAGCCCGGCTGACGGCGCAAAAGACACAGTCAGATAGACGGAGGCCAATGATGTATCTGATTTCTGCCTTTACTTCGAGTTGTTTTCGGTTCCCTCATTTTCCTCAGAGGCTAGCTGACAGCTAATGACCTCACAAGCAAAGTAATAGCTACTGAGCAGTTAAAGACAAATCTCCTGATGAGTGCTCTGACGGCTGAGCTGCCTTTACAGAGGTACTCGCTGTCTTTGATGGAGGGTGTGGTGTGTATGTTTGTAGGCGCATGTTCTCTACCAACCAGCGAGGCTAAGCGACCAGCCGGCCGCACCCTTCACCCCTCCTGAGAGGCCCATGGTAATGGCTCTCAAAAGTGTTTGAAATACTTGGAAGGATGACACACGCAAGGAAAAGAATGGCAGACCCAAAGTAGCATGAAATAAACTGGCCTCGAGGAGAGACAGAGACCAGAGAGCAATTTGTTTCCCCTTCTGCGAATTACAGGCCGGAGCCAGCCACTGTCTCTAAATGGGAACCAGCTCGGTTCTGCCCAGACACCACTATTTGGGCACAGTAAGTGATTTGAGTAGAGGAAAACACCAGCCAAAACCCCACGTCTCCTCTGGGCTACGAAGCCTGCCTGAAAATTCTTGGGTGTTCCTTTTAAAACAATCTCTGAAAAGACTTATATAAGTGTACAGTGGAAATATCTAATATGGTGTCAGACCTCTACGGCGTCTGCTTTGTTTTATCAGTATCACATTTGTATAAGCAGCCACGTGTCATCCCCGGGTACATATAGACATACGTGCACGTAGACACAAAACCTCCTCAAGTTTCCTGTTTTTCTTACTAATATGTTGATTAAAAAACGACTAAGAAACTTGCCGATATGCATAAAATTGTATAGATAAACAGTTTCTGTCTCTGGATGATAACAAGTCCCTACAGCTGGAGGGTATTTCATTCAATTGCAACAAAGTCTTCATGCAGAAATGGCATTGCCGAGTTCAATCCATTCATTAGATGAGACTCAATTATTTCTCTAGGCATGAGCTAAAACATTGGACCTGGGGATAAGAAAATCCGCTTCTTATTCTGTGCGGTTTGAAGTGTTCCAAGCCGGATTCATCAAACACTGTTGACAACACAAACTTGTTAATTGCTCGTTTGAACACATGAATCAACTGGAGTAGGAAAAAGAAAATATGGAAACTACTAAAATCATGAAATGCACTTCACTCATGCACTGCACTTCAAGCCTTTGAGTGAGTGGGTGAGTGTTTGTCCGTGTAGAAGGACTTTGTCTCGATTTTCTTATACTTGAGACTATTTTCGATACTGTGATGAGACTTGTTTTGATGTATGTTTTAATCGTCTGCGTATACCGTATGTCATAATCATATCAGCAAACACCCAATCCCTGATATGAAAATCTTTTTCACAGAATATATAATGAAGGAAATGACAATTGGGTGGATTTAGAAATGCGTCATAGAGCCATTTATTTTATTTATTCTTTTTTATCAGTGTTCATTTCTAGAATGAGTTGACCATGTCATGTAATACACTGGTTGTGATGTATACTAATGTAAAATATTCTTTAATGAAGTTTTCTGTTTAGTGTTATGTGCCAGGGTTCAGTTTAGTTTAGTTTAGTTTAGTAAAGCAGCCTTCAGCCTTCAGAAGGAAAATCTTTTTTCATTCCAGCTCAAAAGTTCACAACATTGGCCATCGCCATATAGGTACATTTTTTCCCTCTAAAATTGATATTGCAACCTCAAAAATCCCGTATCGGTCACGGCCTAGTTTAGATGTCCTTTGAATCTACTTTGAATCATGTCTTGTTGTAATCCAGAAGAATTGCTGGATCACCCTCGGGTACTAAAGAAGAAAACTTGAATTCTCCAAAAATTGAATTTAGGTCGTACCTAATTCTCACTAAATGACATTTCTCAAATCACTCATGACAACAGATATGTTCATACATGAGGCCCAATGTTCTAAGCCAGTCTTTTAAGAAAGCACTTGTTGATGATGCCAGTGATGACACCGGGTATGTTGGGGGAAAAAATGAACGCAGCCCAAAATGTTTCCCCATGCAGTAAGGCCCTCCGGCCTTCTTCCACTTCTATAATGTAAACCTGATTCAGCTGTTTCGAACAAAAAAAACATTAATCATCATTCATCATCTTAAAGTCACACAAAGTTCATTTTGTTTGTAATTCCCTACCTCCCTGAGATAGACTTTCAGCCTGTCAGGAAGCCATTTCCATGAAACTTCAATTCATGCAGGGCTTGCAAATGTGATGATGGCCTGCATCTTGTCTCTGAGGTTAAAAACCTCATTGCACAAAAAGAACATTGAATGTTTTTGCCTATGAGGTTATTATATGTTAGACACTGTTTTCGATTTCCCACACGCATGACGAAACGTGTTTGCTGTGGCTATTGGCATATGGGGGATTAGATGAGTCACTGGCTGGACAGACCAACTCAACTCCGAGTTCTGCTGAGTGAGCATATCATTCTGCACAGTTTTACAGTATACACATACAAATAAAGTGTGTGCACACATTTCTGGCTGATCCAACGCACACCAGCCCACCACGGGTGCTGATGTCTACAACATCATGACAGAAAGTCTTGTGAAGAAAAAAAAGCCTTGTGCAGTGTCTAGTCACTGATGTCAAAGAGCACAAACCACAGAATCAAATCAAAGATATTAACTTGGATCCCTTGAGTCCTTTCTTTCAACGGTATGGGTGTTTTACTGTATGTGGATGTGAGAGGCATGGCCCGCATTTCGAATTCAGGCTGACCAATCGCAGCCAGTTGGTTCGGTTTTCCACTTACATCTTGTGCCCCTGTGGCCACTTAGCTCATCTTGTCCTCTGGAAAGAGATACTTATTCAAATGGATTAATCACCAGAGGGGGCCACTTTGAAGAAGCGCACAGAGACGAAATGATGGGGTACAGTAGAAAGACGGTTGGAGGATTTGAGGGGATAAGATGCTATGTTGTAGCCAAGGCAGCAGGGAGGACTTCAATGGCAAGCTGTTGGCACGACTACGTGGCTTAAGATTCCTGGCATTGCCTGCATGTCTTCAGGGGGCCATCTTTGCATGCCCACCATATAAAGGTGGGCCAAGACCCCTCAGAATGTAGTCCATATGCTCCCCCTCTCCCGTGTGCCACAGTAAAGCACACAATCTGTCCCGATTACCGGCACCCCATGCTCTAATCTTTGATACTGGCCTAATCTAAAATATGCATGTGTCAGGTTGTCTCCACAAACCGCACAGACCCCACCTGTCTTTACCTCTGCCTTCTTGATTTTTGACGAATTACGCAAAACGTTTCCAGCAGCTTTGATGTCACACTACAAAGTCATCTTGTATTGTCGCATTTTGAATCAGATTCACCAGAAAGGAGAATTTCATCGTACATGTAGAGATTTTTATACGGCGGTGCCACAATTCAAACTATTTTCCCCTGCTTTTGAAATCAGATTTCCATGTGGGCTGATCTTCCATTCGTCATTTAGCAGGGGCGTGACATCACCATGCAGGGCCGTGCTGTTCCGTGCCAGGCCGAAGCCAGGGCCAGGCAGACAGTAGCTGCAGTTTTCATGGTGCCTACAAGCGATATCCGACATTCTTGGCGTGTTGCGGAGATGAGTGCAGCTGCAGACGACGCAGTCCGCAGCGTGCTTCTGATGACTGTTTATTCAGTGCTCCACTAATGGCCTGCCACATGTAACCAGGGTGAGCCAGACACGCACTGCCGTGGCCACATGTCTCTGAAAATACTGATGCTTTCAAACTTGCAGACACACTCGGGCCACATTGACTATTTTCATCATCAATTCATCTGCCATTATATTCTTCTATAAGATGTGGAAAAAAGAAAAATGGCCATCACAATTTCCTAGAGTCCAGGTTTACATCCAGAAATTGCTTGTTTTGTCCAACCAACAGTCAAAATGTATACTATTTATAATGATAAAAAAGAAAACAGCAAAATGTCCCATTTGAGAAGCTGGCACAAGTAAATATTTTAGTAATTTTGCTTTATAAAAGACTTCAAAATAGTCAGTACGGCTCACACACTCATACAAACAAATATCTGCCCTAACTTTCAGGCAATATGCAACACACGCACACACACACACACACACACACACACACACATACATACAGGAAATACATTGGGCTATTGATTACATTTCGAAGAAATACAGAAGAAAACTCTCACCACCTCCAAAAAGTGTTGACATGTTTACTCATAATTAACTTCTATTACAGTGCAAACAGCCAAACTAATACAAAAGCAAGTATGACAAATACACCCAGTCCAGCAAACCCAATACAAGTTCTCTGTTCCAGGGACTGTTGTTTACCTGCTGAACATAGCAACGCGGAACGTGTTTGTCTTGCTTTGGAGATGATGATGGTGGCATAATAGACTCCAAGGACAACAAACAGCCTTACAAAAGCGAGTTGAAAAGGGCTAATGAGTAACTGCAGGTCAAACACTGGGGAAATATGGGCCCGGTCCTGGCTCCTGCCTTGTGCTGTGCCATGTTGAAATACTTGCTTTGCTTTAACATGCTTCCATTAGACCCTGAGTGGTCATTAATCACAGCACCCCTGTTGGACAAGCCTCAGTGAAACAGAGGGAGAGACTTAATGATGGTTTATAGCAAGAACAAGTCCACGTTCATTACAAATAAGGCAGGCACATGCATAAATGTGCGCAGACTCAAGCCCCTTTCACACATGTACTGCAAATCTGAAATGATCCAGAGTCTAGAAATGACCCAGTGGAGCTGAAGCTCCCAGTGGAGCCGAGTCAGTTGGACCAGACATTGAACTGACTTAACCCTCCCAGCTCCCAGCAAGGAGTCTAAGCTCATGCAGACACAGCATGCTATTTCAATTTCAAATAGAGTTGTCCAGTCTGATATCGTCTGCAGACTTTTTTATGCGCCAAACATGATAAATTGGACTTTTTTTTTTAAACACTCTACTCTCGTCCAATCTATTATGTAATCTTAAATCGTCAATTAAATTTATATGCTCCGAAGGGAGAGAAAGCCACGTCCGATTGAGCCCATGCTTTAAAAAAGCAGCATATTGATGATGTTTCAATCATGCTGCATATGCAGAACGAAAAAAAAAAAAATCAGAGGGCAGAGAAACTAATGGAAATGTCTTACTAGAGAGACTTGGAGATTTGAGAACTTCTGTCGGTAAGGGCCGACGCCGGAATGGCAAGAGACCGGCTACGGGACCGCCTTGTAATCCACATCATGTGCTGCAACCTGCACGCTCTACCTAGGCACCACCCCTCTTACTGGGTTAGCTAAGAGGGGATAGGAAGGAGTATTGCAGTGATTGAGAATGTGTCGGACGCAATTAATCTCCTGTTGTGTTCTACATTTGTAAAAGGGAAACTTTGGACAATGTTAGGACCAAGTTCATATTAGAAACCACCATCAGATAAATACACTACAAAAACACACATAGATATACACAGTCAAATGTTGCACTTCAGTACCTTTGCATATTCTTCACAGTAGAAAGCCTTATCAGTGATGAAATGAAAAAAATGTATGTCAGAGGAAAGGTCTTTCTATCTGTGACAGACATCTAACCGCAGCATCTGATGTGAGAGGTTCGGGTTTCGTTCTCCTCCAACTCCTCCGACAAAATTCAAACAATGCTACAAAATCTACCCGTTCAGTGAGGCATAATCAGTCACGACACGAGTTAAGACAACATCTACAAAGAAATGGCGAGACTGTTACAGAGCCTGACAGTGAAGTTTACTTTGAAAGCTCCGAGATGACTTCTCCATACGTTCACATTTTTTGGGGGGGAACGAATATAAAATGAGCTTGTCTGTGCATCACCAAAAGAAGCCTGCGCTCACGCTGACACATCACGCTATTTGAATTTCAAACAGAGCTGCTCAGTTTGACGTCAGCAGCGGACAAACTTTTAATGCTCCGAACCTGATGAAGTATTTTTTCATACTACACTCGTGTCCAACGCATTATTTAATGTAAAACTGTCGATTAAACTTTTATGCTCGGACGGGAGAGAGAGCCACAAATCTTCAACTCAATCTTTTATTCATCTGGCCTAGTTTGTGGGATACATAAAGACTTGCAGTATACAGCGCGGCTAAAGCTGTCAATTCATCACTCCAGCCATATTTTTTAACAGTGTGCAGTAATATCTTAATGTCCACTGATTGGATGACCTTCCTTAAGGTGAAGTGCTACATCTAGGTCACCTTGTGGGTACTGTACTATGTGTGTCTGCGTGTGCGTAGGAGTGCTCCAGTGAAATGGAACAGAACCGGTTAAAGACTCCAGAGACAAAAGGTGGGAGAGAGTCCAAAAAAAAAATCCCACAGTGGGTTTAAGAGTCACACCACATCAATTCAGAGCCGAATCTGCTTCAAAGACTGATACCTCACAGCTCATTTACCTCCACAGTCATTTTTCATTCGAGGAATCCATGACAGGCAGTGAGGAACATGCACGATACAGACTCACAGATGGGCACCCTTTGGCATTGAAGGAATCTCAGTGTACTCCTACGGTTTTAATGTTTTCTTTTCTCAACATTTAATAGCTGCCAGCTGTCAAATACCACTTAATAATTAGATTTTATTCAGATTTCCATCGACCGTAACACTGATGATGATAGAGAAAAATAAATAAAGATGTGCAGATACAGTAACCATGTAAGGAACTTTCTACTGTAGGAGCGTTTGCGTTGAAAGATAGTCAGTTGCTAAATGTCTTGAAAATGAAAACACATTTGCAACTTTAGAGGGTAGAATCAGGCCGCAGGAAACAGAAACAGAGAAGTCCACATTCCCCATTTTGGAATCTACTCGAAAGCCCATATCCATCCTTTATATTATACAGCTATTAAAATCAGACTGGGAAATAAAATCCAGAAGCATTTTTGGAGAGGAATTTGAGAGCAGAGCTGAAGAAGAAAAAAAAGGGGAGGGAGGGGGAGAAAAGTTCCATTTTACTCTCGTGTTCCCCCTCTGAAACAGGAATATAAAATCTTTATCACACTCTAAATAGAAAAACACACATGCACAACATCATAAGAGTGCGGTTAATTCCTCAGGGAGCTTCTGTCACCTTTCAACCTGTCTAAGATTACAAGAAAAATCTGTCTACTGTTAGCATACATCATAGAACTTATGTGAAACTATATAGCTTCTCTCCATTAGGACATTTCAGATAATATTGGATTATGTTTTCAATCAGAAAAACGGTCAAATAAATTGATTTTCCAGGCGAAAAGAACTACTTTCTGGCACTGTCATTTGTGGCAAACCTCACTCTCCAAACAGGTTAAACCAAACTCCATGAGTTGTCTGCAAATACCATTTGCCTCAGCTCAAACTCATAGCTATATAGCACATTAGTGAAACGTCTCCAATGGGACGGATCAAAAAGAAACCTTTAAACATAACGGCTCATGTTAAGTGCAAGGTGCATTAAATTCTCCTTTTTCCCTTTGTCCATTAATGGTCAATGTTACTTAGCTTATGCGTCACACTTTTAGTGTATTGTACGTGTGTGTGTTTTCATAGGTGAGTGTGTGTATGAGGAAGAGAAAGGGCTCCTTGAACACTCTTCATGGCCATGACATTTCTTCCTCTAAAACCGTAGGCCATATATTACTGGCACCGTTAAAACCTGCAGGAGATGATCCAACAGCATTACATCCAGGCCACCCAGCAGAAATACCCCCTTTAACGATGGAAATAGAAGAAAAGAATGATCAAACTGCCATCGGGTTTTAGAGCATGCAGCGCCTTTGATACAGGCCAGTCGACTGTAGCGCAGACTGAAAGATCCCATTTTGCTTTAAGGAGAAAATAATGCAAACCAGTCATGGGAAGGGAGGACGGAGGGAGGGATGGGAGTTCACATAATAATATGGAGATGTGCCACAGCAGAGAGAGCTGTCCATGCTTCAGTGTGATGAAGACGTGGAGACGTGGTGCGGAATCTGGGAAGCGTCAGTGATGACGAGCAGCCACGGGCGGACGCCACGCAATTCATCTCTATTAACTTCACCTAGCCTTTGAACTGTCATTCGACTGGATGGAGTCTGTGCATGTGTTGCCTAAACACCATGGGTCTGTGTATACCGTATATACTGTCTGTGCGTGTGTTACCAACCATCTGAATTTAATTTGATAATGACTGCATCTTCCTCAGAAAAATGGCTGTCACTGATTTTTTTTAGGCATCTTTTATATTGTTACAGTAATGTAATAAACTTAAAGGACACTGGGAGGATGCAGATCTCCACCGAGGCCGTTCTCGCATTGTTAATGAAAGAGAAGAATGATTTGTGCGTCTGCCTCGTGATCTGGATGCACTCTAAAATGTAATCGGTTGGCCCGTGCTACACCCTTTCACCAAGTTTCAGGAAAATCAAACCAGTAGTTTTTCCGTAATCTTGCTGAACAAACAAACTAACTAACCAAACCTCATTAGCGGAGGTAAAAATCACAATATAATGTATATTAATATAAATGGATTTTAACTACGATGCTAAGCACTACTAAATAAGTAATTTGTGAATATCACCTTCATTATGTGAACGTGTGATAGACATTTGACAGTTTATAGATCAACCTTTTGAGACCCAGGGTTTTCTCTTTATAGGCTAAGTTATAGATTATGCAAATACTGTTCCCATATTGCGTTGTTTTGATTGTTGGTTTAACTTATTGCTGTGAAAGTTGAACAAAAGATGAATTGATAATGAAATCAATGATTAGTATCACCCTATTGTTGGTTACTTAAAATGTTAAAATTCAGTGTATGGACTAAGGAGTTGACCAAAATAACCCAGTTCCAAGTGGTTTTGAAATCTCTTCAGTCAAATATTATTTGTACTCAATCCGTTTTATTCCCAGGAATACAATATATATGTATATATACATATATACATATATATATAAACTTTGTATGGTTCTCCTCACGGCCAATCACCGCAAATGTTATTCGATCTAATGCGACGTGTGATTGGTCCACTACCGCAACAGCTATTATCCAGACAGTCTGTGGTGTGGCGAAGTCCAGCGTGGTGTGTTGGACAGAGTTGGCAGTTCAGCGTATTAAGGTGCTTCCATTCACATGATCGGTGTCATTGACAGGGTACTGACATTGGTATCCTCATTTCTAAAACGACACCCAGTCCGTGTGTGACCACTTCAGTTCCCATTGCTTGAAATACTTGCAATCTAGGAATTTCCACTCTTTCAAGTCCCTCAACCACTAAAATGTACTCTGATGTAGAGGTGCTGTATGTCTGAACAACAGTGTCTGCAGTCAGAAGGATGATGATGATGATGTGTTAGTTGGATCAGTAGTTAGAGCGAGTGATGATCCCTTGGAACCATAATGGCCTTTTTTTTTTCCCCCCCGGACCCACTGAACAGGAGCCTAATGATCTCTGAGACCAGATGAGACTCATCACGCTCAAGCCTCCTGTGTCTGTTCACACAAAAACACACATCAGCAAACACACAGGCAAAAACACACAATTAGATGCATATGTGCATGAGAACACATCAGAAAGCTCATGTCATAAGGGTAGTGGGCCTGATATTTTGCACCTGGGTTATGGACAGACTTCTAGTTACATAACGGACAAATCTGACAGCCACTGGTCCCACCTTGTGTTACTGAAATGATCGGCGTCAGTGGGGAGCAGAGGTCTGCAGTGCCAATACCACAGAGAATATATTTTTAAGGGTCCAGTGGGTAGACATGTGCCCCAACTCCAGACATCCACCGTCTGTCTGCTCATCCGCTCCCCGGGATGTCACTCCATTCATCATCCTGCTGCACGCCACACAGCTCCGCTTAGCTGCATTCTTCAGTTACAATCAGGCTTTCATACTCATCCTCTGATGACTAAGCCAGACACAGGAACAGACAGTAGCTCCTCAGTTGGCTCTCAGTGACTGGTGATTCGAGGAGGCTGATACCCTATCCCGCAAGCATCTGCCAGTCCATGCATGTAAAACTATATCTACAGAGAAACTGTACAAATGATCTGGGGTAATTTGAAATTACAGTGAATGATTTTTAACGATACAATAGTCTAAGAAAGAGAGTGAAGAACCCTTGATAAAGTACATGAGAAATGGGTTTTTGCAAAGAAATGGGGGGAAAAAAGGTTTGAAAAGCGGGTTTGTGACTTGAGGTGGATGGAAGTTTCATTGATTTCCAGCTGAGAAAGGTCATAAGATAAAATGAACCAATAAACTTTCTAAATCTACAAGGGAAGATGGTATTTCTGCTCCGTCCTGGCACTGTATTTAGTCCATTTAACTGTACGATTCTCAGCGGTGAACCCACAAGACCTGAACAGCTTGAGAAGTGGTGTGGTCGTTGGCATAAGCTTCTTATCACATCCTCAACTTAAAGTATACTTGTATATGATAAACATACACAGAATAAGTAATTTATTGTACTGCTGCAATACAAACTGAACAGTTGGTACTTAAAGGCAGACGCGTTGTGTGCCCAAACTTCCGCCCTGTCCTCCCCTCTGGAAGTGTGTGAAAAATGTGAAAGGTGTAGGTGGCGTGAACTGAAGTGAAAACACACCTGTGCAAACTGAAAATATGAATACCTTTGACTACTTCATGGTACTTCCTTCTTTACCTCTAAGAGATACAACACATTTCCATGGTCAGAAGAGGTCAACAGGTCATTTTAAGAGTACCATCAAATGACCAATGTTGTCGTGTACAATATCTGGTGAAGACCCTCTCCAATCATAATCACAGAAAAAAAATTATATTTAACCCACGCAGAGAACATGCAAACTCCACATAGAAGGGCCCCAGCTGGGATCCAAACCTGGAACCTCCTCACTGTGAGGCGACAGTGCTAACCACTACACCACCGTGTGGCCCTAAAAGTGAACCATTTTATATTATTAATTATGGTATAACAAAGGTTTTGCTGTTGAATTTTCTGTCCTTTATTCCCTGTAACACCAAGTCCACAGTCTACATTGCAGGATGGCCAGTCTCCATCTCCCTCAGCAGTGCTGCTCTCTGATGTCTCGGTCTTTATTGTCCTCACTAACAGTTCTGTACGTCACCGACTCAAACTTGAGCCTCGGCTTTGCCTTGTTGCACTCTCTCAGGGGCAGTCTGAGAAGAAAACCAGACAAATTCTCCTTTTAGTTCTTCCAGCATCCATCGACAAGAAAGATGAGAGGAAAGATGACATCAGTGGATGGCGGAAGTACAAAAAACATGCAGGCAAGCACGCTGTCAAATCCTGCGGACATTAAACATGCCTCACCTGTAACTTATAATCGTTATAAAGATGCAAATCAGCAGTGTTCCTTTAATAAGTAGCACTGTAGCACACTGAACTCCTAAGAAATAGAAAACCAGTAAAAATCATCCTTTGAATAAATCATTTTAAAATATATGTCATCTGAAATTATTGTAAAAGCATTTTAATAATAGGCTATGTAAGAAAACCCTTTCATGTTGAAATACCTGCTGTGGTTTTTGCTCTTTCACGCAGTAAACGGAGAAGGTAGCTGAATCCCCCTACCTGTCATATCGAGAGTCCCTCAAAGCTCTCAGGATGTTTTCCTCAGAAGGTGATTCAAAGTTACAGAGCCAGCGAGCCTCCCGCAGACAAACCCAAACAGGACGAAGATTTACAGATACCCCCGCAGCTTGGGTGAAGTTTCACATGAGGGATGGAAATAAAGAGGCTGGAGAGGAGATTATTTCTCTCAACGCTGATCGAAAGATTAGAGAAAGACGTCTGGTTTGGAAGTCATGCGCTCTTAGGCTGCTTTTCTCTGCATCAGCTCCACCTGACAGCCTTTGGAGAAATATCTGCGTTGGATCACCGAAAAGCGAAGCAATACAAGCTCTGACATTTCCTATCAAGAGGTTTAATAGATTGATTCTTTTGGAAAACAGGCCGACGGCTTCACAAAAGGTGCACATGTTGAATTTATTCTGTGCACCATTCATCTGAAGAGTGCTGCGGTGATAGAGGACTTTGAAGCGTGCTGAATGAGGGAGGAAAAACACTCAAGGAAAGCAGAGTAGGTCAACAGCTCCACAGTTATCACCTCAGGAATTCCTCTCGGTGCGATTTTTCTTCCGAGTCTTATTTACCTATGATTATTCATATACAGGACCTCAGTGGTTGGAAGGGGGTGTAGAGGGAATTGGGTACGAGGTGAAAAACAAGAGCAGAAATGGCCGAGGGAAATAATTACCAGCTTTGACTTTAGAGGAAAACAGGGATATTCCACAGTAGAATATCCTAGACTGGAAACTTTGCTAAAGGGGCTGTTCTGTAATTAAGGAATTTGCAGGAGAGGACGTGTCTCCAAGAAGATGAAAAAAAGGAAATACCTTCTCCTCTTCTTACTTCTAATTCTACTATTACTTTTACTATAACTACTGTACTATAATGACAATAATAGCCCAAGCAACGATGCAGTTTTTAAGCCTTTTTATTAGATAAGACAGACAGGAAATGGGGTGAGAGAGGGGGAGACATGCAGCAAAAGGCCGCAGGTCGGAGTCAAACCTGCGGCTGCTGCCTCAAGGACCTTCTGCCTCTTTACATGGGGCGACTGCTTCATCCATTGTGCCACCGACCTGTGTTTTTGAGGCTAACACTTACTGTATCAATAACAATATATCAGCTGAAACTTAGAACTTAGAGGGGACATATTATGCTTATTTTCAGGCTTATATTCGGGTTTTGGGTGTCTACTGTTACATGTTTACATGTTTTAATGTTCAAAAAACACATTTTTCTCATACTTGCCGTCTGTATATACCTCAATTCAATTCAATTCAATTTTATTTATAGTTCCAAATCATAACAAAGGTTATCTCAGGACACTTTACAGAGTAGGTAAAGACCACACTCTATGACTTATTTATGATTTACATAGACCCAACAATTCCCCCGTAGAGTACGGTGGCAACGAAAACCTTCACTATAACAGACAGGAACGTCAGACAGACCCAGCCCTGTGGAGGACGGACATCTGTCTGCACCGATTGGGGACGAAGAAAAGGAGAGGACAGATGGACAGAGAGAGACAAAGACAGACAGGCAGACACACTTCAAGAGATGCAACCAACCAAAAAACAGTATCTATAACGATATCTATAGTTATGTGAATATGACTTATATGTTATGGCAGTACCTGTATTCACCCGCTGTCTGAAACACTCAGATTTAACGCCTGTCATCGCCTTTGTTTTCATCTATGTGATGCACGGCGTGGAAAATGTTTTTCCAGCCAATATTTATGTCAACAGATTGAACTCCGATCAGAAGTATCCTTGGAGCAGTTGCTTGGAAAACTTTGGACGACAATTTTTGTTTAAAAAGAGGACTATATACATCTGACTTTAAGCCAAAGCTAGGAAAGATTCAACATGCGAGCCTGTGGCAGGTGAAAACAGTGGAAAGCACTTAGCCTCTGTCGTCATAGCGATGTGCTGCCGCAGTAGCTGTTGACACCCCAGCTCAAACAGAATAACAGTAAAAGAACAGACTTGCAGACGCAGCTTCACACTGGTTTGGAGGTACAATTCATACAGTATCTAGGATTCAATACAGACGGCTATTTCTGCTTATTCCCGCTGCTTCTTTCTCTTTCTCCGCCCGATACAATGTTTCACCTGTTCCACTTTCATTTTCTTTACATCTCTGTGCAAATACCACCACGTTTTCACCATCATCATCATCTTTCTCTTTGCTTGCTCTTGTCTCTCACTGAGACAAAAAAAGTATCTGGTTCTAATTCCATATGTCAAAGAAAAGTCGATAAATGCTTTGTGAAAGTGATGTTAACCCCGTGACAACTTCTAATATGATGATTTATCGCAGCCCAAACACGTATATGGGCGTACAGGCATGTGCTGTTGGCCCGGCTCTGGGTCCATGTCAGCTCTACTTACCATATCCTCTTCCTGATGAAAAAAAGATCTCATACCTTATCGATTGCACCGCTCTTAATGTCGTGCATTTGCCGGGGGAAATACCTCGTCTCCACAACAACTGTAGACAAAATCAGCGTTAATCCCTTGAAGGAAAATCCACAAAATATCTGTGGGTTCTTTTGCCGTTCCCAGACCCAAAATTCATAATAGACACATTTATTCATGCCCTGGCCCACACGCTAGCCAATGTTGGCATCTCCATTCATTCTCTCCAAGAATCCTCCTCATTCTTTTGCACTTTATGAGAAGGAAATACAAAATGTCAAGGGGAATTTGGAATCTAGCTACCGTAGATCTATCCGCGGTCTTTTATTCCGTTTCTAGCTTCTACTGAAATGATCGTTATAGCTTAGGGCAGGCATGGATATGTGGGGAGAGTTTGGAGCCTCGGTCACACGGAAATTAAATGACTACCTTGGAAATAAATCATAAATAACCATTATAACTTCATATATCACAAAGCAAAAAATAAAAGTTTACAAGGGCTGCAATTCCTGCAATTCTCATATTGCTATTGAGCACCTTTTTGTGCGATAAAGGCTGATGAAAAAAGTAAAAAAGTAAATCATTCTTCAATGTCTCGGAGTTTGAAGACGTGTGTGTTGTTATGAATAGAGCTGGGTATCGTTACAAGAAATGACGATACTAGTACAGCACTGACATGCTCAAGTTCACCACAGCACAGGCTGTATGGGTTGTAGCTGCAGCGGAAGTGGTCCAATCACACGTCGCATTAAATCGAAGAACGCTAGCGGTGACTGGCTGTGAGCAAAACCACACAAATAATCCTTTTGAGCACCAAAACGATCAAATGCAGTTATTGTTTGACTGGAGATATTTTGATAGTTCTTTGTTTTTTTGGTTACCGATATGCAGCCCTAGTTATGGCCCAAGAATGCAAATTCTCCTCTGAAAGTTCTACCCGTCTAAGCTCTTTTTCAGCAAACACTGTATGAAGAACCAGATCAGACCCTGACTTCTCCAATCCAGCTACCTCTCTGTCTTCTTGTTCAATCGGGTCCAAGAGCCACAGCTTCCTGCGTGGGCTTATCAGGCTGATAAGTCCCTGTGCGTCCATCCCAGCGAACTCTGGCGCTGTCATGGCTCTGGAAAAGGATACAGGCTGCCTCTCAGGGCTTATCTCTCCTATACCCAGCATCACAGAGCCAGAGTGAAGGCCAGCCAGGTGGGCATCCCTGTGGGACATGTCAGAGGCATACCCCCACCACACACACACACACACACACACACACACACACACACACACACACACACACACACACCTCGGCCGCTAGCCCTGGGCCTTTTGCCTCCTTCTCTTCCATCATTATCTCCACTTGGCAGCCAGGGTCAGAGCACATCATAAGGCTGATATTAATGACTACGATGAGCCATGCCACAGAATGTTTCTTTCTCACCAATTCCTCTTTCTATGTCAACTGCTACTAACTATTCTGTTGCTGCTGCTATAATTCTTCTTGGGTTGGTTCGCCCCAAATAACAATAAACATATTTTCTCATTCACCACTAATGTATCAAGTCATGCACATAGTCATCATCCTGGGAACCAGACGAATCTACGAGCTCATGTTTTATTTGCTCTGGCAGATGTGTCTGGTTCTCTTCCCGATTTCCAGCCGACCAGATCCTGGTCAGGCCAATCACCATTTATCTCATATTAGGTGGGTTTCAGACGGTGACTGACAACTTGTGGAGCCTTCATGCCTTATGCAAAAATAAATGATTGTGTAATTTTTGGAGCGCTGTTTGGAGCGCCATTTGGAGAAAAATCAAGATGGCTGCAGCTGATGCGGAACATTCTGTTGAAGTGCTATCTTCAAATTCTGATGGCAAAACACTCATTCACAGACATCCTGATGCTACACCACCACATCTCATCTCTGCACGCTGCAGTCTATCATTTATAAGTCGCTCAGCGCTATGTCACATCTTTCATTGCTCTCATTGGTTGTACGTTTATTGAATTGGGTCCAGAGGCTTTT
Organism: Echiichthys vipera; assembly: GCF_963691815.1. Classification (NCBI taxonomy): domain Eukaryota; kingdom Metazoa; phylum Chordata; class Actinopteri; order Perciformes; family Trachinidae; genus Echiichthys; species Echiichthys vipera. Next base: position 6,342,958 of record NC_139843.1, on the reverse strand, counting down.
GGGTTAATTGTTGTTGATAACACCCCTTGGAAATCGAAATACATATATATATATATACTGTTTATACTGTACATATATCCACAACGTACTTAATGCTTACTGCACTAATACACTTCTGTTTATATTGCACATATCGCGCCTAGTGTATCAATACTACAATGACCCACTGTACCTACCTGTACCCTTATGTAGACTACTTTATACAATAAATCTCACTGCTAATGTTGCTCTCATGCACTTCATGATATAGTGTACTGTTTCTGTACTTCTGGTTAGATGCTAACTGCATTTTTTCGTCTCTGTACTATGCTGCACAATGACAATAAAGCTGAACCTAATCTAACTCAACAAATTATCTCAATACAATGAATGTGAATGGAATTTTCGTATATGATGCTCACAGCACCGAAAAGTTTCATAACATGCTTTCAGTGGTTTTCATGTAGGGAGAAAACCAGGACAGTGTTGTCTGCAAAGAGACGGATGCAATTTTTTTTTGTTATTTTATTATTTGTGCTCTGTAAACAAAATGTCATGAAAGTGTCGGTACACACATATTTGTACTGTAATTAGGGTGAAGTGAGGGTGAAGTCCTGTGTCAAGTGTGTGAGTTATGTGCCGTCTTTGGACATTGATTTCAATTTAGTTTCCTCGTAGCAATTAAATAAAACAAATGAATGTACTTTCAGTTGAAATGACGTCTGGCAGAGCAATAACAAGTGGACATGAAGAAGGTGCAGTGATTTCACTGTTGTTGCACACTCAGCAAACCTCACTATTAGGGTAAAACTTCTCCTGTGCTACTTTTTGCTCGCGGGCTCCTCCTCGATCTCCCTCAATTCCATGGTAATTTCCCTGAAAGTCTACTCTTAATCAGATAATGTGCTGAATATTGAGTTTTAGAGTATGGTGAATGTTTACACATGTGGTAATGCTGATAGGCCCCCTGGAGTGACTATTTGTGATTAGGAATAAAAAAGAGGTTCATTAGCGATCGTGACCGATTGTTAGTCTTTAGGGCAGAAGATGTTTTCGCAGTGGTGTCGACTCAGCGGATCACCTACGGTAACTCTGAGGAACAGATTCATAAAATATGAAATGTTTCTTTTTGGTTTCCTGAAAGAGAAAAAAGAAAGAAAGCTTATGTACTAGAGAATAGATTTATAATTAAAAAAAAACAGAATGAGGTAAAGAACCCACTTTAACAGGCTCACAAAGACCTGACAAATCTTCACTACAAATAAAACCATGACCCTGTGTAAGAAATGGATGTGTGCGATCTGAACATATCAGGGGCAGGCAACATTTTAAACTGATACTTTTTAATAGAGCTGCAAAGCTGTGTGTGTGTGTGTGTGTGTGCGTGTGTGTGTGTGTGTGTGTGTGCGTGTCCTGCTAGGTGAGGATACCTGTCATCACCTCAGACAGGAAACAGCTGTCTAATAGAGATGTAACGGTATTAAAATGATTACAGTGACAAAATAATCAGCATTGCTGAAATGAGCTGGAAATGTACAAAAAGTAAAGCGTTCCACTGATGCGAAACAAAATTCTGGGAGACTATTGCCAACTTCGGCTGATGCTGGACATTATTTACCTTGAGATTTTCAAGAAGAAGCAATCAAACAGTTTCAATGATAATTCAAATTTAAGACAGTGATACTAACAGCCTGGAATTATGCCGCGTGTTATAATTTAACATCTTCATCTCTAATGTCTAATGATCGGCTAACGAATCAACAATAGTTACAACATGTGAGTTTGTACTGTCTGTAAATCATATATGCATGTTATATTCTGAGATTTAGGAATATTCTCTTCATTCATTAATATATTTTCTTGACCAAACAATGAATTGTACAATTTTTGTATTTCCATGTTGACGCCTTCAATGTTTAACCGTCAAACAGTCCAAAACGTTTAAATCATAAAACCAGTGCATTTCTATGTTCTGGAAGCAGCAAATTTTGGACCTTTTTTCAGAAACTATTACTCTTTTATCAAAAAACTTTCTGACAGCAAACAACCATTATTGCAAAAGAGAAATATTTGAAGACTGAGGCTACGTTCACACTACAGTTACGCGTGACCTGAATCTGATTCTTCACTCATGACACTGTGACCCATATCGGATTTGCGTTTCACCATGTGAACAGCACAAGTCACGTTGACTCTGACATCTTCAAATCAGACTTAGGACACTTTTAAATGTGCCACTGAATCAGATACATATCGGATTTTTTTGAATGCGACCGCAATCTGAACAGCCAGGTCGCAATTAACGCGACGTTGACGTCATTCATACCCGCGCTGCACTGTTTTGTAAATAAATGACAAGTTCAGTTGATGGGAAAAAAAAACGTGCCCTACGCTGCATCCAAATAATCCTCTGTACGGATGTCGCTGCTATTGCTTCACATAGAGCCATCATTTAAATGTGAATTTTCTTTCTCCTCTTCCTCCTTTGTGATATCACCCGCTCACAAATTTGACGGCTACCACCACACACTGCTTTTAGCATTGAGACGTCCTACAATACCGGTTGCCGTTACCATGTCCGCTTCCGTTAACATCGTTGTGGTGTGATATCATCAATGTTTAAATGTATGCGGGTCACTTCAGGAGTGTGAGCTGTTCACACAGCAATTCGTAGACAGGACACATTTAAAGACGTGATGTGAACAACTAAACAAAAAAATCTGATTTAGGAAATAAAGCAGAATTGTGCATTAAGACCTGCAGTGTGAACGTAGCCAAAGAGCTGTCCATGAGGCTTTTGTGCACATTAAGATACTGTTTTTTTTTATTTAGTTACCACCAGTAGGAGGAGTATCATACATACATTAAATACAACCTGCCTCTCTTTCCTGCGAGGATGCACACAGCACATAAAATGGCACATGTGAGCACGCACAGGGACCATGACATAACTCCTCATGCATATTCAGCTGTATTACTCGCCATGTGCCACGAAAACATGAAGTGAAGCCAGGCAGAAAGCATTCCCGCTGCCGTTTGGACCTGTGTTTACTTTGCTGCAGATCACATTTCCACTCTGTGGTTAAACCGAAAGCACATAAACCTGAGAAAAAAGAGCTCAGGAGACATAACAGATCATAATGAAGTGGCCTGCTGCCGGTTTGCTTTTTTTAAGGTCGGCAATGTGTGTCACGCAAACCCTCTGTACTCACTGTACATATGAGCTATAAATACATGTTAAATGGATTCGGTTTGGTTTGCTTCAAGTAAAACAAATATATACATTAGAAAGTATGCATATCTAAACACATGAAAGTAATAAAAAATACTTATTTCAAGTTTTCCCAGCGTAAATGTCAAACCTTGCACGGATTACACTCACTGCCAAGTTTATAGGAGCTACTAGACTTGAATATCGTGGTTGTACTTATTCGGGAGTGCTTTGGCTGCTTCTCTTTGCATCTCCGTGACCATTCAGACTCTGTTGTTTGTTTATCATCGGCGCTGCCAGGCTCCTTACGTGCATCTCATCTGACCAATGACCACTTTCTCTTACAAACAACCGGAGGTAAAAGGACATTTTTATGGTTTGTGTTTTTGTGCCACGTCGGAAAAAAACAACCCAAAAAATTGAAAAAAGCTGGGGAAACCTCAGATTTTTCAGTGGCATTCAAAGGCATTTTTTACGACATGCCCGCAGAGTTGCACCAACGGGGAAGAAAACAGCATTATTGTAGTGGGAACGAGCGGAGGGGAGGATCTGGCCGTTGGTACAGAGAGGATTTACATAACTATCAGTCAATTTCTTCCCCTTGTTTTTAGTGGACACCCTTTTTTCTTCCTAAAGCGGACATTTTCGTATTTGTATCGCACAGAACTGACAAAATAAAGCTCAGAAGAATTGTTAAGATAGCTGGCCCCTGCACCTGCCCCAGCATTTCATCAGTCAGTCAGTGAGTTGGGTGTGAGCAGGGTGTGAGGGCCCACTGTGGGGGCGGAGATAAGGGGGCGTCACAATGATGTAGAGGGTGGTGGGAGTGGGGGCGGTGCTTTTGGGAGGATGGAGGGGGGTGTACACTGAGATGCCTCAGGGAAGTTTGATTGACAGGTGCAGACAGGGATCGTGGCAACAAGTGGATTGCAGTTACTTCAGCTGCACTGTGGGGGAGGGGGGAGGGGGAACAACCTCAGCTGTGACGAATCTGTGGGCCCTCGGAGTTCAAAGGCACTGACTCATAAAGGGGAATGAGTTGTTTGTGTGTGTGTGTGTGTGTGTGTGTGTGTGTGTGTGTGTGTGTGTGTGTGTGTGTGTGTGTGTGTTTGTGTGAGAGTGTGTGTGTGTGTGCGCGCATGCGTGTTGGGGCAGAGGTGTTTTGAATTAAAGAATGGATGTGCAGCAGATAGTGATCTATAAGGAAAGTCTGAGGGTTTCTTAGAGAATTCAGTCACGCAGACGTGACATGGAAACAGCTTGTGTGCATTTAAACTGAGGTCAATTAAAAAAGGCAGACAATATGCGTTTGATTCAGTATATGCATGCACTGTAGATTAGGGCTGCAATGAAGGGTTGGAATCACAGAGTAACTCACAATACTTTAACGATACGTTGCCCGCAATAATGATGCTCCTACGATTCAGCGACATTCCGTACTTTGCAAGACAATCATCTACCAAACAACACAAAGTGTGTATCCGAAGAAGAAAGAATAGACCTAAAAAGGCAACAAAAACAGGAATTATGTGTGTATTCACTGCATCATGGTTTCTTCTCAGAATTTGACAACTGAGATGTACGACAAAGTGCAGAGTCTTAGCTTAGTGTGTCTTTTCAAAACACACACACTGACTGCAACCTGTCCACATGTGCCATCAATACCATATAAAATGACTGATATACTGTATAATATATATCATTTACAGAAAACTAACAAAAAACACATTTGTCTCTTCAATAAAAAAATGTATATTTATAAGAGATTGCAAGAGGAAGTGATGAGATATACTGCTGTATCAATATTTTGTCGCACACTTGTGATTATTTTCAATATACATTTGATTAAAATTGTGTGGTGGGATATGGTTGCTATGTGAAAAAGTACACACAAAATAAAATCCTGCATTTATTATCACACACCATCAACACAGAATGAAGTTGATGCCTGGTCCCAAATACCAAACATACCATAGTGTGCGTTTTCTGTTCTTATTTTGCATGTAGTAACCGTCTGACAGGTTATTTTAAGAGACAGGAGGGAAAGAACGGGTTAGTGCAATAGTGGAAACAGCATCTTACGAATGTAAGGGATGTCTCCCTGGGACACGGTTCTGGGCTCACATTAAAATAAAAGTCTCCTCTGTGACTATGTGGTCCTGTAGTAGGACTCAAAAATATGTTTCCCCTCTGTTGTTTTGCTTTGTCCGTCTGGATTGATTCATTTATTTGTTTATTTTTACAGGATTTATGTTCTCAGAGTCTGCCTCCATGATCCAGTTACCTGGAAACAACAATATGTGTATGCCATGTATCAATCCCTTCAAAAACTAAAAATATATATCAACCTGATGATTTTTTAGCATTCTGTCAGTTTCTGAGTAAACGCCTTTCATAAAAAACACGGTTTGATTTGATGGAAATCTGATGGATCGTATTGGAAATAACAATAAACCAAGCTAACCCACCAAGCTCCATGCACTATCAAATACCTTCTCTTTTTTTAATGCACTCTTGTGGGCGTTTAGATGTATATTCAGCTGTCCTCCATTTGCTTTACATCTGCAAACTTGAGTTTCAATAAAAGACGTGATGTTTTCTTGTCTCGCCGAAAGAGAGGCGGAAATCAATTTAATTAAATTAAGAAAAATCTCACATTTCTCAGCGGGCATTCTCACTTTCCTCTGATATAATCATAGAATAGCATACCAACTCCTGACCTCTGACGATCCCTCCGCATAGTTCTCTGACACAGTAGTCCGCTCGAATGGGAAGAAACACCAAATAATGCTTGACAGAATTGAGAATTTGAATTATCTGTTCAGACAGCAAATTTGGATTAGGGTTTTCCCCATTGTTTTGGTTGGCCCGCGTGTCTTGATCCAGTTACAAAACCCCACATACCTCTCTTTACAGCGGGACGGAGAGAACCAGCGATGGGGTGGGGTTGGGGGTGGGTTGCGGGTGAAAGCCCCCAGAGGAGAGACACCTGAGCAGGGGAGGTGGGCACCCCTGAGATCTCTCCCGTTCCAGCTAAAACACAGACTATTTAAGAAGAAATAATAAAAATGCCTAACCTTGTTAAGTATTAAGGGCAAGCATTCTCATAACATTCCCATTCAGAGGCATGAGGGAATTCAGTCATTGAATTGGTTAGGGCCGAGCTCGCAGCGCAGCGTTTTTACTCTCCAAAGCGCCTGCAGCAAGGGTAGATTGCCTTTCCAAAGCCTCCCAAATAATATAGGCTGGGCGGTGTGAAATGGCAAGAATGTCCCAATATGATTTGACATAAGGAGAGGATTGTTTCATTTCAATCTCTCTTTCTTGCTCTCCCTCTCTAGGACAGACATGGTCCTCTGAGACAGGCAGTAAAAAATGGCTGGCAGTTGTTTCTTTTTTTTCCTCATTGGTTTGGAGAGTTGTGTGGCGTGTAATTGGCAACCCTGGCCTCAGGATCTCCGAGCAGATAATAACTGTCTGTCTGAGAGGGGTGTCTCGGACCAAATGTGCTAAATTCATTACCTGGGACCATTATTCAATTACTAAACTCTATTAGGACATCAATTATTTGCCGTGGCACTGCGTTGGAGCCAAGATAAAGATGGCTCACAGGGAGGATCTGTCCTGCATAACAGCCAGATTAGGGTGTGTAAAAGACTAATAGGGTTTGACACAGTGCAAAAGGTTAAAAACGCAAGATTTTCCATGTTCAAGTCACATTTTTGCAAAAGTGAGAGTGGCTACAGTGGCACCACATAATGTTGTGCGAGGAAATGAGACCAAACCACAACTTGTCACACTAAAACAATCAAATAAGTAGAACAACACAAATGGGTGAGTGAATGCTTCCTGGGAAAAAAACACAGAGGAATGTGTGCTACAGTAGCAGGAAGAACAATCCTTCTCTGTGGAACGATGGGGGAAAAGTCAAAGGCCTTTCTTAAGTACTACAGTACAGAACAATGGAACTTCCATTTAAGATATACATAAATATATATTTTACTTTTAGTAGTAGTACTTTTAGTATTTGTTTCTAGATAATTTTTGTTTAAAAAAAATATAATGGTTGGCCTAATTCAAATTACACTTAGTGCCCTTAAACTTTTACGTTTCTACGGAGACACTGAATAACTTATCCTTAATCCATCGCACTAAAATAACTTAAAGTGCGCAGTTGTTTCCCTATGCTAAAGGCAACATTTTTTCAGAATTTGGTCAAGTATTGAGAGCGAGCGCTGCAGCCTGGCCGCCATGAACAGGGCTACAATGTAATTGAGCACCAACAATGTACAGTACGTCCACTAAAAATCTTTTTTTGGTCACTAACTGAGACAGGCTGAGATTGTTATCACGAGACTATAAACAACAACAAACAAGAGGAAATCTTGAGCAAGATATTTTCTAGCTACTCTCTAGCACCATAATTAATCTGTTAACTGGTATCTACTGTATCTTCTCAACTAACTCTCAGCAAGAAGGAGTATTTCCCAAATTGCTTTTCCTTTGATACACATTTTAGAAAGCTTTAGAGAGGGTTTTTTTTGTGTAAACTACTATAGTGAGACTGTTATCCACCGCTAATGGTAGAATAATGTTGTAGCGTTTACTTTTTGCCAATAATAACCACTTGAGTCCACAGAAGCACTGTTCATCACAAATTGTAAAGCTTGGAACAAAAAACAAAAGTTTAAAACCTATTTTAAGAATAAGTTAACCCCCTATTTAAAAGAATATCCCTAAGAAGAAGTCAGACTTCTGCACCCAGGTGGTAGTTTCCACTAGCTGGCATGGATGTGAAAAACTAGCTAATGGAAGCGAGAGGCGGCCTACTGGGTAAAGCTGCCACACTGACACGGGGCCCCAGCGGACTGCAGGAGGGAAGGCTACGGAGGTGGGTGTGGGTTGTGGGGGGGGGGGGCAGATGGCCCCGATGGTGCAGGAGCCACACAATTTCATGGCGTATTTTCTGCAGATGTGTCTGTGGTAGCTCATGCGAGGGTGCAGTTTGGCCACTGACAGGGGTGATGGATAGACCCGGACTCCCACTGTGACAAAAAAAATACTTTGTCTGCTCTTCACGCTCACTTTCAGGCCGCAGTAGAGAAATACTTTTTTGTGAATACAAAACAAAAAAAGTGCAAGCTGATCTTTTAATGTTCGGTCATCAGAAAGTGACGTTAAAACAAAAAAGCGGAGCGGAGACTCAGAGCAATAAAGGATCAGACAGGGTGTTGAGGATGAGTTGACCATAACAACGCAGGCACAGCTGCCTGGGGAAATGTTTCACTTTCTCTCAGCTGGGAGCTTCATGGACGAACTGAATACCTAATCAGTGCATTGATCACTTTTTAAATCCGACCTTAATTAGATTCAGCCAACTCACTAAATAATCCATAAACGCTGATGTAAACCGGGGAAACTTGATGGATCTACACTGAACTCTTTTTAGCATTAGTGCAGTAATATTTGTCTTCTGAACCTACAAACAGAAATCTGCCACAGAGAAATTTCTCAAAGTGCCAGTTCTATGTTTCCCTTCATGTGATTTTCATGAAGTTGGCTCTACCTGTAGAAGTTTGAAAAACTAATAATAAGGCCATCAGGTGAGGGGGTGGGGGGTGGAATAAAAGGATGCACGTGAATGATTTCCCCATTCACCTGAGAACGCTGTGCAATTTCCCCCTAAAAAGGTGGGAATTTCCCTCAGGATGAGCCAATAACATGCTTGTGATGCATGATCGATGTGATTCAATGGCCTGACGAAAATGAAGCAGATGTTTGGAAACTGACACATTCATCTTGTGCTGAGCTTTCACGACTCGCCAGCTTTCATCCGGCTCGCTTGGAAAGGAGGAAAAAAAAAAGAAGTATTTGAAAGGCTGATGAAATTACATCATATAACATGTGAAGGTAATTGCTCCCCAGGATGAATACATCTGATCAAATCAGACTCCAACCCTGCTAATTTGATTAATGGTCACAGTATGAGGCTTTTGACATGTCTGCAGGGAGTCACTCATGCAGTGCATTTCCTGATTAACTAGGAATAGATGCAGCGCAATGTGACTCACGTCTGATTGAATGCAATTCTACAATATTCAGAACCAGAGTTGCAAACAGCAGTTTCAATGATTGACATGAACAACACGTTTTATAATATATGAAATGCCTTGGTTATGGGGTTTCCATCTTGACCATCTGGCCAGGTGTGGTGCTTTGCAGTGTCACCTGTAGAAATCCTCAGGTTGCTCTCTCTCTCTCTGCAAGCTAAAAAAACAAAGTCCGGGATTCCCCACATTCCCAGCACCGCCTCTTTACTTCCGATCATGAGTCCCTCAGGCTAAAGTGGGACAAATCCTCCTGTGTGTTTGCTTCCAGATTCTATTCAAGATCACCTTTGCACGGGTAAAATCCGCAGGACCAGAGACTGTATGCACATAGACACAAACCTCAGATAATAACTGTTTCTTACCTGTCTATAAACATTTGGGTGAAAGAGAGAGGGGGCACACTACAGGCTGAACAATTATCTCAGGTGCCATACAATTTAGCTATACTTGTACTTGTACTTGTACTAATTCCATGGTTCATTACACTCATGCTTCACCACTCCACTATTTGAAGATCAAAAACATTTGTAAAATAGAATGCACTGTTGTAGATTACAGTACCCAACAATATATAAAGTATTTAAAATGAATTAACCCATTGAGACCTAAGTCCACCTGGAAAAACTCCCTGTAAAACCTCAGCGTTTCAAAACAACCTCCCAAAACCTGAGGGTTTCCTGAAAAACTCAACGTGTCGCTCCACTCGCTCAGGTTGTTCGTCATTCTCTGTCACTGTTCAACTTTTCTTTTGGTCAATTCTTCTTTGTGGAGGTGCTGAAGAATTTTATTTTAGACCTTCCCCAGCCGCCTTCTTCATGCGTATTTCAGCGAATCACGTTGCATTTCCTCAGTCGCCTGTCTTAAAAACGATGAAAGCATCCAAAACACACAGACGTGGCATCCGGTCTTAGAAGTATATACATCCGGTCTAAATGGGTTAAACCCAAACTGACTTGTGCAGTGTAGAATGGGCCGTCTGCTGCTGGATTGTCGCTTACAGCTTTCTCGATAACCCTCATCCAAACAACTTCACAGTGTGCTTCCTTTGGTCCTGAGCAACACAACTGCAATGGTTGTGTCCTGTAGCAACATCAGAGTATCTGTACTTCTACTGCGAGTAACATTTTGAATGCAGGACTTATATTTCTAGCGTTGTTGCAACGTTTTGTTAAGTAAAAGATTTGAGCTCTTGAGTGTCTGTAACATTGTTACTGCTACAATCAAATCTGCCAAGTCCCCTCACACTCTGTTGTAAACCTTCCTGCTCTTCTTTTACCTCTGGCAGAGATCAGACCACCACACTCTCAACACTCTACTGTTCACCCATCCACCTTGAAAGATCCCATACATTGTGAAGTCTTTGTTTAATGCCCTGCTGCTGCACTGCACCTGACTGAGCCGAGCATCTCCGTGAGAAGCACAGATCAATATGAAGACTCCCTGCTCTTTAAATCAGACGCATCCTGATTCTTTATTGAACAGACATATTATGACAAGAGAGTCAATATCTGATAAAAGCCAGCAAGATTAGATTTACAAATAAAGCTTGATGGAAAGGTGTTTTCTTTCACAAATCCTGATATTTTTGCTCTTTTATGTCAGTCTCTGATGACCCAGATTGAATTGTGGTTGCTTGTGCAGTCTCCCATACAGGCATGTCACAACAAAAACATCTTTGACAAATGACAGGTCACAATTTCATAAGGTGCACGGTAAAGAAAGGTACAAAACAGAGAGAGCGCAATACTGTTGAATTGCATTAGCTGGACTCGATGCCATGCAGTCAGCATGCATGCATCCTGCAGGGCAATTCTCCAGCTCAACCAAAACCCATCTGCCCCCATCAACCAAGGCCCACTGAGGTCCATGCAATCTGTTGCCTGCCAGTCAGAGGACTGGTCAGTAATCTCCATGAACCTACTGGTCCAGAAACAGCCCTCGGCTCTCCACAGCACGGCTTCTCTGTGATGATAAGACTGGATAGTCCCCCATAAACTGCCCCCATAAAACCCACAGCCCTGCCCCTTCAGCAGGAGGCTAATCAGCCCGACCAGGGGAGCTGAGGTAAGAGTCTGGGGCTGGAGGGGTAAGGAGAAGGGGGTCGACTGGGGAAGGGAAGCAGCCAGACAGGAGACAGAGATCCGCTGTAATCACCAAGAAAAGGAGATGACGACTGTACAGCAGATTAAGTTGGAAATGACACAAGAAGGAAGGAGAAAGAGGGAGTACGATGGAAGCATGACAGAGTTTGCTGATGACCTGGGTTGACAGATAAGAAAACGAGTGACTGTGTAGGGTAAAAAATGAGGGGAAATGTGCAGAAAAGGTAGAGCATGACAGGAAAAGAGGATATAATGCCAATCAGCGAGCCAAAGGGCCCGCACAAGGAAGCCAAATTTCCTCCAGTGTTTATCTTAATGCCTGGATTTAGGGTTCAGGGGGCTTGGAAGAGTAAAGGCTTTGAGGGGTTCATAAAAGGACAGTCCGGGAGGATTAGAGAGCTCAAAAAGGTCCCTGTTGCTACCTTACACAGAATGCAAAAGCAAATTCAGATTATATATATATTGAATCAAACTGATCCAACAGCAGAGGAGGAAGCGTGAGAGGAATATTAATTATTATTTACCATAAAAACAACCTGCAGTTTGCTGCTTAATTCAGCTGCTGTTGGTCCACATATTGGAGTGCCTGTGTTAAATGTGAAGGAGGGAGAGATTAACATTCGTCCCTCTGCTTCTCCATCTGTACATTCATCTCATTTCCTACATGTGCTGGCAGGTTGATATTCCAACCTGTTCGCCCTCCCCGAGATCACATGTTCACCATGCACAGGAATATAATACACAACAGTTGTGATTATTGAGGTCAGTAATTGTGCAAAAAATGTGTTATGTCTTCTTGAATATGAAAATAAGCAGGAAATTAACTTGGAACAATCTGTTTCTTGCTTGGTCTTGTTATTCTTAAAGCTACAATACTCATAAATGGAGAGAAACGGAGAAATGTAACTGTTATGTAACTGATATGAGGCTCATAAGATTATTGATGCTGGTGACCGTAACTATGGATACCGCTATTATTATCACTTCTGTTACTGATGGGTATCTAACATGAGCTGAAGGGGCGCTGCTGCAGTACAGTCCTACAGTTTCCAAGTCTCTAACTAAATCTCGGCCTAGCCCAGATGAAGCTGTTAACTGGTTGGTTATATAGAAACAACACTGAGTCTAATGCTATCTGAGGATTTATCCAAATATGTAGAGATGTCCAGATAATAAATATCAGGCACCTGTGGTCATTGATCAAATTGGATGAGATCAGCCTTAATTTATCAAAGCAGTATGAACGCTCTGATTCAGTTAAAGTCGCAAATCAATTATTAGACATAAAACTTTGTTTGACAAGAAATAAATGGATTCAAATTTGTCAAAGTTACGATCCAAACACATATGCCAAATTGCATTGATATCTATAGGATCTTCTGTTTTTGATAGGAAACCTTTGCGAAGTACTCATTTGTTACCGGTCTGATGCATGCACGGGTACAGAGGAGTATCAGTATTTCAGGGATATAAGAACCATAATGTACCTTAGTAATGTCAAATATTTTACTGGTTGTATAAAACTTGAACACATAAAAAGCTCATTTTGGTGGATCTGCAGCAGACAAACCATGGATGTACTGGAAACAATCACCTGGATTACTTTTGTCCACATTTTCTTTTATTTTGATGTAGGCTAAGATTATAAGTTATAAGAAGCATCCATGGCCCAGTTTCATTGAGTTAATGTCCAATTTTGATGTATAATGTACCAATAAAGTACAAAGGATTACAAAATATCTGGGTTTTGGACAAATCAAGCCTTCCAAGTAAGAGGAAGCGAGCGAGTACGTTCAGTATAATTCAGACCGGTAAGCTCATGGGTGCCTGCAGGCCTGGCCAGATGGATGTCCAAGAACATCCAGCTTGTGACAGGAAGTGTATGCCTGTGGCCAGGATATGATCAGTGTCAGAACCCGGGCTTCACTAGCTGCTCATCAGGCCAGCTGCCTGGCAGGAAACGCATGACCAAACTGGCTGCATGTGCTCTGCTTTACCACACCGGCTCCGATGTTTCTCCCTCTGTTTGTTCTCATGGTTACTTTTAATGACTAACCCGCCGTCAAAAGGGATCAAGGAAGTTAAGAGTTGGAAAAGCAAAATTATAAAAAAAATTCAGGAAAGCTGTAAAATAGCTGGTTCCAACTAATGTGTAAGGGTTTGCATGAGGGTCAGAAATGACTGTGTGACTGTGCGCTTGTTTAATTATCATCTTTTTTAAACGAAGAACACAGAGTGTGGAAGAAACGGTAGATACTGTAAGTAAAACTTTCCACTACAGCGTTTGCTGTACAGGACAGTGTCACAGGGCAGATGGGATGAGCTGAACGTCGCCGTTGGCTCCGCTGAAGATGGATTCAATTAAAAGTCTGGTTCAATGTGGAAGCCACCTGCTCAGATTCATGTGTGCTTGTTTGTGTTTGCGTGTGTGTGTGTGTGTGTGTGTGTGTGTGTGTGTGTGTGTGTGTGTGTGTGTGTGTGTGTGTGTGTGTGTGTGTGTGTGTGTGTGTGTGTGTGTGTGTGTGTGTGTGTGCGTCTCGGTCCGTTCCTTCCTGACTGTAATACGTTACAGATGTTGTTTTTGTTGTGTCTCATTGCTGGAACTAAATTTCTGTGTCAGCGAAGGTGAAGACTGTGCGCGGTTACATTTATTGTTGTTCTGTTCTTGTTCTTGATCCCCGCGCACATGAACTGCACACTGAAGTATTTTCACTGACTGACAAACATCCGTGTAAGGTCTGCTCCATTCATTAAAAGAAGAGCAAGTTAATAAAAAAGAAAATCAATGAAAAATGCAAAAAAGATTACATTTTTCACATATTACTCATTACAATCTGTTATTTTATTTTAAATGCAGGCCCTATGTTTTGTGAATTGCCTTTCATTATTCAGGATTACTTTTTTAATGTATTTTTTATGTATTTTGTCACACAAATATCCAGAAACTATGTGTAAATGATTTATTTCCACCCAGCTTGTTTGCCCTGTAACATCCAAAAAGTAAAATCAAATCTAAAAAGGCAAAACAAAAGTAAAACAAACAAACAAAAAAGGTGGTTATGTCCTAAAATTGTATTTTCTTGATTTTTAAAAAAATCAGATTTTCTTTTAATAATCACAACATGTCAGCGAAAGGGATCAATCATCATCAATCATTAAGAATTGGAAAAATAAAAAGATTTATTACAAGAAAGGACACTGGAAATGTCTTGTCCCTTATCACCCCCAAAAGGATATATATGTATTTTTTTTTAAACATGAAAAAAACTGAGTGTTGTCCCTAAAACATGTAATATTATTTTATTCTCTCTTTATAAGAGTTTCTTTAGATAATCACAATAAACACCGACTAATTCCCAGATTTGGATCAAGTCAAAGCTACATACACATCACTTCTACATATTCAATATGTAAATACATTGGTTATAAATTCTACCTCCATCATACAACAATATATGATGTGTAATATTTACAGTTTACTGTTCATCACACATAGTGAACAAATTACAAATACCGTAGTTTTAATAAGTTACTTATCAAAAAAATGAGAATATGAAATAAATAGAATCTGCACTACACATGACACGTAAGCCAAAGGGATTGTAAGACTCAACACTACACTTAAGGTAACCGGCCCTGCCTCTGGTAAACAGTAACATATAACAGGGCTTTATCTAACAGGAACTGGAAACATATGAATGGCCCTGAAATCAAGAGGATTAGGAGCCATATGTGAGGTTCTCTAATCTAATCTGGGGAAGCCCGAGGCTCACTCTGCTGGTATGTTTTACATTAGCTAAATCAAATGCTTTATGTCATTGAGATGGCACACAGGTCTAGGGACGAGATAAAGGAGGCGCAGAGGTCGTCTCCAAAGTGTCAAAGCACTTCAGATGAGAAACCGGTTATATAGTTTGTGTGTGTGTGTGTGTGTGTGTGTGTGTGTGGGGGGGGGGGGGGGGGGGGTAGTTAGGGGGTGTCTCATAATCCATCATTCCTGTTCGGTTTGCATCACCTGTCCCCACTGTCAGACACAACTGGGAGAAGCGTTTAAATATGCATAGTATACACATATTAATAGCCTATGTATTTTCTGCCTAAATTAACCGTATCTCGTCTTGAAGGGTGTGCTCATGGTGAAGTAACAGCATGCTCTATATAAATATTTCAGTGGGGCCTCACTTCTCCTGCGAGTTCTGAAGTATCAAAACTTTGCATGGAAATGTACAGAGGCCAACAGTTTGCATTGACGGGTCTGAATGCAGATAAGCTGAGATCCATTAAAGTTAATGGCATATGCATGAATTTCAGATTAAAATGTATCGCTTGCTCCTGCTTCCCCCCCCCCCTTCACATAGTTCTCCTCCTCTCCTTGGAATATTGTCGAAAACAGCACTTTCAGTGAACTTTAAATTCAAACTGAACTTGTGCTGAACTTCAATAAGTTGCATGGCATTTTGCTGCCTACAAGAACATAACACTTGATGTATTCCAGCAGCTACAAGACCAATTACACTTTAATACGGACATAAATAGCCCAGCGACTATGCGGCACTTCCCTCACGCAGATGCATTTCGCAGCTGTGTGCGAGCGGACCGGTGTATGGATGAGTTGTGGGAACGTTGTACCACGATGGGAAAATAATGCAAATTGTAAACGTCCAGGATTAAACTCTGGCATCTTTAATGCAATCAATTCAGAGAGGAACAATTCAAGGGGTCAGAGTGTTTGACCTCATAACTAAACGGCACTTCTCCGCTTCTTCCTCGAATGAGCTCACAAATGTTTCGGAACACAATGATGAGATTTGGAGGCGACGTGAAAGCCAACGAGGCAATGAGATCTTCAGTGAGGAACAGACTGCAGGTCCGTCCGTCAACGCACTAATAAATCTGAAAATGGATTCCTCTTGAAGACGAACTGCAAACTCCAAGTTGTGAAATGAGCTGGAAAATCAGAAACATGTTCATAGCTATTCTGGTATGTGCTGATGGCTTTTTATTGGTCAGGAATAATTAGCCGAAGGCAGTCGAAGATGACCAGATGATTCCAATGTCTGTTGCGGCAAACTAGTTTGTATATGGAAAAATAGTCACAGCGTAGCCAATTCCCATCGTCATAAAACAACTCTTTGTGTAACTCTCACTCACGCAGCCGGCTGTTAAAGTGCCACATAAAAGTCACCCTCACACTAGATGAAGGGTCGGATTTTAGCTGCTGAAAAAATACTGCATAGAAATTCTATAAAGTGGCATTGTCTGCAGACAGGCCACATTTTGGAAATGTTTTCTGTTGCTACCTTCATCTCGCTGTAATAGACGAGATCAGATATTAGTGTGGTTTACGTCCAACTGTGATGATGCCTGTGGGGGGAATTGGACAGCAGAAAAGTATTGGATACAGATAAAAATAGAGATGATATAGCCACTGAAGATAAAACAACTGATAACTGGAACAAAAGAACACTGGAGATAATGCAACAATAATCCAGATATCTGCACATTAGCCGGTATAATCAAATGAAGAGATTTTTAAAAAAGAAAACCCAAAACCAGGGACCAAAGAGAGGCAGGATGTCCATATATACACAGTATTTTGGCATGATCAAATTGCTCACTTCATGTAGCAGTTGTGTGTATTGTGTAACCACCTCGTGATTGGGATCTGCTCCTAGATTTAATGGGTTCCTCCTCGGCCCATTGCACACCAGGTTTTATGAAAAGCGGGCCACTAGCTTTTCCATAATCCTGCTGACAAACTGACAAACCAAGCTGAAAACATGACCTCCATGGCGGACATAAGGAAAAGTATTTTATTAAAGAATATAAAGCGTTGTCTGGATGACATAAAGGATGTTAAGTTTGATTGGACAGAACAGGAAACAGATTTAGAGAATGCAAAGAACACAAAGGGGCTATAGTGAAAGATTGGGCAGTGACCAAAACATCTGGGCCCCAGAGAGTGAGGATTTGAGGGGTTCATCAGGTGGTTTATCCATTATGAGAGCTGGAAGACTGGAAAGGTGAAACGGCAGGAATTACAGCATGACTTGCAAATGGGTTGGTATTCCCATCAGGAGTGACAGACCGAGTGTGGGAGAGAGTCCAGGGAAGCTGACAGTATTTTGGTTTCCACATTTGAGTGACTGAACACAATCACAAAGTCACATCGCTTGCCATTTTTTAGTCTGGGTTTACAGTTTCCACCAATAACACTTCGAACCATGGGGGCGGTTATTGGATAGTATCGTGAAACACGCAATTTTAATGAGTAATACATCGGAGACAAGTTTAGAATGGTTTTCACCAAATGTACACAGCCCAACATGGCATGATAGAGGCTAACATTTCATAAATGATTCATTGTGTGCAGTGTTTTCTAAAGGCTACTCTTTGGTTCAAAGTGAGGTGTTTACTCAACCCCTGGAGGAGACGGTTGAAGATATAAAAAGACTGTTCTCCACATGGATGTAAAGTGATGTAAAGGTGAGGAGAGGAAAGGGGGAAAAAGATGGTTCAGAAAAGTATGGGTGGTTTGAAGTTCAACCCCCTTTATAGCCAATATCATATGCATTTCGGAGCTCCAACTTTGTCTCCTGTTGTGATTGACTGCTTGATTTTTGGATTTGGGAAGCCAGTGAACACAGACTACATGTGTGTATTAGATCTACGTTTATTCCCTGAGATACTTTTAGGATGCGTAGAGCAGTAAAAGTTGTGAAGTGACAGGTATGTTATGAGCAGAGGGGAAAAGAAGATCACATAAAAAATCTGCCCTCAAAATAAATGACAAGATGAGTTTTTCCTTCTCTCTTTCATTGTGAAACAAACCGTCGTGACCGTGATCACCTCTATTACTAAATCCGTTCCCACAACCCCCCACACCACTGACCACTGTCCATTATTCTGCATACCAATAAAGAGTGGGTCACTGCTGGCCACTGTCCATTCAGGACACTCTGACCCCATCCACCCCCTCCTATAGGACAACGGAGGCTGACCACAGGCTATTGTGGACCCATTGTAATGGTCCCCAGAGAGGCACCAGATTTGTGTGGCCACCCCTCGGTGATTGATGCTGGCCTGACCCCAGCCGTGGCCTGTCTTGAAGACTCTGGTGGACATGCAGCTGCAATTAGCCTGAATTTGTCTCTTTAAGTGTTCTCATCGGCCACTTACGGTTAAACGCCATGGATTCATACGGTTAAACGCCATGGTTAAACACCATGGATTCATACGGTTAAACGCCACGGTTAAACGCCATGGATTCATACAGTTAAACGCCACGGTTAAACGTCATGGATTCATACGGTTAAATGCTACGGTTAAACGCCATGGATTCATACGGTTAAATGCTACGGTTAAACGCCATGGATTCATACGGTTAAACGCCAGGGTTAAACGACATGGATTCATACGATTAAACGCCACGGTTAAACAACATGGATTCATACGGTTAAACGCCATGGTTAAACGCCATGGATTCATACGGTTAAACGCCATGGATTCATACGGTTAAACGCCACGGTTAAACGTCATGGATTCAACGAGGTGCTCTTCTTCTGTCCCATGTACTTATCCTTTTACATTTTTCCTGTCTTAGGGTTAGAGAAGAGAACTTTCTCCAGAAGTTTCTTGGCAATTTTAAAATTATAATTTCCCAACCTCTTATTCCCTGAATCCCCCCACCTGAGGAAGTCCTAAAGGAAGAGCTGCTATCACTTCCTATCTGCTTCTGTCTCCTGTCCTGGAGAGAACTGTCACCACTCCTCCCCTCAGCCACTAATGCCTCTTCCCTCTGTATTTAAAGGGGTGATAACACCTCTCCCAGTGCCTGTCGTCGGTTTGGCTCCGCAGGGTGCTGCACGGCTCCCTGAGCTAACTCCGTACATGGCTGTGAAGTGACGAAGAAGCCCTGGTGCTGTCAACTAGCTCGTAGTTTACTTCTCCCCCATTTCTCTCCTCATCCCCGCTCTCTCCCCGCATCTCTCTCTCGCGCCCTGTCATACGTTCTGGCACCTTCATCAGGGGACACTTCAAAAAATAAATACCAGCTCTTCCTCCTGGCCCCATTCTGTTTCCAAGCAAGGGAAAAGAAAAGCATCGTACTTCAGTAGCTGAGGATATACTGGTTACGCTGTGTGAGGGTTTGAGAGTGAAAAGAACATGTTCTATATAAAAATTATTTACTAAACTTTGCTTAATAAAGTGAATGTGCTGGGAAACGGGGAAGGATACACTGCTTTTTACTTAAGGTGCTAAAGCGAAAAGCAGTGTGTTCCATTACAAATTTGAGCCAATAGTTCTGACAAGGCCTTAAACTGAGGTGTAAGTAAATGACTGAGAACATTTCTTTTAACTAATACACAAGCATTTTAAGTATTGCATAGATTTCTTTAGACCACTGGGGGCATGTAGAACAAGGATGCACATGCATGGGGTTGGTGAGAATTTCATTGTGTCAGCGGTACCACGGCAAAATTGGAGGGAGAGACAGCCGACGCACCCACTTTAAAAAAAAAAAAAAACAGTTTTAAAAACCTGCTGCGGTTGACATGATACCCACGTCTGCCAACTGCACAAGTGAGGATGAATGTTGCATGCCAGTTTTGTCAAAAAGGTGCCAGTGAAGAACAAGAGAAGCCTGCAAGCTCATGTACACAATAAAGATTTCAAAAAAAAGGTTAAGAAAGCAATGTTTAAGTCAAGCCTGATGTAGCCTTACACATAAAAAAAAATACCAGCTACTTCCGCAAAGTGAAGCATACAGTGTAACAATGGTATTGGATCTGTTCCCACTGATACCCAAAGCCAAGGAATCCGGAGTGAAAAAGTTGGATCGGTGCATTACTACCTTAAATTTTGCAAATTCAAATATTTTTTTATGGAATTGTTTTCTGCAAAAGTTTTGGCTGGATTCCACCCATCAAGGAATAAAAAGCAGGACAGCTTTGGCATGATAGATTGACCCACTGACACGTGGAGCGTGGACGGCTATCTGCTTGACCTTCTATTGGCTAAAGCTCCGAGCGATGCCACTCAGGGCGCACAAGGCATGACAATCTGAGACCAAATGTTAAGGAACTATAGAGTTGAGAGGCAATTAATACTAATTTCCATAATCGTTGAGTCCTTTTAGAAGTGAACAAATGTAGACTTTACAGTGGAATAGTACAGTCTCTGCTCCCATCAGCCTCATATCTGTGTATCTTATCAGAGCTCTGTGGTCAGAGTGACAGCCAAGTCTCTCCTCAGAGGCAGAAGATGCTGATTTATTGAGCAGGTCCTTTGGCTCGGTCAACTCGTTTCTCAACAGCTGGCTTGTTTATCTAAGACAGCTTTGTCAACTTGAGATTCGCTTCTCATCTTCCATTTTGGTTCTCTCTCTTCTCCTTTGCTCCATCCTCACATTTATCTCCACCAAACTTAACACACGTTAATAATGAGACATAGCTTTCATCTTTCTCATTTGTAAGTAATTTATCGATAATATAATGCACTTGAATCTGAATTTAAGTAAGAATTTGAGTCAAAATTGCTCAACGATCAACGTATTTGTTTCTAGAGCTTCCTGGTTTTGTGCCATAGGTTGTGTTTTCTATGCAAATACAGTTGTATATTGATTAGATATTTATCTTCCAAGCTGTTAGGGGTCCTGGCTTGGGTCTGCAAGGGCATGAAAAACAGAGGCCCCACGAGGCAGAAGAGAGGGCCCCCTCATCCCTCAGGTCACAGATTGAATCTCTGTTATCTGAACACACACACACACACACACACACACACACACACACACACACACACACACACACACACACACACACACACACACACACACACACACACACACACACACACACACACACACACACACACACACACACACACATACACACACACACACACACACACACACACACACACACACACATACACACATACACACAGGCCTGTTGATCACCAGGGTACTGGTTAACACGGATCTGCAAATCGTATAACAGCCTATGAGTCTCATTTACATGATGTGATATACATATTAAACAATATGTGTTGTATTTTTGCATTTTTGTTTTGTAACACAATCTCACCGGGGCCTGTTATAGGTACATGATGATGCACATAATGAGTGATGTATGTATGTATGTATGTATGTATATTTGGGTAGATCAGTGAACACATGCAGGGAGGAAGGGAAAGAGTCTTTAGATGAGACAGCGGCCGGGCGGGGGGGCTTGACTGTGCTATGGAGATGCAAATGAACCAAGAGACAAAAGTACGCTCAGAAAAAGTGTAAATGCAAATAAATAAGCAAGTGTGCTGCGTGTGCGTGCGTGTGTGTGTGTGTGTTGTCGCACACACAGCACACTTGCTTATTTATTTGCATTTTCCTCCCAGCACTATAGCAAAGGTATGAACATACACATACACACACACACGAACGCACACACACACACACACACACACATAAACACACACACAAACGCACACACACACACACACACACCCATCACACACACATCACATCACACGGGCATCATCTGACCTTTCATGCCAAGCCACAAGGGAGCAGGCCCCGTGGTGTTGGGACACAACCTCAGCATCTTATGGGGATTCCTTCGCTGAGTAAAAACAATCAACTCCCCCACAAATCCAATCTCATATTTGCTCTGAAATTAAGCTTGAAGACAACAAAGGGATAACTGAGTGGGAGAGGCATACAAAAGGGGGCACATGCATCTTTGGAGGGTCCCGACTCAGTGTGACATCCTTTCTAATGATCGGCATAGCAGATGGCAAGAGATACACACATATGCGCCCCGCACATCTCAGGCTTGTGCCGCCGTCACCCGCTGCACCGGCACTCTGTTGGTTGGCTTCTAAATTTAGCTGCAGAATTACACCCTGTGAGGCCGGCACAATGGGAGAACACTTGTAGTATCTTTTCCTATAATATCTACCCTAGACTTTAAACACCTCCAGTTGCCTCCATTTAGGCATGAATGACAACGTGCAAAGCTTTACACTTTCAGCCAAGGTACAACATAAATCAGCTTGAGAAAATGGCAAAACTCCACTGCTCGGAATCAACTACAGCAGAAACAATTAGATGATTAACGGATGAGCTGATGAGTTGTTAATTAATCAACAGCACTTTTGATTAGGGATGGCAAAAGAGAACTGGTTTCAGATTGTCCGATCCATAAGAAACGTACCCCTCCAAGCTTGTCAATTCATTTTATCGATAATGGCTTTGCGGAACATTGACATCCAACTCAAGCGTCTACACTAATCAGAACTTGCAACAAGAAGGAGTGCGGAACAGTGCAGCTTGTGATGTCTGTAAAATTATCATCTCAATCAAGTGCGATACACCAGATATATTCTGAAACATCTTTCTACATATGACGGGCTTAAATTCCAGGAATGTAATATATTTGACACTGCTTCCCAACTGAGAAGTTCCTCCGTTACTGAGGGTCAAGATCATGTGTTATAATAACTTTAGTGCCACACGGGTATGCTTAGTGGATTTTTTTATTTGACTAAGAAAACCTAAATGAAATGATGTACAAATTTGATCTGCATTGTGTTCAGACCAACAGACGGTTGCATTGACGCTGAAAACCTGAGTAGGCCTACTTTTTCTCCTACACAGAAAACTGAACAACAATCAATAATGGAATCGATCAAGACTCAGACCAATAAGCAGAATGAATAATGGCATTGGTATCAACAAAATCTTATCAATTCCTTATCCTATTTTTGTTACTCGTCTCAACCTTAGAGTCATCGAACAAAAACAGCAAACGTTTGCTCCTGTTTATCATCATTGTACAGTGAATATCCTCGTGTTTTAGACTGTTTTTCAACTCTGAGTTATTGTCATTTTTGACTATTTTCTGATGTTTTATAGAGCAAATGAACCAATACGTAAAATGAATAATAAATAAACAAATGAATCCTTCATAGTCGCAGTCCTGGCGTCAACAAGTTGAAACATTGACCAGCGAGGATCAAATTACATTTCCTCAAAAGCTACACATAATGTGTTTTTGTTTGTTGTTAACACCATTTGAAGTCTTAAGACGAGCTTAAGTGTGAGGGGTAAAGGTCAGCAGTTGGACACGTTTTAACTTAGTCCACAACTTAAAGTGTTTGTTGTCAGTGTTTACTCTCAAAATGCACACACCAACACTAAACCACACAGAGGGAGGGGCTGATTTGTTTTCAAAAACCCAATTCATTCCTTTTTCTTCATTCATCTGCAACCGCTTGTCTCTGTTGGGGGGCTAGAGCCGATCCCAGCTGACATCGCGCATGAGGAAGGGTACACCCTGGACAGGACGCCAGTTTATCACAGGGCACATAGAGACAAACAGAGACAGACAACCATTCACACCTACGGGCATTTTAGAGTCATCAATGAACCTAACACATGCATGTCTTTGGACTGTGGGATTCGAACCAGGAACCCTCTTGCTGTGAGGTGACAGTGCTGACCACCACACCACTGTATCACCCTTCATTCCTTTTTCTTCCCCAGGATTATCCCATCGCAGAACATTCAATGAGGAGAAGAAGGTAGTGAAAAGAGACAATTCCTGCTGAATGAGAAGGAAAGACACATGAGGAACAGTGGATACACCAAAACACAAGCCAGACCCTGCGTCTGTCCCCTCTCTGTGGCGTCCCAATGCCACCAAGGGAACAGCAGACGGGGCCGTTGGAGCACGGGGGTAAAGCCTGCCAAACGCCCATAAAACCCCAACCCCCCTTATACCACACACACTCCCTCTCTTTCTCTCTCTCTCACACACACACACACACACACACACACACACACATAATGAGTGGCAGCTCCGTCTGGGTCAACAGTGCACCCTTTGACATTCCAGCAGTGAGAGAGATATGGGGGTGTCGGCTCACCTGGTTTTGGCTGTGTGGCATAGCAGAGGACAGTAGGGGAGCAACGCGGCTGTTCACAATATTTGTTTAGCTGTTCGTGGTATCACTGATGTCTCCATTTACCCTCCTGTTTGCAGAGCTTGCAAATCAGGCCGCGGCCAACACTGACGCAGATAAATATAAAAACTTTTTTTTTTGCGGCTCCTTGGTCGGGTGTTTTTTAATGAGTGGCGGAAAAATGTTCAGAAAAGGTGGATGCATTAGAAAACAACAAGTCAAGCATTTGAAAGAAATGCAGGTCTAGCCTAGGACTGCAATTAATTATCAGTGTCACTTATTATTTAATGCACTTTTGTAATAAAAGTACTATAGTGGAGGGGGGGGGGCATACACGTTTCCCAGAGCAGTAGGATGCAGAACATAAGATGAAAAATGATCATTTAAAAAAACAAAAACAAGAAAAGCAGCATATTCTCATATTTGAAAAAGTGGAAGGAGCAAACATAAAAAGATATATATAAAAAAAGAATAAAACACTTTATGATGGCCATGTTTCTAAGATGTAGAATGATTGAGGACAGAAAAAAAGTGCCGCATGATCTTCGTCGTGGGATACATTTCTGAGACTCTACAGCCCTGACCCACCAGGCCGAGTTGCCGGTAAGAGTCTTTCGCATTCATTTTTGCGGTGTCCCGCCCCACTGGCACCAGCCGGCCTATGTTGGGTGTCTTTCGGACAATTTAACATGTTGAATCGCGGGTTTGTCAGTTAAGAGAATATCACTCTCGTTGGCACTTCAGCTTAAGCAAATGAAACAAACAACTAAACTCAAGAGGCTGTGAGATTGAAAACTAACTGTTAAGAAGAGACGATTGTTTCTTTAAAACCATTTATGACGCACGGTAAGTATAATTTGTTCTTTCAACATCGGGTTGCGTGGTTATCGGCTTACTGGCTAACTAGTGTCTTGAGCCGTCTGCTGATCTTTTGTTTCCCTTTTCGAATGACCAATACAGACTACGGCTGCGTGCTGCTATGAAGAGTTATTTCCGTTCACACAGGTGCAGAATGTACAAACTACTTGGCCGTAGACTGTGGTCTTTGTGTTGTGTTCAAGTGCAACTTTGACCGAGACACAGGTGACAGTCTGCCTTTGTCAACACTAGTTGATTTGGCTTGTCTGGGCTTTTACTAGCACACTGTGTTCTTCATAGTTATGGTGCGAACAAAAGAAAAAGCACTTCAGAAATGAAAGCCTCAGTGTGAGTCAGCTGCCTGCACAAGACGGAAAATAAAATCAAGTGTCTTTTATTTCTTCTGATAGTTGGTGTGGGCAAAAATAGTTTTTTGGATGGGATCTTAAAAACCAACAACATGTCTACAGCATTTCCATTCCACATCAGTGCGGACATTATTTCCAGCTTTTTTAAATACACATTCGTATGCACATCATGGCTATCCTGCGTTCCTTCGTGAGCATTGCTTGTGCTCATCTGCGTAAATTAATGCTGCACGTTGCCCTTATCTGCCGTCTAATACAAACATTCGAAATCCTCCGAGTGCATAATAAAAAACGCAGGAAAGTATGTGAATGATTAAATAAACATGCGTTCTCTCTGGAATCACATACATGTTGCATCACTGGAGGTATTTTGCAGTCTGACATACAGACACTTAACCCCCGCGCAGTTCTTCTCCACTATTGACTTCAAATGTACTTAGTGCTAGAGTGCAGATAACTGGGTGGTTGTCATGGCACCGTGAGCTTCTCTACAGCACAGGGTTTTTGTATTAGATGCCCCCCCCCCCCCCAACCCCCAACCCCCAACTTATAAGCACAAGCACTCCCAAGTTCCTCATCTTGTCACAGTGGGCTTATAGTCTACCCGCTGAGCAGACACAGACGGGCACTGACATCTCCCAGAAGCCAGAGTTTACACCAAACACCGTGCCCCTATATCCCCTATGAAGGGGGCAATCTAGCTTTAAAGCCACCCGTGCTGACTTTATTTGCTTTTGCATGTATCGATCTATTTATTTATTTTACTTTGAGCTGGATCCCTCCTCTCGCCCTCTCCGTTCTCTCTCTTCTCATGTGCTCCAGGTCCAAGCACCCAGGGATCTCTCTCCCGGTTTAATAATTCATGAGTGTTCGGGCTGCTGCCGTAATCCTGACTGACACTAAAAGTCTGTCTAGATTTAGAGTCATGAAATTTTCATCCGTAAATGTACGCTCGAGCTACGTCTTTCGCTTCCCTCTTTCCTCTCTCTTTTAAGGGGCACTCTTGCTTTTACTGAGAATCTCTCTCCCAAGCAAGTTTGCATGGCTAGCCTGATTCTCCCACTTGCATGCATACTTGTTTGAGCATAAACATACACAGGCATGCACAGCGACAGGTAACACACTGACACACACACACACACACACACACACACAGAGGCATAAATAGTGCCAGACAGAAAGAGAGAGAGAGAGAGAGAGAGAGAGAGAGAGAGAGAGAGAGAAGGCACACACTGACATTCCACTTTGCTCCCTCTTGATGGGGCGATTTACTGTGTCACATCTGGAGTCATTTGTTCATCTCTGCAGTAGCTGACGAGAGGCGTGGACCCCATGAGTACAAAGTGACTTACAGAACTGTGAGTGGATATTTCAGTGTGGACGTTCCCACAGGAAATCAACATCCTAACTGAGCGGTGGCGTCACATGCGCAACACTGAGATACGCTGGAACATCCTATGATGCTTCACTCATGAATTAGCGGTTGTGTCCCAGCACTGGATGTACTGTTCTCATTAGGGCTGGGAGATTTATCTTATTCTATTTTCAGTTATGATTTTGCATTCCCCGTTATTATGAAAAAAAAAATTTGAGGTAAATGAACGACGCTCTCATTCTGTGTTATGATCGTGTTATAAATCCAGCACCCCCAGGGATTTGCTTTCGCTTGTTTTGCGTTTTCTGAGTTACCAACTGGAATTTGTCAGATATTCATTCATTCATCTTCAACCGCTTGTCCCTGTCGGGTTTGCGGGGGGGGGCTGGAGCCGATCCCAGCTGACATCGGGCGTGAGGCGGGGTACACCCTGGACAGGACGCCAGTCTATCGCAGAGCACAGAGACAAACAACCACTCGCACCTACGGGCAATTTAGTGTCATCAATGAACCGAACACGGGCATGTCTTTAGACTGTGGGAGGAAACCAGAGAAAACCCACGCATACACGGGGGAGAACGTATGTGTCTTTCTCTCATTCATGATGCCTGCTCAGCTCACCGAAGTCCGAGCAAACTGTTCCTGAAAGCACCTTTACACTGTGCACAAAACTTGAGTCAAGCGCTGTTAAATGTTTCCCTTTATACACAATTGGAGTTACGTAACTGTGAAACTTTAATAAAGGCCCGTGCAGTTAAATAAGCTGATAACCCAGAAGGGAGGAGTTCATCAAACACAATGTGAGAAATATGCTTTGACGTTGTTTGATTCTGCTGTTAGTATTTGGCATGCATCCAGCACACTCCTGCACACCCTTACTCTGTGGCAAAGTCCAAAACAGAGAAGGACATTTGAGCAAAAAGTCTTCACGGAGACAGCTTTTTGAACAATCCAATCCTTTCCCGGAGGCAAGGAAAATCCTTCGGCGTGTACATCGTCACACATGCATAACCCTCAAACCAGCCATTAGCACGAAGCATGAGACTAGAACTCCACAACGCGGTTGTTGGAATTCATAACAGAGCTCATACATTGTACGCCCAGAGCTGTTTTTAGATTTCACAGTAGAAACAAATCTCCCTTTTTTTTTTCCATTAAAAATGCACTTGATGGTTTTAGAGAGTAATCAGTTGATAAGACGCCCGGAGCTTAGCCCCTCGCCGTATCAGTTCATTCTCTCTA
This sequence comes from Echiichthys vipera, assembly GCF_963691815.1. Lineage (NCBI taxonomy): Eukaryota > Metazoa > Chordata > Actinopteri > Perciformes > Trachinidae > Echiichthys > Echiichthys vipera. The sequence goes on along the minus strand of NC_139843.1, from coordinate 6,314,753 downwards.
GAAGAAAGAAAGAACTGGAGCCCGGGGACGAGTTGATAAACTTTCAATGCTCATTGACAGCCATTCATTGCCAGTTAAGTGCCAACCAGTGCCACAGTATTAATAGACCTCTTATCAGGAGGAGAGAAAGGCCCTTTAATTGGCTGCCGGGGTAATTTCTCTCCGTAAAACTTGCCAGTATCAAAAAAGCAGAAGAGCAGAAAAGATGCACAGATAACCCTCCGATGACTGTAATGTTTCTAATTACCACCCACCTCTGCCTCCATCACTTCAATTTCCATCTAGCACACACACACGCATGCACGGACGCACGCACGCACGCACGCACGCACGCACGCACGCACGCACGCACGCACGCATGCACGCTTCAAGAGGGTTAAGTCAACCTGAAGGGAGAGGTAACCACAGTGTGGAAAAGCACCACTCACACTAATGGACAGGATATGGTAGGAAGTAAGGAAAAGGGTTTGCAGACTCTCTCCTCCACACTCTCACCCCCAGTTTCATATTTCTCACTTTATTTAATATCTTCCTCTTTTTTTTGCCTCTTGGCTGAAACACTTCTCACTCTACTTCGCTCCGGGAGAAAGAAATCAGAAGGCACCTCTACCGCGTCTTCTCAACACCTCGACACCCTTGGAAAACTCTGTGCACTCTTTGAGCAGCTGTAAAATATGCATGCCTGCATATCTTTGGTGATTTCTTTTTCTTTCTTTTTGGCCGGGGACTCATTTTATGCAGGTTACAATGCCATCCTCCGACACCCATAAAAACAACATCAACAACAAGATCAGCAACACTTTTACTATCTCTCCTTCACCTCTTTAGCCCTGCTGGAGGACAGTCAAGTGGAAGCTGTTATATCAGCAGTCTGGCCTGTTTGCTTTTATTGGTGCTTATTAAAAAGGACTTGGAGCATCATGCGGTGGCATTGGGGTTCTCCTTGCCGTCCTTTTCAAGTTTGCTGCTGCGATTTTTTATATCTTGTATACTAGTTCACTTGTTTTATTCTTTATTTACATGATTCAATGCAGTATAAATGTTACGCTATTTCTGTGATCTTAAAACAGTGCATTAAAATTTTAGCATGCTGCTAAAACTGGGACTAGCACTGCTACATGTGACTGGCTTTCCACTGGGGGAAAGTGAATGGTTTATTAACATCGGTTACCACAGCACTGCACTGCACTGGAAAGGCATTTGGCGGAAAAGCTGCCAAAATATTTTCCAACAACGATATAAATCAGATTATTGGGCGTTCTTATTGTAACTACATTATGCAATCATTATTTTCATTACAAGAAATGAACCTCTGTGTGTGTTTGGGGGGCAAAAACACGGGCTGCCTGAACAAGGTGCCAACTCCAAAGCGCATTAGCTTGAGGATCCAGGCGTGACTGACAGCTGATGTAACTGCAAACCAGCGGTGATGGGGCTGGGGAATTCTAGATTTTTCTTTTTGTTACCAAATCCCATGGAAAGAAGAAAGAGATGCACTTTGTTTAACCTCCCTATACTAGTGTAAAATAGCATAATCCAATGAGTTTAATTTGAACTCGGAACATGCTAACTGACATCCCCCTAGGCCAGGATGCCATTTTTTTTATGCATTTCCTCAGCTGTCACACTCGCATATGCACAGTGACATGATTCGATTCCCTGTGATGCAAATACTATCAAAAGCATGATAATCAAATGCATAATCCCATTTCATTTTATTTTTTTTTGTCTTTGAACACGTGTGAAGAAGCCTTTGCCCTGAAGACAAAAAAGAAATAATGAACGTTTGCACCGGGCTTCAAAACCAGGGAGGACGAATTTAGTCTGGTGAACTATCCGCGACCCTCGTCTTTTGATCAGAATGGTAACTAATGATACAGAAAAGAGAAGGATTGTCTTTTATCTGTGCAGTTCACATGCAGCCTACTCGTGCCTGCACAGAAAGACTGCCTCCAGTGTCTATACAATTATAATGGTGGAAGGGAGCAGTGGAAAGATGGAGGAAGGGGGAAAAAAAGAGGAAGTAAAAATCGACCGAGTAATGAAGTGATCGCATGTTTTATGTGACTTGTTGATGCCGAGTGTTCGCTGGAGCAAAAAAATGCATTAATATTCAATACCGACAGTCACACTAAATACAGGTATGACTTGGTATGGGTGGGAGGCTGCTCAATGACTTGAGCTAATGTGTTCATTTTATTTCCGTGTTCATGGTGCGTTGATGGCTTGCAGCCAAAATTGAGCGTGTGTGACTATGTGTGTGTTTGCAGAAACAATGACAACACACAAAGCACACACACTCTGGGTCTGTGGCCCCCATTTTAGGGAGATGATGCTCAGTGGGCAATCTCAGCAGACAGATGTCAGCGCCTTATTAAAGAAGATGCCCACCAGCCCCTGTGTGCTGGGAGAAGGCTATGAATAAATTTATTACACTAATGTACTGACCTTAAAACAGTAAGTGACGTTCAAACGCTGCAGTGATGCAATTGATGTAACAGTCATTACAGAGAGGGGAAATGTATGCAGGAAAAATTTCCTATGTCTCCATTCTTCTTTTACTGACAATCTCACCACATGTGCATCCGCGCTGCCACCGCGTCAGCTTTGTCCACGCGTCTCCAGAGGAAAACCTCAAATGGGTCCCGTTTCTATGCCAGGACTGGGAAGGCATGGTGGCTGAGGACTTTCCACCACCTCCATCACCAGCAAACCACCTCAAACAGCGCCTCAGCCATAGGAACGCTGGGCGGTAGGCCGGGTGGCTCTCATCAGGGCCTGATTAAGGCTGTGAGTGGGCCGACGGTCATGGACCAGCATGAGGAAGTGGCAGGGCAATGGTTTCCAGACTAAAGAGTGGTGGCCATTGACTGTGCAGCACTGGAAGCATTACCATTGAAGTCTGAATGTGACATCACCTAAACAAAGATGCAATGTAGCTCTGTTCTCCCTGAGGCAGAGGCAGTGGCCAGCACAGTTGCATACGGAAATGCTGCTGTGCACACATGTGCCCACGTGTGCATGATCACACACGTGGGCATGCCCACATTTTCCTCTTTTTTGCTCTCCCCCTCTCTCTCTCCCTCTCTCTTTTCTTTGATGCACAGATGCACGCAATGTGCAACCACAGTCAGCTTTGTCAAAGGAGAAAAATATCTTTCAGGGAAAAAAATTATCAGCCAACACAAGTCTAGCTTAAAAGATTCTCAGATATTTTTCTGTCTGACTTCCAAAATGTCCTTTGAGATGATTTTGATTTTCTTTGACATTCGATAAACGTATAATTCCTGATGACAGAATGATAACCATTAGATGTAAACACCACTGAAGCCTAAAATGATGTGCTGAAATACAGAATCATTTGAGATTTTCTTTGCTCTGATCGCAAACAAACTGACACCCCATTTCCATAACTCTGCCTCCCATGCTCGCAGCATCCTTCTCTCCCACATATTATCATGACAACAGCTGGGCTAGGACCCCTGCTGACAAACTGTGAGATATTGCCTCATCTGTCAGTGAATGCTTTAACCATTATAAAGAGACACTTTTTCAGCGCAAAACACCCGAGCTGTCTCATGCAGAGACCTAATGTTAATAATCATGCATTAGATTAGACAATGATACTCGCTCACAGACTTGAACAGGTTAGTCTGGGAATGGTGGATTTGTTTTCTTCTTTCTTCCTCATCAGATAAGAAATTGAAGCCATCCGTCTGTGGGGCTTCCAACAGGGACAGTCCAATCGTCCCTGTGATAACGCGGGTTGCTGGATCCTCCCGCCATGTGCATTATTGATGGCCATCAGTCGCTGTGTGTCTGACCACATTTAAGTGTCTCAGCAGGGGGGTGGTGCAGTAATCAAAATACACATACACACAACACTCTCCCAGCTCGCTTTCCCCCTCTCATGTAGTCCATCATCAAGTGTGCATCGGCACATTGGAACTGGCACTCACAAGTGATGTGCTCATGCAAACAAATACACAGAAGGATGCAGGGACAGTGGATCCTGGTTACGGACACACTTCTACTATATGGATCGGCAGAATTATGTTTTTTGATATTTTCCTTTATGTCGAATTGTGTTTCCATTAAAATGCTGTTCAAGTTTTAAGCAAATCTCAGAAATTTCCTTAAAGTAAAATGCGATTCAGTGTGTGTGTTCCCATCAACCACCTTTATGCAACTTTATACAAGAGGATGTGACAAGATTACATGATGAATAGGACTCTGATGGGAGTGCATCAGTATCAGATGCCCAAGGGGTGTCCCAAAATGTCTGAATTTGACGAGTTGGGGAAGAAATGATAAAAACTGCGTGGAGGCCATTTTTTTCTGTATTTCGCGGTCCAAACTTTTTCACAATTAAGGGCGTGGCCACTTTGAGTGACAGGTGGATGCAATTAGGTGTCATTTGGCCCACCTCAGCTCCATCCACACTCGAATTCTTGGACCATTTTTGGATTAGCCAGGAGCAGGCAGAGTAAGGCCCTACCAAAAAGGCGCATTTGAGCTTCATTTCGGCGTCCATGTTGGAAAACAGTCTATTGTTCCCACCTACCCACAAGCATATGTTGCAGATGCATTGCACAACCACATACGTATAGATGCAGAGAGCTGCACCATCTGCTGTGTATACGGCAACAACAAACGTATTAACTTGAGTAGCACACTTGAGCTGACACAAACGAGGTAGATGCTATAAAATACTTTAAAAGGCAAATAAATTTCACATCGGGAAAGCCATGCTTTTTTTCTGTTGTTCAAATGTACTGCACACTGAAGCTAAACATAAACAGTAAAATCATTAAACCTAAATAGAAAAGCCAGACGCCATAAAAATCACTGGCAGCACTGATGGCTCGTACGGAGGCAGCTCTTGCAGGTGTATTAACACCAGCGCAAACATCTGTCTAACATACAGTTGTTTTATTCATTCCCTTTAATCAGTGGAGCCCACCTGCCTTCTCCCTCTGCCTTTACATTTCCTCATTTTACACATCAACCCCCTCTTGGTCACAATGTGACAGACAGGTGTGCCAGCAAGCTTTTTCCGCTTCCTGCATCTGCTGGTAATAGAGACACATCTACAGTATAGAGCCAGCAGGGGTTTCGTGTGACCAGAGGGGAGGGTTTACAATGGTGTAACACACGCTACTCCTGTCAGATATCCTGTCATGAGATGGCACAGACATCAAGCAAACATGAATCTGCATTCATAAAAAGGAGGATGTGACAGAAGGAAAGCAAACGAGCACTGATATAACACATGAACAGATTGTCAGGCTGTTCTCCTGGGCTTCAAAACGTGAAAAATACAAATACATTTCTTAATCTTCAATAATTGCATTCATAAATATTTAGAAAGTTTACACATTACAGGAGTTTCCTGTGAGCAGGTATCCAAATTCCTCCCGTATTTCTATATGAAAAGAAGGAACAAAGGAGAGGACAAGCCAAAACCTGATCGTGGCTGGGATAAAGGCGACGGAGGTGAGGTGTAATTGACTGATCTGAGGAAAGATAACCTGATAGAGCAGCTGTATAGGGCCCCACTGCAACACCATCTTTGTTTAACCGGTCATTACCCCCGTGTAAACCAGCACGGGCTTCTCTTCAGGTGCGTTGGCTAATCTCCTTTTATACCTGCGGTGATAAGATAGACTCCCTCTTGATCCCCATGTTTCCTCTCGCCGTAACATCTCTGGGGCTGAGCCTGCCGCAGCATGTCTGTCATCTGTCAGACAGAGGAAGCAGTTGGGGCTGCAGTGAGGGAGTGAAGCATGATCCAATGAGGCCCCAGATGTGGGGGCTATATTTGGCATGTACATCCACCTGAAATCAGTTGTGAACTGTTTCATTCCTGAATTATGCCAATTCAATGCTTTAGATGTCTTTATGATCTAAATATGGATTTAAGTTCAGTATCCAGCAGTATCCTCTTAAAGTTGACTTTTTTTTATTATAGCAGCAGGTCACTTTTTGATCTGATCTGCTGTTTTTGTAGACTGTGGGGAATTCCACTGAGACAACCCTGCCTTTTCAGATGTTAGCAGGCTCTTCTTTATCATCCTTTCACACCTGATTACACTGACACACGCACATATGCATGTCTAAATTTACTGTACGCTATTTCTATTTTTTGCTGAATGTAATTTATTCTTGTGTCAATGTCCCTGACGCAGTCTAACATCTACTATAAAAAGATGATGTTGATATATATATATATATATCACCAATTTAAAAAGCAACACCAGAACAGGACCACCACAGCCGAGCAGAGCTGGTTCCAGGTCCAGCATATTCCCTTCATGATGTCGGGTATTAAACATATTGACTCACAGACCAAAAACAACAGGACCCTATCCAGCCCAACTTGAGTCCTGGATTGGGTAATAGATACTTTGAAGAAGGGGACCTGTGAAGACAAATGATCGGAACGTTGTTTCTGGAAGCAAGATCTTATTTAAAACCTGGGCAAAAAAAAGAAATTAGAAAGAAAGAAAAACTAGACACCGTCTTGCAATGGGATCACACAAGCCACAAGGACAAATTGGGCCAGGGGAGTAAAGTGGTGGACCAGTGGCCCCTTCCCTACTTCCTATGCCCCTACTTCTGCAGCCCATGCTCGGACCACACCCAGTTTTCAACTCGGCCTTCATTTGTGTATTTTTTATTATGTTGTGTGACTGTATCTTGCGCGGTTGCAACGCTATCGCAGAGTGAGTTAAACAAATAGTGACTGATCATATGACCGACCAATAAAAGCCCTTGTATTTGCCTCTGTATTCCAATATGTGTGTCTGTGGTGACATTCCCTCCCTAATTGCAAATGCGCTGCATTAGTCAGCAGCCACCGGTCTGCCCAGGTGGAGCTTGTCTGGGAACGTCCAACCTCAAAGTAAAAGTGCAATGAAAGGGAACTTTCAAGTCTGAATTCTGATTCATGCTCACGCTTATGTGTCCGGGACATAAGCTCCCACAGACTTGCCTGCAGTTACATCTTACCGAAAAAGCATCCGCTAGAATCAAGTATCTCAATTCTTACAGGTTACAACTTTATACCCACCTCCGTGGTAGTTCCAAATACAGTAGGTGTCTCCTCGACCACGTTGTTGCCATGATGACACACACCCAGACTCACAACATGAAAACAATACCGACGTAGCTGTTGTGGCTGGTATTGTCACGGCTACAGCAAAAGGCCAAGATTGCGTGTGAAGCTAATGTCCAACAAGCCACCACTTCCTTTTTAGAGGAACCATGTTGTGCTGTCAAAGGAGAGTAGGGTAGACAGCTAAATTTTTAATGCCCCCCCTTGCAGCCCCTCTGCCATGTTTCCAGCCATTGTGACATGGCTGTTTAGATATTGTGCAACTGCTTTGCAGCAGCTTGAAGCTAATATGATCAAACACACCACATAGCAACCTGCTCTGAGATGGTGTCAAGGGATGGGAGGGGTAGGGGAGAAAGGGTCTGGAACAGGGAGGGAGGAGGCTGTGAGGAGGAAGAGTCAATAGGGAGTTTGCGTGCCTAGTGCTGCCAGGTGTCTGTTCCCATCCCAAAGCCCAAAGCAGCAGCCGTCTGTACCCATAACAGCCCCGGAGGCACCCACGATGACAATAAGACATCATCTGCAAACGCCGCAATTACCCGCTGTCATTCTGCTGAGCTTCTCTGTTAATTACGCAAACCATTTCCTTCAAGATGGCTCGCTTGGCTGCGAGCCCGGGAATCTATCATTCCTGTATCTGCATCTGTCTAATCCATGGTTAATCAGGTTAGTCATAAGTTAATACAGGTGACTTGGTTTCAGGGTACGAGCTGGGTTCATGCCCAAGAGATCATGCTCCACTTCAACCTGCCAAGCTGGACTTTTTTCTCCTCCACTCTTTTTATCGTCATCCACACACATCCTGTTTGTCTTCCTCTCCCGTGTATCTTTCAGTGCTCCAGCTGAGCAATTATCCAGCTCCAGACTTGTAAATACCACCGTTGATTTCTGATGAGAAGCAAGCCACCACCTGCATGTGGACTGAGGAGAGGGCTTCAACACCACATACTGCTTTGCTTCAATGGAGACTGATAGCTTTGTTTGCCCTGTATCATATCGTGCTGAAATATGGGCCGCTGTTTACTTTGTGCAATTCATTTTCCATTGAGGTTAAGTGGCTCTATGGAGAATAAGTACCACTAGCATACACCTCCCCCACAGCGGGATTAGCCAATATTTCCAACTGGCAGTGTCTCCGCCGATGTTTGGACATCTGCGTTGTCTGTTGTGGGATACTTGAGTCTTCTCTCAACGTGGAAACACAGTTGGTGTGTTGGCAAACACGCAATATTAATCTTTATTTACTCACTGCACGCTTTTAGCAATACTGAATTAAGGTCCCATGTTGTAAAAAGTGATACGTATATCCATGTCTTTTTTGATAATAAAGCAGGTAGAGGTGCATGTATCAAAACACTCAATCCACAGAGAAATACACAACATATGTTTTGATACTGTATTTATAGCGATGCTTCAGCCATTGCCTGGCTACAATGATGATGCAGAGATGGGGAAGACCCAGAAACACTGACCAATCAGAGCATATTGGGCTTTTTCGGAAGGGAGAGTTTCAGACAGAGAGTGAATACAGGTATATTCAGACAGTATGAGAATAGGTTGTATTTTTTTGAACATTAAAGCATGAAAACATGTTGTAGTACAAACCCAAAGTACATATACGTACGTAAGTATGAATCTGAAGATTAGCACCATACAGGAAATTTAAGTTATGATACTTCCCAAAAACTGCAAGTTAAACTAATCTTCAAAATACTCCAAACACTACATTTCATTTTTTTTTTCAAACTATATATTAATGGCTTTACTCCCTTAGGATGTCTGTGACTGACAGGAAGGAAACTGTTTACCCACCTTTTTATTTGCCACTAAATCACAGCATGCATAGTGTGGGGGTTTCCCCTGTGTTCCACTCATTACAACCCACGTCTTCCTTTTGGGGGGAGGGTAGGGGGGACTTAAAGGTACATTACACTGTTGCATATTGGTCACAGAGTAGATATTTCAACTTTTCAACTCCTTTTCCTAATTTGAATAATCCCCATTTTGAGTTGCGTACGGCAGCAGGGGATCCGTAGTTGGCTTTGTCAGTGCAACCTAAAAAGGAAGACACAAACAAGGAGCTGGATGTGTCAGTCAGATATAGAGCATCTATACCCATGAGAACTCAAAGAGCAACAATGATTCAGAGCTAATTATAACTTGAGAAATCTAGATCAGGCCACATTTAGCTTGGTATATACGGCTGCACGGTTGTAGGGCGCAGAAAATGTTTAAAATTAACATTCTCCTTTCAATTCATTTGAATTTGTTGTGAAAACTTGATTTGGACACCTGCAAACTTTGGTTCACTGGTATAGTTGCAGGAACATTCTACTAAGAGTGAGTGAATTGAATTTCCCCATTGCGGGACAAATAAAGGAATTCTTCTTCTTCTTCTTCTTCATTATAGGCAGTTTTGAACAAGTGACTAAGAAATTATTGCCAACTTCTGGGGTGAAATGACACAAAAAAAACAAAAAAACATATCACTAACTCGACTAAGAGTTAGAGTTAGATGATTTTTCTCTATGCTGTCCGGCCATAAGGTAGGCTACAACTTCATTTTATCCGTGTGTTGGCAAACATGCAATATTAATCTTTATTTACCCACTGCACGCTTTTAGCAATACTGAAATTAAGGTCCCATATTGTAAAAAGTGAGCTATCCATGTCTTTTTTGATAAGGAATTCTTCTTCTTCTTCATTATAAGCAGTTTTGAACAAGTGACTAAGAAATTATGTGCCAATTTCTGGGGTGAAATGACACAAAAAAACATGTCTGCTCAACTCGAAGAATCTTAGTCGAGTTAGTGATGATTTTTCTCTATGCTGTCCAGCCATAAGGTAGGCTACAACTTCATTTTAGCTGTGTGAGTGTACAATCACGTATAAAGTTGAGGCATAACTGTCAAAAAAGTATTCTGCATCGCACCATCTAGTCATCTTTACCTAAATGAAATATGTATCTGTTAGGATATATACCAGCATATGAATTGCTAAAATCCTCATGACCATGAAAACTTCCCCCACAGTTCACTGAGGATGTCAACATCTCTATCCGTGGACAGGTTTGTAAATACATCACCTCCAATATTGTGAATGGGAGCCCTGTTAATACACAGAGGTGTTTCAGAGGCTTGTAAATAAACAGCCCTGGAGGTGTATCTCATTATAAGCCATAGAGGAAACATAGACTGCTTTTACACAGAGCGAGGGTGTGGGTAATGAGACGGGGCTTTTTCCGATAAGCAGGCAGACCCACCACTACCAGCAACCAAACCTCCCACACAGCTATGGGTCACCTGAAACCACACAGACCCCCCACTTCCACAACCACAGTGCCAGGCTGAGCAGGAAACAGAAAAACAAAAAAACAAAAAATTGCCAAGACAGAAAACCAGCCTCACACATCACACAGACTGTCTGCCTACACCGCTCACTCAACCCCACCACATGTATTGAACAGGAGGCTGGCGTCAAATCTTGTTTTTGCATTTTTTGTTAAGAAGTGTAAATATTGAACTGTCAAATGGTGCTGATGCAAGCCTTTTCAACTAAAAAAGTTTTAGTGCAAACATTTGGAGGTGCTCAAGTTACTCAAATCTCTCTGTTTTGGGGATCTACTCCCGTTTAAAAGCCAATTCAGCACAACAAGTTTACATGTCCCATAAAACTACAAAACAGTCCATTCATTCATTCATTCATCTTCAACTGCTTATCCCGGGGTCGGGGTCGCGGGGGTGCTGGAGCCGATCCCAGCTGACATCGGGCGTAAGGCGGGGTACACCCTGGACAGGACGCCAGGCTATCACAGGGCACATAGAGACGAACAGAGACAGACAACCATTCACACCTACGGGCAATTTTAGACTCATCAATTAACCTTACACATGCATGTCTTTGGACTGTGGGAGGAAACCGGAGTACCCGGAGAAAACCCACGCAGACACGGGGAGAACATGCAAACTCCGCACAGAAAGGCCGAGGTCGGGATGCGAACCTGTGACCTTCTTGCTGTGAGGCGACAGTGCTAACCACTACACCACCGTGTACAAAACAGTCCGTTATAGCAAATTTGTAATTCAAAAAATACAACATCCGGAGAAAGTATAATAACTAAGTCACTGTTAAATTTAAATTTAGAATGTTGATGCACAAAATACATTGAATATAACAGATATGGTGTGTCGAGAATAGAAATCATTGTTTTTTGAGGTCCCCACTGGATCAGGTGTTCCACCTTTGAAACATTATGTGTACTATTCAGTGAGCTGACTTACATAGCGGAGATATTACATGACCAGAATGTTCCGTAGAGAGCTCACAGAGAATGATAATTAACCTCCTTGAAAAAACTGCATTAGACACAGATAAGTTCATATGGCACATATATTTCTGCTGATTTATCTTATGACTCATCACTGGTATATGTGGTGTACTGCACTGAGATGAATAAACTCCAACCCAGAAACTCACTTTGAATGCAGGAGCAGTGCAAGATGAATTAGCTGTGCAGCAGATGGTCAATTATGAACATTAAAATCACAATAATTAACAGCTTGAGACATACAGACGTAGCGATGATAAGCAAGAGCGGACGACCTCAATATAAGCTCATGGTTTGCGAGAAGTTGGGAGTGAAGCAGCAGCACAGATTCAGAACAAGAGGTCAGCAGTTGTGATGTATGGAGAATAATAAAGCCCGTTGACGTGTGATAAGATTACTTCTGAGGCGAAACATCTCAAAGTGTGTGGGAAAAAAAGCCATCACCAGCCTGTTTACATTTCTACAGCCAGTATGCAGACTAGCAACTGGTTTGCAGGAAACATCTGAAACAACACTAACAACAACAACAACAACAACAACAACAACAACAACAAAGGGGGGATATGACAGAATTAATTGAGCCCATAATACTTTAACGTAAAGATATTCATTACATCAGCATTTAAAACAATAGTCCCATAATATGCCAAACAGCTACCAAAACACAAGCTTGTCAACTGAAAACATGTATGTTAGCACAAGCAGTTAGCACTTAGCTTACCTTGGTTTGGTGACACAGAGGTCCCTACTTCCCGGCTTGAGTGCAGCTGTGTGGTCCTCAGCTGATATGCATGAAGATAGAAGAACTTTTCTGGATACAACTAGAAGCAATAATGTGTCACAGAACCGCCGTTAAAGGTGATATAATGAGATTATTGTATGTGGCTAGCTTGCTGATAAAATGCTATTTTAGCTAGCAGCCATGCAGCATCAAAGTGGGCGGGGCTATTAGAGTTTTAGAAAAGACCTCACTGAGAAAAGAAAAAAGGTGTGTGGTATGATTCACTTAACTGTTCACCAAGGAGAGTTGAATTAAAGGGTCAGTTCACCCATATGATAAAACACAGGGTTCCTACGCTGTATGGAAAAGTATGGGATTTAATTTGAGTAATTTCCAGGTCTGGATAAGTATGGATAAAGGCAAAAGAGTTTGGAAAAAGGTTTTGTGTTGTTTCCAGACTATTGTTTTTGGGTGTTCTCAGGGTTAAATTCTGAGGCCTTCTCAGAGTGTGTTTAACATTGTGGTCACCTTAAAATGTCGTGATCAGTGTCCGGTTGCACCTTGCTAACAAAGCTAATGTTAGCTAGCTAACTAGCATTGATCTCCAGAAAAATAATGTTTTACCCATTTATTTTACATGCCAGGTGTTGCAGGTGTTGTTGCACTTCTCTTATGAGGTGCCAGTGTGCTGTTTATCCCCCCAAAAAAGTGCCAGGGAGGATCTAAAGATGGTATTCATTTGTCCCTGGTTTGAGCAGTTTATGGTTTACTTTTATAAATAATTAAAAAATGTGAGTAATTGCATGATGTTTGATGTTCAAGCTATGTTTAATTTGGTTAAAAATTTAAAAATGTAACCAAAAGCATGTGCAAATAAAATGCAGTTGTAGCTAATGAATACAGTAAAATATCTGAATTTGGTCAAGTTTTGTGCCAAATTAATTTAGTTTATAGTCAAGTTTATAAGTCAGTTAATTTGAAAATAAAGAATTTCAAAGACAGAATAGTTATGGGCCTATGAATGTTTACTCAGTTTATCTGATCAATATTCATTTCAGTGGCAAAAGTGTTCCAGAGAACATGAATTCACATGAACACCATAATTAATCTAAGAGGGATTATTTCTTTAATTGAAAACAGTAATAAAAATGGATGTTTCTGTTGTTGTTTTTAAGCCTAAATGCCTTTTTTTCAAACCTTTGGACACCACAAATGAAATTCCATTCTCTTCAAACTGTTAGGGCGAAGGCATTTTGTATTATTGTTTTGTGTAATTTAGGCCAACATTTGAGTTGTAGATTTCACCAAACCCAACAAAAGTAGGCTACAGTTAATGCCTGCTTCTGCTAATATACTTTATGTCACTTCTGCTAATATACTTTATGTCACTTCTGCTAGCACACTTTATGTCACTTCTGCTAGCACACTTTATGTCACTTCTGCTAATACACTTTGTCACTTCTGCTAATACACTTTATGTCACTTCTGCTAGCACACTTTATGTCACTTCTGCTAGCACACTTTATGTCACTTCTGCTAATATACTTTATGTCACTTCTGCTAATATACTTTGTCACTTCTGCTAATATACTTTGTCACTTCTGCTAGCACACTTTATGTCACAACATCTAACCTTTGTCACCATGCCAACAAGAAATTTGAAAGGTAGTATTCATGAAACAAGCAAAGCTTAGATTTGAGGTTGTCATATACCACTTACATAATAAACCTGTGAGAGAATCAGTGAAATCAGGGAAGCACACAAGGTTTTGGTAAAATATATACTTTTTTATTTATTTCTTCATACAAAGAAATATTTTGAATGTTCATTATTTAATCATCTAGAAACATCTGTTCCGCTTTGCTTCTGCATTGTGTAAAATTAATTCCTTTGATGTACATACCACAAAATACTCGATTTACATGTCTTTTTCATTTTTGTACATACAGATCTGCTAGTCTAAATACATATTATATGTGGGTAAGACGGACATTATTTAACATTTTTAGATTTGAAAACAGGTTGACTAAAACTCAACCGTAACAGATGCAACAACATGGCGTAAAAGTTTTTTTAATTTTTCAGATATTTCCCCAGGTTACATGAGCTTCACCAGAATTCAAATGCAGTTCTCTGGCAATTGCGGGGAAAATGTCAGACTTTCCAGAATGGGACAGCTTGCTAAGTCATAAATGCTTTTTTTTTTTAATAATCAAACATTGCACTAAGGAGAGAAGGTGGGATAAAGGCTTTCTCTCTATTATCGCTCAGGCGGAGTAAAAGTAAGGGATATCACTACAAACAAATGCAGTGAAACAAGCCTCCATTTCCCCTGCTACCAACCATTGGTCTGAGGCTAAACCAGGCAGCTGGTTTCAACTGGAAAATAAGAGAAATGACTGAATTGGAGTCACTCTCTGTCTTAATGACAGGAGCAGACTGCCTGTGTTATATCGGATAGTTAAAGAGGCACATTTCCTTAACTTCAAAAAGGAAAGAGGGACAATCAAATGTAACTAAAAGTGAGCAACAATCCGACCTTTAAAATTGATTTGAGGGTTTTTGAGTGTGAGGGTAGGTTGTGTACATTCGGTCTGGGCCCTGCTTAAACGCACGAAGCCCTCCTCCGGATGCTAATAATCCCTTTCCAATATCCCTGCATTTTCATAATGGCCACCACATTGAGCATGCATAGCATAGCGTAGCGCAACATAGCACGGCTGTCTCCCTGCGCCCTTATAATAGCGTACCGCCTGCTGCAAAGAGATGGTATAGCACATCAAAGAATGATAACTACGCATTTCTCTCCCTCTTGCATATCAAGAATTCAAGTAGAAAGACAAAAACAAAGAATCGGTGCAGGGGGAAAGCAGAGATAGCAACTCAAGCTGTGTGAAATCAGATATCAACCCAAGGGTTGGTTTTTTTTTTTTTGGCAACAAGTAGAGAGTTGAGATTGTGAGATGTGTGAGGATGATGAGAGTGAATAAGGCATAAAGTATATAGGCCATGAACAATGGCACATGAGGTTTTCCGATGACACTAGAGAGGTTAGACACTGAAACCCCGTCTGAGGCAATTCTTGCTGTGCTGAGAGTTCTTCACAAAACCTTTCCCTCTCCTTTGATCTCTTTAGTCTGGGATCTAAGATGGGGCCTGGTGGACTCCTGTTTGAAGATGCGCTATTCCAGTGAGGCGAAGCCAAGTTGTTTATCTGCCATCTTTTCTATCTTTATGCTCGATTCCTGACAGATATGCCTCTAGTACCTCACGCAAAGATTTTTCCATCTTACTGTGAAAACAAGGCACACACTCCCCCTGACCCCCTCGGTGCTCGGGTTCTGCTCTCACCGACAAATCAAATGCCTCTCAAGGAAATTTGATTGAGACTTTGCGTGACCTTTGAACTGAGCGGATAGGGCAAGAGCCTGGCTCTCAGCCAACACTGCTTCTAATGGGCGAGTTAGAGAGCGGTGGCCCGATCGATCTGCCAGTTACCTTTACCCGATTAGCATAATGTTAACATGGGCCCTTATGTGGTCCGGGATAGGATTTAACGTTTGATGGATGGGTCATTCATTAGAGCAGGCAGCAGGAGCACTGAGAATGAAAGGGCAGCTGTATACTTTAAGCATGAGTGACACAATGAGGATCAATTAGGCCTATTGATCTAACTGTTATTGAGTGGAAAGGGACATGAGATCTGCAGCTTTGGCCGAAGCCGTTGCAGGAACATTGGATTTAAAAAAAAAAAAAACGTAACTGGAAGGTCTGTGTTATAGAAGAATCACACTCAGAATGACAGGGTTTGAATAGGATGAATGTAAAGTAATGATGCATATATAAATGAGGACGCACGTGGGGTTCTCCACTTCTCTGTGAGCACTCTGTACCCGTAATATGGTGCTTTTACATTTTCCACCCTAATTTCTACTTCAGTCATCGCTGATTATCTGCATTACGAAGCACCGATAAATCCGCTGAGTTTACAGGACCACGAGGGAGGAGCGAGAGAATTCAAAATTAAAATGAGGAATGTTAAAAGCAACATGTGGGCCAGATGTTATGTACAAATATGGTTAGGCAGCTTAGTGAATTAATTGCTTAGAAATAAAAATAAATTATTATAAAATAGATTTCTGTACATTTTACATATATATAGCAATATCTCCACATCTTGCCATTGAATTACAGAGGAAAAAAAAATAATAACTTCTCAACAAATTAACAAAACAAGAAAACGTCTCTCATGATTTCCCATCAATCCCAACCAAAATTGTGTCCTGTCATCTGGTAGAACTTCATGTTGAAGGGCCTGTAGAAGTCCCGTAGCCTCTGCACCACCTCAGGGTCAATGTTCGGGTGGGTCCTCCCTTTGGTTTTGCCCAGGCAGTGGGGCTTGCTGCTGCCCTCCGCCTTCTTGAGGCACGGGAAACCCTTGGTCTGGTTGAAGTAAAAGTGTTTGTCTGTGATGATCCTCTTGAGCCCCAGGAAGTCCTGCACGCGGCCCAGCTCTCCGGCCGGGTCGGTGATCAGACGCTCGCCGCTCACAAACAGGATCTGCTCCATGGGGAAGTACTGCAGCCAGTTGTCCAGGTGCTTGGCGTAGATGCCGATCTGGACGGCGCTCCATGAGGTGTCGATGAGCCCCGTAGTCCTGTTTTTGAAGGTGAGGCTCTCGAACGAGGGAATGTCAGGCTTCTTGGACAGTGTCTGTGTGTAGTCCGAGATAGCCCTGGTGACGGGGTCCCTCACTACCACGATCAGCTTGGTGTCCCGGGACATGGCGGATATCCTGGCTGGAGCCTCTCTGGTCACAAAGTAGCTGGGGGTTTTCTCCATGGTGATCTGGCCCTCCAGGGTCTTGGGCATCAGCTCCCTTCAGAAAAAAAGACACAAATAGGAGGTAAGGAAAAGGGTAAGGTGGAGAAACATCTTGCATAATGTAATCATGGTGATGGAGTGTACTGTGTTCTGTAATCAATGACTCACAGAGCCTGTTTAGGTTTATTATAGGGCTTGAAAACCTATTAGTGCAGGCAGCTCTCCAACATCAGCATGCTTACTCATTCATTAGATTTCTCACTCCTGACAGAAAACAGACAACTCTTATTTACTACATAATCAAACACAAGGAAACATTTACAGGAATTTCGAAACATGGCCGACCCTGAATTTACCCATATTAGGGATCAGGAGCTTGGTTTTCCCGCCCCTGTTCGGCTTTTATAAACCTGATGTGTCTTCCCCCGAGGACATCTCTGCTCAAACCTCACTGCTGGATGAAATGTCCCAAAGTGGTCAGACTCAATAAAAAATCCACCCCCTCTTTATACCATTGGAGAGAAAACACACACACACACAAAAATGTAAAATACTACAGTGCTGAAAGATGATAAGGCTTGTTTCAGAAAGGGAATCTGTTTTCTGACAAGAGTGGGTTTAGTTTTGTGTGAGGGCTGGCTGACGGGCTTAACACAGATATGTTACATGCAGACATACTGTATAATCAAGAGGTACTTGAGAACAACTGGTTTTGAAGGGAAAGTGAATGCGCTCGGCTCTCTCAGCATTAGGTTTCAAAATTAGTGGCCAACCGCAGAGTCTCGATTATGGCGGAGGCGATAAGAGCGGTTTGACTGACATTGGGACGTGGATCACCTTTCCATCTTTGGCCCCGTGCACCAGGAAGAAAACTATGTGTGATGGATCAAATGTGTTTTTGGTGCTGGCTGGAGGGGAGGGGGTTTGGTTTTTTGACTAGAAAGAGTCAAATTTAAAAAGTAAAGGCGCACGCAGACAACCAAAACAGCAAATAAGCAGTTTAAAGCACTCAAAGGAGGAAAAAACAAAACAAAGGAAGGATGAGATAACCGAGGGCACTTATCAGGGTGAACACGCTCTCAAAGATAAGACTCCTGTTAGCCTGTGGTACCCTGAGCCTCGCCTTTGTTGTTAAGGTTGGTGCACTGATACACCATTGTGTAGTCAGCACCATTGTAGTCGATCCCATTCAAATTCCTCTGTGTATTTCCACACGGTGTACGATGTTGGACACATTCTGTACACTCAGAAGTCTCTAACACTCGATTCTTCCCCAGAGCTTCAGCCGGTCCTCAGAAATATACTCTAAAAGCTGGAATCTAGTTCACGTCCATCCAGCTCATGGCTAATTCATTGAACATCGCTCTCTCTCTCTCCAACAATGCACATATTTGTGCTCAAGATAGAAGGAATGGTGAGGAGAAAGAGAAAATACCCAGGGTAACTTCAGGTAACCAATAAAATGCCTCATGGAAATGCTGTTGGCAGATTTGTGCAATCCTGATGCAGTGCCAGTGATCTAATAATGATAATAGCTTGTTGATTGCTGACACATCCGAGGGGTGAATGGAGTAGATGAGTGTATGTGTGTGTGTAAGAGGGGGCGGGCTGTTTTCAAAAGCTCATTCAGGGCCAGACTAGGATACAAACAAGCTGTGAATCTAATGTCAGACCGGCTCATTTGGTTTTATTACTACACACAAAAAATTGCTTCAAAAAACATCCAAGATACCGGTCGTTAAAGACAAAAAAAGGTGTGTGCCTAAGGTGTCTTATGTGTGTGCAAACAATCGTGTGTGATGAGAGGCGAAGATCATAACATTAGGTTAAAGGGGACATATTCTATATTCTCATTTCAGGTTCATACTTGTAATTATGTTTACATGCTTTAATGTTCAAAGAACTCATTATTTTTCTCATACAGTTCATCTGAATATATATATATATAAATATATATATGTATTTATATATATATATATATATATATATTTATATATATATATATATATATATATATATATTTATATAAATCCAACGCTCCATCTCTTAAAGCCCCCTTCACACAAAAGCCCACTGTGCTCGGGTTGGTTTTTGGGTCTTCATCATGTCGGCCATCTCTGCACCGTGATTGCAGCAGGGGAATGACTGTAACGCCACTGTAGCAGCACTTCTACCTATATAGTGTATAGTATAGTTGTGACATCACAACCGTACAGAAGACAAGACGGCTCGTTTAAAGGCACAGTTTCTGAAGACGGGCTTACGGGTATGGAAACTCACGTCTTTACAATATGGGATCTTTAAAGCAGACGGGGGGCTGATGGGCTACTGCTATGAGTTAATGTACGTATTTGCTCCATGTTGTTTTTATTTTCCAAGTCTGAGATAAAAACATAACCTTACTGTCAAACATCTGTTTACCGCAAATAACTTCTATGCTCTCTTCAAGGCCACCAGCCTCCACTGACAAAAACAGTAATTTTACCTAAATGGGAGCTGTTCTAAAGCTGCATATATAACAAGACCTCAGTATGCAGGCAGCTAGCCCAGGAGAGCCTTTTTTTTATTGTGATCATTATTGTGTGTTTAAAAAATTGGAACGTGTCTTTAACTTTCATATATCCATAGTTGATTCTTATAAAAGCAATAGCTCATGAGAGGTTGTGGTATGCCGGGATTATATCCAAGCTAAGGGGCGTTGTTCGGCCTGACGTGAAGCGGACACAATGCATTATGAGCACACACATTAATTCTCTGCCACAACTTAAAACTTCACCCTCACAAATGTCTTCAAACTTCTTAAACTGTGCGCTTTTCGTCATTCTCTCGATGCACAATGGTGAAACTGCCTGCAAGCTTTTACTCATTCCTTGTGCTAACATACAAAAAGAGTGCAGCACTAAAGGAGGAAGAGGCAAATGGCTTCCCATCTAATCCGATTTCAACATGACAATGCAGCATGGAGACAGGGAGGAGGCTTGCGTTACAATGTGCATAGTGATAGAGCTCCGAGCTCGGGGATTTTTGTTGTTGGGGGTTGGAGGAGCATAAAACAAGGAGATGGTTGGACAGAGATGGAGAAAGAAAGTGGCAAGGAAACTCCTCAAAAGCAGCAAATCCACAAGAAGAGACCCCCTCTAATAAAAACCATCCACCTCTGACTTTGCCTGTCAAAGCGGGGAAAAAAAGGCAGGAAGAGAGAAAAGAGAAGAGAGGAGGGGTATTTTAGTGGGACAAGTAGCTCTTGGAGAAACAATGCCTATTATGCTCCTTTTTGATTTATGAGGTGCTGCTTTTAAAGATTCCGTCAGCAAACAGGCAATTCTGTGACACCGGGCTCCTCTTTTTTCCTGCTTTTCTTTGAAAGTGAGCCATTGTCTGTGAGCATAGGGGTTAGCAGGGCAGTGGTCAGGGCAGAGGGGCGGGGTTGGGGGCAGGGCAGTGAGGGGGCAGATAGAAGGAGAAGGAGGGAGGGAGAGAGGGAAGAGTGCTTATCGAGGGCTGAGTGGAGCACTTCTCCATCCTTCTCGACCTCGAGTGAGAGAAGCCTTTTGGAGAGCTCTTAAGTGGAACGTGTGCCAAAATTGCCCTGCAAACATCGCCCTGTACCCCGTAGACACCGAGGACTGCGCAGTAAAGTTTTTCCTTGTACTTTTATATGATATTTACTGTATATCTGTAGACAGCTTTTTGTCCTCGCCTCTCTCCACCTTTGTCCGTTGAGAATACTTCCAAGTTAAAAGACATGCCAAAATCAGCGATAAGACACAAAGCAGAAGCCCCTGTCACGTCACAGCATCAAACAGGGGCCGGCGGAGTGGCCCTTTGGCCTGTGTTTTAAAGAGCCTCATCCCGGTGGAGATAAACGGCAGGCAGGAAAAAGGGTTATTTCTGTCAGATGCTTTTGCCTCCCTCCTGTCATGTTTGATTTGATGATAACGGGCTGCCGCTGAGCTGTCTGTGTCACAGCATCCCTGACAAAATGACTAGCTTGCTCACAGACAAAGAGAAAAAAGCTATTTGGCGGGTGTCTGTCAATTTTCTGTTCGATACAAAAGCTTTTCAATTGTCTCACATGTCTGGATGTTAAAAGCATTTGAATGTCAAATTAGGGTTTGTTTATTTGAATGCAGACAAATCAGAGGGCACTTTGTATCCACCGGCGAAGGGAGGGTGTGGCTTTACTCTTGTGGGCATTTCAAGCTAAACATGTCTGGTTTCTATGGTTTGAAGACCCTAGAGTGAGTTATCTCCTCTTGGGAGGTCACAACACACAAAACAACAGCGTACACTGAACGGTATTCTAAAGCCCCTTTCACACATGCACTGCATACCTGATATTATCTATGCAAAGACATTACCCATTACAGAGCTGTATGAGAGAGTGCAAATTTTCGGAATTTACCCTGCCTAGCACAAAGTTCGTGAAATATCCGATTAAGACCAAAGTGTGAGAATTTACCGCGAGGGAGTGGACGTGGTGATGTCATTTTATCATGCAGCTTGTGCGAAACGGGAAGAACATCCAAGAGTGAAGAAGAAGGGTCATTTACACAAAGACGCCAATGAAAATGTCTGACTGGAGAGACGAGGAGTTTCGGGAACTTTGATAGGGCTGACACTGAAATCTTCAGGCAAATTCATGGAACAGCAGATGACTTGGTTGTTTATGACCAAATTATGAACCAGTTGCTCGGCCGCGGTGTAATCCACGTCATGTCCTGCCTCCTGCGCACTCTACCCAGACGCATTCCCAGAGAACAAGTCATGAAAAAGGCTTAAGTTGCTCTAAGTAAAGGGCTGAATTAATCTAACACATCAGCTACTTTTGAGAAATCACCAACATTCATCATCAACAATTCACTCTTTTGTGCTGAAATCCTGAGTTTTCTTTACATTAAAACCCTCCACGGTCTGCACTCGTCACCCCCCTACTCTTTTTTTTCCTTGATCCCAGAGGTTCCCCCGACCCTTGACAATCAGGCCTTGAGGTCCGATAGCAAAGTGACACTTCACAAGTGGGAAGACGGAGAGGGAGGAAATGAGTGAAGAAGCACTGAAAGGCTCCCTTTCTTGTCCAAGGGCCTCTTTAACTGAGTCCTTCACATGAACCAGTGCGGTGGACGTACGAGCAGTGTTCAGGAAACACAAAGAAGCATCTTTATTCCTCATCGGATGATAAGGATCTTGAGCTCCACTTGGTCGCTCGTGGTTCGGCGTGTTTTAAATTTGATCTTTTCATCCTCGGAGACAACAAGCATTTGGGCACAAAGTCAAACAAAATGCGTGTATTTTTCAAGACAATGCGTGAAATGTGATAGACTAGGACGATAGATGCAGATGTGGAAACCTCAGTATATGAATTCATGGATGAGTCACTGGTAAATAAAGGCAGTGTTCATTACCAGCGCTCCATTTTAAAAGCTCCCAGCTCAGTGTGTAAAAAGTCCATATGCTATGGAATGGAACTGAAGTGAGCAACATGTTTATGTAACACATGTGAATATTTTCAAAGTAGCATTTAAGTGCATACAGAAGCCAGACATTTAGAAATACACTGTGCCTGGAGTCTGACATTAGATTCAACCACAGAGCACGGGCTTTGGCTGTAAATTAAAAGAGAGAAGATGGTTTATGGTCGGCCCCGGACACTCCAGGACGCAGAAGAGCTCAGTTACAGACTCTTCATCTGGCCTCTCTTTCAAGCACTTGGAGTGGAGTCCAGGTGTTAGTATGTGGCCACTTAGAGCTTTTTGACAGTTCATTTCCTGGCTGAGAAGAGCCAGAGATCTCTGCTTATAGCCGAGACCTTTGAGGAGTGTATGCTGATGGGGGTCTGCGTGTATCTGTCTTATATACAGTATGTCTCTGCTTTTGCGTGTCTGGGTACCAAGAAGTACTCATACCTTTGCACTTGCTGCTGGGTAAGTCTTCATATTTATCTTTGACACCTGCTTGTAACTTAATACCCGCAAGAAGAAGTTGCCGCAGATGCATCAACCTGATCAACTGTCAGTGCTCCTCCTCCCCGAGCCTGAGGTTTCAAATTAACAGGCTTCACTGAATAATGGTGTCACTGGAAACTCTGGAAAAGGTGGCTGAGTAGAAGCCCCTCCGAATCATCTGTCTGCTAAAAGGATTAATAATGCAGGCTGGCCTAGTATCACACACTCAGACCTGGATGTCAGGGCCCTGCATGGGATGGTGTGGTTATAAGGAGGACAGCAGTTTGAAAGATATATTCCTCCCCCAGATTACCGGGGCCAATGGAAGTGGTGTTAATGCTCATATTTCTTTCCTTGGGTTGACTTTTCCTTCTTGTGGTGCCGCCGTTACATTTTATGAAACAGTGAGACTGTGAAAAAAGGAATTTGGTTTGGATCAGTGAGTGTAGATCAAATGTAGCCACATCTTTGACGCTTGTATTGGATTTCTGACATGTATCAGATCAGGTTTACACCTCTGCTGATACTACGTCCAATTGGGGATGAAGAGGGTGTATTCTAAAAAGATGAATTGATAAAAATACAGCCCAACACAAGCTCCCATACAACCAAGCCCTGAATAATTGAAATAACAAGCCTATGTATCAGAAGGTGGTCTCGACTAGAAATGAGGAATTGGAGTAGGCATTGCTTGCTTTAAAGGGTCACAAACCTAAACGTTTGGGAACCAGCAGCCTAGACTCACAAATTTTCCGTGAACTAGAAGATTAAGGTTCTTTTTGAGTTGTACTTTGAGCACAACTGGGAAAACAAAAAACACACACACACAGGCTTTGGTTTCACCGTACTTAATTAGAACATTTCTACCAACAAGATAGAAGGAAGGGAGTCTAACGGATCAGAGGTCAAATTATAATGAAGCGGATACCATTTTAAGCTTGTCCAGAACCGCCGAGTGCAATGGTCCAACGGGTCAGAGCCTTCATCTTGTTTCCGTGATAATTTGACACTCAGACTCTGTGTGCTGCATTCGTAATCTGGTTGATAAATGCGACTCCCAGACCTCCTTAACTCCATCAAGAAGTTGCACGATGTCAGAAAAGCCTGGGAATCTACTGACCCTTCGTGTAAACAAAGCAGTTAACCCGACCGACGCAACCCGTCCATCCATCATTTTTCACTGGAATCAGGGAGTCGTGCTTCGCCAGAGTGGAGCTTTTTTTTTTTCTTCTTCTTTTTATCGTAGTGTCTCTTATAGCCTGTGTATGTGTGTGTGTACAAGAGTGTGTAGGAGAGGTGGAGTGAATGACAGAGAGAATTTGAGGAACAGACAGAAAGAGGGAGAGAAGGGGAGTCAGAGCTTTGCGGTCACAGACCATCCAGACTGGTTTCGGGCTCATACCCAGCCTGGTTTTGGAGGCAACATCAGACACTAGTAAAGTAGAATAAATAAATAGAGAACTAACCGCCACATATAATGGCATGGACTACATGGGGTCAGACACCCCAACGGCATATTACCCCGAGCCACAGCTCTAGATACCACCCTCAGTTACGTCCTGAAAATACTTAAGCGAAGCCGAGACTTTCTACTCTTACACCACTGTGGTTGCCCCGCGATGGGCAGCGTCGCAGAGGCATGACAAGAGCAAACTATTCAATTCAAGTAACTATTATTTTTCCCCACTTGGAAAATCTGTTTTCAAGTATATTTGTTGCTATTTGGCACCTTTGGAAAACAACGCAGGAATGTGTGGAGCCGTGAGGGTTTTTCAGAGCCTGGAACCACATCGGCCTGTGGCCATAGACGGCTGCATGGAATTACCGAGTGTTAATAACCCTGCAGTGAAGCGAAGGAGCCCACCATGTGGCATAAATAAAACAGAGGAGTTGGTGAAAGGGATGGTGGAGGGTAGAGGGAAGAAACACATCCTCCCTTCCTCTCATGAATGTGCAAAGGCATGCTTGCACAGGTTTTTTTTTCTTTCCTCAAGCTTTTTAAGATGCAGACCAAATAGCTTATTTTTTTTGCTCTGGCTTAATAGAAGTGAAAGATCCCATCGTTTTGGGAACACTTAACACAACATTTCACCGCTTTGTTTGACAAGATGGGTCACCTGACACTGCCGCAGCGATCAGGCCAGTCTTTGTATGTGCCTCAACGCCAAACCTACTGCAAACTCTCGCCAGCAGACACAATCACACACGCTCTTTGAAATCCAACCACTTGGCGATATTACCCAGATATTGGTTTAGCCCTAGTAATCCGCACTAATCAGTGTGTTTGCTCTCTGTGTTTGCTGTAGGCGTTATCGTGAAAGCTAGCCACACATTCCACCGCTCCATCAGGATCAGGGTGCGACTGGCTGACAGCTCGGGCCGAAATAAACCGATGAACCGTGAAAGGATAAAAAACAACAGGGGGAAACAACAATGAAGGGCTGCAGGTGAAGATTCGGCTTGTGTGTGTGTGTGTGTGTGTGTGTGTGTGCGTGCATTTCTGGGTGTTTGTGTGTGGGTGTGCAGGAAGAATCAGCTATTCTGACTGATTTCCTGACACTTGACATGCACCAAGAGGCACATGACTCCTTGATCTAGCTACAGCAAAGATGAATAAAAGATGAAACAGACTCGGGAAGAACATACATGCCACCACCCCCACTCCCCAGACGCACACACAGTCACACACATACACACAGAGAGAGAGAGAGAGAGGGGGAGAGAGAGAGGCTACTTTGCATCCTGTTTGAATTGGCTGTCATCCGTAACTGCCTGCACACCTTTTTGAAGACAGGTGAACTACAAAGCATGTGTGCGAGAAAGAGGGGATTTCCTCTCTGCTGTATGTCACTCAGTGAGCACAAAACCATCTTCCTGTGTGTTTGGACTATTATTTTGGCTTCCTTACACTGCAGCTGTTGTTGCAGGTTAATGGTTTACAAATTCCTCAAGACAGCCTGTCTCCTGAGCTAACGTATAATTAGCTAAATTGAGTAACGATAGCACCAGTCGCGACAATTAACCTGCTCCTTTAAGAGATGGAAAGAGTGGCAGCAGAAATCCTCAGGCAATCCTGCAGTTTTCTTTGGATTCGAGCCAGGATGTTGTCTCCTACAATATCTCCGAGCGCCCCCAAGACAAGATAATTACTGTTAAGGACATCAGGCACAGTTTTAACCATTTCTGCTGCCAAAAGCAGTCATCTGAGTTACGAGCTCAGTTTCAGGGTCTCACTATTTCATTTAAGGGGTGATTGTGGAGCACGATGACAAATGTGTTCACCCCTCCACTGTATCTCTATCAGTAGGCCTCTTGGTTAGAAGTGAAACGGGATCCGCTCTAACTCTGTGTCAGGAAGTTATTTTGTAAAAGGAGTGAAGACGAAGAATTTATATAAAAAAGACATGAAGACTTCAGAGGATGGTTGTTTTCAACAGCTCAATAAAGTTGTTTTTTTCTTTTTTTCACTTGATATCCACTTTGCCATCCACTTTGCCCCCCCCCCCCGAGTTAGAAAGCCTTCACACACTTTTGCCAAAAAAAATGTAGAAATATAGAAAATCTTGGGTCCCTGTGTTAATTTGGTAAATATAAAGTGTCATTTATCTCTTGGTTTATGCAAAAAATACCAAGTATCAGAGTATTTTTACATTCTAAATCCCTGTCTTTACAGATGCCGAAGACCTAGAAATGTTGACCAATCAGAGCAGACTGGGTTTATTCAGGGAGAGGGTCTTAAAGAGACAGGCGCTAAAACAGAGCGTTTCAGACAGTGGGTGAATAGAGGTATATTCAGACACAGTATGAGAAGATGTTTCTTTGAACATCAAAGCATAAAAACATGCTCTAGTAGAAACCCAAAATACAAGTATGAACCTGAAACTGAGCAGGATATGTGACCTTTAATTTCTGATTATTTCCAGAAACTCCAAGTTAATCTTCAAAAGCACAACAACACTATACTCACACCACCCATACGGCCATAAACTGAGTGACTTTGCTTTCCCCGACATGCTCCGAGCTCCTTGTTTAATGCTAAAGCCACTCAAAGGGAGGAGCAGTGATCAAAAACTTCTATTTCAGGACCATTTTTTCGTAACCTGACTATCGTCCGTCTTGACTCCGCCTAGCTCCACTCAACCATCTGGGCTCGATCCATTGCAGAGGGATTTCAGGGTCAGCAAAAAATGGTTGAGCCAATTACGACCGCCGGGCGGGGTTTTATAGATGTGACGTAGCAGCGAAATTCATCTGGCGAGAGTCAGGTTAATTATTTCGACCAACTCTGTATCACTGCAGTTGGGCAGTACATGCAGACTTTTTCCGCTAGGTGAGTGGGGAGCTCCGGATGCTGGTGGCGTCAGCACCGATCCAGTCAAAGTTGGTTGAAAGTTTCCCTTTCATCTCTCCCATGTCCTCCTCGGTGTGTGTGCAGCTCGTTATTGCCTTAAACTCTAAGCCCGCCCATTTTTTAGCGGTCCAATCAAACGCAAAAGGATTTCATTTGAGTCCGTCTCATAGCTGTACACCGCTCTAACTTCCGTTTCACAGGGAACATTAAGAATTTTTTACTCTGATTTGGATCTAATTACATGCACAGAGATACAAATTATAGGGTGCATGTGCCAGATTTTTTTCTTTCCATTCGAATAAGTACAGTAGTTTACGAGACAGCCGCAAATACAGTACGCTCAATAAGGCTCTATGCATTGCAATGTGAAGAGAGACTGCTTAAAGATAGCAGACAGTAACACCAACTCAAACTAACTTGTGACCAAATTTCATTCCACCCCCACCCCCTTTTTAAAAATGCATCGTAAAATGAAAAGTAGAAACATAGCAGTGTTGTAGCATTGCTGCATCCAAAACGTACAGCGTGATTCCAATCAGTTCAATAAGAGGGAGAAAACTACTTCTGGTGGGAAATAATTGGAAGAGGGCTGAGTTTGGCCAGGTTGTCTTGAAGTTGAAGTGTTCTTACAGCTCTTATGAGGGAGCCCAACAGCTCTGGGACTACATCTAAACGGAGAGAGTGACTAGTGTCGAGCAGCCATGGTGCAGAGAGACAACTCAGGGCTTCTAATGAGCTCTGCTCTTTTACTGCCAGGCTAATGGAAACCTCAGGAGACCTCAGCCACTCTCCCTCTGTCTGTGTGCATGTGTGTGTGTGTGTCCTCTCTTCCCAGAGGCAGGCACACTCTCTGACACCCTAATGGCTACCTCTGGGACTTAATACCTGGGACAAGTGAAGCTTTACAGGTTAACTGTCATCGCTTTCTCCTCCTCCGCCACCTTCTCCTCGACTACGTTTTCCTTGGAAAGCAGCGAGGAGCTCCCCGAGTAACTTGTCTTCAACAGCAAATGATTAACAAAACCATATTAGGAGCGTTTCTCCCTGCCTCCGGGGGAAGTTTTTAATGTGCTAAAGAGTGTTTATTTAGCAGCAATGAATGACCATTAAGTCTGGAGGGAGGATGTCTGGTTCTGTTATAACATGTGCAACAACGTCCAAATTATCACCTCGTTAAAACAGGCCTAATTTACACGTAGCACAGAGGGAGGGTTTGTACGCCGCCTCCTCCATCCTACGCTTCCTTTCTTCCTCCGTTACTACCTCATTACACTTCTTTAAGAGTGTTTTTTCATTGTTGTTGACTTTAAATTGCATAGAAAACCAGAGTCGTGTCGCAGCAGTTGCAGGAGCACAATAGTCCACAATTTCTGAAACATGTGATTGTGTTTTTCCGTTTGTAACCAACGCATGAATGCAGCATATTCAGTGTGTCGGTGTTTGACAGCAAGTTCCTCTCAGGCTCTGTGGCTTTTATCCCCAACTCCAGCAGGAGGTTCCTGTCGGTGGCGTCCATATTGTCTTCACCGGTGTGAGTAGTGCTCACTGTGCACCATCAGGAGGCGGAGGCCACTACAGTGGAGTGCTGCCACGCCCCTCTCCACAGGTCTCCCTTTTCACAATTAACCGCTTGTAATTTGGGGGTGAAAGCTGCCTTTTCTCTGTTTCTCCACCCCCCGGTCACTCTCCATTCTCGGGTGAGCCGTGCCAGCTCAGGCAATGGGGAGAGAGGGCCTCTGCCCCTCCGCACTGACCTCTGTGAGAGACAGCCACTCGTGGTCAGCGAGGCCTGCAGCGAGCCCCGCCCAGGATCGGACAAACCGAGCATGACATGTGACACTATTCTTACACACCAGCAGAGCAAGTGCACAGCTGGAGGACGGAGAAAAGCAGTTCATAAGGGAGGGATTTGAGGATGATGTTTGGGGGAGGAACTGGGAGGTACTGAGGGGGAAACGGGGAGCCATTAACAAATAATCCACTCACTCGGGAACACAAGGTGGAAGTTTAGCCAACACAGAGGCACAGTTTCAAACTGCTTGTTTGTTTTTTTTTACATTGGCTGCTGTGGCCGAGGATTTGAGCGGAGGATGTGAACCTGCTGTCAGCTGTACGGTTGGCCGGCCGGGCGCTCGGTCCCCAGAGGAGCTCCGGAGTTCCAGGAATCAGGAAACAATCAGAGCGCCAAAGTATGTAATCATCTGAATTAGAGCCACTTAAAAGTTTCAGTGCTCATTGATTCTGTCAAACGCAGGCTTCAAACTAAACAAAAAGCATCCTCATTTACATAAAACTGTGCTGCCCCACTATTGTTTTCTGCAAGGAACGGCTATAAAATCCCCAGTGGGGCTTGTATGTTCCGGCAGCTTTCTTTAGCTCTGCAGATGGTCAACACACAGACCCTGTCAGCAAGCAGACGTGGGTCTGACCCTCATCTCTACACACTGCCTCCAATCAGGCCTGACCAATCAATAGTGGCCATCCCTGTGGAGCCAGGCCATGCTGACATTTGTGTCCGCCGTCTGAGTGCTTCATTCTTTTGTGACCGGAGATGAAAATTATTTGTGGCTCCCCAGCTGAGCCTATCACAACACTTTTCCATTCCTGTTGGTTTTCTATACAGCACCCCATGTATGCAAACACGAGCACAAGGTGTTTTGTGAACAGTGTTGATATGATGCCCTTCTCTGTGGCTCTATAGCACCAGGTGGCCATTGAGAGGAAGGAAGGAAGGAAGGCGAGGTCAGTGGCAACAGAGAGTGGATGGGTCACCTACATGGAAATAGGAGCACCCCTGTGGTGAGCAGATAAAAGGAAGTGCACCCATCCAGAACTGTCCCTGACATAGCCAGGAGCTGCAGTCTGACTACGGCTCAACGACTACCAGTGGGGGTGGACCGGCCTTTAGATAACAGCTTTCAAACCGACGCAGACTTCCGCAAGCATCCGAAGTCTGATAGCGGAACGTCATTTTTTTTCTCCTTTTCAACAATGCACCACTTGTCCTTTTTTGTGCATGTGGGGGCACTATAAGTTCTTTTTACTCACACTGCTTTGTAGGTCTGTTTACCTCCACAGTGTTTTATCACAGACGAGATACAAAGGTTGAACAGAGAGACATCCTGCACAGGGATGGCGCCGCTTCAACCCCACCAGTCTCTCGACTGCGACTGAAGCCTAACCTTTGATCACAAACCACATCACACAAGGACCGAAGATTATATAGTTGAGTGTGTGGGCTCCCATTTATATATTGCATTATTATGACAACTAGAATTCACAAACATCCAAGCGTAGAGGTCCCATAGTGATGAAAAACGACTGGGGAAGTCTCAAAAAGATCAATCCGCAGAGAAACACACACAGCCCGTATTCTGAAACTGCGCCTTTGAACGAGCTGTCGTGATGTCACAACTTTATTAAATAGAAGTGGAAAGTGCTGCTACAGTACTGTTAAGTCATTCCCCGGCTGCAATGACGGCGCAGAGATGCCAAGAACGCAGATGCCGAAGACCTAGAAATGCTGACCAATCAGAGCAGACTGGGCTTATTCAGGGAGGGGCTCTTAGAGCGAAAGGCGCTAAAACGGAGCGTTTCAGACAGAGGGTTAATAAAGGTTTATTCAGACACAGTATGAGAAAATGTTTCTTTGAACATTAACGCTTTAGTACAAACCCAGAGTACAAGTATGAACCTGAAAATGAGCAGAATATGTGCCCTTTAATTACTGATTATTTCCAGAAACTCCGAGTTAATCTTCAAAAACACAACAACACTACACTCACACCACCCATACGGCCATAAAGCGAGTGACTTCGCTCTCCCCAGCATGCTCCGAGCTCCTTGTTTAATGCTAAAGCCACTCCGAGGGAGGAGCAACGGCGTCAACACTGCCGGGAGCCCTGACAGCGATCTGAGACCGGAGCCCACGACACGAAAGCAAAACCACAGTACAGTAATTATATATCAAAGCCCCTTCATAGCCAATAGGGCTAAATGGAATATGAAGAGAGCGACGTGCACCACAGACTGACAGGGCAACAGTCAACAAGAGTTAGGAGTAAATAAAAAAGCTCTCCTTTAAGAGAAGCGGGGCGACATGGAAAGGGTTAGACTTTTAACTCTCTGAGTCACGGTTTGTCAGAAGTGACCCTCTAAACAAAACCGTACAGACGTGTGTTAAGTGTGACAGTCTTACAAACGACTGCTAAACTAACACTTAAGGTGCCTGTGCTTCTGCTGTTTGCTACAACCTCCCCTAAGATCTCAAAGAAGCAAAATCACCACTTAAAAAAATGTATGAAATAAAACATGCATTTTTCTAAAAGTTCTTCTTTGGCTTTTTTATAATTTTTAGATTTTATAATTTATATTTTGTGGTTTGAACGCGTCGTCCACTTGTTTGGATCTTCCCTGTCTTTTATTTGTCCTTTTATATATATTTGCTTTGCCTAATTTTGAATTTTTACACTTTGTGTACAAAAAAATATCTCGCAACAAAACTTTTAACACCGCAAATGACGTAGTAGCAAATACAGACAAAACACATATAACCTGCTCACACTGCTGTCCCTTAACTCTATTATATATATATCGTGTATGGATTATTGAATTTACCATTAATGTACGTGCTGAGGAGAAGTACATTTTTCACTTATCGCGTTATTAGATAACACCAGCCGACTTTCACTGAACAGGTGCAAATAGAAGGAATGAACCAACTTTGTTCACACTCACAGTCACACCGGCCTGTTGAGCTTGACTCTCTTTCTGTGTGTGTGTGCGTGTGTGTGTGTGCGTGTGCGTGTGTGTGTGTGTATGTGTGTGTGTGTGTTCCTCGGGGCCACTTCATGCATGACCTCACTGTGAAAATGTGTACCTCCTGATACAAGGACCCCTCGGTCAAAGGCGTGAATCATGCGTTTGTCTTTTGGAACAAATAAAATCAAGTCAAAAACACATCGGAAATCCACAATCAGACTTGTCATCCATTCACTTTCAAAGTCTTTCCCCGTTCCCCCTCCATGGCTGCATTTACTCGGTGGAAAGCTCCAAATGTGCGTCCATTTGAGGGGAGGCCGAGATGGTGCAAGCTCGTTACAACAGTGGATGGCAGGGAGATTGTGCAAATGAACAAACAAGGAGAGGCAAAATTGCTCAACTCGTACGCACACACACACACACACACACACACACACACACACACGCACGCACACGAACACACACACGCACACACACAACCGTCTATAAATGACCCTCGCCGTGATCAGATCATGTTCCCACAGCATATATTTCAATGACACGCAATTTTTGCCTCTGTCTGGAACGTTCCAGCCCGTCTCTCCCCGAGTCATCTCCAGTATCTGGTCCTAATGGGAAACTTTGAAAGCTCAGCAATGAGTGAAGTACGATTCCTTTTTCTCGGTCCATCCTCTCTCGAGAAATAACATAACATCACTGAAACGTTTTTTTTCTCCCCCCTACTTCTGGGACTGCTTACACCAGCTGTTTCACTGAAAGAAGTTTTTTTTTTTCAACTGCTGTTCTTCCATAAAAGTACGCCAAGGCCGATAAAACCCAGAGTGAGAGCACTACTTATAAGAGACAAACAACTTCATGCATTGGCAGGCATAAACACCACCGCCTGCATATCCTGCTGTAGAGTGAAGTGCCTCATGTTGCAAAAAAATATGATCTGAAATGTTGTTTTCAAATGAAGTGGAAGGCACAGTTGTGAGACTGAGCACATGAGGTTATTTGTTGTCGTAACGGGAAAGAAAATGGACTTAAATGAGATTTAGCTCCAGACAATGTGCTTCCATTCCACCTCGAGAGAAAACCACGAGTCATGACTCTTTCAAGTGGCTCAAAAGTATATTCGATTTCAGGGCCTTCAAGAAAACCAGCACGTTTCCACAATTCAAAGTTGAGAATGCTGCATGTGAAAGTGAAATAACAACCTTCCACCCCCCCCAAAAAAAAAACTCAAACCCAAAAAGAGCTGCGAGTAAATGTGTTTCTATCAAAGGAAGCACTGGGGACAGTGTCTTTACTCTGAACACTGCCAACACTTGCTGCCCCATTCGGCTCTTCTTCTTTCATTATGTTGAACATTGCTGGGGCCCCCTTCGAGGTCCTGCATATTTAACGTGGGGGAATAAGAAAATAAGAGCACGGGCACAATCCGTCCATTCAAGCCACACAACCCATAAACTATTCCTTATATCTTTTTTTTATTTAATTTTTTAAAATAAATTTACCAGATGATATTTCCCTTTTTTTATTTCAGATAAAACTTTGACAAAAAACTTAACATTTGGCAACTTATCCAACAGGGAGGTGCGCAAGAGGCAGGGAATAATAAGAGGATTTTAAAGTGGAAGTCCAACTAATACACTGATTTTAATTCCCTACACTCTGTTAATTGAGGATTAAATAAACACGTAAACCCCAGGTTGATCAAACGTTAAACAATAGTATTATAAAAACAAAGTGGTG
Organism: Echiichthys vipera; assembly: GCF_963691815.1. Classification (NCBI taxonomy): domain Eukaryota; kingdom Metazoa; phylum Chordata; class Actinopteri; order Perciformes; family Trachinidae; genus Echiichthys; species Echiichthys vipera. Next base: position 6,280,969 of record NC_139843.1, on the reverse strand, counting down.
GGAGATTAATTAGGCCTCAAACTCATTCCGTTGTTTTACGCGCACTCATTAAGCTCGCCGGGCCCTCGGCTGGTTCCACGGACACTTTGTGATGTAAATGGAAAGGTAATGTTAGTTTGAGGACCTCTGGAGATGTTAAGCGGGCTTCGATCCTCGCTTTGTCTTGCAGATCCTTTTTTTTTTAATCTTCCTGCAACGCAGGCTGTTAGGCCCGGAGCCCATTCTGAACGGTCAGAAACACCATTAGGTGGAATATTCTATAAACAAAAACACTGGAATATTCTCATTTTTTCCATTTCTTTAAAATAATCTATCATGTGGGGGAAAAAATGGAGAATTTCTTTGGATCCCATCCCACTGGGATCAGTCAGATAAGTGCATAGTGTACCACATGTATCCCAATGCAGTGCAGTAAACTATAAAACGTCCCATTTAGTCACAGAGGCGCGCACACACATGGAGCAGATATTAAATCAGCACAGCTTCACTTCAGCCAAACCCTGCTCGGAATACATCTGATCGAATTTATGAAAATGCCCCATAGTTGTAACAAAACATTTAAATATATATATGTATGCAAAAACAACTCATTCCCAATGTTCAACTCCACAGAAAGGCGTAAAGACGCATCCCCGTGAAGGTGCAGTGTTGCGCTGCGTCCAATAGAGATCACTGCACATCGCAGAAACAGGCTGAGCGGGGTCTCCCAGCAGCCTCATAATGACACTATACTTGTTTTTAAATTACAAACACGATCGAAAAAGTCTGCAAGCAAACCTAAAAAGTGAATAATTTAATTAATAAGGCCTAATGTGTGCAGCTCGGGGCGTAAATGGACACAAAACCCAGTTGGAGAAAAGTCTTAATCCGTGTTAATCTATTTTAATGTGTTGAGTTTGGAATAAACTCTACATTTGCTGGATAATTTGTAAATAAATATACCTCCGGTGTCCTCTAATGAGGTCTAAATGAGTGCGCTTGTAAACCCAGTTCGGAGTTAATGAGCCCCTCCGTCACTGCTGTTACCGGGGAATTAATAAAACACTTTAAAATGATCCGCAACCACAAAACAACAGATTTTATTAAATACATATTTCACCATATTGACTGACTGATCGATACACCCACTGCGGTACCAACTAACCCCCTATAAATCTATTTAATGGAGTAATAAAATGATCCAAAATGACCCAGTGTCACACACTTTATGTCCCGCACACATTCAGGATTCATCATCCAAACACGGGGGAATGAAATCGGTCTTACCTGTACCACTCCAGCCCGTTCTCATAGTTGCGGTCGAAGAAGTGCGGCTCCGCTCCCACGGCTCTGATGTCCGGATGAACCCGGAGAAACTCCAGCAGAGCCCGGGTGCCTCCTTTCTTCACCCCGATGATGATCGCCTGCGGCAGCTTCTTGCTCCCGGAGCCGTTGGAGAAGCTGGACATGGCGCTGGGCTCCGGGGCTCTCTGCTGCTGCTGCTGCTGCTGCTGCTCGCCCCGCATCTCGTCCCAGTCGTCGGCTCGGTCCGTCTCCAGCTCGTTATTGAGCAGGTCTCTGGACGCGGCGGTCCTGATGGACGGCTCCTCGTAGTCGCTCTCTATATCCTCCCACGGCTGCGGCTTGGCCAGCAGCCTGGACACCAGGTCCGTCCTGCTGCTCTCTGTCCTCTTGCCCACCGCGGAGCCGGTCTCCTTGCCCCGGTAAGTGTCCACCATCAAACTTGGCATGGTGGAGCAGTAGCCCACGCAGGAGTACAGCATGTATACCCAGATTAAAAACATGATGCTGAGCAGTATTAGTTTCTTCTTCACGGGGCTGGACCAGAGGGCATACAGGCTGTGACAAAACAGGCTATATTCCATAAGCCTTTCGGTTGAAAATCATATCCCAGCGGCGCATATTGCCCAAGTCACTCCGGGTGGCACCTCGGCAATCCTCGCAGAATTACGCACATGCTCACCTAACAAACTAAAAATAAATAAAAGTCACAAATCAAAGGAGAAAGACACTAATGCAACTGTAATCTTGGAGAATGATAGATCCAGGAATGGAGAGGCATGGATGGATTTGTAATCATAGTTGTGGCTACAATATGGAAGAGTGTTGAGCTGCGACAGGCGCACCGCGGTGCAGCTCCACGCGCATCTCAGGTTTGTTAAAACTGCTGCCGGAGCACGAGACCTTATAGAGAGGCACGCGGGAGAGTGACAGCAGCAGCGGCCAATAGAAGGCGCGGGAGGTAAATATGCAGCCGTGTGTTGATAGAAAGGGACCAATGAGAGGGAGGCGCGGGCGGACTCGGCCGTGGGAGCCTCGGTATGGAGATGAAGCGCGTGCGGGGCTCTGCTGAGAGTTTGGAAAAGTTTCTCATTGGGCATAAAGACAATTAGGTTTTGTTTGTCACGTACACGGACATGTTGTTCAAGTGGGTTCAGAGCGTTTTAAACGTCCCCTGCAGGTTCATTCCGACATCTCCAACCTTGTGTGACAGGGTGTTTTTTTTTGTTTTTACGACGCAGTAAACAAAATAAAGTTCAAAATGGTAGTTTTCTTAAGGAGCTTGGAAAAGAAGGAAAAGCACAAAGGAAAAAATAATAAGTTCAAGGATCCACTGAAGCGGGAACATACAGTTGGAGACGGTTTGACTTTGGACACTGAATGAGAAATAACGCAGGGGTCACATGTCGTCAGTTCACACTCTTATGTGAGAGAGATGGTTTATTACAAATCTACAATGTTTCAATTATATATTTAATATTATATTTAATTATATATTTAATTATACAATTACGGGTTATCCATTTTACGCACGCTGTACTCGTCAATCGCTTGGAGAAACTTTAATTATTATCATAACAATAATGATAAGATGCAACTTTATTTGCCCTGAGGGAAATCACAATACTAAACAATAATACATACATTTAATTTAATAACATTCATGGCAAAAGAACTGTGAACATTAACTAATAGAAAGTCGTTTTTTAAAAGAAGTTGGATGGTTTTTACGCGTAATAGTAACTTTTCTTTACGTCTCCAGCTGCTCACCAGCGCGTCAATGCGCGGCTGAAATAAAGGAGACTGTATTATGAAGCTGAAGCCTCCTATTCAACAGGCTGGGCAGCGAATTTCTACTTCTTTTAATGATACTGACATTAATTAACGGCTCTGTTGTTTTATTATTGCCTCCGGCGACACAAAGGCCCCGTTTTTACACTCGAGAAGTCGATTCAAAAGGCAATTACGCATCGTTCATTTGTTTATTCTCAGGGAATAGTCCGTGCGTTTCCACATGGAGAGATAGGAGTGTAATCAGGACGAAGAGAGTCTGCACGGAAATGAGAAAGAAGAAAAAAACTCCACCCTGCATATGGATCAGAACTAATGGAAATCAGTCTTTTTGGCTGGACACAATTCAGCCATGCTCCAGAAAACACTGGTAACATTTGTTAATGTCTGGGAGCACTTGGATAAAAAAAAAAAGCCCAACATTGGGCAATGTGCAGTTAATTAGGAGAGACAGAAGAAGAAAAGGAAACTGGAAGGAGGAGAAGAAACTGGAAGGAGGAAAAGAAACTTGAAGAAGGAGGAGAAGAAACTGGAAGCAGGAGAAACTCGCAGCGACCATTTCTCATCTGAGACTGGAGATGAGTCGAAACAGATCTATGATTCATCCCCCGGGAAACTCCAGCCGGGTATGAAAGTGACCCACTGACACACTGCTTTTTATTTTACACGCTTTAAATCGAACGAACAGATTCACTAAATGTGCACCGCGAGTGTCTCTTTACTGCGTGGACGTGTGGGCTTTTCATTTGTAGTTTTGGCCGCAAATGGCGCGTTCAAAGCCGCGCTGAATGACCGGCCTGAGTCATTCTAATATCATATTATGTGGAGGTAGTGTGATTGACACGGCTGTCAAGTGTCATGCAATGAAAAAGAAGCATTTGGAAACAGGAGATTCGTCCTTTTACGCGTCAGCCACTGTCTGTTTTCCTCATGAAGAACCCTGTTTATGCGAGTTTATGCGAGTTTATCGTGCTGAAAAGTGTTTTTTCTCTTTCATGTATGACTCTAATATTCCAACAGAGACTTCAAGGCAGAGTTTTACACGAGGGGTTGTATATTTTTCAGTGGAAATGTCGCTGTAGGATCTTCGCAACTATTTGGATTCTGGTTCGCAACAACGAAGAGCTTTGAAGAGAGGCCAGAGGTCATCCGTCATCCCGAGATTTCACCGGGATCATACGCGCTTGGGTTTCCATCCCCTTCACTCCTTTTCCCTCTGGAGGGGTGTAGAGGGGGTGAGGAGGCAGTCAGAGGAACTGTGTTCAAATACAAGAATTATGTTGTGAAAAAAAGGATCTAATTTTTAATCTTACAGTGGTAATAAAATGGAGCACTTCCATAACTTAAACACAATTACATCCCGTGCAAATACCTTATTGTGACACTTTGTTTTTCACTAAAAAAAAGAAAATCATCCGGAGATTTGACTGGGATCATACGCGGTTGTGTTTCCATCCCTTTCACTCCTTTTCCCACTGGAGGGGTGGGTGGTGTGTGTGTGTGTGTGTGTGTGTGTGTGTGTGTGTGTGTGTGTGTGTGTGTGTGTGTGTGTGTGTGTGTGTGTGTGTGTGTGTGTGTGTGTGTGTGTGTGTGTGTGTGTGTGTGTGTGTGTGTATGTGTGTGTTTGGGGGGGGGTGCAGTCAGAGGAACTGTGTTCAAATACAAGACTTATGTTGCGAAAAAAAGGATCTATTTTTTCATCTTACAGTGGGAATAAAAGGCAGTACTTCCATAATTTAAACACAATTACATCCCATGCAAACACCTTATTGTGATATTTTATTTTTCCTTTTTTTTAAATTAAAAATATGGTGTAGCAACTAAGCTTTGGAGAGAGGCCAGAGGTCACGCCTTTTCCCACTGGAGGGGGGGGAGGGGGTGAGGATGCAGTCAGAGGAACTGTGTTCAACTACAAGACTTATGAGGATCTATTTTTTTTAATCTTACAGTGGGAATGAAAGGCAGTACTTCCACAACTTAAATGCAATTATAATCCATGCAAATGCCTCATTGTGACACTTTATTTTTCATTTAAAAAATAAAATTCATCCTGAGATTTGACTGGGATCATAAGAGGTTGTGTTTCCATCCCTTTCCCTCCTTTACCCACTGGAAGGGGGGGGTGATGATGCAGTCAGAGGAACAGTGTTGAAATAAAAGACTTATGTTGTGAAAAAGAGGATCTATAATTTGATTTTACAGTGGGAATAAAAGGCAGTACTTCCATAACTTAAACACATGCATGTAGCTTATTGTGACACTTTATTTTACATTAAAAAAATTTAAATCATCCTGAGATTTGACTGGGATCATAAGCGGTTGTGTGTCCATCCCCTTCCCTCTGATGGGAGACTGGGTGTATAGCAACAAAGTGCTGCACTGCAGATTGCCGTGTGGGGACTCTCTCCTGTATACAGATGCATATTTTTTGCTCTTCAGTTCAGTTTTGTGGACTCTGGCGAGAAAAAGGCTCAAGATTCACACCGGAGGGCAAAAAAACATGAATGATTTAATGAGCGATATCAGCAACTGAAAAAAAAAAACCTCAGAAGAAGAAGAAGACAAACCTCCATGTTTTTAATGCATAACAAGAAGTGAAAAAAAGAGGAGAGTGTGAAATATTATTGGCTTGTGAAGTGCAAAAATGTCAGAATCCCCCTCCAGGCATTCTTTAACATATCAAATATATTACACTTTATGTGATTTGAATAATAATTTCTCAGATGTTTATCCCAGAAATAAAAACTGGACTTGCCTCATTAAAATGCTTAAAATGGCATATCCCCCCTTTCTTCACTTAAAAGCCAATAATATATGAATATGTGGAAATATTAACTCCTACTTGAAGTCCATTCTGAATGTAAGTGCGCTGCAGGTTTCATGTTTCCACGTCACGCCTGTGTAAGTTGCACCGATGAAAGAAGAACTCAGATGCTTTATTTTTAGTAAACCATGAAAATGCATCCTTTAAAAATACTCCAATAAAAGTAAAAGTCCTGAATTAAAAAAAAACTCAAGTAAGAGTACAAAATAATTATAAGAAAATGGAGTTAAAGTATTAAAAGTAACATTATTCTATAAAGCTCCTTTAAAAAGTGAATATAAATCTATTTTTATCACTAATAAGGATTTTAATATTTGTCAGTGTGGAGCCAGTGTATTTGTATACTAATGGCTGTATTATGATTATTTTTTTTATTTATTATAGTAATATAGTACTGCATCATATCATATAAGCGTATCATGTTTTTTAAAAGTAGCTTTAAGTGTTAAAGATGTGCTGTAAATGTCAAATACATGTAGTATTTGACACTACAATACAATGCAGAGTACAATATTTGCCTCTGAAATGTAGGGGAGTAGAAGTATTAAGTAGCATTACTCTAGTAATATATATATATATATATATATATATATATATATATATAAAAATAAAAGTTGCACACTGGACCATGAATGGGTCCGACACTAGTTGTGATGTCACAAAATCCTGATCGTATGCACGCACTATGTAAACTCAGATTCAAGGTGCTCGCAGAGAAACTTTCCCCCCTTCAGCGTGGATTTAAAAACAACACATCGCTTCATGAAGCTCAAACTCTTCCTAAAGTTAGAAAAAGCCCCAAACATCGAGTGCTAGGGGCTTCAAACGTCCCCGTTTGTTGGTTTAAGTAAAGTTTATAAAGTTTCCAAACAACTCTCGTGTTTAAATGTGAGGAGAAACTTACCCAAGACTTTCCTCTGGTTGGAACATTTCCTCCGAACAGCAGCTCGGAGACATCACTCTTGGATCATTTGAGGTGGAAAGCTTAATAAAAGTAATAAAAGCTCATGTATTGACCAAAATGGTAAATATAAAATCGAGGTCATACGCTCTGACCATCAGCGACACAAGTAACAACCAAAGGGAGTGGACTGTGGCTGTTGAGGACAAGACAGCAGCTCTGCACCTCTGTAGGAGCGGATGTTGTAAACCATGACGGCCCATCACACTGAGCCCTGGAGGTTGATATTCAATCTGCACACAGGTTGTGTTTTTTCCCCCCACTTTTCTCTCTCAACTGTAACAGCTGGCCCGATCGCTCCCCTTTCACCCTCTGATATGGAACTCTGTATCCGGTCGGACGCTTTACGAGGACGTCGGGCCGTTTCAGGTCTCCCGGCCTTGGCTAAATCCCACAGCTCCCTTTTATGGAGGGAGGATGGCAGCGAGGGGAAGGGGACGCTCGTTTCTCCGAGTGCGGTGATGGAATTGTAACCAAATACCAAAACTAGGGGTAAAGGGCGGAAAGGGGGAGCACATGTTGACTGACAGGTGCAGAGGTGGCCTGCTAAATAGAGCTTATTGGAGAGACGGTGATTTTAAAAGCGAGCATATCCACTAAGGCTATAATTGAAACTTAAATCCATATAATGTGGAGTCAGCACCGGCTAACGAGGCGTGGTAGTGCTTCGTGTATGAGGCCTTCACCTCAGGTACATCATGCGCGCTCTAACTTTTTAATGGCGTTTTAAGTGGAAACGGCAAATGATGACAAAGAAGACAGAATTACAATCGTGACACGTTTATTGTTATTGTTAGAGAACAGTTGCCCTTGTGTTCGGTACAGGGGTTAGTTATTCCCTTTGTTTTGATGCACGCTAACCGTGTTGAATTACACCATTTGTGAATATGAACGAAGACCCATCAGTGCGTTTGATGAGCAGCGGAGGCTTTACCGACTGTCAAGTATCAGGGATCAGGTGAAGGCAGAAACACGATACACATCAAGAGCACCATCACAGCTGCTTCAAAGAGCTTATATTTGTCCTAGTTTCAAACGCAGACTGAAAATCAAGCATAGATCTTGGGAGTACATGATGCCTTCGCGTCCATTATATATGCTGCTCTTATATTTTGCATTAGTACAATGCAGTGATCTGTAGACGGTGATCTCTGCGTGGATCCGTAGGAGCGATTTACACTGTACAAGATATTTTATGTACAACATGGAGAGGAACTGGAGGGGCTCCCAACATAAATAAATACAGAATATACAGTATACAGTACACACACACACACGTTGAAATGATTACACCCTGATGTAATAATGCAGCGTGTTCTCTGTAAATCAGTTATTTTGATCCAAATCATTTCCAGCTCATTTTTCTGATCCGCACACTTCACCACTGGCTTCAATTACACGCAGATAAAAGAATGTGTCCATCGTCAAGACCCCTGCAAGCACAAGTGGTTAAAACACTGAGACACTGAGGGAGTAGCTCAGTCAAAATAAAGCTCTCGGAGGTCTTAGGCATCTATGAAGCTAGTTAGCTCTGCAGCGCGAGAGGTGAAGGAGCTGCAGGTAGAGCTGTGTCCTCCTGATCTCTCCGACGCTTCTTGCACAAGAGCGCCAGCAGCAGCAGCATGGGCAGGTGCCACAGGCTGCAGAAGAACAGCTTGCGGGCGCTGCTGCGGTCTCCCTTGCGGTAGAAGGAGAAGGCCAGGTAGCTGATGTACAAGTTGATGGGCAGGGAGATGACGGGGAAGGTCCAGGTGGTGACGTCCAGCACGGGCGCTACGGTCGACAGGCCGATCAGGCCCACGCTGTGGCGCAGGGCCACGCGCTTGCACATGCCAGGGTGGGTGACGGACATCATGCGGTAGCCTCCGCGGGAGTAGTCTTCTCTCAAGTTCCAGCTGAGGGCGTTGAAGTGGGGGAACTGCCAGCTGTACAGGAAACCACCCATCAACAAAGCACCTAGTGGGGGGGTGAGACAGAGGGACAGATAGAAGAATGAGGAGGGAGGGGAGTGAGGATGCAGTCAGAGGAGCTGTGTTCAAATACAAGACTTAAAACGATGTATTTTTAATCTTACAGTGGGAATAAAAGGCAGTACTTCCATAACTTAGCAAATACCTTATTGTGAAACTTTATTTTTCATTAAAAAAAAAAAAAAAAAAAGAGTGTTTTGTCCTTTCCCAAAACTAGATTCTCAAATATATTTAGTGTTGGATGATATGGCCAAATTCTATTTTGTCCTATAGATCATACCACATCTCAATGACTATAGCATGTTTGCTGGAAATTCAATGAATTATGTGATGATTCAATGATGATGAATGAATTTAATAGGAATAAACACATGGCAAAGGCTACTTTTGTATACTCCTGTGTGAATGCTGTAAAATACTTGACAAATAAAAAGGACAGAGTATTCCCTCATTTTATTAAGAATTTAAAGAAAGAAGAGAAAAAAGTTCCTTATTGGGGACAGCTGGAACAGCATCAACCTGTATGCGTGTTGCTGTTGGGTACTGGTACTAGATTCCAGGTGCTGTTATTGGTACCGGCATGGGTTCAAATGTGACTGGTATCCAACCCGTCTGGTGTGTCTCATACAGATGCTAAAGGGTGCCAAATATGTTTCACATCAGTGTTTCTGCGGTTTGCAGAAACATACAACGCCAACATTTTTTTCACAGTGGCTTGAGATTCTCATTCTGTGTGAGGACGCCATGGTCACTGTAAGCACTAATCCCTGAGTCAGCACAACATGAAATAGAAAACTACACAACAGAGATCTATCTTTGGGGCGGCAGTAGCTAAGTCCTTAGGTGAATTGGCTGGGAACCGGAGGGTCGCCGGTTCGAGTCCCTGTGTGGACCATGAATGGAGCGTGGACTGGTGGCTGGAGAGGTGCCAGTTCATCTCCTGGGCACTGCCGAGGTGCTGTTGAGCAAGGCACCGAACCCCCAACTGCTCAGGGTGCTAGTCACTGGCAGCCCCTTCGCTCTGACATCTCTCCATTAATTGCATGTATATAGGTGTATATAGGTCCTGTCTGTGCATGTGTGTGTATTTCGGGCCTGTGTGTAACATGAATAACTATAATAGAGTGCGGGACTAATAAAGGAATTCTTCTTCTTCTTCTACAGACGGAGCAACAAATACAGGTCTTCTTTTGTCTTGCTTTTAGTAAACATGCCAAATCCCTTATGAAAACAGTGCAAAGCGTTGTACGAGGCCGATAGTGTGCTCTGCTTTGAGGGGACATTCAGTATAGGATATAGACTGTATTTACTGTAACCATTAGACTTAATCACATGATGACACACGGTGCATTTGAGGGCAAGTTCATCTCACAGGCTCAGCTGCAGTATGCACTAGACTGTTTTTAAAGATTTTATGAATAGGATGAGTTGCCATGGAATCAGGGGTCCTTGAGTGGAATAGAACTGCTTTCGTTTTACAGAAAAGCCAATAAATTCATCAAACATTATGTTGAAAGAGCCCGCCGAATATTTGGAGCGTAAATATAAACTTGTGTGAGGACTCCTCAAGGGTACTGCGGCAGCGCGATGAAAGACGGTTCGTACAGTCGCCATAACAGAGCACTTCGTGTGTCACCCGGACACGTTGAATAAGCCCCTGGATCTCGGTCTCTTCACCAAGTTAGCGTCGCATTCATTTGGCAGACGCTTTTGTCCGAGGCGACTTACAATAAGTGCATTCAAACTCCGCAGGAACGAGGGACAAGAGCACTGACGGAGCTCCGGGGTTTAAATAAAGCTTTGTGTGGCGTGAGATCAGGGCCCGTTCACAGAGGTCCTGATGAACCCAGTGAGCATCAGTGCGGCCGGCTCACAAACACACTAGCGGAACAAAGCTACATGATTTAAATAGGGCTTACAATTAATTTCAATATTGATCGTATACGCTAAATATATAAATATAAATATTTCAAATGACTCCAAACAACAGCCGATAACCCAAACAGTTAGTAAAAAGATTCAAATAGCTGCAGAAACTTAATATATGTGAAGCTTTCCACCAAAAACAACCAGCCTAAATACCACCGTAGTCTGGGGCGACAACAATGGCTTTATAGACTTGATTTACTTAAAATATAACAGTTCTTTTTGCAACACAGGGTCTGCAGACTGGAAAAAAGCATGGTCTTTTTAGTACATGCTGGGTATGTATCTCATTTGAAAGTGGAGCTAGTGACACCTGAGACCCAACTGTTTGCTACTGATACAAAGGGCCGCAACTGACAATTACTAATCAATCTGTCGATCATTTTCTGGATTAATCGATGAGTCGTTTGACTGACAAAATGTCAGAAAGATGCGATAAAGAAATCTACTTTAAACTAGTTTATGTTCTCTCAGTGTCAAATCAGATAATATAAAGTTAATTTCTGTGGCATTCATTCATTTATTCCTGATAGCAGTCATATCACATCCATAATAACAAGCTGATGTGCAAGTTTGATCGGTAAGAAGGAAATGGTATCAGCAAATCCCTAGGATTCATGTTTTATTTTGAAAATGTAGTTTTATAAAATAGTTTTTCTAGAGCCAAAGTGATGTATTCAAATGTCTTGTTTCATCTTATCAGCAGTCTAACACACACACACACACACACACACACACACACACACACACACACACACACACACACACACACACACACACACACACACACACACACACACACACACACACACACACACACACACACACACACACACACACACACACACACACACACACACACACACACACACACACACACACACACACACACACACACACACACACACACACACACACACACACACACACACACACACTACCCAGAGTCATGTTTCAGCACCAATAACTACACACATGTACGTGAACACGTGGGTCCTCTAACACCCCATATTTCAGCTGCTGAGTCGTACCTTGATCCAGAAAACCTGAAGCAGCTGTCCAGCCCATGACAGGAGGTATCGCACCCACCACCGCTCCCACCCAGGTGTTGGTGATGCTGAGCCTCTTGAGCGGTGTGTAGCAACAGGTGTAGAGAAAGATGTTGAGGGCACCCAGGAAGCCCGTCAAGGGGTTGACCGCCAGCGTGAGCAGAGCGACTCCTGGAATCCCGCAGGCCAGAGCAAAAGACACTGCGTGGAGGGGACTGATGTGAAGGAGGGGACAGGAGAGAAAGAGAACCAGATGGAGATATGAGAATCGGCTACATCAGCAAGACAAAGGAAAGAATAAATACAAACGCAAATTTGATGGATGAGTTTAAAACAAAATAAAAGGCACGTAACAATACACAGATTCGGGCTCAGACAAAGGCCAATCACTGCCACGGGAACTATGGGATGATAAAGTTTTGTGGCCTTGTGCAGACACCAGATAAGACAATGATAGCGCCACATGTTCAACACACACATACACACACACACACACACACACACACACACACACAGACCCATGGGGGCCACACACTGACAGTCAGCCGTGCATGGCTGAGTCTCAAAACGGGAGGCTTAAAGGAAGCTCATCTGATAAGAGTTTGTCAGGGATATAAGTAGCCCTGCAAGATGAAGAGCATGTGCACACGCCAGAGATCAAACCTAGCTGAAGGAAACCACTGCGGCTCAGGCTTTTAGCCGGATGAAGACTTCCTCCTCCTCCTCCTTCCCTCATCTTTATTGAAAGCAGTGATGGCAAGGTCTGGTTCAAATTCACCAGTAAATGCTCCATAAATTAAAGAGAGGGTTAGATTAAAATCTTGACCAAACGCAGGCCTTTTCTTCAAAAAGCAAACGGGGCTTTTATTTTGGTGGTGTGGCCGTGCAGAGAGATCGGTACATTAATGTGATTAGTGGTGTTATGTCTGTTTTATGTGGGCTGAGGTGGGGCCGTGCAGGCTGGCTATGGGCTGTCGACAGTCTGGCTGTGGGCTAGCTCAGCGGGGGTCAGGGGAGGGAGTACGTCACGTGGCCTGAGGTGCGTTTACTGTCCTCTGCTTACAGTCTGACAAAGCCACAGTCATAATGTCAGGTGGGTAATGTCAATACGGAAAGCCAAAGATGTGGCGGGCTGGTTAGACCACAATCAAGGCCAGGGATCCACATGTTAAACACGGGGGATTTATCCATTAGGTTAAAGAAACAGGATGATTGTACTTTGTACTTTTAAATACTCAGGTGGTCAGAGAGGGCAAAGGAAACTGTGGAAAACAACAAGTCTGAACATTCCAAATGTGGAAACCTTGCCTACAACACAGTGGCATCAGAGACTGGTGTAAATCTGAGGCTACAGACTACAGATTATTGAAATCTACAAAGACTAGACATTGTACATAAGAACTGATATGCACAGATATTTTTTACACTGACGGCAAGAACGGAGCACATCTTCAACATACTGAGGACACCATGAAATGAATAATCCTGCAAGAGAAGTGTTCCTTCATTGAATTGGATGAATAAATGAGAGATGGTCAACACAGGTTGTTGTTTTTTGGGGGTAATTTTTTGTGTGATTGTTATTTGCCTTGGAAGAATGATCCGACGCTTCAAACCAGAGTTGGTGATTGTTGGAAGACTGGAAAGACTAATAAAGAAGGTTTGTTGAGTTTGAATTAAGTGTATTTGCGACGAGTTAAGAAGGCAGTTAAGCTAGTCCTAGTTGGGTGAAAGAGGTGAACTGGGATTCAGCAGGTGTAAGGTTGCGTTTTTCTGTTGAATTTCTGTTAATTTGAACGTATCGCACAACCATAACCAACACGATTCTAAAAACGTTGTCCTTGCTTATGTTGGAATGTGTGCCGAAAAGGCAAAGAAAATGTTGTTTAGTTTAGCGGTTAGTCACATAAATAGGAATGATGTGAATGTAAGATTAGATTAGATTAGATTTAGATTAACTGAATCGTAAAATAACAAAGCACACTGCATTTTTGCACCGTTAGCTCTCCATTTTCAGCCGTAAAAAACAAGAAAAGAAAAATCATATTTCTCCAGCTACATGATTTCGTCCGTCCAGATTCTTGTCGTAAAAATCAAACAGCATCAAAATAGTTGAGTGTAAAAGTTAATTCTTGACCTTTGAAAATATGCTTAGTAGTTTGGTAAAGTCACATAAAATCCATGAGGAGTGAGACGCGGCTGAAGCGGCCCAAATCATAACTGTCTTCAGGCACAAAAATTGCACTAATCATCTGTATTTGGTCTCCTACTAAGCTCAAAGCTATTCAGCCTCACCACAAGTGGAAGCCTCAAACTCTGCAAAACCACTACAAAGGGCCAGGGGACTGTCATCCACATTTCACAGAAGAACAATAAAAAGGTAGGAAAGATGATGCACTACTGTAATCCAGACACAAGATGACACACTATTTCCTATTGTCACATCACTGAAGTGGGCAGACAGACTTCCGCAGTAAGACAGATGTAGAGGAGGAACGTCACTTGGCTTTAATAAAGCCTTATCATGACGGCGACATGGCAAATGTAGAAAATGTGGCCTTCTGATGGCTTGTTTGACAGCACAGTCCAGCCTGCCATCTGCTTGCTGTCTCTACGCAAGATCGTATGCGAGAGTGAGAGAAGAAGAAGGGAGACACAGAGCGAGAGATCTTGGATTTCTATGCAAACTCAGAGACAGACACGCCTCCTTTCGTCAGGAAAGGGCTAAAAGCCAGAGAGAGAAGAGTCTGTGTTTAGATAGTGAGGGAACATCTTCAATCACCAGCTCAACCGCATGAGAGTCCACTTTTAAACAGCATGTCAATGGAGAATTCCTCAAACTCAGATGAGATAGCTGTGGGTCAAGGTCCAGTTATGGTACTAACAGGGCGTTTCAGTTAGAAAGTGTCTATGTGGCTGGTATATATCCGTAGGCAACAAAGGCGTTTAGCTTCCATTTGTTAGCTGTAAGTGGATTGGACTGTTTTGGAAGGTGTTGCACCCTCTTATGTCAACAGGTTGTTTGCTTTTGTTCTTCTTGAATAAAAAACGACAGGAGAGATAGAGCGCTTTTCCAGTAAGAGTGAAATGCAACAGAGGCAATTTCCCGGCACCGACAATGGGTAAAGAGGACATGTGGTTGGCTTGTTTTTTTTGGTATCGTTTACGCACCAGTGAGTAGCTGTGTATCCGCCTGCTGCTTAAGGGTGGCAGTCACCCAGAAGGGCAGGTAAAGACAAGCGAATCCAGTCATTGAGTCAGATTTGTAGGAGCGTGGCGATACACGTGGTTCACTGAGCACCAATGCAGCGGTTATCTGACATCCAAACAGTGGAGACGGCAAAGTAAGGCAGCTCAGGTAAACTATACTCTCACCTCGCCCTCCTCCCTCTTCCTTCCCATCCTGGTAACAAGCTTGCATTACACCTGACAGGTGTAGAGCCGAGGGTCATCAGCGCTGGCATGCATTTCTGTGATTGGCAGCTACGGTCGGTGGCTGCTGCTTCTCTACATACACACTAACTGGTGTGTTACAGCACCATGATTACTTGATAAGCAAAAGTGGAACAGAAGGGTGTAAATCAATATGGGCTGTATGCTTAGTGCTACGGTTTTATTAAAAGGTGTGGCCAAAAGGATATTGCCTACACATACACACATGATTTGACATCGCAAACCATTAGGTAGGTCCTGTTTCACCTCAGGAAAAACGACAACAAAGCCCAGACAGAGATAAGGTCAGAGAGCAAGAGAACAGTAGCAGACTTTGATGTTTTGCCAGCATGAATTTGCACATAAGGCAGCTTGGGAGACTCAGTAGCTGTCATGTAGTGTTGCTTGGCTGCCACATTACTGAACTGAACTCCAAATCATGCTGAGCTGTAGCGTCTCTCGCCTCCTCTCGTGTCACTCACTCGCCGCAGATGGGGTTGCTAGGCCAAATTTTTTCCGTGCAGAAGACAACGAATAAGCACAAAGACAGTAAACTCTACCTGATTTGTCCTCTGACGAGTGGACGGTTCTTTGTACGGTTCATGTTGGAGTCGAAGGGCACCTCGAAGTACTGTGGGGACAGAAATACAAGGTAGTTAATGCGGGAAGATACACACAAACACACACACATGTATCTTGTTCCATTGACACACTGCTTCAGGTTTTTTCACACTTTCAGAATAGTACAGATGTGGTTTGGTATATTTTCATTAATGTCGAGATGCAAAGGTTGGGCTGAGATACAACACGAAATAGATAAAGACTTATTGTACAATCATTCTGCAGCTGCAAACAATCAAATGTGTGAATGGAAGGACAGTCACTATGAGATTATTTGTATTTCTCTCTGCCTACACATTCCCCAGTGTCGGTTGTGTTATCGTTCCCAGAAATGTAAATCAACTTGGTAAACGTGTAACGATCACAGGACTTCCAGCATGGCTGCCTCTGTGAGCGTTCCTATGCAACATCTGGAGAGCAACAATGTGAGGGGAGCCGCTTAAAGCGTGGTTGAAGCAAATTTCTGAACCGAGCTCGCCCTGCACTCGGAGAGTAAATGGACTGAAGGTGGAAGGTGGAGGCAGCGAGCTGTTGGGTGGGAGGTGGAGGTGGTGGTGTGGGTGGAGGGGTGTTCTGCGATACAAGTATGTGAAAAACTACTTATACTCCTGTTTTATGATCTGCTCTGGAGGAGTATGCTTCAAAGTGCTCCCATGAGATTGGCAATGTGTGACTAAAATGCAAACACATGGGGTGCTTAAACGCAGGAACTGGCTAATCTGTGAGTGTGTGTGTGTGTGTAAGCCAGCAAAAGCACATAGATGTGTGTATGTGCTTGCCTGCATAAGAGCATTTGACTAATGAAGAAAACAGATAAAGCACTTAGACTACGGCATATCAAGATCCATCTCCTCTGATATATGGTTCACATAAAATATCTAATAAACAGATAATGCACTTTTCTCTTCTTAAACCCCAGTTTCCAGATTTACTGCACTCATGACATCTGAAAGCCACCACATTATTAAAAAAAAGAAAAAAAAGCTCCTGCTGGAAGGCTCTGCATTTCATTTCATATAGATTTTTATTTTGAAGAGCATTAGGGAGTGGGCTGCACTATTAAGGTCTAATGCACAAGGCATCTCAGAATACTAGAGTGAGACTTGGAGTTTAGAGCCAAATACAAATCAGCAGCTCAAACATCAGACATGTTTGATAACATTTGAGATTTGATTTGAAGTTTGGGAAGTTTTAAACAGCGATCCTCTCAGAGCTGGGGGTCAGCAATACTCCAAGTGCTTATTCTATTACGTGTTGACCTGGTTTGTATGAACTGCTAGTCTGTCCTCTCAGGATTCCTGTCCAGAAGTTGAACACAGCGAACCAGTACCGCTCTCCTTTGCTTAAGTGCAGTTTTGCTATTATTTTGTGCTATTTTTAAGACAAAAATAAAAAGTTAGCATTAGTATTAAGAGGAACAGAGCTTTTAAAGTAAGGTAGGTGAATATATCTCCTTATTTGACTCCAGTTACTACTGAAATTGCAGTGGGACTAAAACCCTTCAAGTCCTCAAAGACATTCAAATTAGCGTAAGGATATCAATAAGCTCTCCAATACGCTCCAAAGAAAATCTTCTGCCTCCCTTTTCAATCGCTAGCTAGCTGGGCCAGGCTGGACTGGGCCAGGCTAATGGACAGCTGTGTATGCGGCTGTGGGACCCTGAGGTCCAGGCTGAGGTGTTAATTCCATTTCCTGGGTCAGGAAATGCGTCAGGAGGTCAGGGGCCGCATGCGGAGAGAAATGCACTTTGTGGCCAGGCCAGAGCAGAGCAGTGCTGAACCAGGCCTCGGGCAGGCCCGGGGCCAAGCTCGCTGCAACACTGCTCTCATAAAAAAAGGATCCACTTAGTTTCCAATAACATCATCCTACATGAAGCACAAAAATGCTTTGTGCGTTGGGCCTCCACAGGCCTATAAGGCACCTGTACAGTGAATAAGAGAAGGAACTAAACCAGAGTGAGGAAAGTATCTTAAAACACAAGATCTACAGTGTTGCCATTGTTTGGATCAACATGACGTGTGTGTGTGTGTGTGTGTGTGTGTGTGTGTGTAAACAAGTGATTTGATGTTAATGTCAAAGTCACTCGGCCCGCCCCACTGCATGTGTTGTTGTCATTTCACAGTTTGTCCAGTTCTGCGCTTGTTCCTCCCTCTCGGCCTTTTAAGTCATCTGGTTTGCATCAGCGGCCCTCTCAGCCCATGTCATTATTTCCGCCCAACGTTGCCATGTGTTACAGTGAGGGCATTAAAATAATTGGGCCATTTGTGCTATGTGTGCGTGCATGTGTGTTCCTACAGGTAGGTCTAAAGGACTGGTTCAGAGAGCACCAGCTTAAAAGGACAGATCTTCACCTTCAATGAGTTGAGCTGACTTGACGGTATAATTAGCTGGTGTAACGTTCAGTGGTTATAGCATTTAGCAACCAGTTCAATCTGCGGTAGGGTACTTCTGGCCAGTGTGGATTTACAGTGCCATTACTGAACGCTAATAAGCCTTTCAACAAAATGTCATAAAAATTATGGATACCAAATCCGCATGGTTGTTGATAAATGTGAATAGAATATTGTTAATGATGTAAAGCGTTTCTTTTAAGGCCCGAAAACGTTTGATTAATAAATACAATTTTGTAAAGTAACATTTAATCTCATTATGCAGCTTTTTCCTTTATACTGCAGGTGCACTCTGCATGCTTATCACAGCCTATCATAGGCCTGTAATAAAATATGTTAGTAACATGTTTTCTTGAATCATATGTTTGTATTGCGTCCTACGGTATTTAGTATCAGGAGAGTCTGGACATGAGACTGACAGAGGATTTTTAAAGGCTGATTTAATATCGATAGTTTTGAGCGCGGCCGATTAATAACAACATCATGGAGTGGAGAATTGCTTTCTAAATATCTGATGAAGTCTAGATTTAAAACATTTTAAAAGGCTGTCATGCATTTAGGACTGGAGCTCACTGTGCCAGCGCTGCTACCTCCGCGCAGTCCAATGCATTTACAATGACATACTATAACAAACAGCCTTATCGTGCTTATAACTTATGGATGCAGCTGTCTTATATGCAGTCAATTTTCATTTAAATATAAATTAGTTTATGTATCAGGTACACTGACTATGGAGTCTCCATGCAAAACGGCAATGTACGTGCCAGCATGTCTGTCGGAGGCTCCACGACCACAGACGACTATGGGGACCCAGTTTCGTCCCATCAGCCAAACTGGTAAATCAGTCGACCACTACTGGACATCATTTCTACAGCCTCTTATCATCAACAGCATGAACAGTAACTAAGGTTCAAATTCAATTTCCATCGTGATGACATGTGCACAATGCCTTGGGCAAACAGACATTTTGTTTGTTTGTGTCTCTGCTCCGATCGCTCACTGACCCACCACGACACATCTGATTGAATGCATCATGAGTGAACGAAAAAAAACAGTAGCCTGCAGTTTAACTGAGCAGTGGAGCATAATGGGGAATTTTGATGGTGGCGTAACTTCACCAAACAAACAAAGTTAAAAAAAATGGATCAGGCTTCAAATAACATACAGTTCCATCAAAAACTGCCTGGATCAATACCAATCCCGTCCCAAATTGAACAGCTCAATACATCTTTAGAGAGGAAACTGGGGGAGTGAACCGGAAGTTTGGCTGCTGCAATCAATTATGGACATAAACACATACGGTATACACACACACAAAAACCATAACTGTAAGGACAATTATCTGCCAGATGAGGACGAAAAACAGGCGAGACCAAAGTGAGAAGCAAAGTAGAGGGGGTGTACAGTTGCCAGATCCTCCCAGCTATCAAAGACGGAACGTGATCCATCGCCAACCACCAGGGCTCAATTGATAACAGGCAGGCATTTCCTGTTCTTCTGTAGAAGCAATGGAAGAGGACTTGGCTTTGTATCATGATATAATGTATGCAGACACATTTGAAGTACGAGTTAAAAGGCTGCGTAGTTTTGACGTGAAGTGTGAAAAATGTAATGTACATTGTACGCAGTGGATCACGCGAGGCAGTCACTCCTTGTGATCCCCATGGCAGAAGGGCTACCAATGTCACACTGCCTATCTGCCTGCAAAAAATACAGAGATAAAAAATAGGAAGTGCGGTGAAGGTCGGAGACGAGTGATACAGTAAGTACACACTGTGCTTTCGAGAGGAGAGTAGACACAGGCACAAGAACACACACAGCTGGGCAGCTGTATGTCTTTGGCTCACAGGAACATCAGCTGGTCTAAACAGTGCATCTCTCTCACCCTGCGAGGGAAACCCAGGTGCGCGAGCTAAACCCAACAATAAGACCAAGTCATCACCTGTCAGAACGTCACCTGTTTGCACAGCGGAGTTGAATGGCAGAGTCAAACATCCGCAGGGCAAGGGTGGTACTCGGCTGCATGCGAGCCAAGTCGGCTTAAAAAAAGCTTGAGAGCCCCCTTCAACGTCAACTGTGAACCGTCTCTGATCAACCACTTGACAAACAAGCAGCCAAAGATTTACATAGATTAAGCGTTCCTCAGAAGTCAATTCAACGGCCCAGGCAGACAATCACAATGTTTTGAAGTCAAATGGAAGAAAAGAAACGGAACGCTATAAACAAGGCATGCAGCAAGGCGAGTCACACACGCTGGAATGGCAGATTACAGTTATTTCAAGGTGCTTTTTACGTTAGAAGTGGGACTGCTCTGTCTCAGAAATGCTACTCGTCTCTCTTGACTCAAATGAATAGTCTTGGAGCCATGTGAGCAATGCTATGATTTTACATCGCTTCCCTGACGAACCTGTCAAACACTTCCGAAGTACTTATTAAACTGTTAGCGAGGATCTGCGTGCGTGTCAGTATGGGTGTTATGAAACAGGAAAAAAGGTCAGGAAATATAGAAGACGTAATGGTGAAAGGGCAGTAAAGAAAAAAATCTGACAGGAAGCTGGCAGATAAGATAGCTTACAGCGTAGGGAATGAGGGGAGGCTGAACGCAGACGGTGAGCAAACACTGTGCATTATAATTAGAAATAGGTGGGGGCTAAACTGGTATAAATATGGTACACCGGTGGAAATGTGTCATTATACGGATTCAGCTACACGTGTGCAGGTACAGAACAGACTGACATGACACGTACGGCACTGACATAACATGTATAATGATGAGCATAACTCACTGTATGCAACTGTATGTAACTTCCCTTTTATGCTAAAAACAAAGATGAAATTATGGAGGCAGGAGCAAATGATAAAGAAAAATAATGGTTCAACCAGATGTTGCACATGATTTGATTGGTAAGTCATGGAATAATACAGAAATACAACTAGAAACTGGATTCTTGCAGTAAAGTGTTTAGAAGGAGTGTCAGGGACATCTCCATCACTTCATTTCTGTCACTGAGAAAATGGCAATATTTAGTTCACACTATCTGCAGCGGAGGTGAAAGATAAAAAAAACGGGAGACGTGTGTGTGTCTGGAATGTTGCATGCGGACAGCTGGCAGATGTTTCTGGGGCTCCTCGCCTTCTGCGATCCTTTGATGTAACCAAATGATAGGGGATCGGCTGGTGTGATTAGACACGAAAAGCCCAAATTGTTTGCACAGTTCCAATCCATGAGAGAGGAGATATCAAACAAATAAAATCACATAACCTAAGCTATGATCCAGACATCTTTTGACCACTGAATAATCCTGGTTACCATGTCTGCACAGTGACTCGTGTGTGTACAGAATCCGGAGACATTTAACTTCAAGCTTTCAAAAGCACATAACTACCCAGGTTGAAACCACCTGTACCTCTTAATACCAGAACTGCGAATCCCTGCTGCTCTAATAAAGTCTCCTTGTGTTCTTCCAAGGCACCAGAGTAGAAAATGCAGTACTGTGTTTGGCCGTCGAGTGGATCATGTCTCCCTTTCAGCGGTGTGCTGAACCTACACCTCTTCCCCCTCTCCGTACACTGGCCTGTGTTGAGCTGTTGGCAGCACTCCAGCTGGAACAGCCTCTCTCTTGATGGATGGCCTGAGTGTGGGACAGTGAAGTGCTAAACTGTCCTTATGTTAATCAGCCAATTAATGCTGAGCGGAGCCACACTGCCTTTGCCCTAATCAGACCCTTCGCCTGTGAAGATATGGGCAGGATCTGGGAAAGCTTTTCTGCAGGACGGAGGCATGCTACTCTCCCTGCCTGTGCCACGAAGACAGGGAAGGAGTTGGGGAGCAAAAAAAAGAAAATGAAACATAAACTTGAAAGAGAAAATTCTAAAAGTAGAGGATTATTCTTACACGCTGCTTTTCATCCAACTCGTCTGATCCAATGAGGCGTTGACAGCTGCTGCTTTGCCTCCGTAAACAACAAAGAAACATTTTCGGTGCGCGGCTAAAGATAAATGAGTGTTGTCTATTTCTGTTCTGCTTAGAAGAAGCGGCTAACTCGGGGGGCCTGTGGGGGAATATGGGCTGTGTGTTTAGAAGCGATGCTGTATTTTATCGTTTCCGTCATGTGTGTCAGCTCATATCGCCATTTTCATCATTAACGCTGCGTTGCGACCGGGTCACAGTGCCTCCTAGTGTGAGGGAGGACTTGGATTACAGGGCAAACTCTTGGTGGATGGCAGCGAGAATCTTGATTTAAAGATCAAGAGACCCTCCCCTACAAAGAGAGTTTTAATTACAGGGTATGTTTGTTTAAACTGGCAGAAAGAGCACCTACCACTTATGACTCCGGGCCGTGTATTCATAAATTTGCCACTTTTGTCAAAATATGCATCACATCATAAGAATCTGTGGAGTTGGAGCCAAATCTTTTAGCGAAATGGCCTTTCTGTATTAATCTTCATTTGTAGAAAGCGGTTGGGTACCATTTTTCCACTGTACTAGACTTCTGGCTGGCATATACATTTTCACTCCACTGTAAACATACGAACTGTGCAAACAAGACAAATTCCTTTGTTGCAGTGCTGGCAAGCCATATCTCTAGTCTGATAAGTTAACGTTCCTACTAATGAGGGCCTTTCACTCCAGTTCCTGATTACAGTTCACTTTGCACACACACTCGACTGCTTTCTATTCAGTCTCACACACTGTGGGAAAACATATCAGGGAAAGGTCAATACCTAGAACCAAGCTGTGTGTGTGTGTGCGTGTGCATGTCTGTGTGTGTGTGTGTGTGTGTGTGTGGGTCACTTGTTTAAAGAGAAATAAACAGTCCTTTCCGCCATCAGTGGGCATTTGCAAATAACTGTGAGGGTGCGACTGACATGACATGCAGTTTGAAAGGTTCTCAACAGTTTGGGTGCAGCTGAAAAGGAGACATGCGCACGATCGTGTGTATGTTTGAGGGAATGCGAGTGTTTAGATTTTTCGGTCCGCAGCTGTGTCTGACCACAAGGAGACTGGAATGGGTGTGAATGTCTGCTGCAACGCCGCTCTGATACGGCCATTCCTGAAGATCTCGGAGAAATGCACCCTTTTTGGAAATTAGAAGTGATAAGGTGCGGACACGTCTGAAGGCCCTCACTGTTCTCTCGAACATGACAGCAGCCGTCAGCACTTCTGGCAGATTTGTATTTGTGGCAGTGACCCGCGGCAAAATCCCCCCCTTCATCTGGACGGGCTCATTCAACAAGCCCTTCAAATGGAAAATGATGAGGACCTCAGAAGAAGACACAGTGAGCTCTGGTTCTCTGTGTGTAGCCAGTGTTTCCCCGCTCATCCACAGCATCACCTTTTAAGGGTAGCAGGTTCAAATTTGGAATGAGGTCAGCTAGATATTAACAAATCAAACAAAAACATCTTTCAAACTTGCAAAATATCTGCTGGCTCGTTTTCTCACTTCGGTTTATTTAATAATCAGAATCAGAAATACTTTAATAATCCCAGGGGGAAATGATTTAAGATGTCTTGTTTGTGTGTGCCTCCTTTTCATGCAAGGCATTCATTACGAGCAACCGCAACTGCTGCAGCAACCTCAGCTGAAGTTTGGTCATTCCTTCCCTTCCTCTACGTAACCTAGCTGGCGACCATTGAGGGTGAGACACGTCCAGTGTTTATTTAAGTATACCAAGGTTTGCAAAGGTTATGTACATTTCCCAACATTTTCTAAGAGAAGATGGGCTTAAGAACTATGTTTTTTTCATTTGTAGCTCAATGAAAGCCACGTTACACGAGTCAACTAATTGATCAACTACATTGTTGATTTTTTTTTTCTATTGGAAGGATTTATTATGTCCACTGGCAAATGGTAAGCAAATAACCTTTCATTTCCCAATTGTACTCCCTTTATTCATTCATTCATCTTCAACTGCTTGTCCCTGTTGGGGTTGTGGGGGGGCTGGAGCCAATACCAGCTGACATTGGGCGTGAGGCGGGGTACACCCTGGATGGGACGCCAGTCTATCGCAGGGCACATAGAGACGAACAGAGACAGACAACCATTCACACCTACAGACAACCATTCACACCTACGGGCAATTTAGAGTCATCAATGAACCAAACACATGCACGTCTTTGGACTGTGGGAGGAACCCAGAGAAAACCCACACAGACACGGGGAGAACATGCAAACTCCACACAGAAGGGCCCCAGCCGGGACTCGAACCAGGAACCCTCTTGCTTTGAGGCGACAGTCGCCTTGTATTCCCTTTATTTCCAGTTAAATTCCTGTCAAACAGATAATCCATCTGAATCCACCATTTACAAAGAAACACATATTCTTTTGTCCCAGTGTAGGTAAACTAAAACAGAGCTGATTATTCAGTTTCCGTTTGTTCTTTTTCTTTCTTTCTTTTTTATCTCTGGCATGCTGGGACGTGGGTCACGGGTCTCATTTTGCCTGCTTTCCTCCCAGGTACGGTTGTTTCTGAAAATATCCTGCAGGTCCAACAAACTAAACACAAAGTGACACAGGCTCGACATTGTTCAATCAGCATATCTGTTCTCCCTTCCTTTCTCCTCGCCGGCATGTTCCGTAAACTAGACTTCTGATAACAAGCTTGATTCAGGGACAGGGCCAGGGAAAAAAATGGATAGATTATAGTATTCTCCCTATAATTTAATATATGAGAGTAGATTTGCAGGCTTTGTATCTTCAGTCTCTGCGGTGAAGTAAAGCTGCGAACAAACTGAATCACATCCTACAGATCTTAATCACAACCACCTCCTTTCTTGAGCCAAATGGGAAAAGACAAAAAATAGCACATGGTTAACATCAAGGATCTGCTTTTAACAGGCTTCAAGAAGCAGGAGGAGCACTCTTTATACCATCGTATCGGGATGGTGTTAAATAAAATAATGCCGTCCAACTGTTACATCTTTGATTAGAAACTACAAAGGGCTGTGGCTTTCAGCCTATAAGCTCCTTTTAAGACACCCTCCCAGTGTTCTGATCTCTTTCATTTTAGTTTTCACATTTTTGAGTGACAGGAAACAGAATAGGGAGAAGAAAGAACTGCGTTTATATGGAACTGGAACATTTGCTGATACACTCAACGCACTCAACACAGGCACAGGCAGTAAACAGTGGCAAAAAGCAGCAGGAATAAATAATTTACCTGTGCGTTTCAATCTTGTTTGCTGGAGCAAATCAGACTAGACTTTAGGAAAACAGGGTAGCAAAGTTCCTGTCAGAATCTGTCAGCTTTGCACCCCGAGACCCACCCTGCCATATTCTCTGTATCCCATCCTCTCTCTTACTATCCCCTCAAGTGGAAAGCCGACCAGTTTGCTTCTCAACGTGTTCTAGAAGTGAGCTGTCAACCATCTGCCCTGTGATCGTAACAGTAATTCTTCCTGCCAGGACGTTGTGAGACACAGCTTACAGTGTGTCTGAATGGAGAAGAGCAAGTGCTGGCACAGTTCCGTGGGGTGAGTCACAATAACGGTCAAAGAATGACATTATCTTACATAATGTCAGCTGGAGCCGATCCCAGCTGACATCTGGCGTGAGGCGGGGTACACCCTGGACATGATGCCAGTCTATCACAGGGCACATAGAGACGAACAGAGACAGACAACCATTCACATCTACGGGCAATTTTAGAGTCATCAATTAACCTAACACGAGCATGTTTTTGGACTGTGGGGGGAAACCGGAGAACCCGGAGAAAACCCACGCAGACAAGGGGAGAACATGCGAACTCAATAGAGAAGGGCCCCAGCCGGGATTCGAACCAGGCTGTGAGGCGACAGGGCTAACATACTGTGCCAAATAAATATAAGAAATTCCCACATACTGGTTTATTTGATTTTTAAAAAAACAGCTCTAGGATAATGTTCTGTTAAAGTGATGTATCAATTATTCACTTCCTTGAATTTTGTCGCAGTGAATGAAGATTCAGAAAACTGCAAAAGGTCTTGAGGCATTGAAGGAATTATCCAGTCGTATGGTCAGTACACTTCAACTTAAATGGTCGAGTAGTGCGCCTGCTCAAGCTCCTCTCAGAGGTTGTAAATTTGATTTTATACACTTACATATGAAGAGCTCTTTTCCAAAACGAGATAAAAGCCTAATTTAAAAAAAAATGAGTTTATCATGCCACTTTGCTGTATACAGAACCTTTTCACTGCTTCATCAATGTTTCTGCCAAATCTCTATATTTCCTTGTTTAAAATGGTCGCAAGATGCAGTTCCTTTCCAAATCGCGACCAGCTCCAAACCTATTTTTAGCCTAAATGCCATACGTCCTCTCGACCAATCAGAATTCAGTGAGCGTTCTATGCGATCCAACATGGCGGCGCTCTGAAGCGGGAGAGTTTTTTGTTTCGTCCGTCCATTCAACATGTTCAGACTTAGGGTCTAGTGTGTGGGTCTAGGTAAAAAATGTAATTTTCCTGAAAACTATTAAAATCGATTTATAGCGTTTTGGAAAAGAGCTCCTCATATTTATATACAGTGTATACTTTATTATACTGCATGAGTTGTGTAAGAGTCTGTAAATAAATGTTCTGATATATTGTAGTTTTGTTGTTGTTAAACGTCGACCTCTAAGTCTCAGTGCATCAAGGCTTTTCTTTGTTTTTTGATGCTCTGTGCATCGTGGAGGTATGTGACAAAAACAACGTTTTCTTCAAGGCAACAACAGGTGAGTAATCGATGAAAGATACATTTGCTTCTTTACTTGACATATAAAAGATAGATACACAAACATTTCAGCAGCAGAGTGTCATTAAATATTGTGGGCTGGTGAAATTGGAGCTGCTCTTCCCCTACACCCCCCCCCCCCCCACCCCCGTCTCTTTATAAGTAATTACTACAAGAGACAGAGATAAAAGGTCTGTGAACAAACGCAGGACACCCACCCCCCACACACAGTACCACTACCAGTGTACAGACAGCGGAAACGTTTAATCCCCAGGATCTGGGCAACTGAAACAAAGACTTTGAAAGTAATATACACACACGTATGGATATAACCACTCATGGGCATGCGCCCCAAGTCTATCATTGTCAAACTGATTACAGTTGTGTGGGTGTAAAAGAAATGGGTACACAGTAGTGGTTACTTCCTTCTACTTGAATAAATGGCAGTATGGTAACATTATTGGTATTCAGAGAAAAACACGTGTTGCGTTTCAATGCCTTTTTTTGTACGTTCATGGCTGATGTGTCGGAGGCATGTGGGCAGGGGGATAATGCCATAGAGGGTGAGTGTAGCATCCTCTATGGCGTCTTTGCTCAATTATACCTGAAGGATTATACAAGGTCTCCTTTAACAAATGGCAAAATACGCTCACGAGGAGGAAAAATAAAGTTTTAGATGCACATTTGGTGGGGAACGTATGAAACAACACAGCGTTAGTGAAAGAGGCTCCTTCAAAGCAGAATCAGTCTAAGCTATAGAGCCACAATTACAACAGATACGTCACTTTGGTTTGTGGGCTGACGATGCAGCAATGACTATAAGCTGGCTTACAGGTGAGCCTCGGTAATGAGAGAAAAAAGTAATTAAGACGTACAGCGAAGAGAGGTAAAGTAATGTCATACTGTAGAAATAAACAGAGAAAGAAATAGAGTGTGGTTTAACAATCCCTTTGTGATCCCCGGCTGGGGTAAGCCACAAAGCAAAAAAGCCCTGCGCCATATAAAGAGTAACAAAAAGGGATAGGTATAGTTAGGTATCAGAACCAGGGTGGCCAAATAGGTTCAAGCTGCACACACCCAGAGACACACACTTTGGTCTGTCTTGTGAACAGTAACCAACAGTTACCACACGACTGCCATGTCATCATATGAAGATCCTTTTAACTGCAGTGTCTCCTGTGACACAGACAAGGGTCCACACCCAACACAGCAGGATGACAGGTGGGGGGGAAAACAGGTGGACCGACATGCTGACAGAACACGGTAATGTTACACTGAGGCAGAGACACAAAGGCAGACTTCCTAAGCCCTTTGTGCTCTCTGTAGTGCTGCAGTCCCATAAGGACTGTAGATGTTGTATGCCACCGGAAAACATTAAGAAGGAGGGGGAGCTATACTGACACAAAGCTTTCAAAGAACACAGAACACAGAACACAGAACACAGATCACACACACACACACACACACACACACACACACACACACACACACACACACACACACACACACACACACACACACACACACACACACACACACACACACACACACACACACACACACACACACACACACACACACACACACACACACACACACACACACACACACACACACACACACACACACACACACACACACACACACACACACACACACACACACACACACACACACTCTTTGCACCATGAGTCTGCATTTTTCTTATGCGTGTTTTTTATGAGCCGTCATGTTACGCACAGATAACCTGCACACTGTGTCTGATGTGTTTTATTATTATATTCATTGGAAAAATTCTCAATATAAGACAAAATGCTGTTGCCCTGTCTCTAGCTCCATCTCTCTCCTTTCCTCTCTCCACTGGAGACACCGCGCTGTCGGCACTCTCTGCCCACATTTAGCATTTGGCACCGTGGCAACCTGAAGTGCTGAGCTGTCCTCATCCCCTATTTCATCTCCCTCCTCGTCATCATCACCATCAATCACCCAAATATTACTATCTGACCTGTTGAAAGTTGGCTACAATCTCAGCCTACAAAATGATACTTTAAATCCCGCATCTCTGTATTCCTTTATGTGCTTTGTGCTGGGAGACGAGATCCATGAAATATCGCAATCGCAAGAATGGGATGGAAGGAAGGCCGACCTGAAAACATTATAATGCCTTTAGCCACAGCTGTTTCCAGCACAAAGGCATGACAAAACTATTAATGTTGGGAAACAGGGTCCTGTGAAAGGTGTGGACGCAGCCTTATTCTAACCTCATTTCAAATACATTCAATGCTGAGATTAGAGCATGTTTTAACGACAACCTACACAGTGAAACACACCTCTGTCTCTTATGCACATGCATTTAAGGGAGATAACAGGATTAACAGTAGGAGATACAGTGAGGCTCGGTACGCATTCCAGTGGATTTACTGAGGTTCACCTCTAAAAAGCATTGGCAGATTTGGGCATGTGTATTCAGAGAAAGTTGTGAGAGTGTTTTTCATGTACATGCATTCTACTGAAATCTCAATGGCAGGTATGGATACACTTTGGAGATGTTATATATGTTTAGAGTGTCATCTGCCCCCAAAAGCATAGTGTGGTTACAATAGTCCTGACAATATAGCCTTGAAGAATATCTGTGCTTTAAAATGTGACTATCATGGGCCAAACCGAAAACGCCATGGTCTTACAAAGCCCAGCCTTTTTTGTATGCTAAATATCACCTGGGCATGCTGTGTGATTACATAATGAAAGACTGAGGACTCGGGTGGCACTTAAGATTCAGGAAATTCAGTCTGAATAATAGCCATTGGAGACCAGGCTTTTATAAACTTTAAAGTAATAAGAGCAGCAGCTGAACGCATGGAGACAATTCCTCAAACTACAGAGTAAGAAATGACAGCGAGACTAAATCTAAAGTACACGGCAATAATATGATGTCTTAATAACGCTCTGCCGACACACAGCACTTTACAATAGTGTAGAGAAGTGAGCTCGGAGGAGTTTTTCTTCGATAGACGAGGTGAAATGTAAAGAATACATATTCAGAGCAGCTCGTTATTTAAAAGGCTAGAGAGGATAACGAACCGCTAATGATGGAGAAGATTCAAGTCTAACTTTATATGTCAATTTGTCAAAATTACAAATTTGTCCCTGGTTTTAACATCATAACATCTTTCCGCAATAGGCAACATCAATGTAACTCTCCATGTGCCATTGAGAAATCAGTTAAATCAGTTTAATTAAAAACAGAGAAAGAGTCACATAATGTATAGATTGTAAAGCCCTGTGAGAGGACTTTTTGATTTTTCGGGTTAAATAAATAAACTTAACGATTGACAAGATTTTTTTGAATGTGAGACACACCCTTGGCCGAGGGGAAAGCCTCGGTGAATGTTGGTAACCATTTTGTTTTCCAGCAGCGATGCCCTTGCCCCAAAAGCTCCTCGGCTTGAATCAAATTAGCATTCAGTGTTGGCTCACGGGCACGCCATAAACAGGGCCGCTTTTGTTAATTATCCACGGATCTCAGCATTACAAAGAGTGTTCCTACTTGCCTTTGGCTAAATTACCTTCAGATAAAGAGGGTGAACTTGAGTTTCAAGGGAGGAGAAAAACTACACAAATACATAACATAAAACACCTTTCCTAACTTGTTCATGGTTTAGCTACAGTAAAACCAGAAGCGAACTTCGTCAGGTTTTATTATGCTCAAGCGAAGTGTTTATTTGATTTCATCTGCCCTTTTTATCTGAAGAAGGTCCAAGATAAAAGGTTTGTGATGCGTAAAGCATAAAGTTCACAGATATCAGAGGCCCTGCCTTATACTGTTACAACTAAACAGTATAAGGCAGGGCCAAAGAAACAAAAAGCTACATAACTGAAAGAGCAGTTGATTTAATGCCATTTGTTATTCAACCTGTCACTGGTTTTAATGCAGTACAGTACCAAACATCAAAACACAGTATGTGCAGTACTCATCTGACTATCATTAGCATCACAAAAGCCATTGTGCGTCACTGCAAAGTCATTGCTCTTTCGGTCATAATTCTTTTACTTTCTTCATGTCATAACGGGTCATTCTGAGTGGCTCAACTAAACCAGAACCATTTGGGCGAGGGCTTGGGATAAGCATGCAAACCTCCGGCCCAAGTCTGCTAATGTTCAGCAGTGCAATAGTATGATGGAAAGCAGAGAGGGCAACTTCTTAAATGAGTGCATCTTCAGCAACCCATTATCACTGCGTTCCCGTGACCGTCGTGCCAGAGGAACGGTTTGTCCTCTAGACATACAGGGGGGCCTCTACACTGACTGTCTCCATTCACTGATACCTCCACAATGCAAGCTGGAGGTGCTGACATCCCACTATCTGTTTCAGTGGGAAAGCAGGTCCAGAACTGTCAAAGGAAACTGTAACTGAGACACTGACAGAAAGTACCAGTAATGCTACACAGAGCTCATGACGCTGCTTTCAGTAAAGGTAGTTAAGACGGTTATTCTAAAACCAATATTAAATGTTAATGTTAAATTCGGACTCTACTTTTAACCTGCAGGAAACAACTGCCACAAGCACTAACAAGTAAGAGAGAGAACAAATACATCAGATGGAGCGTTCTAGTTGGTGTAACAACATTTACTCAGCTTGCATGAGGTCAGCCGCTGCCAAATGCAGCGTGAGGTGTAGAAAGGTTCATTGGTGCCAGACAGAGCTGAGGTGGGTGGTTTCTGCCGCTCTGACTCAAGTCTCAGCGCTGTCTGCACATTGCCGTGTTGGTCACTGAAGCCCATAATCACAGTGTTTTGTCAAAACGTAAAGGCTAATCAGGGAGGTGGAGAGGAGCGGCTCCACATGCCCATCAGTCAGTCATGTTCAACCCCTCAGGTGACGGCAACTCTATTGTGGTGAGGTGTGTTTGCCCCAACAAGCTGAAGCATTGAAAGCCAAGAGAGCCGCTTTGCGTGTGAGTAGCAGTGTGAGCGTGATCTTTACGAAAGATGACGACATGTTGTGGACAACTCCGATGAGAAGCCACGTTTAGCTCTTCTTTTGAAGTAAGGAAACCCTGTGTCTGTTTGTAAAGGCTTGAGCTTACTGTACCAGGATCAAAAACATTGAAGTTAAAAAGAAACAAAAGACATGTAGATATTAATGTGTACTGCATATTGATACAATACACATTGCGTGTCTTGCGATCATAAAATTCCCTCTATGACACAAAACCAGAAAATTAAAAGTGAATCAAGTGATTTATTTTGCAGTAAGTTGCCATTTGAGTGCCTATTTTTAGCCTTTATGCTAGCTGGCGTTAGTTTGTGTGCATGTAATGGGAATATAACGTTTTCAAAGGGAATACAAAAAATATTAAGAACTGGCAGAACTGGCTTTTATACCAGTGTCATCTTTGTTTCATCAGTGAATGGATGGCAACCAGTGGAGTTTATTTTCAGAATGATATAGCTATACTTTTAAACAACATGGCTATCTTAATATATTGCCTTAGAAAAGTAACATTTTTATGGCCTTTATGGTATAATAACTGGTGTCTTTAATAAACATCCAGCTTTGGCTTGTAGTATTATATCCTGCATCAAATAACTTCCTATAGAAGTTGCCAGTATTTGTCTAAATTCCCTCTGTTGGACTCCTTATATTTGATATGGCCGATTTATTGACTGCATGAAGAGTTGGGCTGGTATTTTAGGGATTTGCATCAGCAGGAAAGCTGTGCTGTGTAAAATAAACACCTTACAACTACTTTATTAGACCGCTGCTCGTGCCTGACAACACTGTTTTAGACATGAATCCCCACCAGCTCCACGTCCATCTACACTAACACCTTTTAATGTTTTAATCGCTAAACTGTGATTGAAGTGTACAGAATATATACAGACAATGCCAACAGCTACATCACAGACGGACATCAGAACCAGTACAGTTCCACTTTGGCTCAGGTTCTTAATACACAGTGCTTGTGTCAAGCAGACACAGATACGCCAAACTCAACACATTAAAGATAATGAATAAAGGCGCTCTTCATCTGCAACACTGATGCCACATTCTTTTTAAAAGAAAGGTACATTCAAAAAACAAACCATGAACAAAACACAAAACATAGACAAAGAGAGACGATGGAAAACAGCTTATAGAACGTCTTTGTATCTATGGTGAACTAACCCTTTCCCTGGCAACAGTATTTGCTCCCTCAGGCATTATCTAGGGGGGTATATAATAGGTGGATTTACCCATCATGACTCTATCAGAGGAAAGCATCTGCCTCCCGTCTGAGGCTACAAGAGATTCATTGGTACAGTTCGAAATGGATTGGCACCCCATGGTTGACAAAGACAAAAGCCTTTAAAGAAATTAACTATTAAACAGGGCTGTCTGGTAAAATATTCATTTTAATCTACCACCGAACGAGACACCCATCGAGTCGTTTTGGTGCCATCTTGCCAGGCAATTAAAAAGGAATTTCCATTCCTTCTCCGAGGCTGAACTAACAGCTGGGTGGAGACCATGAAAACAAAAAACTCAAAACTATCAATGTCAAAGTTCACATTGCTCTTTTGTTTTAACTAAGCTGCTGGAAAACACGATCTTAGGAGCAGCATCTGCACAAAGGAAGGGATATCGTGTCTTTGTTAAATTGCCTCTGATGTATTTGACCGTTAACTCTTAAATGCGGCCCACAACATAATGATTTGACAGACAAAACCCTTTTGAAGAGTCAATTACTGTACACAGTCAGTGGAACAGATATGACAAGCACTGATACTTACAACTCAATGTGTCTTAAGATATCTTTGAAGACTTCCACGCAAGAAAAACAAAATGCAGTACACCGTCAACACAGGCTATTTTGAAGGTATCCACTGCTACTCATCAAATGGCCTCTGGTATGAGAATGGTGGGGGGTTCTCAAGCAGAATGGAAATAAACGGCACAAAACGAATGGCAATGTCATCATGCTAGAGGTATTCTGTAGCACGTTTGAAACCATATCTTCTGTCGCTACTTCTCAGCAGGGAACAGACACAAATCTAGTGGTGGAAGGTTTTAATTTTCTTTGAAGAGCACAATGGATGGTGGGGTTTTAGCAGCTATGAGGTCTTGTTACAACTAATGATCCTCTCAAGAGGTACCATGTTATGTGAGGTGCCTTCAAGTACAATGAGAGGAGCCCCATTCTGGAAAATTGTTGTGGCAGCCTTGACTGTTGGGGCACAGAAATGCTGCCGCCATCTCAGCCTGAGGTAGACTACCACCACCTACTGCGCTGTTGATGGACCACGATCTACATCTGGAGTCTGTCTAAAGTAGTTAAGTAGTCAAGAAAGCAAGCATCCCTGTAGTCACAGCCAAGCGTCTTAGGAGTGAATGTACATCAAACAAATAAAATGGCTAATTTGTGTCTATAGCACCGGCATACAGACACCCTTTGCTCATGTCTTCCCAACATTCCTGCTTGCTTTGCATGCAAATGCCATCTTTAATAATGCACATGGAAGCTAATACAAGGGAGAAGAGTTTTCAAGAAAAATTAATTATATTAGTGGTGTAACAATATCCTATTTAGGGGTGGGAATTATACCAATTACTTCACAGTCACTGGTGTCACTTTCTGTCACTACATTGATTTCCCAACACTGCCATTTCCGAGTCTCTCTCACACACACACACACACACACACACACACACACACACACACACACACACACACACACACACACACACACACACACACACACACACACACACACACACACACACACACACACACACACACACACACACACACACACACACACACACACACACACACACACACACACACACACACACACACACACACACACACAGCTTTTAGCACAAACGGGGGATGTATGCGTCCACATGCGCACTAGCAGCTATGTGCAGCATATTAGTAGATGTACAGCTTAGTGTTAAAAACATAGACTTAAGTTAGAGTCAACCTGCGCACGATCGTCTTTTGATTCAGAGTGTGCACAGAGACAAGGGGCTATTTACAGACAGGCCCACTGAGTGAAGCAAAGAGGGAATCAATGAATCAATCAGCTGAACAGATGCAGGAGGGACGACGGGAGATTGTCCAATCACAGATGGTGGACGAATAAAATATATATATATACACACACATTATATATTTTGGTGGCATAGCAAAGTAAGGTCTGTGTGAGAAACACTGTTTTGGTGCTCAGCAATACAGTTCACTCACATTTAAAAAAAAACGCATGGCTGTCGCTATAAACTCTAAACATGAATCGCAAAAGCCGACTGACTAGTTGACCTACATTACAGGACAG
This sequence comes from Echiichthys vipera, assembly GCF_963691815.1. Taxonomy (NCBI): domain Eukaryota; kingdom Metazoa; phylum Chordata; class Actinopteri; order Perciformes; family Trachinidae; genus Echiichthys; species Echiichthys vipera. The sequence continues at coordinate 6,245,715 of NC_139843.1, read as the reverse complement.
GCTACTCCTCCAAAATACAGGTAGAACCTATACCTCATTGTCATTCCTATTCAGAGTCAATAAACACATTTTAAATATATAGTCTCTTTCTTAAGATATAATCCCTTTTAATACAGTACGAAGAGGTAGAATCGTGTTTTGAGGGATTCCTTCTATAATACCGTCACAGCAAGTGTTAGGCTATACATTTTAGGTCTCACCCAGCTCTAATTCTATTATTAATACTCGATTTATCCGATGTGAATGTAAACTTAGACGGAAAATGAATTAATTATGTCACAGCCCTAACATTTTCTGACTATACTGTAATGTAAACATTACACAAACTGCGGGTGTTAACCAATTTAACAGAGTGTGATTCATCGGGTTCACCAACACCAGCTAGGAAATTTGAATCAGTCCCTTACGCATTCATACATTACCCTAGATGTGCAACAGATTTAATATGGAAAATTATGCCTCATTTGAGATCACATTTCAGGTGGCAGCCTACCAATAAGACCTCCAAAATACTGGATAAATATGATTAACAGGATGACAGCCGCTGCAAACAATAGAAAATGGTAGAGATAAAGATCACAACTGTAACAACAAGACTGCATTGTAATCGCATGTGCTTAAAATAGTAGATTAGATTCTGACGGGCTTGACAATGCTTTTAAGTTGAAAGCATGAGCTTCCCCTAGATATAGTGGCTTTAAACGATGCAATGTGTATGAAGATAAAAGTGCCATCGATTTAAATCAATTTCTGTTATTCCGCTGATTAATCATTCTACGCGCAGCTGTAGAAATCATCAAAATCTGTCAGAAATGCCCCAAAAGTATCAAGCTTTCTTACTCTTGTCACAGTTTCAAATAACCATTTAAAGTGATGTTGTTTTTAAACGCTATGAAAACTCTTTGAAATCATTTGAACCTTGTTAAATCCTTAGAAAAGACTTGTTAAAAAATGATAAATCAAACACATTTTTAATAATGTACTGATTTCGTCTGCAAAACCAATCCCCATGTTCAGTCATGCAGCGGGCTGACCAAGATGTGCACAGAAGGAGGCATGCAGGAGGGTAAATAATGCATGCCTGCACAGGACAGGAGAGAAGGGTGTAGCTTGAAATGGTAGGAGTGGATGGGCTGGGGGCTTGTGGGGGCTCGCTTATGCGTGCCAGCCTCAGACAGCTCACCGCAGGAGAGACACAGACACAAAAGAGAACTCACTGGCGTGGTCAGGAAAGCGGCGATGACACTGGGCAACCACAAAAAAAGCCAGCTTGAATTTTCATCAAAACAAACATGCAAGCTGAAATGGTGTCACTTACACTATAGCCCCTGTCAAAATAGTCACGCGTTACTTATTTGACAGTAAAAGGCCATATCAGGTCTTGTTTACCCTGCTGGGGACCTCAGACTTACCCCTCCCTCGAAGTCTCCAGCCTGAAACTCTCGTCTGACCCAATTATCCAATTAGCCGAAGTAGTGGCCAGACTGAGAGGTGATGACGGCTAGAACACCTGGGGAGGCTGTGCCTGCTGTGGGGCCCATGGGTCCCGATGACCAGATCAACCAGCACTTTTTCTACTAACATTATCCGGGATTCTATTGGGTAAGAACAGAAGGAACTCTGGAGTTAAAACTTTGGTGAGACTTTGACGCGGAGCCATCTCTCTACAGAATATCACACTTGTCATCTCCATAGAGGCTTTGATGGCAGTCTAAGGGTGTTTTACACCTTGTTTGTTTGCTCTGGTCCAAATCAGTTGATGAGTTTGTAAATTTGTAGCATTTCCTTGGTTCGGTTTCTCCTGACACACACAAAAAGTGAATCAAAATGCATTACTACAAACTATATGAGTGTCCCCTCTGCGTATTGGTCAGATGTATCTGGGACAGTAGCAGGAAACAGGAAGACAGTCTTGTGTTCTGGACTGGTGCATATTTCTGAGAGAGAAACACTGCTATGTAATTCTGCGGCTAGCTGCTACAATGTGCGCGCTGTGCCCGTACAGTGTATATCCCTGAGGCATCACAGAATGCAAAGCACACCTGAGTACATGAGCCGTTTAGCTCACACTTGCGGAGAACACCTGGTAGTTGGGTCGGATCGTGTCCCCACCACTAACAAACCGCTCTGGAGTTTGACCACCTCTTAGAAGGGTCTCAGTGTAGCTGTGTCAGTCTGCACCCAGGTACGATTACTCCCTAAGCAGACGGAGGTGTAAGGAAACACAACATGTTAAGAAAAGTTCATGAGAGCTACTTGAACATGAGGCTCAAATAATTACCTCTCTTTGCTGCTGGAACCTACTGCTCCTCTGACTGTAAGACGGACATGACAGCATTAAGTCTTTTGACTGTGGTGGGAAACTCTAGATGGTGAAATGCCATTGTTACGTGACTCCGAGCGCTTACACCCTTCCGTCAGTTTCCTAAATAGAGTAACTTTTTAAAAGGAAACCACAACATTTCTGTTCACCCTACGGGCACTTCCCAATGGGACAAAGAGCAGTCTTTGCTTTTGACAGCTCCACTGAAGGTCCGACTCCCACTTCCAAGAGCCAAAGCATTTTCCTCTCCCTTAAGGCATTTTCCTCCTTTCCACAAGGTAATTCGACAGTTGTGTGGTCACATACTTGCACACTCCTCTGCCTCTTTAGATGCCGAGCATTAAGGGATTAGGATGGAGCAGCAGAATCCATAGGAAGCGATCATCACAAGGGTCTTTTTCTGCTTTGATTTTGTTTGACAAGCTTTTGTTTGATTTGTCATATAAAGAGACATCTAGCTTTGATCACGACTAACTACTGCTTCATCTTTATAGATGAAAGGGAGTATAAATAATGATAATAAAAAAAACCTGGCAGCAGATCTGAGGGTATAACGTTTTTCTTCTGCATTCCCGTTTTTTTTCTTTTCAGGAATATGAAAAACAAATGGACGACCAAAGTGTTGACGTCGATTACACATAGGTGAGGGTGTGTCTTTGATAAGAAGCGCGGACAGAGTGCGTTAGTCCATTAAGAAAAGGTTCAGAGTGCCGCCACAGTGGCAATTAAGTGTCACACATGCCATCTCGTGTGCCTGTGTGTATAATTACGCTGAAGAAACGACTTCTTCAAACAAAGTAACAACTGCAGTTACATCATATGCACATACTTAACATAGCAGACAAGCAGATGGAAACAACAAAAAAAGTCTACCTTCCTAATGTTATTTATTCGTTTAACCGCCCTTTAAATGAAAAATGTGCCCTTGTGTGACTTTGTCTGATAACGTATACACTTCATAAGTCAGCCGCACTGCAAAACAGGTGGCTAATTTGTCCAAAACAATAATCCCATCTCCGACTCTTGGCAATTATGAGTACGATGACACGCAAAATGTGCTCACAAAGAACAAGGGATAAGGAGAAGAATTAATCTTTCTAAGGGTGAAGGCTCAGGATCAAGCTCACATACCAGCTACTAGCCTCAAGAAAAGGAGTTGCTGGCCTCAAACAGAGTAAGCACTGATGAATCTCACACAAGGCCATTTGTGAAAACAGAGAAAAATGTTGAAGTAATATTCCACCGGGGTTCCAACTCTTTACAATTCACTGTGTATTTATCTACAGAAACCATGTGAAGCATTCCCAAAATACCAGACATTCTACCATAGAGCCCTTTTACCCACATGTATAATGCAAATGTATAATATTTTTAGACATCCACAATCTTCTCCTACGGCTTCTTTTATATTGTTACTATCTGTAGGATCCATTCAAACTTCAAATATAAAAACATTACATGACTTCACAGCATTTTATGACTTGTCTACTAATACTGAAGGAACATTTAAAATGATATGACAGTGAAAAAAATCTTTTTTGTAGAATACAACTTGAAAAGTGACACAGCAATAAGTTGGAGAAAATTTTGGCTGACCTGTATATTTCACATTTTTTCAAATTCTGCTGTAATTAATACTTAGAGATTGAAAAAAATCCTAAAATTGACCTGCTTTTTAAAAAATGTGCCTTTTAAAAAAAATACCTGAAAAACGTGTCCAGATTTTTCATATTAATAGACGCCCTGACTGTACGCATTTCCTGTAGGTTATAACACACTTATCTAATTTGCAACTAGAGGTTCGGCTACATCTGCTCTGTAATTCACCTTTGCCCATGCTTCACCTTCACTGTAGGTTTGAAACTGGACCCGACTGGAGGAGGCCGAGAGAGAGGCACCGAAAGGCAAATAACATTGTTTCAATGAAATATGAAGCCACGTCGTATCCTGGCCTCAGGCTGAGTTGGTGGAGAAAATGAAGACTGACGGGACTGATGTGAGGGTGGGCCCAGATGAAGGGACACCCAGCGTACGGACAGTGGCAGCCGCCTCTTAAATCACTCAACGCTCTGAACGTCTTGGAGCTTGAGTCTGGGCTCGGCGGCATGAGGAGAGGTGGACATTTTTCAAATACCTGAAGGATATTTACACACCTGCTCGGTGTGAGGTAGAGGTGCACAGTTCTGTTTCAGGCCACTGACGACGATTCTAACCTGAGCGATGGACTGATTGACACTATACAGACCTGGCATTCACACATTTGTGTCCACTGATCTAAGTCCTCGAGAGAAAAGGTTCAGGTCTGTGATGATCAGTGTCAGTACAAAGCAACTCCGTTTGACATGGTGGAGCACTTCTGGTGGAGACAGCAGTTGGAACGTTGCTGTTGAGTACAGGAGGAGGGCGGGGGGTTGGCCCCAAGGGCAGCAACCTGCAGTGTAATCAAGGCTTTTGCCAAATTACAGGCCAAAGACACTACTAAGCAGAGTTCAACCTAGGGCTGAGGGAGAGGTCACCCATTATACTAATATTCTTGAGTCACGGAGCAAATTCCGATGCACAACGTCAACACTAGACAGGCATTCTAAGTGTCCAGGCACACGAGCTCACCTTCGTTTATAGCTGCGAAAAAAGCTTTCAGCGGGGAAATAATAATAGTATTACAGTCGGCTCAATGCATTTTTGCGACGCGTAGCAAAAAAGGAATGTGGAGTTGGTCATGAACGCAGGCATCAGTGAAAAGAAAACTGTGGATGTGTCCGTCAACAAATTCAGCGTTCATATTTGTATAACATGTCAATAAAAAATGTATTACGCATTATGAGAGCAACAGATATCGTGCCAGCTCTCTGACAAGTCCTCATCGTTTTCTTTCCAAAAGGAAATTGGTACTTCAAAAATAAACAGATTAAAGACGGGAAACATCTGTACTATTTACTGCCATTCTTGGAACAATTACACAAACCATGTGTTTATTTTTGGGTTCATAGGATCTTTGTAGTTTGAGCAATTAAGCTGCAGTCAATTATTCCTATTAGACAAAGCTGCCAGTTTATTAGATGCACCTGTATAATCCTGCAGTGCATCTTTTTGAAGCTGTGGTGTTGACTAAACACCATGGTCATGACATTAATCACACATTATCAAGTTCTACATTCTGTGGGCTCAAGCTGTGATAAGGCCTATACTGTATGTGGTGGTGTGCAAAGAGCCAACACAAAGTACACACGCATGCACGCTTGCAGATGATAAACACTGTTAGGCCTCTTCCTGAGGAAAACTGACCTGGTTGATTGAATTGGCAGCACAAGAGGCGAGGCCTGTTCCCAGAAGAGACACGAAGAACATGACAGGGTCAAAGGGCACCGGAGCCATTGCATAGCCGGCTGCTGCACTTGTTACCACCAGTGCTGAAATCACAAAGCAAGAATAATACAACAGATTATAACAGTAAGTTAAAACTTTGCTTCTCTAAGTATTACATCTTAAAAGGGATGGTTGGGGTCACGCTGACAGCCATCTACTAAAGGTAACATATCAGAACTATCCTCTTAAAATAACAGGAAAATAAAACTGTGAATGTTTTGCTTTGCTTCTGTCGAAGGCCCGAACCAATGTAAACAGGAGGAGAGCTGTGTGAAGGAAAGGATAAGTTAACAGCACACCTGTTATAATACAAAGTTAATTACATCTAGTCGTTAAATAATTATCCACAGGCTATCCATGCTTTGGTGGAGTCAGCACATCTGTGCTATTGAGTGGTGAAGTATGTAAAACTCAACAGGTATTCAATAGAATAAATAACACATGCAGGAAACTGACCAAAGAATTTTCCTTATCCATTGTGGATTTATATGTTATTTATAAGCTCATTGTTTCTCCACAAACATCACTACACACACTACTTCTGTTTCATGCTACAGGTAAACAACAGCTTCGGAGCTCCAGCAGAAGAAGCATATTTCTCTATTTATTGCAAAAACAGGTTATTTGAAGCATGATGAGCATACAGACCAAACAGTGGAGATGTGGAATATGCTGCAGGTCTTGTCTTTTCTGATAATCCCAACGACTAAGACAACAAAGGTGCACTGATGCCCAGCAATACTGTTGTAGTTCCATTGACTCCCTCACTGGATGGTTATCTCTGACACCATGCTTTGCATTAATATGAAATATTTACTGCTTGCACAGTTCTTAGCTATAGATGGTAAATGAGCAGGTATGTGTGTGTGTGTATACGTAGTACTGAACATCTCTGTATTCTCTTCATCCATCTGGCTTATTCACCAAGTTCTCACGTAGCTTCAGAGATTAATCCAATCAATGAATTGTATTTATCGACCTCCATATGTGAATATTTCATTATATGTCAAAAAATAGATGTGTGGTCCGTACCTGTGAGTTTGATTTTGGCGAGCTTGGCGTAGATATCTGGCAAGTCAGCCAGATCAACCTTCAGCTCTTTCCATTGCCTGTCTAAACGTGCCTGACGTGCCTCATCTGTCTCCACATGGATGTGGGGAGTCTCATCCGAAGTGCCAGCCAAACTGGACACATAATCTTTCCGTTCCTCCGCATCTCCTGCATCGGGTGTAGAGGTGGCTATTGCAGGCTGTGGTTTACTGGTGACATCCTCTGGCTGTGAAAGAGTTGGTATTGTCTGCACCTGTCTTTCAATGCTGTCGTCTCTGTCATCCACAATGGTCAGAGCAGGAGACGGTTTCGGGTTGGCGCGTTGGTGAAGCTCACTGTTGTTTTTTGCCACATACTGAAAGGAAACCAGGTGATGTATGCAATATTTTATTGATATGACCATTAAACTCAACAAAGACACTGACTACATATAAGACACAATTTTAAAACAGTAAGAATTCAGAAATAAAACAACAACAATGAGATATTGGTCCCAGTGAGACATACCTGGCGTTTCAGGAAGTTGAGGTGCTGGTACGTCAGCCAGTTTGATGGATCTCGCCTGTGCAGCTGAATAAGGCTGCGCACAGTCTGGTTGCACTGCGGAACATTTTGGACCAATTTCTGTTTCACACTTGCACCAACCAAACCTACAAGAAATATAAGATACAATGTTTAGTCATTATAATGACTGAATTCTGTCTGTAATGAAACAATATACATATAACGTATATGACCAAAACAAAGAGAAAGAAAGCCCCCAAAAAACAAGGATTCAATCTTGCAAGGAACACGGACACGCAAAGGCAAAAATGAGATTAAATACAATATAACAAAATACATAAACAACATGTAACATAAACAAACGGTTGTTCATTACATTGAAGCAATATGTCCATGGTTGTCCTGGCCCTCCCGAATGAAAATCATGATAACAACAAGGCCAGCTGTGCCTTAGACCAGGGGCCGACTGTGGCTCGGAGGTAGAGCGGGTCGTGTCGAAGTGTCCATGGGCCGAACACTGAACCCCCAATTGCTGCACATGGGTGTGTGAATGTGGTGTGAATGGTTATAGTAGATGGCATGAAGATCCACTGTCTGTGTGAACAGGTGAATGTGACAAGTAGTGTGAAAGCACCTTGAGTAGTCAGTGGAGTAGAAGGAGGTGCTATATAAGTACAAGTCCATTCGACCCAGTTTACACCTGTTATGACCTACTTTTACTTGAGTATGGTACTTAAGTACTTGTACTTTAGATGAGTGTTTCCATTTAATACAAATCCATACTTCTACCCCACTACTTCCACTATATCTCAGGGGGAAATATTGTACTTTTTACTCCACTACATTTATCCGACAGCCTCACTTACTTTTTAAATTTTGTCATACCATTCCTGTCCAGTGAAAACCATACATCTCCCAATTAGATATGTTTCTGATAAACTGAAGGATGAGGATCCTGTTTGTTGTTTTCATGATTAAAATATTTTTTAAAAACCTGGGATGAGCTGGAAAATGCCTCACCACAGAGCTGAAAAGGGGCGTTTTTCCTGACTTTGTAGACAAATGTGTTTCTTGCAGTACAGCAACGCAAAGACATGAATATTATGCAGTACTGTAGATTGACCTGCCCAACAGTATAGTAATTAGTTGACAATAGCACAAGCTTAAACATCTACAGCAGCAAAAGGCATACATACATACATACATGCATGCACATTACCACAGTAGGGATTGTAATCACAACATTTACAAGCTTTTACTTAAGTAACGTTTTGAATGCAGGACTTTTCCGGATTATATTATTAGCAAAAGTACTGATGACAGTGCCTCTCTATTGTGCTTTTATTCTGAAATAACGTAAATAACGTTAGTGACATTTAACGGTTACCCAACACCAACACTGTTGATGTAACGTCCTCATCACAACGTCACCGGTTTGTCACGTAACGTTACAAAATCCCACATCCACATCGCTTTGTACGTGAGCTTTTCACGTTGTTTAGTGCCACAAAGCTACAATAAAATGGCTTAAACGTTCTCTTTGTCCAAAACGAGTCAGTCATTAGTTTATTTAGGTCTCTACAGATGCGGTTGACTTCTATTTAAGGTCACCGTTAGCCTCCTGCCAAACAGCTCAGGTGCTAACCGGATAGCTACGTGCTAAGCTAACCAGCTTAGCTTCCGCCTTGTCTTCAAAAGGCTGTTTTCAGCGTGCGTAAATAAAATAAAGACTTTGAAATGCAGCGGAATGTCAAACTAAACATGCTTAGTGATGTAGCGTTACCTGACAGTCTGCTACATGGCGTTTTAAACATGTTCTCGGGTTATAAAGCCGGCTCCCGTTCCGACCCCTTCACATGCAGCGGGCCGCCATTATGACCTCGTTCAGACGGAAGAACACTTCCGGGGTAGCACACGTCACGTCTCGTACTTTCAAACATGCACGTTCACATCAGACATTTTTTACCGTACAAATACTGTATTCATAACAAAGTAAAAGAAACCCGTTTCAAAATTCTTCATAAAATATATCCTGTTAACTCCTTCATTTCGAAATTCATGGATGTGGTGAATGCTGATGAAACTTTAATCCATTTGTTCTTTGAATGTTATGTCACAATGCAATTTTGGTCAGAATTGAGTTCTCTTGTTTTCACCCATGTTAACATGTTGTATTGTTTTTCCCTAAAAGATGTTATATGTTATTATGAAAATAGGAAGAACAAGGGTCTACAATATCTGGTTAACCTTTTCATTTTGTTAGGGAAATATTTTATTCACAAGCAAAAGTTTTCAGCCTCCAAGCCAACCTTTCCTCATTTATTGATGGAATTGAACTTACTCTATAAATCCCTAGCCCTGGTTAAAAATAAAAAGAATATACAATGTTTAGATAACTATGAAAAGATATTTGATATACCTTCTGGCAATTAGTGAAATTTATGACTGCAAAAAATGATTACATATATTTTTGGGATGACAGAATTATATTGTATTAGTTACTAGTATCTGCTTATTTTGTTTCATATTATTATACTACCTTATGAGATCTCAGGAATATACTTTGTACATGTATTATTCTATTTATTGACTTTTTGTATTGTATCTGTGAAGCAGCTCTTATAAACTGTGTTCTGTATTAAGGTTTGACATAATTTGTAAATTGCATATTTAAATAAAGTTCATGTTAAAAAAAACGTTCACATTAGAAATGCCGAGGGATGTCAAATTAGAAAGTGATGCCAATATTAGAATAACTTTTTAAAAAAAAGTCTTATTTGTCCTCAATATTCTGGACATACATACTGTTCAGTCCACGGTGTATGAAAGAGAAATGTCCTCTTTGCTTTTCACCCTCGTCGTCCGTGTGTTTTCAGTGATTTTGTGATTTACTTTCAATATAAGTTGTGTATAACTGGGGGGGGGGGAAAGCAGCAGATGTGCATAAAGTAAATAAATGTAAAAAAAAAAAAAAGGTTCACACTAGAAATGTATTGTAAAAAAATATTAAAATAATTATCAAATATGTCCTGTGATAGACTGGCGTCCTGTCCAGGGTGTACCCCACCTCACGCCCAATGTCAGCTGGGATCGGCTCCAGCCCCCAGCGACCCCTACCACGGGATAAGCGGTTGAAGATGAATGAATGAATGAATCATATATGTACTGGTTATGTTACCAGACTGTCCAGTAACAATACGGGCCTACACTTTAAAAAACACGTTAAAATGACTTCTACTAGCCTACTTGAAGGTGAATACTTTTTAATTAATTTAGTCATTTTAAGAAAAAGCACAGAAAACTAACTCCTGATCACATAATATAATATAATTGCACTGACATCTGATATTTCACTGGGAATTATGCTTTTACAGAAAACTTCTTGACATGCCACAGTAGGAAAACTAGACGTAAACGGGGTGTAAATAATACAATCAATAATAGCTAAATACTGACTCTACGTGTGCTCATGTAAGCAAATCGAGAAATACCAGGGGAATTGTTGGGTCTATGTAAATCATAAATAAGTCATAGAGTGTGGTCTTTACCTACTCTGTAAAGTGTCCTGAGATAACTTTTGTTATGATTTGGCACTGTAAATAAAATTGAATTGAATTGAATTGAAATAATAAATTTGTCCTTTCACTGTTATCATTTTAATTTATAGGAATACAATAAACAGGAAATGGCTACTAATGTGCAGATTAATGTATTTGATGTGATGTTATATTTTGTGTTTTAGTTGGTGTATAGCAAGATTACCTATAGGATTCAGCTTCTGATCATTCTTGGTAAATTCCTCCTCCACAAATCAAAGTGGCCTGACTTTTGTTGACATCACCCTTACTCGAAAGTGTGAAATGTGGCTTCTGAAAAGTTGCTGGTATTGTTTTTGTTTGACAATTGTTGTTATGTGTACCTATGACGTAAATAAATCAAACTTTTGGGGTAAAACTGAATAAATAACGGCTGGGTTCCATTTAGCTGCTTCAGTTTCAGGACCCTGGTACTCTGCATGTGTCATGGCTCACTGGAATATCTCATCTCTCATCTCATCTCATCTTCATCCGCTTATCCGAGGTCGGGTCGCGGGGGCAGCAGCTTTAGCAGGGGACCCCAAACTTCCCTTTCCCGGGCCACATTAACCAGCTCTAACTGGGGGATCCTGAGGCGTTCCCAGGCCAGTGTGGAGATCTAATCTCTCCACCTGGTCCTGGGTCTTCCCCGAGGCCTCCTCCCAGCTGGACGTGCCTGGAACACCTCCCTAGGGAGGCGCCCAGGGTTCATCCTTACTAGATGATCCTGAACCACCTCAACTGGCTCCTTTCAACGCAAAGGAGCAGCGTCTCTACTCCGAATGCAGCCATCTTTAATGTTATTATTGACACCTATGCTTTCCCTATATTTGCTGTGAAAAAAGGCCTATAGTGCATCTAATTTTCTATCAAATGTAATTGTATATACTTGTTTAACCACTTCACTTAATTCCCTTGGTCTTTTTATGGTCTTTATATACAGTATATTGTTTCCCCCAAGAAATAGGCAGCCAGATTCTGATGCATCTCATCTTATTGTCTTATTAATTAGAAGACGACAGACTAAACAAAAGTCACACTTGTAAAACACTGTATATGGTGTTTGCCTTTGTGCCTTTGCTCTTTTTCACTGAGGGTTAACATGTAATTTCATAAAAGTGCCTTCATTTCACATTTCAGGCAACGTGACCCACTGAAACAGAAGAGAAACCCCGGCTTTTCCCCATCTCCAACAACTGTGTCTGTAGCAGTATGTTATTATAATGATTATAGAGCCAAGAAGAAAACAAATGTATTCCCAGCAAGGCTCATTTAAATGAAGAACTTCAGTCTGTTCAGCTGAATTAAAGTAATGCGTCACAAAGTGTGTTTACGTGTAACGACACTATCGCCGGAGTTTTCAGAAGTCAGGTTACCAGAAAACCTCTGTCACCGACCAATAAATCTGATTCGGAGACAGGATTCATTCGATTCAAAATTGCCGTCTAATTCAATGTCTGGCCTTTTGCCTCTTGCCCTTGTACGTCCTCTGACTAGCTCCGCTGCTTGGCCTATTATTTATGTGAATGATCATCTTGTTGGCCCTGGCTGCCACGACCAACAAGATGGAAACCTTCTGATTAATACCCTCTCCGCTGCTTTCACTTGGCAGCCAGGCTTTATTCAAACAAAGATAATGAAACGGTATGATTGTCTGTTTCGGCGCAGTGTTTCATTTCCTCGAACAATAACATTTTACAGATGCACGGCGACGATTATTGTGCTGCTGTGATTGATTGGTCTGATTATATGTAAAGGGAACAAAAAAACATTCCTTGTTGTTCCTTTGCCAATTAAATCTAAGGTCATCTAGTTTTGCAATTGTCATGTACATTACTGTACAAGTGTGTTTCATTATTTAATATTCAATATACACATGTATCCAGTATCATTTGTTTTATGAATGGTCCCGGTGCAGATATCCTTTATTTTCTATGGACTCAAACCCCACTGCAATCCAAGCTGAGCATCCAATTCTCCTGATTCATCTCATTCACTCCGCTCCTCCTTCGCTGTTAAGATTACAAAGTGTAATCTCCATGCAGCATCAACATGTAGGGGATAGTGAAAGCCAACGATACACACAAGGCCACATCGGAGATCCGGCACCAGAGCGCCTTTATTACAGGAGATAACCATTGTGTGCTGTTCTGCAGGATTTCATTCCGCACTGACCCGGTCAACCTCTTTAGAGTTGGTTTTAATGTGAGTGCTGAAAAGGAGGTTTATTGCTCGGTTTTACACCATATTATTTATTTCCAGGGTTCAATGTTCCGTGTTTTTCTTCATGCTGCTGCTCCAAGGCTGCAGAAATACACTCTCTGAGGGTAGGATCAAACCTGCCAAGTTTATGGCCGCGTAGGGCATCGCGTCAAACCATAATCTTTTGTATAGCAATCTGTAGGCTACCACTACAGATGACTGACATCCTTAACAAAAAGTCAGGGCCTCACATTAACAAACAGGCTCATTCATGAGTACGCGAGCTCCTCTGGACTGGAATGGAATAATATTTGTTTATTGCATCAAGGAATAGTTCAGCCCCTGCCAGTGCGTGTGAGTTGGACTACCCCAGGGGAATCATATCCAAGAGACTAACGCTCCCTAAACCTCTGCCTGACCATTAGTCTTGCAGTTGGCCCTAATGCATTTTGACTATGTAATTTGGTGTTTCATTTGTGTGTTTATAACTAGTATATATTTAATTTAAAGGGACAGTTCGCCCACAGAGTTCAAAATACAGTACATATTTTTACTCTTACCAGTAGTATTATTTATCATAATTGTTGTGGTGTGAGTTGTCAAATGTCGGAGATACCAGCCATAGAGATATCTGCCTTCTCTCAAATATAATGGAATTAGATGGCGCTCAGCTTATGGTGCTCAAAAGCCCAAAAACTGCATCTGAAATCATGACCGTTACTGAAGATAACCCACAGACGTGGTTGTGAGCAGTTTCGTGTAGGAAGGAACTATTTTCTTTCTACCCGCCAATCGCATCACAGCGCAGAAGTAAGCATGTTCATGGATGAGAGAGAGGCTTGACCTCTTTGGCTGAATTGTATTCTAACTGCAACTGCTAGCCCACCTGCTATAGGTCCGGGTTAGGATTAAGAGAGATTGCTTTTGAGACTTTCAAATGTATATTTTGGGCACTTTGAGCACCACAAGCTGAGGGTTATGACTAGAAAGGATCCATCTTGTGTAAATATGACTTCACATTCTCGTTGCCTCTAAATGACTTATCCTGATATTTTACTCACCTTAACCAATCTCAGTCCTTATGCCTATTTACACAAGACAGATCCTGTCTAGCCATGGACAAAACCGTATCCCAACTCCATTATATTAGAGAGAAAGCTCTATGGCTGATAACTCCTAGACTGGGCTAATAGATTGATATACTGTATAGCACTACAGGTAATAGGAACAATATTTATCTTTGATACATATCTTTTAAAGGTGAAAAATCCACATTGTACTATCAACAGAACACCTTACCATCGAGGAGTTAGTGAGTTGTTCTCCGAAAGTCAGGAAGCTCTACTTGCTTCGATAATTGCAACACACGCGCGAGTGAGTACAGACAAAGGCAAACGTGCTTTAAAGGCCTTCTGTCCATAAGGTGGACCATAAGACAGGACCTGAAAGACAGATGGACAGAATGGAGTGGAATGGCTCAGTAACAATAGGAGGAGTTTGTGAGGTCTGTTCAACCCAAAAGGGGTCTTTCAAAGGATCTTTACAGTTATTCTACCTCTGGTGGTGGTCTCAGTGTGAGGGCCTTTTGTCATGCTGCTTTCACTGCATCTTGAAAAAAAATGAAATGGCCGTAAACATCCTCTCTGGAGAGAAACAAAGACACAAAAGACCTTGTGTTGCGTGGGGGTGATGACATATAGTTTATCAGCCTTAAAGCAGGCTGGTGTCAGCTGGTAAAATATGACCACTTCTAATATGTTTAGGCTGGGAATAGTTATAATAAATGAGGACCTATATAGATATGGGTTTGAGATTTTTCTTCACAAAGTAACTAATGATGGCTTGAAATCCTTTGTTATTTTCGTGAAATTGTTTCAAAATAGCATATATTAACTTTCAATGAGAGCAAAGACAAAAAAACTCAGAGGTGGAAAGCAGATGTCAGTAAGATTGATAGGCTGTAACGCAGTGTTAGGATCTCTGGCTGTCTGGTTTACTGTGAAGTTGGTGTGGCGAGAGGAAAACGGGTCTCTTTAGCAATTTCAAGGGTCCGGGAATTCACTCAGTCCTCTCTTTAAAACACAGCTCCTTGGCACTTAGTGGTGAAAAGGTGACATGTTGAATCAATTGAAGGTTGCATGGGCCCCAGGTTGTGTAAGCAAAGTGCTGAAGGGTCATTAATAGACATTAATAAGAAAGGCTGTGTGACTCCATGCAAACCGCCTGCTGCCCACATATGACCCTCACAAAATGGCAAAATCATTTTTTAAGCTAGTTTTACATGTTTCACACAGAGGGACGCACTAAAGCGCCTATAATGAGCCGCCCCCCCTCCCAGGAAGACCCAATAAATGGCGTAGTCAAATAACAGAGGCCTCCTAGACCTGTCATCGCCCCAGTTCATCTGCTCAGATTTACAAGCACTGTCCCAGAGGCTTTAGTGCCATCACTAATCCCACAGGGATGACCATCTGAGTGGCAGTGGAGTCAGACCTTCTAAAAAAAACAGAAGGAGACAGACAGTGCTGCATAACTCCAAGCAGAAACAGATGCAGAGACGCTCTTGTGTTTATAATTGATTTTCAAGGGTAACATCTTGTTGTCATAGTTTGTCTAATGAGCCCCTGGCTGGCGCCCTGTTGCTCGTCAACCACAGGGTGTCAGATGGGGCAGCCACCCACCAGCCTGGCCCCTCTGGGATGGCACCATGCTGGAATACTGACATCACCCGAGGAATTTCCATGCGGGACAGACTCTAGCTCTCTTTTAAAATCCTACCGACTTCTTTTTGAAAGATATTTTGAGTCGGCAAAGCATCCAAAACCTCCAGAGGAGATATGTTGTCCTCTCCCAGCTGCTGGCCAGGGGGCTTGGCCTTTCTCAACGGACAACAGGTATCTTGAGGCTCTATGGCCGCCAATGTTTATGTCTGAGATCATGGGTGTCTTTGTGGGCCTCCAAGGCTAAGCCCCTAATTGGCCATGGCTCATCAATCACACAGAGCAACCTCTTTCACCCAAAGTCTCATCCAAACAGCTAACAGGAATGAGACCCATGGAATGGACTCTATGCCTCCCAAAGGCCTAAAAGTAGGCTTAGGGTGGGGCAAGTGGTTTGTGAGAAAACCACACTTATTTCAAGTTGATGTCAAGCAATGTATGCATATGTCCTTTGTCCTTCTTGACAGGCTTCAACCACTTCCTCCTAACATTAAACTAAAACAATAAATGGAAGTGTCACCCCAGTTTATGGTACAGCAGAGGCGCTGAGACTGGCATACATGCTGTGTTGACCAAACGCTGATCTAGATCGAATCTCATTACATCCGTTAAATGTTAACTCAGGGAAAACATCTGGCTTCACTTGGTTTCTTATTTGCCGTTTTCACTTGAACTTGACCTCGCAGTGATTTATTGAGCGGGTGAGAACAAGAGCATTTCTTTCATTCCACTTCATTACTGCATCTTTGTTTGGTGGCAGCGTCTGGTAAGTGGGCGGAGAGCCGATTCATGTGGCATCGGACAAGGTGACACTTTGGTGCAGTTTGCTGGTAAAGTGAGTCTGGGACCATAATCCAGAAGCATGCTCCAGACAGGGTCAGAAGGGTCATAACAACTCCTCAGCCGTTGTGCAGCCATGATTTGGTTTGGCTGAACTCTCAAAGTCCAGGATTTGGCCGCAGCGTAACGTCGAGCCCACAGATTTGTCAAGAGGAATAAAGAAAAGTGCACAACACATGCGGTTTATGGGGTCATGGCAAAGTCTCCACATTTCTTCACATCCAGAGACGGCATGTGCAACACTCAGTGTGTTTTTTCCATCAGCCTGGGTGTGTTATTTATTTATTCATTCATTCACTTGCAGGCCCTTCATTCAATCGCTGATTTACTGTACCACAAGGAGGGCTGCCTGTTTTGTTTGTTCATGGGAAACTTGAGCGAAGGAGGTCACGGAGGTTTGATGAAGAACAAGTCAAACAAAAGTGGGTTACCGTGCTTCTGTGTGCCATATCATAAACACAAATACGCACACTAAACTTCCCTGAAGCCGGTCCGTGTCCAATTCTCTTCAGTAACCAAGAGTAATCAGCTGTGGCATCCTCGTCATAAATCTCCAAGTACGGGAGTGGCTCCCAGCCCAGATGGGAATAGGCCTTGTTCAGTCGCACTTGCCTCCGCATCATAAATCCATGGTCGTCTTCGTAGGACCGGTTTCCTGCTTTGCGCGTATCTCCCAACAGAGAAGCACATGGGGGAGGTGAGGATATTGCAAGACCACAGTCTCCTGAAAGAGTCAATCTGCAAAATGGACTGTCTCCCCTGCTGATATAATGTTGGGTTTCGAGGCAATTTCTTTACCATCAGATGCAGATTTGCAGATTGGTCCGAGTAGTTGGAAGTCAACCAATGAATGTGGAAACATGACCACCTTGGGTCAACAATGCTTACATGTTTTACTTCAAATGAAAAAAAGTTATGATTGTAGGTTGTTTCATTTATTGCAATAAGTTTAATGGCAACTGAAGCTTTTATGAAGGAAACATGGAAGACAAAAATGCGTGCTTGTCCATTTTGAGCAACTCTCATAAACCGAAATTGCAGATGGTAAATCTAGCATAGAAAAAAACATACAGCACCATAAAATGTTATTTCTATTGAAGAGTTGTCCCCAGTCTGTCTGACATTTATTGGTATGAGTGGGAAATAATTTTCTGTTTGACCTAATCATAAACCATAACCTAATCCTGCTCTATACTGTCACATTCACTGTAATTACAGCTCCTAGGAATCAAGTCTATTTTTATTACAAAATAAAATACAAGTGGTTGTAAAACATAAGAAAAAGTGAATTTGAAAACATCTTGAAGGCATAGATTGGAATTTTTGAAGTGGGGTTGTGTGATATACTTATCCATAGTCAGGCACAGAGGCTAAGCAATGTCCTGGGGCAGCAGCTAAAATTATTTTAGCCACCTATAAAAATTAAAATCAATAAATGTGCACTATATTTAGAATAATTTCACAGCTTTACCTTGCCATCAGGCAGTCTTGTTTAAGTTTAAACAGAGGGATCAAAAAAAGAGTTATGTTGCTATCAAAGCCACCAGACTCCATTAACAAAAACAGTCATTTTACTTCACAGAACACAGGAGTTGTTGCTCTACTGCTGCCTTGATCAGTTATTTTTTTTGATAACGTTGTTAGTTCCTTACTCTTTAAAACACCAAAGTCACAAAAAAACCCGAACTAATTAACCAACAGATGCAGCTGTACACCAGCAAACCCTGTATTCTGCAAGTTAACATCGCTATTTTTGTCAAGGGAGTCTGGTGGCTTAGACAAGAGCATACAGTAGAACAGCTTCGGCTGCCCCTGTGTAAACACAAACAAAGCTGTATGATGGCGTGTGGCCCTTTTTCTAGGTAAAATGCGCTTAGCTGCTGCCCCCGGTCCACAGAAGTACATTGCTTTGCTGTCGTTTCGGGGACTCGTGCCTGCTTCTTCAATCTGGCAGCTGCCGACCACCATCTACTGTAGGTAATACACTCACTATGGAGACGTAGCTCATACAACAAACATTTAAAGTATCCCTTTAAAGTATGTTAGATATTCAGCTGAAAGGTTCTTGGTAAGTCAGTTGTAGACTTACACTGCTTGTCTTTGTATTCTTTGCACTTTCTCTATTTAGATCCGTGTAAAGTGACACTGTAACACTCTCTCTGCCACATAAATTGGCTTGAACCTACAGTATATTTAACCTTATATATCCCCGTCCCACACACATTCTGTAATGACTATGGACCTTCCTTTATTCTCGGAGGAAAATGTTCTGTATTCTCAGTGGGAACCAGTTCGTTTCACACACTGTGTGGTAGCCTCAAGGCCAGGGGAGGACCTTCCTGACTACAGGTTAGTGTGCACGGCTGCATGTATGACAGAGTCTTGGCAGCTGTGGTCTAAAGGGTCTTGTAAGGCAGAAAAAAAGAACATGCCTGGATGCCGCGCTTATCTATGGGGACAAAGACGTTCCACACATTACCGTGACAGTCTAGGCCACCTGTACTGTTATGGTGGTTTGCTCATCATTTCCCCCCCCCCCCCCCCCCCGACCACCACCCACCCACCCGTACGTGGATGCAGCATAGGGAGATGTGATAAGATTACACACTCCTATTACAGCAATCACAATCCAATTCATAATGATGATGACATTATTCAAATTATAACCATTTTATAACCAAATTACAACTCACGTCATACATTGGAATAAAGTTTTATGCAGATATTCTATAATCCCAATCTGCCTGTGTTACGAAGAAAGTAAGTTAGAGTCTGAAAATTCCAGTAATTACATTCCCGATTGCAATAAGAAGTAGGACCTTTAATGGTTCTTTTAAGGAATGATAGTTTGAAAGTAAAGAAAAAAAAGAATAAAGAAAGTAAGAATAGGACCAAGGAGCTTGTTCCGTAAGTGGTTAAGTCCTCGCAGCAGCACCCCTCCCTTTTTTGTAAAGTGCCAGGATGACAAAGTGCACGAGGAAAGCACGTTGGCAGAAAACGAGGGAATCCTATCAGTGCATGAATTTAATTACCACTCAGATGGCTCCCCATAATGAGGAAAAGGTGGATGTGTGAGAGACTTGCATAATTCATTTTGCCTTTCTCATTTAAACCATGCCTTCAGCCTCCTCACCGCTCCTCTGTATTTCCTGCCCGGTGCCACATTTCTCTGATCTATGATCAATAATTTCTTTTCAAGCAAAAAACATTTCCACTGAGGGAATTATCTGTGGAGTATGTGCCGCCGCCGCTGAGAGAGAACTTGCATAGCAATTTGGAATCTGGCTGGTTGAAATCAACTTTCACATTATGCTCTCTTGCTTTCTCCTTCTAATTTTTCTTCTCCCGTTGTAATAATGTAATGTGATAATACAGAACCTCAGCCGGAACACCAGAGTCAAGACTGTGAAATATACCAGGCGCATTTACACCAGCCCTTGTGGGCCCATAAAGGAGACAATAGTCCATTTCCTGATTAGTGATGTCATACTAGTGAACTGAAAATATGACAGCAAAATCAATACTTACAAATAAAAATGCTAGTTAACACCACTAAGTAACTACAGGACTGAATTCAAAAAGACCTAGTGATGGTTTCTGTGTCTGCAGCTCAGTGAAGCTACAAACTCAATGTTCCGTAAGCTTGAATCCCAATGGCTCTCAGCAACATCCCCATGAGGAGCAATCTGCAGTAAACAAACTTGCATAAGCTCTGGATATGCAGGATTCTACACATTTGCTTATCTTTCCTTGCTTACTAACATCAGTGATTTTATTTTCCGGCAGTACACCATCTGTGCTCAGCTGTCCTGTAAACTGAGACATCCAGATCACACGTGCAGACCTGGAATCAGCCAGACGTTAATCGGCGAAGCTGTACCTGAGAATGCAAATAGAGTTGGATCAACCGTTAAACAGAGATCACCCTGCCAGCTCCTTAATACAAAATCTGTGTATTGTCTGATTGAGCCCATGTGTCATTGCCGGAGTGGTGATAACGTTTTCATCGTGCAGCTCATGTGAAACCAGAAACATATGAGGGTGAAGAAGAAGGCTGATTTATACAAATACGCCAATGGAAAAGTCGTTGGAGGAGCTTCTGTCGGTAAGTGCCGATAAAAGACAGACAAAATCAAGGAACGGCGAAAGACTTGGTTGTTTATGATCAATTTACGAACAGGCTATGTGACCGTGTGTAATCTGCGTCATGTCCCGCCTCCTGTATGCGCTACCCAGGCACCACCCCTCACCTAAACCAAACAGAGTATTTCCAATATGAACGCGTCTAGCACGGACAACCACCTGTGGAGTGCTACATGCAACTTCAGCCAATGTCTGGACCTGAGTCATCGGTCATTGTCCATGAGAAAAAGGTTTAGGTAATTTGCCAATGACTCCCAAAATGACATCTACGACCATTTTGATTAATGTTCTGAAACGTCACCATTTCGAACATGTGGTTAACGTTGAGCAGCGGCCTCCTCTGTGAAAGTCCTGTCCACCTTGACCTCCTCCCTACGCTGACTTTGGCACTCTTTACACTTTATCAACTGACTTCATCATTTGCTCCCGCCGTGATCAGCTGCTTGCATCATTGACCTATTCTGAAAAAGAGACAAATTGTCATAAAACTATTCAAATCAGTGATCAACAAGACATCTTTTGGAAAAATACTGTACTTAATTAATGGGGAAAAAGTTTCCATCCCCAGGTAGACTTCTGTTTCTAACCCTTTATGTGCTATCAGGTGTAGACGGTGAAACAGAATCTGTGCAGTGGTCCATCTCCCTGAAGCTCTTCGTCTTTCAAAAGACCTCTGGGCACATGTCACCTCCTTTACAGAGCATTAAAGCTTTCATTAGGCTGAATTCCTGAGTTTTTACAATAAACTACCAATTGCCTGACGTTATGAGGTGCATGTCTCCACACTAAACATTTTACACATGCTTTTTAGCGGAGTGTGTTTTGTGTGAACGCGCATGTTTGTGCATCTTATACACTGGAAGAGTGTGTGAGTTTGTCGGATGACGGGAACGTTTGTTTGAAACTCGACCCCCCCGGGGGGGCCAGCTGGATTCATGAAGGGCCTGCTTTCATGTCCCCTTCCCATCCGGTGTCTGACTTAAATCGTCCTGCTTGAATCAAGTGCTTCCTTATGTCAAATATTTACTCTGCTACTACAGAATATTAAACAGGTCTTTCTGTGAAGGGGAGAAAAACACCGTTGATGTGTTGCATGCATGTGTTACGGTGTCAGTCAAACGCCTGCGGCTTGCAGGGAAAATAGACACTCTGTCATCTTGTTTTCCTCATTCCTTCCCAAATCCACCCCCCCCCCCCCCCCACCTGACCAGTCAGAGACGTCCACACCAAACTCTCCAGAAATCCATAGTAAATTGCTTAATACGTGTCTATGCTACATCAGCCTCGGCATAACGAATCGCATCGATTTATTTTTTTCTTTCCCAACTCGATTCAGTTTCTTTTTCCTTTTTTTCCTGTGCCAGGTGGAATAGTCATTATCTAGCGTTCGCAGGACTGTTACTTGGGGCGGGAGGAAGACAAGAGGAATAGATGGACTTTCCGTACTCAGGATTTCCCGGGATACTTTATAGGACGTGAGAGCTGTTGTGACGGGCCCCTGTGCCACAAATAGAAGTTTAACTATCAGCATTAAAGAAAGAACAACACTCAAAAATGGATGCTTCCGCGGAGTTGTGAATTAAGCGAGGGAAGGAAAAGGATGTCTACAATTCCAGATGGGGAGAGAAGCAGAGAGGTTTCTGCTTTTTCAAAATTCCCCATAAGGCAGAACATACAACAATAGACAACACACTACATGCTCCCAGAAAGGCAGGACCCTGCTGGTGTGTGTGTGTGTGTGTGTGTGTAGGTGCAGCTGTGTGTATTGTACTTTTAAAGAAATCTGTTGTCCAGATTCAGGTGTGTGTGCACTTTGAAAGGCCTATAAATACTGTCGTACTAATTTGATTTAAACTAAAATAGAAAACATGTTTTGACCCCCCAATGAAAAGCAGCTGTGTGCTAGATGTGGTAGCCAGGTTGAGAAGCCATCTTTACGGTGTGTGTGTGTGTGTGTGTGTGTGTGTGTGTGTGTGCGTGTGTGTGTATTTGTGTGTGTGTGTGTGTGTGTGTGTGTGTGTGTGTGTGTGTGTGTGTGTGTGTGTGTGTGTGTGTGTGTGTGTGTGTGTGTGTGTGTGTGTGTGTGTGTGTGTGTGTGTGTTTATTCTCCAGTGGCACATGTGCGAGGTTAGTTCTAACGAATGGCTGAGGACACCTGTGCTCACTGGCTTGCTGCTCCTATATTAATGAATACAAATGGAGGCGCGATTCATGATGGATTCCTCTTTTTGCATTCTTTTATCTGCGTGTGGTAAATCTGATATCATTAAGACTTGGAAATGTTGAACATTTGTCTTAATCTTTGCCGGCTTCTTTCTAATCGAAAAGAGAACCAGGGTCCTTCTTCCACAGTTGTTCACCTACAAGATCACACCATTGTACAGTATGAAAGTACTTTTATTGGAGTTATATGATACAATAACAGGATACATGCGTCATGTTTGGTGGCATTATAAGGGTCGAGGAGAGGGATGAAAAAGGGGTTCGATTGCTGAGAGATGAACTGGGTCAGTGCCTTAAACCTGCATTGTTTCTAATGTCCAGCAATGTTCATTTTGTAAATTTGCATTAGAGTAAAACTGACGATAAAGCAGGGGATGCTTTAGAAGAAGAAGAAGAATTACTTTATTAATCCTGCTACGGGAAATTTGATTTTGTCATGTTACACAAACACGGGCCCGAAATACACACACATGCACAAACAGGAACTATATACATGCAATTAATGGATAGATGTCAGAGCGAGGGGCTGCCAGTGGACTAGCTCCCTGAGCAGTTGGGGGTCCGGTGCCTTGCTTAACAGCACCTCGGCAGTGCCCAGGAGAAGAATTGGCACCTCTCCAGCCACCAGTCCACGCTCCATTCATAGTCCACACAGGGACTAAAGTCGGCGACCCTCCGGTTCCCAGCCGAGTCACCTATGGACAAGCCGCCCCAAGGGCAGAGCTACCTTGTGATTGACAGGTCGCCGTGCTGGCAACAGGACAGAGATTTAGTGATGCATATCCACGTCACTGTACATTAAAATAGCCGTGAACAAGTTTTGACCCTCTCACTGTGTGTGTTTTCACTTCATCCGAGATAATTAAAATTTCATGGTCGCCTAAAAAGGCCTTGTTCAGCATTCATTTGCACCTTGCACTTATGTTGCTAATGTAGCTGGTAATTTCAAGGACATTTTTTTAACCGACTGTGTCACTGTAGCTTAGCACAGCATAGACTGAAGCTGCTTGGCGCTCCTCCCAAGCTCCGCCTCTTGCAACACCTAAAATGTCAAACTAAGGGCCTTAGAAATAAATGGTCCCGTTTTGATGGTGACCCTAGATTTTTCAATAACTCTCAACCATTTGACTTCAAAGCCTAACCTAAATCATCTTGCGAGACCTTCGCAACTCTTGGTTTACCATCTATACACTACCCTTTAAAATGGTAGTCCACAAACCAAAGGGTGACATCCCGGTCCGTCTCTTATTTAGGCCTACGGTCTATTGATTCCTGTCCAGCATTAAACACAGTTATACAGGTCTGCGCAGGTGATAAGTGTGGTTTTGTTTTTGAACTTTCGTTATAATAACTTCATAAAATGTAAAAACAGGGACCTGCTGCACCTCAATCCTTCTCAAACCACAAATATGCCAAATCGAACTGCCTCTGGGGCTGGTAGAAGCTGCGTTTAGTCAAGTTAATTCTAATCTAATGCCTTGATTTCCTTCTACAAAACTTAATTTGCTGATAAAATTCGGAATCTGCCACGGTCATTTGACTACCCAAATTTGATTTGTCCACGTCCAGATCATCGACATGAACTCACAGTGTGTATGCGCTCTTTCCCTGACATGTTGCCCTCAGGACCTTTGCTGGCCTGAACACAACCCCTCTGGGAACGGAGCAGGAAACCACAGACAATCGCTCATCGTTTTTGTTAAGATGTGTTTTGACCTCTGCTGCTAAGTATGAATGACAGTTAGACACACGGAGGGTTTTATTCCCTCACAACAAGTGTTTCTAATTTCACCCAGAGAGCATCGCTGCCTTTGAGAACACATTGATTTGTTTTTCCCATGGGTCGTGTTTTTCTCCAGAGTGGAAACAGACAGTGATGCTTTTATTAACTATCTTTTTGTTGTGAATAAAGTCCGCTGTCTACAAACCGTATTTTTCAGCCGTTCGGCTTTTTGCGGCGTTTCCTGACGCGAAGTGGTTCCCATTGTTGGATTCTTCCACAAGGTTTTACATAAACAAAGTGTTTACTGGCAGCTTTCAAAGTTCAGATCCTGAGGTCACACCTCTTAGCCTTGAGCACAAAGCAGGAAGAGATTACATGTGGTATCGCGCAGAGAGTGTGTGAAACTAAACAGCCTCACGTAATGGCACGGAGATAGCATCCATTTTTGGACATTTTGTACAAACTAGCAGTGTGTTTGGGAGGAATAATGGAGGGAATGTGGAGGTTCAACTGTGGGGCAGAAGGCTTCAGGAATGGGTATCATTGGAGAAGCTCAGTCTTTTTTAATTAGGAAGTGCACTCTTTGACTGCAGCTGGAATTCAGTACACACTCCCATCATTAGGTGTTGGAGGAGTCTGTGGTTTGCACGTTCCAATGGAAGAGTGCAGAGGTTTAGACAAGGAAATAAGGGTTATGGGGAGACAGTTTTGTTTAAGTCGTGAGTGAATGAGAGAGTGTTAAAGAGTTGGTCGCCACTGAACCTCCCTCCCACGCTCGTACTTTGCTTGCACAGTGTTATTGCCTTTAGGGAGGAATATCTACTTGAAAGTATAATATTGACGAGACCAGAAGCTTGTGTCGATTATTTAGGTTTCTTCATTTACAGAACTGTCAGGCCCAGGCAGGAATGAGGGCTCAGATGCGGAGGTTCGCCGATCTAAACTGAATTTATTCCTTGACGAGAAGAACGTCAAAAAGGCCACAAACAAAAAATCACTCCGCACAGGAGGAACAAACAAATATCAATGGTCAAAAAACAAAGTACAAAATAAAGTTGCTCCGTCCAGGAGGAAGAAACAATGGATACAAGAAAATTCAAAAGGTTAAACTTTCTATGATTAAACAAGGAATACAAGCACCTGAACGTGGAAACAATGAACTCAATAGCATGAACAAGACTGTGGAACAACGCTGGGTACATTCGACACGAGGTACGAAATAATCTGGCATGGAACAAGGGGGAAGACACGGACTTTATACACATGAGGGAGCCACAGGTGGAAACAATAGGGAATCAGGGACTGATGTCAGACAGGTGACACAAGAGGAAGGGCAAGTGACCTGGAACAAGAGGAGTTGTCTTTCAAAATAAAACAGGAAATTCACAAGACAAAACCCCAAAGACAGGACAAACCTCACCGCGGAGTGACATGAACATCATATCTGCTCGTGTCGGGGCTAGTTCTCATTTAAGAATGAAAAACAATTTTCCTTTTTGCAAGGAAAATAAAATGTCCACTACTCCACTGAATAATCTTTTCATATAAATAATTGATCATGTCACTATGTGTAACGTCAGACTATCTTTACCCCCAAAAACGGTATATGTTGATCGTGCAAGCAGCTTATAACAACCCATATTTGTGTTTGTTGTTAGTAATTATCGCATGAGCAATTGAAGAAGTAAGGTGACGTAGTATAAGAGAGTCACAAGGAGGAAAGTGGTGATGGATGGATGGATGGATGGATGGATGGGTCAAACACACATGGGAGGATGGTGTTTGTGTTCAGTGTGAAAGTGAAAAGTCAACTGTGACCTTTTAGAAATGTAACCTTGTGACGTAGTTACGTTGCTGAGTCATTCAAAGCATATCTACAATCTTTTCCGTCCCGCGACAAAGTGTTTTTGTGGCCTAAAGTTAGGTACTTTAGTTTCACAGGTGTTTAAAATTATAATTGTCTTACACCGTTAAATAGAACGGTCATATATGTCATTTTGGGAGTCATTGGCTGTTGTTTAGGTATGAGGACATGTTGGTAAGGCGAAGGGGCCCTCTTGTACCAAACTACAGAGAATCATCCCCTAATTCTGCAGCTCCTCTGAGCCCTGTAGACCTTTTTAGCATCTTTCACATCATTGTTTTGGTTTGATGACCCGCAACTTGCCGCTGCTCTCATCAACCCTGATTTCGCTCCCAGCAAACAGCCGTTTCTGCACACACAAAAAAAACCCGATAAACCGTACCTGCCTATCACAAAACTGCAGACAGACAAAGCAACACGCTGGTGAAGTATTTAGCAGCTTAAGAGACAGACATTTCCCCTCAGGATTTATGGGGACCAAAACAGACCTATTCTTTCTTTGGCACACTGCGAATGTTGCTTTGTGCCAGAAGAGTGTGTGAATATAAGCAACGGTTTGCAAATACTAAATTTACTTTTAGCCATAACAACCTCTATAGCTAAAATTACTTTTTTCAGCTGTTTGCAAACGGTAAAAAACAATGAATGCAGCTTTAAAACCTTATATTCCTGTGCCTGCCAGTCACACAACACCCACAGCACAAGTACAGATCTCACAAGATTTCCCTCCACGCACTCTTAATTTGCGCATCTGTGTTTGAGCTGACTGTGTCATATATTGATTATGCTCTAAAGACATCGCATGCATGCTAAACACTCAGCACATCCTCAACCACCACCTCGGTTATTCCATCCAGCTCATGAATAACTCAGCCACCTTTCTCATGTTTAATTCAGTCTCAGAAAAGCTGTTGACACATGCTTTATGCCAACTGCCCATTGCTTTTATTACACTTTTATCACCACTTCGAGAGAAAATGAAGTGTTACTTCAAGTGCGATCGTTACGAAACAACTTTGTCAGCATTGGGAATTCCTTGCTGCTCTTTTCTGCTGGCTTATTGGAATCATGTCATAATAGATCTAATTGGTTTGCGTGTGTGTTTCCATGAGCGCAGACACACGTTCTAGTAAAATTCCCTCTCCTCTGTTGCTCCTATCTGCAGTAAATGTGCCGTGGAAGATGGAAAGTTGAGCGTAATCCTACAAAAATTAGTTTTGGCTTCAAAAAGAGAACATTTTAAGATTAAATTGATAGTGATGGCATTTGTCTTAACGTGTGCATGTGTGTGTGTGCGTGTAGCTGCAGCCGTGGAGACACAGCTAATGTATAGATATTGTTCTGCCTGGGTGGGCTGAAGACCTTGAGGTAATCTCTGTCACGCAGCTGCCACCAGTGGCGGATAAACTAGCGCCGGTTAAACGATGGTTGAACCCCAGTACGGGGGATTTGTCTGTGACACAGGTGTCATGTTTAATACCCTCATATATCAATAATTGGCTGGAAAAGAACAGGAAGGAGCCATATGTGCAGGAAGGGCTCAGAGAGATCTCTCAAGATAATCTTGTGTACATTTAAAAGCCCATTTACCAGTAGTCAGTTGGCTCTCTTTGGGGCAACAGTAAAATAGCCAACATTAGTCTGCGCCACACGGAGCCAGTATATACCTCATGAGGTCAATTAGAGTGTTTATATCTGTTTGACATTTCACCTAACAAATGGTAAATAGTGACTATTGAAAATGATGGGAATTATAGTGAAAACAAAATAAACTTAAAGGAAAAGTTCAGATTATTTCATGTGGGGTTGTAATGTGCTCACAACTGCTGTGTTTCCTGTGAATTGGGCAGTGCGATTACATACAAAGTCGATGCAAAGACGCGGATAGATGCTAATGGACGTGAAAGCGTAGCACGTTCTTTGCATATCCACATGAGTTGAAATTTAAAAACTTGAGCAGCACAAATGACAAAGCGCAAAGTAAAATTATTAAATTAAATTATATAATGATAAATGAACATAATCAAAAATATTTTGACCTATAAATAAAAATCACCCACTTTGGAGAAGCCTGGTTACGGACCTTTTCAAAGATGTAAACATAATCATTTCAAAACATTCCCAAATCGTTTCTAAATCTGCGTTCTTGTCTGTACTTGTGTTCTGGTGGCGGTCATTAGATGCAGCCTGTACTGTTCCAATTCAACAGTCTGCATCTCCCCAAGTACAGTCAAAATGCCTCAATGTGACTTGCTCCGCCCGTTTTGACCAGGATGCATTTGGTGCCTTGTGTTGACTTCGGACAGCCAGGTATCCCAGGATGCATTGCACATTAACGGTGGTACTGTGTCCTCCCGTCCTCTGGAGTGTGGACTCTGAACTACTAAGCTCAAAAGTCCAAACTTGGAATACTTGGTCTTGAGAAATGACTCTAGTTTATTTCCTATTGCAGTGTATGTGAAAGACGTCAGCTGACAGGGAGTTACCAAGAACCAAGGCTGTTGCCTAGCAATGGAATTCCGTTGAAAAGGTCTATATTTTCACAGCTTCTCTGTGCCGTCAGACAGTCCTGTTTAGGTTTATGCGAATGGTACTGAAGCTGTTTTCTATGCTCTCGTCAAAGCCACCAGACTCCACTGACAAAATGCATCGCGGAACACTATGTGACTTTGGTGTTTTAAAAGAGTTTGAGCCTCACAAAACTAACCGTAGTGACTTTTTTAAACAAAACCAATATTATCTAAATATGCCACTGAGGGGCAAACGGGTGAACTTGTTCAGGACGCATGTGCTGGACCGAAAGTAAACCGATGTCCATGCGATCCATACATCTGGATACGGTGATTTACAATTATATACGACACATGCTCTCCATAGCGACATTGTCATTTTCATTCACATAATTCAGGCTTCACAACGTCAGCCACTCTGACACTTTAAAAACAGCCGTTCTGTTTACACACCTGCATGCAATCGTCTGGAGCACACCTGTGCACTCTGTGACTCAATGCTCCATCCTGAGTTCAAATAGATAATTGCATGTGTATACCTTTGGATCGTTAAAGTAAATAATAAAACAAACAAAAACCTACATTTGGCTCCAACACTTACAAACAAACGGCCGAGACAGCAGTAGACCACAAGTGTTCTGTGAGGGAAAATTACTTTTTTCTAGTCCCCCCCACTTGGGTTGTCTGTTTTTTCCACAGCAGTGCATTGCTCACCATCCCCTCCTGCTTCTCCACCTACTGTAGGTAACACACTGACTGCGGATAAACAAATCATACAAACCCCGCTTCAAAAGCATCTGAACTATCCCTTTAAATCGGTATGCTACTTTTCCATCCATTTGCTCTTTTTATGATAATGAAAGAGCACGTTATCATCAACATGTGTAGACTCGATTCAGTTACAGATGTGAGGATAAACAGAAATGAAAGTGTGAAATAAAAAGCAAATAGAACTGTAAATCTCCTCGTAGCCGTTCGTCAGTCGTGACCTCAAAGAGTCAGGAGGAGTCGGGATGACAGTCTAAGGTCGAATACGCAGGAAGGAAGCCGCCGCCTCCGCCCGGTTGTTCTTTGATCTGATATCACGTGAATGTAACAGTGGTATCTGTCTGCAATGTATACTGTATTTGTAATATTCCTGATGCGGGCT